>NC_045794.1:55963771-56588771 GCF_009873245.2 Balaenoptera musculus
AGATAGCTAGTGGGAAGAAGCTGCATAGAACAGGGAGATCAGCTCGGTGCTTTGTGACCACCTAGAGGGGTGGGATAGGGAGGGTGGGAGGGAGATGCAAGAGGGAGGGGTTATGGGGATATGTGTATACGTATAGCTGATTCACTTTGTTATACAGCAGAAACTAACACAACATTGTAAAGCAATTATACTCCAATAAAGACGTTAAAAAAATGTATTAGGTATAAAATAAGCTACAAGGATATACTGTACAACATGGGGAATATAGCTAATATTTTATAATGACTATAAATGGAGTATAACCCTTAAAAATTGTAAATCACTATATTGTACACCTGTAACTTATACAAAATTTTACAACTATACTTCAATAAAAAATTTTTTTAAATATATGTTGAAAAGTGGTCCTGCTGTCCTTGATGTCTGCAGTCTACACCACATGTGACTCACCACTCAATTTCAAACTGGTCTCTACCCTGTTTAATGATATGATGTACCAATATCAAATTGGTTCAGAAGTTTCTAAATGCTTCCTCTCAATTTCTGTACTTATCCCATGTGGCCCAGTAGCAGTTTGTGGACTGACTAGTCCCCGGACCACCTCATGAAGAGCCCTGCTCTGAAACCCAGGCCCAGGACACGCCCCCTCTTGCCTGGGTCTCAGGGGTGCACTACTCCTGAATTAAAAGCTTGAATTTTTAGCTGTCTCCTGAATATATTTGTATGGGTAATGATAATAGTAAAGTATTATTAAGCTATCATTAAAACTACGTAGTACTGAAAACTTAGCATGTGCCAGGAATATGATAGTAAGGAAGAGGTTTCTAGCTTCACTGACTTTAAATTCTAGTGAGAGAAATGGATATTTAATTCTCACATCTCTTTGAAAGGTTGTCTTATCCTCATTTTACAGATAAGGAAATTGAAGCTTATAGAGGTTAGTTAATATATCCAAGGTCTCAGAGCTAGTGAGAGGTGCATCAGGGACTCAGAACCAGGTCTTACTGGCCATGGGTTTGACCTGCAGTGTCGCTGGCAGTAGCCTCTATGTCTTTAGTCTCTTACTTCCCGAGGCTTCACCCAGCTAAGAGTTTATTCCTAAAACATGAGTCATGGTAAATTATCTCCCTTCTTAGTAAACTTGTACTTCATAAAGTGGATCATAATATACAGACGAGCTCTCACCAAGTAGTCACTGTGATCTGGTAGCATTTTCTATTTGGAAAGTTGACCATAAATGTCTCCTTTAGAAAAAAAAAACAAAAAAACAAACAAACAAAAAACCCAAGCACTTATTTGACAAGCATCTATCTCAGAGCTGTAGATAGTTTCTACTTGTAGAAAGTTGTGCAAATGTGGTGCATAAGAAATTAAGTTATACAAGAGTATGACCAGCAGTACTTTTCCTGCTGTGGTGTGAGCATGCATGATAAAATTATACCAGTTTTGTTTCATCTTCATCAATTTGTATTCTGATTATAATTTCATCTGATTGATTTAATTACTACTGAATGCAACATTAAACATTAAGCTAGAGCGATGACGTAATGTAGCAGAGACTGGCTAGTTGTTCTCCATGCTCCTTCTGTTTTCCTCCTGGGTCCAGCAGATGCTCTTTCAGGGAGGTGAGGCCGTGCGGCTAAGTTCTAGCCAATAGGAAGCAGGCAGAAATCAGGAAGCCCGCTTCTAGGTGTAGCCCATAATACCTTTCCCAGAATTCTCCACGCTCTCTTCCTGCCCCCTTCTGCTGGCCAGAACACAGAGGATTCAACCGAGGACTCCGGATGTAAGAAACTCGGGTCCTCGAGTGACAGTGAGGAGGAGAAACCCAACCCCTCCCCAGCCTACACTGGACCATGCTGTGACATGATTGCAAATTAAACTTATACTGTATTAAGCTACTGATTGTTCTGGGTAAAAGTAGTAACGAACCTGCATAAAAAAGTAGATGAATAAAATGAATAGGTACATTAAATACATAAAATGTGCACTTTCTAATGAAACCAGTCTGTGGCGAAAAAACAGAACGTTCTGTACTCTAAATAGTGACCTGGATTTTCTAATAACAGCCTAGAGGACTTTCCTGTTTAGATTTAGCCAGGCTCAGGTAACAGGGTTATAAATTTATGTGGCTAAATATTTAGCAGTGTTGACAAAAATGTGTTTCTGGTAATAGATGGTGCATTAGAATTAAACATTGTTTCTTCCTTACTCTTTAGTTCCATGTTTACAGTTCTGCTAGATGATACACCCTGGTTAAGTGGTCTTAATTAGTGACCATTTAACTAGCGTTTCAGTCATTTCCTTTATCTGTAATTGCGTTATGTACCCAAAACTATTTGGGCTTAGACCTTCTCCATAAAATTGTATTTAATTCCACAGTTTCACTGATATGGCTTTTTGTTTCACTATTTTCAGTCCTCTAAAAGTTTTCTTTTTGTCTTTGCTTTTTGTTATTAGCACGATTTTATTTGTGACCAAAAGAACGACCCTCAAGACGAGCCGAATTAAATTAAATGACTTTTATATCTTAGGAGAACCAAAGAAATGCATAGTTAAAATTTTAGTGGAGTTACAGACTTCTGATCATTGAGGGAAGAATTAGGTTAAGATATGATTTAAACTCAGGAACAGGCTCTAACACCTGCTCTTTTTGAAAGTTATGGAACCATGTTACGACCACTATTAGGGTTCAGGCTCCATGTGACCCACAGGTTTAAGAAAAAGAATAAGTCCTGTGACCTGGAAAGAAGTTTTCTTGGTGCAATAGGAAACGTCAGTGCACTAGGACAAAACACCACTGGGGTTTGAGCTGATATAATTATTTCCTCATTGGAAATGATGAAGTAAATAAAACCCAAATTATTTATACTCTAATGTTTAGAATAATCTGTATATATTTGGTATTTTAAGTATTACTTGGAGACTTTAAGAATTTGGTATATTAAGGTATCTGGCAAGTTGTGATTCCAATTTAGAAAAAGTTAATTGACTTAATTGATTTAGACCTCAGAGCGATAAGATAAATTTTCTTGGATTATAAGCAATAATTGGATAATTAAAAGAACTTAATTTTAACCATTTTTGTAAATTTAATTTAGTAGACATATGAGAATTGTATAAGATAGGATAATGTTTGTTTGATAACCAGTTAAAGCACAAAAATTAAATATATTTAAATTATAGATACAATTTTAAATGCTTAAAATGTTATTTAATTAAGTTGTATAAACTCTATTAAAAGTGATTATTGACCTCTTCTGGATTTGTAAATGCAATAATAAGATTTATAAGTTGAAATCTTAAGAAAGAACAAATCTTTTTAGATTGTAATTCAAAATTTAAAGGAAAACAGAAAGGGTCTTGAACAATCTTTTCAGGGCATGAAAGTCACCTCTAAGAATACTGTAAAACTCCCATGATCATTTTTCTTTTTTTCTATTGTCCTGCAGCTGCCCTTGGCACCAATATCTTCTTTTTCTTCTCCTAGTGTGAAAATACTATGCCTTTTAAAATTAAATGCAAAGGTGATACTAAGTAATAATTTGTAAAATGTTTTGTAAATTGAAAATGAAATTTTGCTTTTTTCTAAAAACTCTTGCGTGGTCATTTACTGGTCTTATGGACATTTGCCTGTACACATGCAGAAGCCGCCTTCTCATGCCATAAAGGTAACAGCAGTAACAATGACCCACGAAAATAGCACTAAAACTGTATAGCATTCACTCTTCTGCATGAGAGGGGCAGAAGAACAATAAACATGTGGAAGAATGATTCTTTTTAATCCTTGGATCCTTGAGGTTGTTTTGTCCTTGAGATAATGGTGTTCAATCTCTTTTATAAACTTTGCAAGTGACAGAAGATGATCTTTCCTAATCCAAGCGTCCTTGACATTGAAATGTCTAATGTGAGGTTTCTGAGTCCATCTGGGGAAGTGAGTCTCTAACAGGTCTCTGCAAGCCCTCAAGCTTCTGCAGACCCTCCGAGGGGATAGCCTGGGGCTCCCTTCTTCAGCCGGAGCGGCTTCACTTCTATTTCTTTTATATACTGGGAGTCTGGTCAGACTTCATTTGGAGAGTGACTTCCACAGCTTTGCTGGTTTTGAAAATCGCTGGGCCACAATGTGCTTTTTTCCATAAGCAGTGGCAGCACTGTGTAAGTGAGCACACATTATCCTAAAGATGGCAAGGCCCAGCAGGAAAAATATAAGTTGCCCAAGGAGATGGTTGTGGGACCGTCGATCTGTTTTTCTAAAAAGTGGAGAACTTCACAAACACTGACTTGGGGAGGTTACTGGACCTTTAGCCAAACTGTGGGGCAACCACCTTACCTTTAACTTATTTCATTTGGAAATGGGATAGTTTTTGTTTGCTTGTTTAATTTAAGACTCTCCCATGCTTCTAATTCAGAAATCTCTCATTTTATTTGGCACTGAGGATGCGCTCTATGACCGTGAACCTGTGGGTTAGTAAAGGTTACTAACGTGACAGAACAAGTCTTTTTATGCCTTCTGTTCTAGGACTCAGCTACTACTGAGGCTAAAAGCTTTTAAAAATTTAACTCAAGACTGGGAAGGAGACAGAAACTCAGAATAAGACACTGGCAAACTCCTAGCAGGAGGTTTTTGTTTTGCTTGTGTTTTCTTACAGTGCAAAAGTTCTGATTGCTTTTTAGATACCTTATTCTGTGGCCCTGCAGTCAGATGACTATGGGGGTCTCTGATACTATCCTGCTCTACCCTCAAAGGTATGAAGGACCTCCCGCCCCCCATACCCCGCACTGCACCTTACCCATAGGTGGAGCCTGTAATGGCTGAGAATGACCTGCAGCTCAAGCCAGAGGTTGGGTATAAAAGGAGGCAAGGCAGGGAGTGAAATAGAAAAGGTTAAAGATGACTAAGGGCAGGTGTTTGGTGGGGAAGAAGACATGATGGAGAGGGTCGTGGGGTACTATGTGGTGATCTGAGTCATGGGACGTACCTAGACCTCTAGGACCATGACCCTGTCCTTGTGGCTAAGAATTTCCAGAACCTCCACCTCCTTAACTGGAACAAGGTTGGACCCTTCAGCAAGGAACTGAGTGAACATTCTTCAGGATTCCAAGTGTGTGCCTGACTTACTGCTTAACAGTCAAATGGTATTTTGGGGGAAATTTGAACCATTATCTTAAGATCTGGCAGAAATAAAGGCATGATTCCGCTCTCTGGGCTCTTATTTCATTTTTTTTTTTTAAATCACAGCAGCATGGAAGTTTAGGGACACTAAGAGTCCAGCTGAAAGGATTTTGTGGTCTCTTATTTTCCTTTTGAAATTCGAGGCTTAGAAATATTCAAATCTTACCCCCACTGCTTGCAGCCCTGGCCTGAAAATGGGACTTTTCACTTGACTGAATCCATCTGGGCTTTAAGCTGACACTACCCTCTAGAGCAGCATGCTCCAAGAGAACTTTCTGTAATGATTGCATATTTAGTGGAAATATTGCATATTTGCACTATCCAATATGGTAGCCACTAGACACATATGGTTATTGAACACTAGAAATGTGGCTAGTGCAACTAAGGAACTGAATTTTTAATTTTGTTCAACCAACTTAAATGTAAATGCCTTGTGTTCTAGTAGTCAATGTCTAGATTCCTAGCAGACAAGACAGGGAGGACTCATGCGTTACAGGTGAGCCCAGTGGGCCTGGTGGGCTACAGTTCCTAAGGGGGAGGTATTCTGAACATTTTAATACTTTCTTTAAGAGAATAAATTACAAGCCCTTGGCGACAGTCACACATAATTTTCCTATCTCATTTGGGACACTGAAGGGCAAGTTTCAACACAGCTCTAATAGAAATGTAAAACAGCAAGCAGGCATTATCTCTAACTAAGAAGACTTTGAACAATATGGAGCCTGTCCCTGGGAAGAGGCACCCAGAGAACTTAATGCTTTGCTTAAGAACCGCAACTAATAGTCCAGTCTCTTAATTCTACCTGCTTCCTATGAGAAGGAAACATTGTCACCTGGTGATATCCTATGTCTCAGAACCTGTAGGGGAGAATTTCCTGAGGTCCTCTATCAAAACTGCCTCTCGCTGTAATGTTGAGAACTGGTGCTGGAGAAAATGATAACCTTCTCTGGCTAGGAGAGCACTCCATTAGAATCCAGTTATTGGACGGTATAACTGTGATTTTTGAGCACAAAATTTATCGGGCATCTCTTATGTGTCAAGTACAAGAATTATCTCCTATAATCTTTACAACAACGAGATAAATACCATTATCCTCCAACTATAACTGAGGAAACTGAGGTTTAGAAAGGTTGATTAACTTGCCCAAGGTTAAAGTGAGTGGTACAGCAGGCAGGTAAAGCCATGTACGTCTGAGGTCACTGCCCATGCTCAAATTGCCTGCTAATAATCATCTTCCTGGTATATATATAGTTGGAAAACATGGGCTTTCTGCTGCACTTTTTTCTTTTTTTTTTCTTTTTTTTACATCTTTGAGTATAATTGCTTTACAATGTTATGCTAGTTTCTGCTGTATAACAAAGTGAATCAGCTATATGTATACATATATCCCCATATCCCCTCCCTCTTGCGTCTCCCTCCCACCCTCCCTATCCCACCCCTCTAGGTGGTCACAAAGCACCGAGCTGATCTCCCTGTGCTATGCAGCTGCTTCCCACTAGCTATCTATTTTACATTTGGTAGTGTATATATGTCAATGAGGCACTTATTTCTTACTTTGTTCATGGACTCTTATTTCCTTCCCCTTTTCCTAAGTAAGTGTCATGGGAAATGAAGCATAAAGCGTCTGAACAGCCAGGAAAAGGCAGTATTCAGGGTTCAATTCCAGAATGTCTGCCCCTTCCAGACCCACACACCCTCAAGTCGGCCGTGCTTGCTCGGCTTATGGGCCTCCCCCATCCAGCTTCCCGGACCCTGAAGAAAGCCTCCACTCACTCACTGAGCACCTGTACGGAGCCGACAGTGGGTGGCTGCTGTCAGCACCCATACCCATTGCTTGGTATTCATTCCAAATGGCACCTCACTTCTGGCAAAACCCATACCGCCTGCCCACATGTCTGGGTGTCTTGATGGTAAACATATTTTTTTAAACAAAGACGTGAGCATCGTTTTGTTTTCTTTCATTTGCTGTCTTATGTTGCAGTCATAGCAGGTGGCATAATGGTGGCACCTAGTTCAAAAATAATGCTGTTGTCTTTTTTTCTCTTTGAGGCTGTTATGTATTTACCTTGAAGGTGACTTGCTAAGGAGGGTATTGTTGAAAAACAAAGACTTTCAAGTCAGGCAGACATGGCTCTGAATTCCAGCTTTATCATTCACTCATTCGAAAATACTCATGAAGGCTCCATTATGTGCCAGGAACTGTTTTAAGTGCTGGGATAAAGCAGTGAATAAAACAAGGATCCCTGCCCTCACGGAGCTTATGTTCAAGGGGAATGAGATAGACGTTAAAGAAGATAAATGAGAAAAAAACACAGTGTGTTAGTTGCTAAAAAGTGCTAAGGAGACAAAGCAGGGGAGGGGGTAGAAAATGTTAAAACTAACTAGTGGTTGGGGGGGGAGGGATGGATTGGGAGTTTGGAATTAGCAAATGCAATCTATTATATATATGTATAACTGAATCACTTTGTTGTACACCAGAAACAAACAGTGTAAATCAACTATACGTCAATAAAATAAATTTTTAAAAAGCTGGCTAGTCAGGAAAGGTCTATCTGAGAAAATGTCATTTGAGACGAGATTTGAAGGAGGTGAAGCATTGGACGTGCATGCGTTAGTTTGTGTGATATTAGGTAAAAGTTACCTAAATTTCTAGATACTTGATTTCCTCAACTCTGAAATGGGAACAAAAGCCACCTTGCTGATTTGTTCTGAGGATCTGTCCCAGGCATTAAATAGGAGCATGACAACGGCTATTATTACTGTATTCATCATCACCATCCCCAGTAACAGCAGCACGGCCATTATAAATAGCCGCTTGCTGGAACTGGAGATAGGTTATTTATACATTTATTACCCCCAAATGACCCTGTTAAGGAAACTCAGGTAATAGCTTAATTCTGAAGACTGAATGAAGTACTCTAGCCTTGGAAGAAGGTCATGTGGGTTAAATATTTCTATCAATAGAGGCTTGGCAGGAAACAAAAGCCCCCTTAAAGTGGGTAGAGGGCAAGAGAGCCCGGGAAGCAGTGCATTGGGCCAGCCTCCCAGGGAACACAGCAGGTGGAGAAGGGTGAGGGGGGAGCGGGAGGGGCCTCAGAAGATCCCCAGGATAAGACTGAAGGGAAAGTTAATCCTAATTCCCAGGTTCCACTGGGGGCCGCGTACTCACTCACCTCCTTTGTATTGAGAGAGAGCAACCTGAGTTCTTTCCTTCTTCAGATGTCCCTTTAGTCACATTTGTTGTTCTCCTCCTACTTCTTGTAAAGTCCAAGATTTGGTTGGGGATTTTGAAAGAAAACCAGATTAAATTGAAAATAAAACCCAGTTGTGTGTAAAGCCGGAGACCATAAGGCAACCCAGCCAATCTCTACCCAGGGCGGGGCGCTGCTGACAAGGATGAAACACTCAGCTTGTCACTCACCAACATGAAAAAGGCCAGACCAGAGGGCTACTGACCAAGAGCACAGCAGTGTCACCATTTTATCTTTTAAATGAAGTTTAAGCTATGACATTAAGTAGGAAAGTCAGATATGAAACCATATGCATAATACAATGTCAGCCACGTAAAAAATATGCATATGCATTGAAACAAGACTAAGAAGAAACAAACTATTTCCACTATCTTTGAACTATAGATTATGGTGATTTTTTTCCTTAACCTTTTCCATATTTTTCTAAGTTTCATTAATGAACATGTATTCCTTTTAAAATAAAAAGAAATCAATGAATTACTTTTTTAAATAAAGGAAAAATTGGTTCCTGTGATTCACATCTCTGTTTAAAACTACAGTAATAGTTATAACTTTCATTTTTGGAAAACTTTAATCTGGGACCATTTAAAAAAGACTCACTAGACCGATTATTTTCCATTTTTAAGAAAATTATTTTACAGATAAGTTTTAGAAAGAGAATGCTAGACAATTTAAAGGATATTGGCTTACTTTTGATTCGTGCTTAAATCTAACATTAAAGGTATGCTTTGAGAGCTTCCGTCCATGGGTGTCAAATTCATTCTCATCAACTACGAAAATTCTTAGACTGGAAGTAGATAATTATAAAACATTAAATATAATTTAATTTAATTAATAATCATTTTCTTATATTGCATTAACCACAAAGTGGATCCAGAGAGATCACTGGTTCAATTTTTTTTCTTCATTTCACACTAAGACTAATTCTGTTCAGGTCAACAAACTGTTTCTAAGCACACAGCAATGTACCTGGCACCAGGTTAGGTGCTGGGGATACAGAGAAGAATGAGACAAGCCGCCTGCCCTTAAAGAGACGTAGCAGCAGAGACAGACATGCAAGGAGATGATTTCAATCCAGCATGGTAAGTGCAAATAAAGCTAACTGTAGGGGAATGGGAAAGCCCAAACAAGGGGCTTAAAGGAAGAGCTACTCAATTTGAAACCCCAAAAATGAAAAACCTACCTGCTACTGAGCTGGCTGACTCTTTTCGTAACAGGAACTCTTTGTTTTTGATTTTTTACTGGGCTGATCAGGATGGAGACCACTGCAACCGGGCTTGTGGTGATGAGTGACATCTCAGCAGGCTTGATTCTGCTCAGCTGTCCCCACCTGCCATTACTCTCTGATAAGTGGGGACAGCCACATACCTCAAAAAATGAAAGCAATGACTCACTGAGGCCAGATGTTGTTCAAGACAACATCTGTTATGTGGAGCTGTGCTCTGCCTGCTAAGGGGATCACGTTCTTGTGAGTTGCCAAGAAGTTGCAAGTTGCCTTTGGTAGTGGAATGGAGAAGGTAGACAGCAAACAATAAGACTATCCTAAAGAATTTGGGTTACATTTTGGAAAACGTGGAATACTCTGGATGGTGGACTGTTTTGGTGTGGGCTGAGGAACAACTGCAGGTGATGAGTGAGAGCGGGTGCATGGGATGCAGATGGAGCTGGTACTCAGGCGGGACGTACTGGTTCAGTCACAAGGCAGATCATAGTGGGATGTGCTCTACTTGGTGGGAGCCTGTGCTGCACCAGTTATTAAGTATTTTTACTATCATCCCTTCAGGGAAGATTTATGTACCCTGAATGTGAGGGGACAGATACCTATTTCAGTTTTCTCTTAAAACTGTTTATGTTTAGGCAGTGAGGCATAAATTCTTATCATAATGGAATAATGTCATAATTTTTAGTCCAGATATGACTTACTTTGGGGGCTTAATATGACTCAGTTTAGATTTGGGATATATGATTGTACTAGAATAGTTCAACAAGTAGACCATCTTCTTTCAAATAGTCTTCTGGAAAATTTTGGTAAATTTTACCTGGATTGTATAACTTGATTTTAATGTTTCTGACACAATTAAATCATTCTCCCTAAACCTGTATATTCTTTTAAAAACTTTAATCTTTTATAATTATATGAAGCTTGGCTTAAGAGGCCTTATATCATTGCTTGTAATTAGAGCCCCTAAATATTTTAAAAGCTTCCTTGTCAGGTAAAATGGAAAGTCAGGATTCCAAGCCTATGAAAACTCTGCCACGCTGTCCAGCTGTCCCGGCCACTCTTTTAGCTAAAATCCTAAAAGCTGTCCGCGATCTGGAGGAGATCTAGAACAACGGGGGGCGCAAGTGCCGTGGAAATCACAGATTGGCCACACTTGACTCTGGTTTCATCCTGTCACAATTACTCTAAACCATCTATTTCAGCCCAAGGCTAAAGTCTCAGCTGACTTACCACAGACGCAAACCGTAGTAATGACTTTTTCTGCCAATTCTCCATCCCAAACTAATAAGTGAGAAATTTTCGGGCTCCTGCGGTAGTATTTTCTACTTAGGAGTGAAAACGCCTTTTTATATGTCACCTCTGCCTTGTCTTTCCCCACCCCACCCCCATTCCTCTCTCCCTGGAACAAAGATTTAGACCACCAGGATTGCAATACTAGTTAAACTATCAATACTGATAAGAAATTTAATTAGCAGAAGGAAAAATGTAGTAGCAAAGATGAAAGGAAAGAACTCCAAGCTTTGGAAATGTTTAGGTAATAGCTAATATTTGTAAAATCATCTACAGTTCACTCAGCTGTTTGACATACATAACCACCTTATTTAATCCTTGCACCAGACCTGACAGGTAGTTGCTTGTCTCATCTTTACAGGTGGGGTGAAATGAGCAGTTAAATCCAGCCAATGGCAGCCGTTGTCCTCTCAGACCCAGCTCCCTTGATCATGACACACTTTATGTGGAACCACAACTGCCTCTTGGACCATGGGCACCATGACGAAGCTGACCCAGCTTCAGCCGAAGGAGGAAAGTCTGACCAGACAGGTAGAGCATGGAATGTGCTGTGAAGAGGTGGGAGAGCGTGTGGGCTGATGGGGTCTGGAAATGCTCACCATCACTGAAGTCTGTGTCCTGGCAGCTGACACACAGCACACTCGTTAGCCAGTACCCCTACTAGGGTTAAGCATGGTGATGCATTCTGTGACTAGTATTAGTGGGAAGTCACTGATACTATGGGCCCTGAAGGGACAAGAGAAGGAGCAGTTATCAGACCCTAGTGAGAGCTGTGGCTGGCGGATTGGGGCCACCTAACAGGTCCTCTGATTTGGGTACTGGCATTCATGAAACCATACCCTGTACTTTACACACTCAAGGCCTATAAGGTAGAAACAAAACAGAAACAAAATGATACTTCAAGAACACCAAGCTTGTTTTGCAGAGTTCCATGGAAACCACAGACATGGAAACAACTTGCTGGCAGCCCGACAGTCGCAGGCACATTGAGGGACTAGGAAAACTGATAGTTAACCTTAGACACCACAGGTCGAATATCCAGCCCACGTTACATACGGACCCTCTTCAGATTTGCACATGCCACCCATGAAGAGGCATGAAGAACAATCACACCTCTGCAGAGAACTCTTGAAACTTACAAATTACTTTCCACCAATCACTTTCCAGCCTACCTCTCTCTTCCAACATAAAAATCCCACTCAAGAGCTGATGGGGAGACAAATCTGAGTATTGCCTCCTGTCTCCTTGCTTGGCTACCCTGCAATAAAGCCTTTTTCTCTCTGCAAAACACCTTTGCCTTGGCACTTGGTCTTTCTGTTGTGCAGCAGGCAACGAGCCCACTTGCCCACTTACATTAGATAGAGAAAGTAGTAGCTATAGCTGAACCACAGAAGAAACCTGGGGGACAAATAATCTGACACTCTCTCCTTGCCAAAGCCTAACCAGAAGTCAGAGGGCACAAGAACTCAGGTGGAGCCATCTCTAGAGGTCAGCTTCTCATGGCACAAAGCAGGGTGGCATGAGTGGAAAGTGGACCTGAGGGCAGACAGGAGAAATGGAGAATATCTAAGACAGAGGCAGTTTTAAGACTCACGTCATATCCTGCCCTTGGAGACTCCATTTCCTGGTGGGGACTTGAAAGAGGTGTGTGGGACTTCACGATTCTTCTCTCTTCTTTTCCTCACTAAACCCCCTTCCTTATCTCAAACAATTGACTCCCTGGAAATTGCTAGATGCTTTGGGAGATGGGACAGAAAAGTAGATGCAAATTGCTTGTAGTCTAGTAGAAGAAATACACATTATGATGATATTGTAGACTGGCATTGAAATCCATCCCACTTATTTTCAAGTGTGCCTTTTTATACTACAAAACCTGGAAAGTTAAACAAATAAAAGCAAAAGCAAAAACTGCATTTCCCAGATTCTATTGCCGCTACACTCTGGATGTGAACCTAACATATGTTCTTAGGTTCAACCATGCATATGCACTTGAGGGAAATTAAGAAAACACAAGCAAACTAGAAGCCATAACATCTTCTCCTTATACTCTTTCTGCCCGTGACCAGGGTCACTGAGTTTTTGGTTGTGGTTGTTCAGAGATGGAGTTCATGGCATCTATTCTGCTGGTGCAGATTGCAGCCGAAATGGTGTGGTTCTGGGGTTGGGATAGCCACCAGATTTTGGTGACTTCCTGATCATGGTGGCTTTCCGATCATGGCAGTGGTGATATAATTGAAGAGTCAGTGGTTTTTTGATCACAGAGGGGGCAGCAGCAAACTTAGTGGCTTGGCTCTGCTGTGTGGTTCAGTCTAAATTCTTTTTCTTTCATCCTCCCAACAATTTGGCAAGTCACTTAATATCCTACAAAAGGTTTCTTCCTGCTTAAACTACATTCTGTCTTTGCAATTAACTTTGATTGCTACAGAAATAAACTAAAATGCAAAGTAGAAGGGGGTAAGCACTGCTAGAGATACAGATTAGGTACTATGCAAATCTTGAAAGAACTAGATATTAGGCTTATGTTATAGGAGATATAGAGAAAAATTCCCCTTCATGGAATCTGAGACCTCTTGACAGTCTCATGTAATGAGTTTTCCTTTTCCAGGGAAGCAGATGGGATTAACAGACACTGTGACTATTGTCTATTGTATTTAAGAAAGCACACAAGTCTGTGTATCTATTCCCAGAGATGGGCTCCAAGTCTGTAATGAGGAAAGAGAAATACTACATTTGCAAATCTCCTGGCAATAGTTCCTTTTAATTTTAGAAATCATACTTGCTTGCTTTTTAAGTTTCCGTTAAAAAATTAATTAAAAAATGTGTCTATCAGAAACTTCAGTAATGCTATAGAAATGCAGTTTCTTCCCTGAGGAAAACAATAAAAGGAATCGGGGCATTTCATTGTCTACCTCTGTTGCTGTTACCTATTGTTGCATGACAAACTACCCCCAAACTCAGTGACTTAAAATAACAATCATTCCATTACATATCATGATTATATTGGTCATAAATTTGAACTGGGCTCAGCTAGGTGATTTTTCTGTTCAAATGACATTGATGGAGGTGACCTGGTAATATTCGGCTGGTGGAATGATTGGTTTCGAGGGTACAAAATGGCACCTGGTAGGGATAACTGGAAAGCTGAGCTGTCTACTGGAGCACCTACACTTGGCTCAACGTAGTCAAAATTCCTACATAGTGGCTTAGGGCTCCAAGAGCAGTCTTCCAGTAAATAAGGGGAAGCTGCATGGCCTTTAATGATCTAGCCTCAGAAGTTACACAGCAACAGTTCTGTCATACTTTATCGCTCAGAGTAGTCACATACCCACCCATATTCAAAGACTGGGGACCGAGATGCCACTTTTAGACGGGGGGAATGTCAAAACATTTCCAGCAATGCTTTAGAAACATCCCAGTGCCCCTACATCACTCGCCTTTACCTGTGTCTGGGTAAAGCCCTTATTGCTAAGTGAGCCATGACAAGAACGGTTTAGCCACTTGAAGAAGCTCACCTTTAAGTCAAGGACTAGAAGCAAAACAGGTATGGGTGTTCTTAACATCGTGCTTAATAGGGAATTAAGAGTGAAATTTTTTGGCTAGCTTCTTGATGTCTTGCAATTTTCGTTACATTAAGAAAGAGAAGAATCTCACTTTTCATAGTCCTTGGGACAGCATGTATCAAAACAGAAACTTGGACACACGAGAGTAAAGTGGATATAGTGCTGAGTTGAGGATATGTTCCCAAGATCAAGACCAAAACCCAGGTCCTATAACTAGGCCATAATTTCAAAGCAGATTGAGACTCAATATCCCTTTGATTCTGTGTTACCTGAGTAAGATTATCTTCATACCCTCCTGGGTAACTGTGGTTGGTCTCAGAACCCAACCAGGCTAAGCCTGGTGCTGAGTGCTAAGTTATGGCTCAGGAAAGGGGGTTGTTCAACAAGCTGTTGATTCTCAATAACTAACCTGCAAGAGTTCAAGTCTAATGAAGCAGACAGATGAGTAAACAAATAACCACAATACCATGTGATAAAATAGTATAATTTAATTAAGTGCTGTTTTAGGAGCACAGAGGAGGGAGTGACCGGTTTTAAAGGTGACCTTTGAGATAAGATTTTTTAGGTTGAGAAGGTAGGAAGAGCCCCTTGGATAGAAGAAACACCCTGTCAGCAGTGTGGACTATGTTATAGTACATGTTATTTACAGGGAATTGTGGGTAGTCCTGTGAGATTGGAGTGTAGATCCTAGAGATGGGGAGTGGAGCGGTGGGACATAAAGCTGGAAGGAGAATTCTGGCTGGATTGTCAAGGTCTTTGTGTTTCCGGCTAAGGAGTTGGAAGTTTTACCCATAGAAAATAGTGAAGGATGCAAAAGGGTAAAAAATGTGGAAAGACACAAATGCTATACTAGCTGTTTTTAATCAGGGAAGCCAAAATTTGTTCCACTCCTCAGAGTTTTGTCATCTTTGATATTTTGGCAAATCTCCACTGGAGCCAGACTCCAAATGCAAATTTTAGACTTTCTCTTGTGTTTCTATGTTTTAAGTTTAAAATTTTATATTGCTGCTTTGTTCCATCCATTTAAGACAAGATTACCTACCCAAAATAATCTGAAAGGCAAAGAGCATGGCTTAGCCGGTTTCCCTGGCATGTCCTTCACTGCAAAGTAAAGGGTAGGTCAACAAACATACAAAATGCTTTTTGTTCTGGGCAGAAGAATTAATGGTCAGCTTTGTGTGTGTTGATGGAATTGTTTTTTCTGCATGTAGTACAAACCATCTCCCAGAGGCAAATTATTTAAATCACCTCTTGAAACCACACGTACATATTTCTGCAGCCAGAAGTGGGAGGTGTAAGTGGCAGGGGATTACAGGTGACTCAGTATGTCTGGCGTCTGGATCAGAAATTTCTCTCAACTGATGGCAGAGTTTTTGCCGCCATAATAGGCGTTGCACATGAACTGCCACCAAATCATCATGTGTTCTGTGTGCTGTATGAGGCAATTACAGATCTGTTTTGTGGTTAGTCAACCTGTAAGATGATGCAAGTTTTTAAATTTTTTCCAGCTCATTTAGCTTGGATGGCCTTCAGGACTTGTTCTCCTGCTAGCTTCTTAGATGTCTGACTCCTGGTTAGTTATAGTAAGTCTATCTTGGAGTTTAGATCTTCCCAATATTGACATAAACCACTGCATGCTTTGAAATTTTTAAGTAGTTCAACCACATGCGTAGCAAGATACCCAACGAAGGAGAACATTAATTTTCCTTCCCCACCCCGTTTAAATGAAACTGCCACGCAGATGTAAACAATGGGCACTATTTTAATGAATATTGTGTCTTTCTAGCTGGGGCTATATCCAGTTGCCTTGCACAGGTCTTCTTTTTCTGGGGAAGCTCTACCTGCTTGACCCCTATTAGTAAGGGACTCAGACATTGCTGGGAACAAATGGACAAACTGGTATAAGGGCCAAGGAAATTCAAAGCAGAGGGATAGGAACACCAATCCCCTTTCCTTAATGTTAACATTACACCTCTATAGGATTAAACTGGTCACATTTCAAGGCCACCAAGCAGGAGGGCACTCAACCCTGAAGAGAAGCTTACCAGTGGAGAGGGCAGATGATCTAGTGGTCCAGTTTTTCCCCAGGGCTTGGATTGTCATGGGAGAGAGTTCCACCTGTGGCTGAGGTTGGAGACCCTCCTCTCCCAGCCACTCTGTCACTGTTGGTGGCCTTGGGGAAATGACAGAGAGTGTGTGCAAGCTGAAAGAGTTATGTAACTAAGAGCTATAATATGGAAATCAGGCCCGCTTCTTCATTTTGCATTCATCTCCAGGCTCCCTTCAAAGAAACTACTACCTATGCCTTTATCATCAAAGCAGAGGCTCTGGACAGAGTACTGGACCACTTCTTTTTCTTGGGCGTGGGGGGATGGGGGCTTTATTATTTATTTATCTACCTACCTACCTAGCTATGTATTTAGTTATTTATTTTTCAGTACTCTTACAGAGATCTTTATCATATATGTTCTTAAACACTTCTCTACATGCATTACAGAATGTCCATCACACTGGACCACCTCTTTTTGTAGGAACCTCAGCAATAGTCGTGGAGGATGTGGAATTCCAGTGAGCCAAGCAGATTCTCTGTGAGGCAACAGAATAGGTATTAGATTGAATAACCCCTGGGGGCTTTTGCCTTATAAAGGAAAAATTCTACAAGGAAAGAAATCATTCCTGTAATAGGTGAGGCTTTGAGTTATTAATCTGAAGAGTAGAGTACACTCTTATGATGGTGATAGCAAGATGCATTGGTTATTATATAAAACTACTTAAAACAAACCATAAGAAACATTGTAGGATTCATGTTCCAGAGAGCGCTGTTCTCAGCTCTGAATTCCTCCTTAGTGAGAATCTGCCTGCATAACTTTCACCCTTTCCCTTTCTCCTGCATGAAGTATTGGGTGTGGTGAGGGAGAAAAATGGAAAAGTATATGAATACATGTGTTATTAATATTTTTCCTGTTACATTTATCCAAACTAAAAGAGAATAATAATAAATGACCTTTATGATGTCTTGTGTTAAAAAGAAAAAAAAAGAAAGAAACATTGTAGGATTCAAATGAAAGGAAATGAGATTATTGGAACAAAGATTGTGAAACTCCATGTTCTTGAGGGCAGAGGTCTTAAGCATGGATTCTTTCTAAGATGTTGAACAGTGCAAATTCAGGAGTTGTATGGATGGTCTGTTCTCTAAGGAATGTATATTTTTATATATTATCCTTTACCTCTTAGACTAATCAGTGGATTTTCCCTACTGGTGGCCAAGGGGATAAAGATGGCTTTCAACAGGGTGATTACCTCATATATACTTAACAACCTCATGGAGATCAAAGGGGCTAAATGTATCTCAAATATTTATTAATGTGTTAAATCCAACTGAGATGCTCAAATCCACTTCTTTTTCTTCATGTAAGTGAAAGGACGTCTATTTATTTAGCATTTATTTAGCACTTACTATATGTCCAGCACTATGCTAAGGACTTTTCATGGGCTATCTCACTTAGTCCTTTGTTAGACTTGACTTTCTAGACTTAAAAAGTTAGTCCCCTAATAGATCAATTGTTGCCAATTTTTTAAAAAAGTGAAACAATGACAAAAAAATCCACAAGTCTCCTGAATTATAGAAAGGTCTTTACAAATGCAACAAGATATTAAAATGGAACTATTTCAGACTCATTTTTTGGCTGAGGTCCCATAATTATGGGTACCAAATACTCCCCCATTTTGAAGTGAGACTCCAGCCTAGTTATGCAGGACTTGCAAAGGAGTTGCCCCAGAATTGGGTAAGTGTTGATGTGGCCAGAAACCTGGAAATTAGAAGGATTCTTTCAGAAAGAGGATTTAAGTGTGAGTCCCACAGCCCCCCTCTCCCCTCACTGGGAGGTATTGAGAGAGAGGGGCTTCAAGGAGAGATTGATGTTTGGGGCACATAATGGACCAGGGTCTGTTTCCCACTTGAGGAATATTGAGGGCAATAGGCTCACCCAAGTAGCACCTGGAAGTAGAATAGGGGCTATGGTGTAAGTAGTGATTGTATTCCTGAGACAGAGGGTCCTAGTGGACCAGGAGGTAGAGCCAGAGAGCTGCTATGTTAGATTCTGCCGTGAAGTGCTGAGGAGACACTGCTTAGCAGAGAGATCCTGAAGGTATACCGTCCACAGCCACAGGCCAAGTGAGGAGTCCTATGTAGCCAGCTGGCAAGTACAGTGCCCATAGCTAGAAACCACACATGAGAGATCCCTGGTGATTGGGGGTGGAGGTGGGTCTCTGAAGAACCCATGAAAGTACTCCCAAGAGAGCCAGCTTTAAATACCATTCAAGGCTGACAAAACCCAGCATCGTATGGGTGCCATTCAAGTAAAATATTCCCTGACCCATCTCCTGTTTCCCCACTGGCAGAGTTGACTAATGGGCAAGGTGGAGTCACAGAGAGTAAGGAGGGAAACCACCTACCAGCCCCCTTTCCACGGATGCCTCCTGCCTGCAGCAGGTCTAGCTGGGGGAGAAGAGAGCCTTTAAATTTAAGTGATGCTTGGAGGGTTTTGTTTGTCTGTTGACTTGCTTTAAGCACAGTTTCCTAGTACAGTAATACTAAATTACCAAACAGAGGCTGTTTTTGATGGAAATGAAGAGATCTATTAATTAAGAATAACCAGAAAAGTTATACATCCTGTCCTAGATTTTATCCAAGGGGTAAGGAAGAGCTAACCCACAGGTTTGCAGGGGCAGTAATAATAATCTTTAAAGTTAGTTTATTAGAGTGGGTAAGTCCCCCCTTTTTACCCAATAGTTACACACATAATAGGTATTGATATTTACAACTAAAGTCTATAATGGTTTGTTTCTTTCAGGTTGCAAGGAGGAGGCCTGCTGAGATACCCTTAGGTCACTGGACTTATTGTAACAGTACACATAGAATTAAGGAAGCCCATGGAACTATCTGAGCAGGCATATAGTCATTTAGAACTGCAACATTAGAATGTAGCACAGGCTCAAAGAATCAGAAATAGTGGCTTCTAATTGTTTGGGTCAGAGTGGTAGCTCCAGATATCCCAGACACCATGTCTCACTCTAGGATTGACTGCCTGGCACTCTTCTCTTCTCTGTGGGCATCTTGCATCTGATAGGCTACGTGTGTTACCATTCAATATGGGGCACCCCAGTGGGCATTGTTTCCTAGGCACTTGACCTAACCTTCCCTTGCTCAAGACCTAACCCTTTGTCCAAACATTTGGGACTAGAGTAGAGAATTCTGCGGCACAGGCATGGCAGATACACGAAGACAGAACTGCTTGTAAGTCACTTCATGAGATGCGGTCTGCGGGCACAGCGGGTTTCATGTACTATCTGATGGAGTTTTTCACTAAACACCTTCTCCCCTTAACCAAATTCCCACAAACAGTAGTTGGATGGCAAAACAATTATTCTTTTGTACACTTTCCTAATTGTTTTTTTTTTTAATGCTGCTGTGTGTGCTACCATTTCTGTGCACCAATTTTTATCAATAAACATTTATTGAGCATCAATTATATACGTCATTATTACCCTAGAACCTTTTTCTTTGAGATTCTTTGTTCTTTTTCTCTTGCCTTTCCTTTTTATAAGGTCCTGCAAACAAAACTGGAACTGCAGATGCCTTCAATTTTCCTGGCCACATAATTCCAAAAACCTTTTGCTCTGGTGCATTCAGGGCCGGAGTGTGGCTCTATCTCTTTCCCACAATACTTCCTGGATCTTTTCTGCTGCAGAACTCTTTATGAGCCTTCATCTTTGATTTGCCATGTAAAGTTCTTTATAGGAGGGCTATAATTTTGTTCTAATCCTCATTAGTCACCCTTAGAACCCAGTGTTTTATTTTATTGCTTGATGTTTGAATTCTTTTGAATTACTAAAATAGCTCCTTTCATTTAAGCTGTTTGCATTTACTCAGGCATCTATAGATTCAGACAGTATCTGACATCTTTAGATTCAGAACAATTATGAGTTTTTCTTATTGAAAAGATCCTTCAAATACTTCAGGATAATAATTTCCAAATTCTAATTTAAAAGCATACCTAGTCAACTGCCTTCCTTTTTTTACATGTAGGGAAATTACATGTAAGGAATTGGAAAAGATATCTGATTTTTTTCAACAAACATTTGTAGAAAGCCTTGCATGTGTCAGGCCTCTATCCTGTCCTAGGATTAAGTGATTATAATCATGTCATTGCCTTTCTCAAAAACTTTCAGTGATGAGCCAATATCTAAAAAATTGAACATCCCAACTGGATATTCAAGGCCCAAATATCAGGCTCCAAACTGCTTTTCCAGATTTTTTTCCCCAGCATTATTGAGATATAATTGACATACAACATTGTGTAAGTTTAAGGTGTACAATGTGATACTTGATACACTTATGTATTATGAAATGATACCACAGTAAGCTTAGTTAACACCTTCATTACGTCACATAATTACCATTTCTTTCTTTTTTTTTTTTCTTTTTGGTGAGAACATTTGAGTTCTACTCTTAGCAACATTTATATAATACAATGTTGTTAACTATAGTTACCATGCTATACATTAGATCTCCAGAACTCTGATTGGTGGGGACTGGATCACATGACTGCACCCAGGGTCACATGACAGGCCATGGCTGCAAGGGATGCTGGGAAACCAGTGTGTGGTTTCCACCTTGGGACAGTGAGACTCACAGTGAGACTCATAGTGAGTGGACTCACTATGTCCACATAGTTAGGGAGTACACAAAGACAGTCAGAGAATGCAAGATGTCCAGGGCAGCTTCTTCCGGAGCCTGAACACTGGCCAACCAGACCCACGGGGCCCTCCCTCTGCACCTCATCATGCACAGTTCCCTCCTCAGCCCAGCCACACCGGTGCCTTCTGTCCTCTCACACACCAGACCCACTCCCACCTCAGGATCTTGAACATTCTCCTCCCACTTCTCCAGCCAGGCCTCAGCCTAAATGCAACCCCCTAAGGTGGCACCTCCCACCCCCAGTCTTTCTACCACCCCCAAACCCAAGACCCAAAGCACCGAGAACCCTGCAAAGATGATTCACCACTGCCCTTACCCCGTCTAAATACAATACAAGATTATAAACTTCTTTCCAGGTTCAGCAGGGCAACTATTCACTTACCCAGATGCCGTGACCCCAGCGGATCCCAGCCGTGGCTGTTCCAAGGCATCTTCCAAACAGACACAGGGCTCCTCCCTGAAGGAACATTCTGGGGTACAACTGACCACTTTGTTGAATATATCTGTGGCGTGTAAGCCACTGTGTGGGCTGTGTGTGCAGCTCCTTCAGAGAGTCTTTCTCTCACAGCCTGGCCAGAGTTCTCCTGGACCCCAGCATTTAAAAAGCATCAGGGCTTCCCTGGTGGCGCAGTGGTTAAGAATCCGCCTGCCAATGCAGGAGACACATGCAGGGGACACGGGTTCGATCCCTGGTCTGGGAAGATCCCACATGCTGTGGAGCAACTAAGCCCGTGCACCACAACTACTGAGCCTGCGCTCTAGAGCCCGCGAGCTATAACTACTGAGCCTGTGTGCCTAGAGCCTGTGCTCCGCAACAAGAGAAGCCACCGCAATGACAAGCCCATGCACAACAAAGAGTAGCCCCCGTTCGCCGCAACTGGTGAAAGCCCGCGCACAGCAACGAAGACCCAACGCAGTCAAAAATAAATAAAATTTTAAAAATAAACAAGTAAAAACATCAGATGTCAGCAGTACAACACTGAATTTTACAGGCATTTTTAAAGGGCCTGACCCTCGACCAACTTAGATGCTGGTAGCAATGCCGATGCCAAGTGTGGGGAGGACACCCCAGGACTGCGATGTCTGCCTGTCTCTCTCGGGTTAGACACCTTCTGGGTGAACTCTGGGGAGAGGCCTGCAGAAAGGTGAAGAAAGTGCTGTTTCACATTTTCGCAGTGAATCATTTCCCCACACTCAAGAACTGAGCCCAGCTCTTCAGGGAAGGAAGACAGATACCAGCCCCCTTGAATGTGTACAGCCCCTCAGCTGCAGTGTGTTGTCTGAGTACCCGTGGTGCTTACAGGCTGGGCACTTGGGAGGCCAGTGCCACAGCCTCTCTCAGGAACAGTAAAGCCATCCCCTGAAGTCTCCTGGGTGAACTGGCCATGGTCTAGCCGTTCTGTCCCTAGTAAGGGCACTGTGGCTCTGGCAGGACGTATCCAGTGGGCATGGAGGCCCCCCCTCCCCGTGTGTGAGAGGAGTGGACCAGACGTGAATAGCGTGGAGAATGGAACCTGGGGCACGGGGAACACCTAGGGCAGTGCCCACGGCCAAGGGGCTCCTCAGTACTCCCTGCATTTATCCACTCCACTGCTTGCTCCCTCACTGGGGATGTTTAAAGTGGGCCGTGTCTCAGGAACATGGAGGATGGAACAGGTTGGGGTGGTGAGAGAGAAGAGTGAGCCCACAGCCTTACCCAGGTGAATGGAAAGTAAGATTGGCATCAGGTGGGAGCACAGGCAATGGAAGCCAGGGAGGGAGGAAAAGGAGAAGGTGAGGGCAGAGCTGTCAGGATGATGGAGTCAGAGGTCAACCAGTGTTGAGCTTGAAGGGGGTGAGCATCAAAGCATAAAAGAAAAATCTCGGGCTTCCCTGGTGGCGCAGTGGTTAAGAATCCGCCTGCCAATGCAGGGCACACGGGTTCGAGCCCTGGTCCTGGAAGATCCCACATGCTGCGGAGCAACTAAGCCCGTGCGGCACAACTACTGAGCCTGCGTTCTAGAGCCCGCAAGCCACAACTACTGAAGCCCGTGTGCCTAGAGCCCGTGCTTCACAACAAGAGAAGCCACAGGAATGAGAAGCCTGCTCGCAGCAACGAAGACCCAACGCAGACAAAAAAAAAAAAAAAAAATCTCAGCTCCCAAAAGTGAGGCTTTCTTTCTCTTTTCTGCCTATGAGTTTTGTATTGATTGGTTGATCAACTGAATAAAGTTAGGTAAAGTGGAGAATCATGATAAAAATAAGACCCATAACTTTTGAAAATATTATTTCAACATAAAGCATGTAAATATACAATTGTTTGCTGATACTTTGAATACAGATTTGACAACTGAGATTCACTTACTTCCCATTACATCTACCACAGCCATAGTATAGTTCTTAGGAGTTATAGTTTCAGGGGTTTTGGGTGGTTGTTTTTTGTTTGTTTTTCAATGAAACAACTAAACCTACAATCAATTTCAGTACAAAATCCTTCAGGGTTTTTACCCAGGTCTCTACAGTTGCTTCAGCCACACTTGTTTAGAAAGAATTTTTTTTAACCATCTCTATTAAGTGAACCTCAGGCTTTCAAGTCAAGTTTCATAGAAAGAACAACCCTATTTTGCCCTCATATCACATTGACTTATGACGATTTATTAAAGCAGCAAAATTCAATAACAGGTACAAATAGCATGAGCAGGTTTGGGCACAGACATGCTGATTCCTGGTGAGCCAGCACCCCACTCCCAGCAGAGCAGATGTGGCTGGGATAGGAGAGTGGCCGACCCAGCACGTGGTCAGCACATGCAGAGGGAACAGGAAGCCAATGCGGGGAGTTCACTATGAGGATACTGATCAAAGATCCTTCTTCTAAGTTATGATATGGTACACAGTGGGATCCTGGCTCACACTTATCTAAGTATTAGATCCAGATATGCACACTCAGCAACAGGGAGAGGGAGAAGGAAGGGGGAGAGGGAGAACTATTTAAACCATTTGCATAATTCCTGTTAAGGAGTCCAAGCCCAAATGTAGAGGAGTTGGGGGGGTGGGGAGGATGGGGATCTGCTGTCCCCTCATCTGTCTTCCAGGTGTGACCATCTGGAAAAAAAAAAAAGCAGAGCAGTATTCCCCCACCACCCAGCCCTCCTTGGCAACTACCATTCTACTCTCTCTATGAGCTCAGCTTTTTTAGATTCCACATGGAAGTGATACATTATTTGTCTTATTATTCTCTAACTTATTCCACTTAGCATAATGCCCTCAAGGTCTGTCCATGTTATGACAAACAGCGAGAGGCAGGATTTTCTTCTTTCTCATGCCTGAATAATAATTCCACTATATACATATAGTCTCACATCTTCTCCTCTATCCATTCATCTGTTGACAAATATTTGCTTGTTTCCATCTTTGCTATCGTGAATAATGCTGCAATGAACATGGTGAGTGCAGGTATCTCTTTGAGATCCTGTTCTCATTCCCTGTGGATACATACCCAGAAATGGGAATTGCTGGATCATATGGTGGTTCTATTTTTAGTTTTTTGAAGAACAAGCATACTGTTTTCCATAATGGCTGTACCATTTTACATGCCCATCAACAGTGTATACGTATTCCCTTTTCTCCCCATCTTCCCCAACACTTGTTATCTCGTCTTTTTGACAAGAGTCATTCTAACAGGAATGAGGTGATATCTCATTCCGATTTTGATGAGCATCTTTTCATATACCCATTAGCCATTTGTATGTCCTCTTTGGAAAACTGTCTATTCGGTTCCTCTGCTCATTTATTAATTGGATTGTTTGGGGGTTTTTTTTACTGTTGAGTTGCATGAATCCCTTATATATTTTGGATATTTACTCCTTATCAGATACATGGTTTGCAAATATTTTCTCCAATTCTCTAGGTTCCTTTTTCATTTCGTTGTTTCTTTTGTTGTGCAGAAGACTTTTTCTTTTTTTTACTCACTGTGTGCAGAAACCTTTCAGTTTGACATAGTCCCATTCATTTTTATTTGCTTTTGTTGCTTGGGCTTTTGGTGTCATATCCAAAAAAATTATTTCCAAGACCAATGTCAAGGAGGTTTTTCCCCATGTTTTCTTCCAGGAATTTTATGTTTTCAGGCCTTTTGTTTAAGTCTTTAATCCATTTTTAGTTAATTTTTGTGAATGGCATAAGATAGGGGTACAATTTTGTCCTTCTTGTGGTTATCTAGATTTCCCAACATTTATTGAAGAGACTATCCTTTTCCCATGAGTATTCTTGGACCCTTTGTCAAATACTAGTTGACTATCCATGGGAGGGTTTATTTCTGAGCTCTAAATTCTGCTGCATCTGTCTACATGTCAGTACTTTACTGTTTTATTATAGTTTTGTACAGTCTAAAATCAGAAAGTGTGATGCCTCCAGCTTTACTCTTTTTTTCTCAAGATTACTTTGGCTATTTGGCATCTCTTGTAGTTCCATATGAATTTTAAGATTGTTTCTCCTATTTCTGTGAAAAAATGCCATAGAAATTTTGATAGGGATTGCATTGAATCTATACGTGGCTTTAGGTAGTAGGGACATTTTAACAATATTAATTTTTCTGACGAATGAACATGGAATATATTTTCTTTTATTTGTTTTCTTCAATTTCTTTCATCAGAGTCTTAAAGTTTTCAATGTACAGATTTTTCACCTCCTTGGTTAAATTTATTCCTAAGTATTTTATTGTTTTGGTGCAATATGAGTGGGATCGTTTTCTTGATTTCTTTGTCAAATATTTCATTTTTAGCATATAGAAAAAACTTATTTCTGTCTGTTGATTTTGTGTTCTGTAGCTTTATTGAATTTGTTGATTAGTTCTAACAGTTTTTTTTCTGGAGTCTATAGGAATATATATATATTCATATACATACACATACATATGTGATAACATCATCTGCAAAGAGAGACAATTTTACTTTATCCTCTTCAATTTATTTATTATTATTATTATTTTTTACTTACATTCACCAGTTTGTTGTAAAAAGGTGATAAAGGATACAGATGAACCTCCTGATAGAAGAGATGTGTAGGGCAAGGTATGTGAGAAGAGGTGGGGAGCTTCCATGCCCTCTCCGGGTGCACCGCTCTCCTCAGATGTCCATGTGTTTAACAACCCAGAAGCTCTCAGAAGTCTATCCTCTTGGGCTTCTATGGAGGTTTCATTACATAGGCATGATTGATTAAATCATTGGCCATTGGTGACGGATTCAATCTCTAGTCCCTCTTCCCCCGTGAGGGTGGGTGTTGGAACTGAACGTTCCAACCCTCCAATCACATGGTTGGTTCTCCTGGCAACCAGCCCCCATCCTTAGGTGCAGTCCAAAGGTCACCTCATTAACATAACAAGAGACTCCTTTGTCTCTTCAGCACCTAGGAAATTCCAAGGGTTTTATTTCTATTTTTTTTTAAATTTATTTATTTTTTCACTATCAAAAATTTTTTTTCTTATTAGTCATCCATTTTATACACATCAGTGTATACATGTCAATCCCAATCTCCCAGTTCATCACACCACAACGCCACCCCCCGCCGCTTTCCCCCCTTGGTGTCCATATGTTTTTTCTCTACTTCTGTGTCTCAATTTCTGCTCAGCAAACCGGTTCATCTGTACAATTTCTAGGTTCCACATATATGCGTTAATATATGATATTTGTTTTTCTTTTCCTGACTTACTTCACTCTGTATGACAGTCTCTAGATCCATCCACGTCTCTACAAATGACCCAATTTCGTTCCTTTTTATGGCTGAGTAATATTCCATTGTATATATGTAACACATCTTCTTTATCCATTTGTCTGTCGATGGGCATTTAGGTTGCTTCCATGACCTGGTTATTGTAAATAGTGCTGCAATGAACATTGGGGTGCATGTGTCTTTTTGAATTATGGTTTTCTCTGGATATATGCCCAGTAGTGGGATTGCTGGGTCATATGTTAATTCTGTTTTTAGTTCTTTAAGGAACCTCCGTACTGTTCTCCATAGTGGCTGTATCAATTTACATTCCCACCAACAGTGCAAGAGGGTTCCCTTTCCTCCACACCCTCTCCAGCATTTGTGGTTTGTAGATTTTCTGATGATACCCATTCTAACCGGTGATACCTCATTGTAGTTTTGATTTGCATTTCTCTAATAATTAGTGATGTTGAGCAGCTTTTCATGTGCTTCTTGGCCATCTCTATGTCTTCTTTGGAGAAATGTCTATTTAGGTCTTCTGCCCAGTTTTGGATTGGGTTGTTTCTTTTTTTAATATTGAGCTGCATGAGCTGTTTATATATTTTGGAGATTAATCCTTTGTCCATTGATTCATTTGCAAATATTTTCTCCCATTCTGAGGGTTGTCTTTTTGTCTTATTTATGGTTTCCTTTGCTGTGCAAAAGCTTTGAAGTTTCATTAGGTCCCATTTGTTGATTTTTGTTTTTATTTCCATTACTCTAGGAGGTGGATCAAAAAAGATCTTGCTGTGATTTATGTCAAAGAGTGTTCTTCCTATGTTTTCCTCTAAGAGTTTTATAGTGTCTGGCCTTACATTTAGGTCTCTAATCCATTTTGAGTTTATTTTTGTGTATGGTGTTAGGGAGTGTTCTAATTTCATTCTTTTACATGTAGCTGTCCAGTTTTCCCATCACCACTTATTGAAGAGACTGTCTTTTCTCCATTGTATATCCTTGCTTCCTTTGTCAAAGATTAGTTGACCATAGGTGTGTGGGTTTGTCTCTGGGCTTTCTATCCTGTTCCATTGATCTATATTTCTGTTTTTGTGCCAGTACCATATTATCTTGATTACTGTAGCTTTATAGTATAGTCTGAAGTCAGGGAGTCTGATTCCTCCAGCTCCGTTTTTCTCCCTCAAGACTGCTTTGGCTATTCAGGGTCTTTTGTGTTTCCATACAAATTTTAAGACATTTTGTTCTAGTTCTGTAAAAAATGTCATTGGTAATTTGATAGGGATTGCATTGAATCTGTAGATTGCTTTGGGTAGTATAGTCATTTTCACAATACTGATTCTTCCAATCCAAGAACATGGTATATCTCTCCATCTGTTGGTGTCATCTTTAATTTCTTTCATTAGTGTCATAGTTTTCTGCGTACAGGTCTTTTGTCTCCCTAGGTAGGTTTATTCATAGGTATTTTATTCCTTTTGTTGCAATGGTAAATGGGAGAGTTTCCTTAATTTCTCTTTCTGATTTTTCATCATTAGTGTATAGGAATTCAAGAGATTTCTGTGCATTAATTCTGTATCCTGCAACATGACCAAATTCATTGATTAGCTCTAGTAGTTTTCTGGTAGCATCTTTAGGATTCTCTATGTATAGTATCATGTCATCTGCAAACAGTGACAGTTTTACTTCTTCTTTTCCAATTTGGATTCCTTTTATTTCTTTTTCTTCTCTGATTGCCCTGGCTAGGACTTCCAAAACTATGTTGAATACTAGTGGTGAGAGTGGACATCCTTGTCTTGTTCCTGATCTTAGAGGAAATGCTTTCAGTTTTTCACCATTGAGAATGATGTTTGCTGTGGGTTTGTCATATATGGCCTTTATTTTGTTGAAGTAGGTTCCCTCTATGCCCACTTTCTGGAGAGTTTTTATCATAAATGGATGTTGAATTTGTCAAAATTTAAATGCCTTTTATTTTTCTTACCTAATTGCTCTGGCTAAAATTTCCAGTACTGTGTTGAATAGGAGTGGTAGGAGTGGGCACCCTTGTCTTGTTCCTGATCTTAGAGGAAAAGCTTTCAATCTTGCTCTGTTGAGTATGATTTTAGCTGTGGGCTTGTAATATATGGACTCTATTATGTTGAGGTAGTTTCCTTCTCTGCCCAATTGTTTGAGCATTTTTATCATGAAAGGATCTTGTATTTTCTCAAATGCTTTTTCAGCAACAATTGAGATGAGTATGTGATTTTTATCTTTTATTCTATTAATGTGGTATATCACAGTTATTGATTTGCATGTTTACCATCCTTGAATCCCAGGGACAAACTCCACTTGATCATGCTATATGATCCTTATAATATGCTGTTGAATTCAGTTTGCTAATATTGTTTGAGAATTTTTACATCTATATTCATCAGGGATATTGGCCTGTAGTTTTCTTTTCTTGTAGTGTTCTTCTCTGGCTTTGGTATCAGGGTAATGCTGGCCTCATAATATGACTTTGAGAGTATTCCCTCCTCTTCAGATTTTTGGAAGAGTTTGTCTACTTCCCTCTTCGGATGTGTTAGTAGTTGCTTAATATATTTAGGTGCTCTGATGTTGGTTCCTTATATATATATTTATGATTTTTTTAATGAATTGACCTCTTCATCATTATATAATGACCTTGTCTCTTGTTACAGAGTTTGAGTAAATGTTTATTTTGTTTGATATAAGTAGAGCTATTTCTGCTCTCTTTGGTTTCTACTTGCATGGAATACATTTTTCCATTCCTTCACTTTGCGCCTATGTGTTGAAGAGAGTCTTAGTAGGCAGCATTTAACTGGGTCTTGTTTTTTATTCATTCATCTACTCTATGCCTTTTGACTGGAGAATTTAATCCATTTACATTTAGAGTGATTATTGATAGGTAAGAATTTACTAATTTCATCTTATTGTTTTCTGGCTTTTTTGTAGTTCCTTTGTTCCTTTCCTCTTCTCTTTTTTCTGCCTCCCTTTGTGAATTAATGAGTTTCTGTACTGGTTGCTTTGATCCTTTTATCTTTTGTGTATCTATGGTAACAACTAGTACTTGTAGCAACTCTGTCATTGCTCTACCCAGATCCTTTTGGATCCCTTTTATGGGTTCTGTATACCTCTAGTTCGGCTTCTGCATATCTTTACTTCTAAATGACCTGCATCTGTAACTCACTTTGAGAACTGCCCTTGGCTACCAGAGCTGTTTACCCATACACAGTAAAGTGTCCAAGTGCCTAGGAGTTTATATCTGCCTGGGTGACCAATGGATGATTGATATGGGCTTATGAAAGACCAACTACTGGCCTCCAGTTAGGATGAACTCTGGAGTTAAGCTGCTTTCCTGCAGGATCAAGCAGAACTTTACCTGAAATTGCACTTTTGCTTAGATTCTTCCCTTCCCCGTCCTGCTTCTCTTATCCACTTCATGGCCTTCTTGTGGTGACACTTTCTCAGTACATCACTTGCACATGAATCATCACCTCAGAGTCTATTTCTGGGGAAACTGAACTAAAACCTGTGTTATGTGGAAGGCAATAGAAGGCTAAGCAAGATTTAATCATTGGTCACAAAGACCAGAATCACATGGAAAGTCTCATCTATGGAGAGTTTGCTTTCCTAGGAGGTTCTTTTTGGCTCACAATCAGAAACATCCAAAGTTCAAAATGCACGGTCTATATAACTGTACATGCTAAGGACTAAGGTTTTTTTAAGTCTAACATTAATGTAGTATTACATTTCGTTTCATCTGCTGGCTTATTGATTGTCCAAATCCTCAGGTATGAAAGGTGTTTGAGAATACCTGTCACCATGGAGAGTGCCTATCACTTGTTTACTGAATAACATTTGATTCTGTTTAGTTTCCCAAAGTGAAAAACTCTATCACTGCAGCAAAGGCAGTGTTTGAAGAGCAAAATGTGTATTGAAAACTTTGGAGACAATTGGTCATTATTTCCTATTTGCCAGCTTCCATGTTCAGAGGCTGGGTGACTAACATTGCCCAGTCATAAAGAGATGGGGAAAGGGGGCAGAGAGGGCTGCACTCAAAGGTGCAATGCTCTTTCTGAGTGGTCCCTCTTATGTGATCCTTTGGCACTTAACACTCACACAATTGCTGTTTAAGTACCCACTTCCCTCTCTTAAACTATGAGACCTCTGAGGGCAAAAATGTGTATGTTTTATTCATGGCTATTTTCCCAGAACCTAGCATTAAGTAAGTGCTCAATAAATATATCCTGACCATACATGGGAGCCCTGTGAATATGAGGTTAGGTCTCTGGAGGGTGATTATGTTAGGTTCAACTTCTCGGGGCTAAATACAGATTAAAGGATTCTGGAGTTTAGGCTGTTCCCACTTCCGGCACAATGGTCACATACCACAGAAACTGGCTGCTCCAGTTCACTCTTGTGCTGTTTTCACCTGTTTTTCCAGATAAGTGCTGGTAAGAAGCCTCAGGGAGAACCTGAGGGAGGTACAATTTCTTCAGACCTGAGAAGTCCAGTGGAAAACTCATCAGTCAGCCTTAGAGTTTCTTAGCTTAAAAAAAAAAAAAAAGGTCTGAAATCACTGTTCTGAAAACTACAGGATTTTGAATGGTAGGCTAGTTTAGCAGTCTTGTTTTAATAGAGATTAGCCCCTGGTCAGGAGAAAGGAGACCAGACTTTGGAAGGAGAAGAGAGAGTTCTAGGAAGTTGTCTCTTCCTTTGATTCATCTTTGCCCTCCAACTGTCCATAAAGTAATTTTATCAAATGTCACTTGAGTTAGATGCCTCTGAGAGCCAGATTTTCTTCTCCCTATGCCCATGACCATGTTTGTGATTCAACCACATTGTTGTGGGGTAGACCAGAAGGACCTGTTTCTTTCTCTGGTACCCAAGGAGGGTTCACAGAACCCTAATGGCAGCTGTCAAAAATAACAATTCTCCATCAGAGTCAAGTATTCGGAAAATGATGCCAAGAGCAAAAGAAGAAAACTAGAGCTGTCTGTTTTCATTTATGTTTCAAGATAATGGTCTGTGAAAACTATTTACTATTTTTAATATTCTCCCTTACTCCATCTCATACCTTGAAAGTTTAAGCAATCTTTGGCTGACACAGAGTAATTAGAAGCAGTCTGTTTCCTCCACTGCCCAGTTTTCCCAGATGTTGGGAGAGTGGAATGTTGGCTAAAGTGAAGACTGGGCAGTATTTTATATTTTAATTTATTGCTACAGAATTGATACATTATTTAACAGGTTCTATAAGTGAATTCTATTCTCTGATTTCCCTTCCAAATGCCTTGAACGGAGCCATAAAATTTAAATCATTCTGTGTTTCTTAGAACTGCTGCCCACCAAACTTCCTTAATATGCTTAATCATTTGTCCAATAACATACAGAGTAAAGCCTATACTCCTGAGCCAAATTTTGGAGAGAAGCCTGCTTTTAGATTTAGTTTTAGTTTTTCAGTTTGTTTACATTTGGCACCAGAATCACAAAAAATTTACATGAGCCAGTGCTCAAAAAACACTGCCATAAGCTTGTCACTAGAAACTGCTTTTAGCCCTAGATTGCCAAGAGGAAAGAAGCCAAACATAGATTTCCTGTTGAGGTCGTTGAGCAATATTAATTTCTGCTAAATGTACATTTTGGGGATTAACTTTTTTTAAAAAATAGCCATCAGCTAGAGAATGTTGGGTGTATTTTAAAACAACTCTGAATATAACAAAGTTATCAATGAGCTTGTCTGTTACCACACTTCATCAGTCCTTGATCCAATAAATATTTATTGAGCACCTATTATCTGCCAGGAACTACATGCTGATTTAAGATAAATTTGAGTTTACTGTTACCTTCCAAACAGTAATTACAGAAACATAAACAAACACTAGGTTTCAAGATAATCACCTCTTTATATTTTTATTCCAATAGTTCTCAAGTTGACTGGTTCTATTAGGAAAAAAAAAGATTTTGATTTAGAATTATGCAAAGTCAAGCCTTTTGTTTTTAATATTTATATTCTTAAATTTTCTTCCTCAATAATCAATGAAATAGACAAGAGATGAAAATAAGGAAGTAAGAAGATCTGATAACATACAGCTCTCTGCATTATACACACATTCTAAAGAAATTTTACTCAGTAGGATATTTTCTGACAGGCAAATAACAAAAATTCTATAACATAGCAGGGTAGCCTCAAGGGTGGTGGCCATTTAAGAATTGTGAACATCAGTATCAATCTCACTTTATATTCTCAAAAGTATTCACATCACTCAAGAAGGCATTTCATTTTTGGATAAGGACTTAATGTCCATAAAAACATACATGGGGGCTTCCCTGGTGGCTCAGTGGTTGAGAATCTGCCTGCCAATGCAGGGGACACGGGTTCGAGCCCTGGTCTGGGAGGATCCCACATGCCGCAGAGCAACTAGGCCCGTGAGCCACAACTACTGAGCCTGCACGTCTGGAGCCTGTGCTCTGCAACAAGAGAGGCTGCGATAGTGAGAGGCCCACGCACCGCGATGAAGAGTGGCCCCCGCTTGCCGCAACTAGAGGAAGCCCTCGCACAGAAACGAAGACCCAACACAGCCAAAAATAAATAAATAAATAAATAAAATAAAATAAAATAAAATAAAATAAGCAAGGAACATGACTTTAAAAAACAAAAAACAAAAAACACACAAACAAAAAAAAAAACATACATGGGCTCTTATCCCCTCTGTGTTGTAATTCAGAGTTTGTGGTGCCATGAATACAAGTTTTTTTTTCCCTCTAAAATATCTATTAAGCATCACAAATATGCCCTGTTGTCATCTCATTCAGGAATAGAGTTAACCCCATCTTTCGCTTTCAGTTTGTTTTTTAGAAGCACAAATGAAGTCATTTAAACTAGGTGTAAAGTAAGAATTTACATAAAAACACTTAAAATTTGTCCACTAACAGTTGAGTAGCTCTGTATTAAAGCACTGTTTGGTGCTGCATTTAATAAAGGTGAATAGGACATTGATTCTGCCTTCCAGGAACTTGCTGTCCAGTGAAGCTGACAAACTCATACAAGAATAACAGTGTACTAAGCAAGTTTGTACAGGGAAGAGAGAATTACCCATGTTTGGGATAGAGGAAAGGAAGGAGGTTAACACACAAGAAGTGACTTCTGGTTCTGGGAAGTTGAGTAAGTCTTAGAAAGATTAGATGAGAGGGAGGTAAAGAAGAAAATCAAGAAGTCATCATAGAAAATATAGATGTGTTTATGTAAAATTAACTCATATCATAAAGGAAATAATGAACAGAATTAATAAGAAACTTTTATATCTAGACTAATGTTTTGATGCAAGTAATGGTTAAAAAATTAATGTTAGCAGTATTTTATACAAATATTTATTTTAAATTTGCTAGCAAAAGATCTTTTCTAGAGTAATCAAGTAACAGCCACTAAAAATGTCTACATACTTTGATGTATAATCTTATTCTTGGGAATCTAGCCTATGGAAATAAAAAATTAAAAATGCATAAAATTATAAATTCAAAGATATTTATTACACTATCTTTCTTGGTAGCAGAACTCTGGAAACAATGTGAATATCCATCAACAGGGGAATGGCCAAGTAAATTACAGGACAACTCATACCACGGAATAGTATGAAGCTATTAAAAACACTGAATTACAGCTGTACAAGTTGACTTAAAGGGAGTTCTACCAGAAAAATGCTGGGTGAGGGAAGCATGATATAGAAAAGTGCATGCAGTATGATCCCATCTTTGTTTAAAAAAAAAAGACAAAAAAAAAAAAAGACATGCAAGCTGTATAAAACATATGTGCATAGACATGTGTGTGTGTATATATTTATTTAAATAGGCTTATATGAGCATTGATAAAACTATAGAAGGATACAGTCATGAAACAACATGGTTTCTTTTAGAGGGTGGCTCACGTGAGAAGAAGAGGAGGGGAGAAGGGTGATCCAAGAAAAAAGAGAAAAAAAAATATAGTAAAAAAGACATGATTACATTTATGCATATGTGTGTGTGCATATATATGTACAATATATATATGTGTACACAGTGTTTATATTATTTATAAATCAGTGTGTCTTACGACAATTTATAAATCTATCTTATGATGTCTATATGGAGAGAGAAAGAGAAAGAGAGAGGGGGAGATAATGTTTTATAAGAAAAAAAAAAAAGGGAAGTACAAATTGAGGGGCATTCCAGGCAGATTGTGTACCTTATGTGAAACCACCAGCAGCTGGGGGATTACAAAGAGTTGCAGCATAGGGTGCGTTGAGACCCATCTTTTACTTCTTTGGTACCTGATACTCCTATTAAATATCACTGATAAATGTAGGTGAAATAGATGATTTTTCTTTTCAAGCTGACTGACGTTTCTTTTTTTTTTTTTAATTTATTTATTAATTTATTTATTTTTGGCTGTGTTGGGTCTTTGTTGCTGCGCGCGGGCTTTCTCTGGTTGCGGTGAGTGGGGGCTACTCTTCATTGCGGTGCGCGGGCTTCTCATTGCAGTGGCTTCTCTTGTTGCGGAGCACAGGCTCTAGGCGTGCGCGCTTCAGTAGTTGTAGCATGCGGGCTCAGTAGTTGTGGCTCACGGGCTCTAGAGCACAGGCTCAGTAGCTGTGGCAGAGGCTTGGTAGTTGTGGTACATGGGCTTAGTTGCTCTGCAGCATGTGAGATCTTCCTGGACCAGGGCTTGAACCCGTGTCCCCTGAATTGGCAGGCGGATTCTTAACCACTGTGCCACCAGGGAAGCCCGTTAAAGTCTTTTCTTGTCTACTTGAGTAATGGAAATACCTTTCATGGGTGTTGAGATATGTTTATTAAATCAGTTCTATTTATTTTCTTCTGAATGTCACACCTGCCATCGTCACAATAATTAAATATAACTGCAATTAAAATATAGACTAAGCATTGTCAGCCTGAAAATTGGGCTGAGAGGCAGGAAAGATGACTGGGCCGCTCTGAGCCACCTTGATTTCACAGGGCAAGAGGACCTAAAACCACATCCAGACAAGGGCGGAAGACAAATGCTTTAAACAGATGAAAATGGATAAAGAAGAAAAGAGAATAGGGAGTAGGAAGGAAAGATTTGTACAAAGCTGTAGACATAACCCAGAAGCCACCTCAGTAATTGGGGTTGACCCTTTCTACTAAGTCTGCTTTGCTGTTAATGAAAATTAAGGGGCCTGTTATGGGAGATCTCAGTCAGGACTGCGGGAGGAGGTGGGAAATGATGATGTAACGCTTTAGGACATGGTCTCTAGAGCCAGGCTATGCTTTCAGTTCTGCCATGTACTTGTCATAAATTACTTAACTTCTCTGTACCTCAGTTTCTTCATCTGCATAGTGGAGATAACGATGATGCTTAAGATGATGACATGATCTACAACAGCAGCTATTACGAAGATAAAGTGAATAAACAGGCATAAAGCATTTACTACACTGCTAGCCCCACAGTAAATGCTATATAACTGCTAGCCATCATTAGTCCCTTTCTTTCAGAAGAAGAGAGAAGTAAGCAGTTTACACTAGGATCTGTGAATCCTTTCCCCTAAAGGTAGATAAAATATTTAAACATTTGGGGACTTCCCTGGTGGTCCAGTGGTTAAGAATCCATCTTGCAATGCAGGGGATGCTGGTTCAATCCCTGGTCAGGGAACTAAGATCCCACATGCTGCAGGGCAACTAAGCCTGCGTGCTGCAACTACTGAGCCCACGTGTTCTGGAGCCCAAGTTCCACAACTAGAGAGAAGCCCACGCGCCACAACGAAAGATCCTGCGTGCAACAACTAAGACCCAACACATCCAAAAGATAAATAAATAAATAAATATTTTTTAAAAAAAGTATTTGGAACAATAAGGTAAAAACATGTCATGTCTGCCAAATTTCTCTGAAAAGTCCCTTCTTGTCCAGAAGGTTTGTTTGTTTGCCATTTAATGTTTTTATTAGAGAACAGTGAGTGTCTTGAACACGAAAAGAAAATTGGTACTGATCCTGCCTGAAAAAAAGAAAAAAAGAAAGGGGCTATGCTTGGATATCTGCTCAGTCTACTGTTTCTGACCCAGGCGAGGTCACGAAAGGTCTCAGGATCACTCTTTGTCCAAGTGAACTGCATAAGCTCAGAAGACCTGGGCTGCTCAGATATTTAAAGTAATGTCACGTTGGCAGCGAGCTGCGAGAATGGCAATGTTGTTTCGCTCTGTCTTGAGGAGGAAATAAAGGGACAAGAAAAACCCTTTGACTAGATTCTTTCTCTTCCTATCTGAAACTCCCATCTGCTGGTATCTGAACTCTCTGTCTCCTTATGATTAAAGTAATCAAGTTGAGGCACAGATCAAAGAAGGAGGTGAGTTTTAAATGGTGAACCTAAAACAGGGCCAACACTTATAAGTAGAATTGAACATTAAAACCACCTTTCTGGAGTGAATTACATAATATGTAACAAATCCCTTTCAAATATTTATACTCTTCCATCCAGCAATTCTTTTTCTAAGAATTTATCCTAAAGAAACAGATATCCCAATTATTTAAGTACTATTCACAGATGTTCATTCTGGTATTATTTTTAATGGTAAAAACTTGGAAGCAATTCACATGTCCAAAAATAGGAGGATAGCAAGGGGGGGAAGGAAGGGTGGGATGAATTGGGAAATTGGGATTGACATATATATGCTACTATGTATAAAATAGGTAACTACTGTATAGCACAGGGAACTCTACTCAATGCTCTGTGGTGACCTAAATGGGAAGGAAATCTAAAAAGGAGAGGATATATGTATACGTAAAACGGATTCACTTTGCTGTACAGCAGAAACTAACACAACATTGTAAAGCAACTATACTCCAATAAAAATTTTTTTTAATTTTTAAATTAAAAAAACAAAAATAGGAGGATAATTAAATAAATTCTGACTCGTATTTGTGAGCGCTTATGGAAGGACTAAAAATCAAGCTGTAGAAGAATGTTTAGCGATGTGGGAAAATGTTCACAATTTATTGGCAAGTAAATTTTGCAGAAAGTCTCAGTGATAGCTAGTGGTATCCAAGACTAACTAATTCCTCCCCAACCCATGCATTTAAGCCTATAGAAAGGAGTGCTTTTAATGCTGAAAAGCAAAGAAGCCTATTTACTAGGTGTAGTGGATTGGACAGAAAAGGGACAGCTTGAATCCCAAACTGGATGCTGTCATATTTCAGGCATTCTCTCCCAGCACAGATATGGCTAGAGATGCCCATGTTGCAATTTCCCTCTTATAGACTACCCTGGGCTCCACGTGCCAAGGTCGCCCCATGGGAGAAGCAGAATCATATAGCACAACAATCCTACCCTTGACCAGAGCTCAATCATGCCTCGTGTCCCCCACCCCCTGCACACTTGTTGCCTCACTGCTCTCCATCTGAAGTAGTGCCCAAAGGACCAGAAATATATATATACAATGTGTTAATAGTGGTTATCCCTGGGTGGTGGAATTTTGGGTAACGTTTATATTCTTCTTTAAACATCTGATCTATTTTTCATATTTTGTATAGCAAGTGTATATTGCTCTTGTAATCAAGGGGAAACCCTGTGAATGTAAATCTATGCCATGAGCTGGAAGATCTTAGAGCAAGATAATTGCCCAAAGAAAAGAAAGGATCCTGATTTTGCTTCTAACCTTTTGTATGACCTTGGGCAAGTCATTCATTTTACGTTCTGTGTCATTCATTTTATGTTCCGAGCTCATCCGTAAAATTTTATGTTCTGAGCTCATCTGTAAGCCATTTGAACCAAATAATTCATGAGTACCTTCTAGCTTTGGCAGACTATGCCTCAAAAGTTTGCTTTTGAAGGGTGAAGAACAGGAGGGTGGTTATAAGAGATCCAGAGAAGATCCAAGGCTCCCAGGTGGTATGTAGGGGAAAAAAAATTTTAAGGCAATCACATAAAAAGCTAGTTGCAGTGTCTAAAACTTCTATTGTTATTTTTCCTTTAGGTTACAGCACAAATTACATTTACAGGAAAAATCTTGTCTCTTATTTGGGAAATGGGAATGACATAAGTAGGAGCTCTATATCTAGCAGGTACTTGTGAGTGCTCATCCAGAAATTCCTGCAAAGGTGGTGATTAAAAGAGATTTTAGATTCATTTGCACATTGCTGTGAAGGAATCCACTTGTCTATTCGGTGAAGCACATACCTGTGATTTGTTCTAAGTCAAAGTTCTGAGGTGGGAAGGTGCCCATATTGTTTTGTCCTCAGAGACATCACGGGGTTATTATATAGTATTTAACCAGGTTCTCTCTTTTAAATAGAATTCCCCAAATTCTTGTACAAACATAACATCTCAACATAAAGATTCTCAGTCATTGGATTGATGATAGTGTGTTTATATTATCAAAAACAATACTTAAGAGATTTACAGAAATGTCAAGTCTTAAAAACATCTTGTACCAAGTGAAACAAATCATCAGCCTGAAATTACGACAATAGAGAATTCAGTTTACCTATGTGGTCATTTTTCTGCAGATGTTTTTAAAAGGATGAAATTTCCTCTTTGTTAGTATTTCTAAATATACTTCACATTGTTATAATAACGTTCACTAAAAATTTAAAAACCACTCATTATCCCACCACTTCAACCAATTATTTATTTTTCTGTATTACTTTCCAGGCTCCCTCTGTATATGTATATAATTTTTATGTAGTTGTATCTCACATATATGTTTTGGGCTCCTGCTTTTTACATATCACATTATATCTGGGAGTTTTCCCTGATGTTGCCTCAAAGTCTTCCTGAATGAACATTCATAATGACTGCATAATATTCCATTAAGTAGATACATTCATGTGATTTTTAAAAATGTACTTTACAATACTTTCCCAGGACAGCCTAATCCTCAGTTACTGACCTTTGTGATTTACAGGCTCTGAGAAAACCCCAAACCTTCATCTGCTACTAAAATTCACCCAACAGTGATTCAATCCTTTGTGCAAAGCCTTCCTTGCCTCTTCTTTAGGATAAAGATAGTTTGGGGAAAGTTGATATTATGAAAGAAGGGAATGCTACAGGGAAAGAGAAATGGGAGAAAAAGAACTTCACAGATGACTGTAAGCACCAAAGAAAAATTCTGCCTGCTTTAAAAGGTTTTTGGTGTTACTTCTGAGTACCTGTGATAATTGTCTGCATTTTTGGATGAGAAATGGGAGTCACTGAGGTTAAGTGACCAGCCAAAGGTCAAAATGCCAGCCTCTGGTGGAGTCAGCCCAAGAATTCCCATCTGTTGGCACATTGCACTGAAGTGATGTTTCTCATCAGGACACTCACAGCCATTCAGGCAGAGCCACCTCGACTGCCACGGTTGGGTAACCTCCATAAAGCAGGCCAAGAAAATTTCCAAGGGGTCAGGCCACTGGCAGTTTCCAAGACTGTACTTTGCTGCTGTTCCCAATCACTACCCATGCCACCACACCTGAAAACCAGGCTACTCCAAAGGTATTAGGGCATCTGTCGACTCATCCTTCCCCTTACACCCATCCCCAAGTCCAGCCAGTGGGAAAGAATGAATATTTGTGACCATTATGGGACCCTTTGAGGTAGGAAAATGTGCTTGGCAAGGCAGTATAGCATGAAGCACGTAGGATCTGGAATCAGCTTAATGGGTTTGATTGTAGGTTCTATTTTCAGGGCAGTAGCTAGCCCATACTATGCCTTTGTTTATATTAGGAAAGGGTGTGCCCTCTGGGTAGGCGCTGCCCTGCTGGTGTGTGGCTTACCAAGTGGATCACAAGGTTAGGTGCAGTGAATGACTTACTCAACTGTATGTGGGTGCCCTATCCTCCTTTACTATTGGGTGACTTGAGCAAGTTACTTGGCCTTTCAGAGCCTTGGTTTCCCCACCTATAAAATAGGCAAAATAATAGTACCTACATCAAAAGTTGTTAGGAGGTTAAATGAGATACAACTTGTAAACCACCTGGTGTGGTGCCTGTCCCGTAGTCCGCAGGCATTAAATAAAATGGTAGTTGTTATTACTAGCTGTTTAAGTTGTGACTTGGCTTTATAAAACAAGAAAAGCCTACCATTTTTCCTACTCTCTTGAGAAGCTTGATTTGCCTAGAAACGTATTTGGTAAATGGAGGACAATTATGAAAAAGGGAGGCAAGATTCATAATAGATTATCATTTTAATATAAATATTATTGTTATCATTCTTTCTGGGCACCGCCTGCAGTTGGCAGATCTGATATGGATTGTCTAATTAAACATTTAGTTCAAGAGAGGGTAATTTATAAGTCCACACCCTGACACACCTACGCCTCTGGAGAATACTTCTCATTTTGTTGGATATCTTGGGCATTGGGACAGACAACCTCATTCAAGTTGTTATTCAGTGAATTCTTGTTCTATGCCTGTGTGGTAGAGTGAGCGATACAAGTGAGTAATTCAGGGGCCAGCACTGAGGAATGTCTCATTTACATAGGCGCGGAAATCAGCTTCCTAGGCTAGGCTGAAGAAAGAAAAAGGAGCTGTCGAGCAGTTCCTAGGACAGGTAAGGTCCCAGTATGCTCAGTCAGCAGCTCTGATGTCCACCCCTAGGACAAGATATACATACCATCTTCCTTTATTTAATCACATTTGTTGGAAGAGGACATTTGTAATTTAGCTCTGGGAGCTTTAAAAAAATTCCTGGCAACTAATAAATATAGTAGTGGTGCTTGTGTGTATGTTACAGCCACCGGAGGGCAGGGATGAATTCTCAGCTTACCTACAAGTAGAACACTTGCCTTTTCTAGATGAACTCGCATTACCTTGCAGGGAGTACATCTTTCATAATTTAGCATAACTGCTTTGAAAGAAAGTCTATAATCCTTAAATAACTCAGTGGTTCTCTTTGCCTGGAGTCTTCCTTTCAACTTTTTTAAAGGTATATTTAAAATCAAGTATTTACATTGATTTTAAAACAAGCAACTAGAAAAATATCACTCAAGGACGCACTTAAGGTTTTGAAATGGGGAGCCCATTTCACTCACAAAACAAAGCAACAATAACAACAAAACCAGCACGATAAAACCTTAACAGAAAGAGGACAATTAAAGACTCAGTGACTCAGTGTTCAAGTGATGGAAAATCAGGTTGTTTCTAATCATTATGGCCCCTTGCTTCCTGTTTCTCGAATCGAGTGAGATGGGAATGAGTCAGGGGATGAGGGTGATAACCTGCACGTATTTGTTTGTGGCAGGACACCCTACCTGAGTCTAGAATCTATTCAGGCTTAACTGTCCGCAGGCTGCTGACTTCTACTTGGGGAAGTGAGTGCTTGAGAGCATTTATTTCTTTGAGAGGAAGAAGAGACGAATTTTGTGTCTGGCTTGGGAGGGAGGTCGGGGAGGGTTGGTGACAAAAATAAAGAAAGAAGGCATAATATCCTCTGTCTCTTTTGGTTCCTCCCACCCCTCACCCAACACCCACACAGGTTCCACGGGCCACAGGGGTTGGTCTAGAGCCAGAAACCAAAGGATGTGATTTCCAAGCATGTGGCTCTAGGAGCCCAGATGACAAGCACAGCATGGCACTGGTGACACAGTCAATCTTCCACCTTCACTTTGCTTCAAATCTCAACCCAGCTTTTGCATCCAGACTCAGGGCAGCCTTATGCTAAGGGCATTATGCTTAAGAAGCATGTGCACTAAACAGGCATTATGCTAAGTGAAACAAATCAGACAGAGAAAGACAAAGACTGTATGCTATCGCCTATATGTAGAGTCTTAAAAAGCTGAACTCATAGAAACAGTAGAATATTGGTTACCAGAGGCTGGGGGTGAGGGAAATGGGGAGATGTTGGTCAATGGTTACAAACTTCCAGTTATAATATGGATAAGTTCTGGGGATCTAATATGTAACATGGTTATTATAATTAATAACACTTTATTATATACTTGAAAGTTACTAAGGGAGTAGATCTTAAATGTTCTCACCACAAGAAAGAAATGGTTTCTGCTTCAGAGGCGAGGAGCCTGACCAGCAACAGCAGTGTTTGTTCGGCCAAGAGTGGGTTTCCAGGACTCGTCGGGAGCCAAGATGCCGTTCCTCACCATGGACCCCTGTGACAGCAGCTGCCCTTTCCACATAACTGTTCACTTCAGACAGTGAAGTTTAGACACCTCCTCATCCCCACTGTGTGCCTCCGCCACACTTTTAAAGTTTTTTTTGACAAACCAGCTGCTTGCGGGATCTTGGTTCCCAGGCTGGAGGTCGGGCCCAAGCTCCTGTGGTGGGAGCTCCGAGTCCAAATTGCTGGACTAATAGAGAACCTCAGATGCCAGGGAATACCAATCAGAGTGAGGCCTCCTGGAGGTCCTCATCTCAGCACCAAGACCCAGCTCTATCCAACTGCCTGCAAACTTCAGTGCTGGACGTCTCAGGCCAAACAACCAGTAAGACAGGAATACAGCACCACCCATCAGAAACAAACAAAAAGAGACGACAAAAAAATATGTTACAGACGAAGGAGTAAGGTAAAAACCTACCAGACCAAATAAATGAAGATGAAATAGGCAACCTACCTGAAAAAGAATTCATAGTAATGATAGTAAAGATGATCCAAAATCTTAGAAATAGAATGGAGAAAATACAAGGAACGTTTAACAAGGAACTAGAAGAACTGAAGAGCAAACAAACAATGATGAACAACACAATGAATGAAATTTAAAATTCTCTACAAGGAATCAATAGCAGAATAACTGAGGCAGAAGAACAGATAAGTGACCTGGAAAATAAAATAGTGGAAATAACTATCACAGAGCAGAATAAAGAAAAAAGAATGAAAATAATTGAGGATAGTTTCAGAGATTTCTGGGACAATATTAAAAGCACCAAAATTCAAATTATAGGGGTCCCAGAAGAAGAAGAGAAAAAGAAAGGGTCTGAGAAAATATTTGAAGAGATTATAGTTGAAAACTTCCCTAACATGGGGAAGGAAATAGTCAATCAAGTCCAGGAAGCACAGAGAGTACCATACAGGATAAACCCAAAGAGAAAAACGTGAAGACACATATTAATCGAACTATCAAAAATTAAATACAAAGGGAAAATATTAAAAGCATGAAGGGAAAAGCAACAAATAACATACCATGGACTCCCCATAAGGTTAACAGCTGATCTTTCAGCAGAAACTCTGCAAGGCAGACGGAAAGATTACTACAAACAAAGATTACTCTACCCAGCAAGGATCTCATTCAGATTCGATGGAGAAATTAAAACCTTTACAGATAAGCAAAAGTTAAGAGGATTCAGCACCATGAAATCAGCTTTACAACAAATGCTAAAGGAACTTCTCTAGGCAGGAAACACAAGAGAAGGAAAAGATCTACAATAACAAACCCAAAACAATTAAGAAAATGGTAATAGGAACCTACATATCAATAATTACCTTAAATGTAAATGGATTAAATGCTCCAAACAAAAGATGTAGACTGGCTGAATGGATACAAGAACGAAACCAGTACATATGCTGTCTACAAGAGACCCACTTCAGACCTAGGGACACATACAGACTGAAAGTGAGGGGATGGAAAAAGATATTCCATGCAAATGGAAATCAAAAGAAAGCTGGAGTAGCAATTCTCATATCAGACAAAATAGTCTTTAAAATAAAGACTATTACAAGAGACAAAGAAGGACACTATATAATGATCAAGGGATCAATCCAGGAAGAAGAAATAATAATTGTAAGTATTTATGCACCCAACATAGGAGCACCTCAATACATAAGGCAAATGCTAACAGCCATAAAAGGGGAAATCAACAATAACACAATCATAGTAGGGGACTTTAAAACCCCACTTTCACCAATGGACAGATCATCCAAAATGAAAATAAATAAGGAAACACAAGCTTTAAATGATACATTAAACAAGATGGACTTATTGTTATTTATAGGACATTCCATCCAAAAACAACAGAATACACTTTCTTCTCCAGTGCTCATGGAACATTCTCCAGGAGAGACCATATCTTTGGTCACAAATCAAGCCTTGGTAAATTTAAGAAAATTGAAATAATATCAAGTATCTTTTCTGACCACAACACTATGAGACTAGATATCAATTACAGGAAAAAAAAACCGTAAAAAAAAAAAAAAAACACAAACAAACACATGGAGACTAAACAATATGCTACTAAATAACCAAGAGATCACTGAGGAAATCAAAGATGAAATCAAAAAATAGCTAGAAACAAATGAAAACACGATGACCCAAAACCGATGGGATGCACCAAAAGCAGTTCTAAGAGGGAAGTTTATACCAATACAATCCTACCGCAAGAAACAAGAAAAATCTCAAATAAACAACCTAACCTTACACCTAAAGCAATTAGAGAAAGAAGAACAAAGAAAACCATTAGCAGAAGGAAAGAAAGTTAGCAGAAGGAAAGAAATTAGCAGAAGGAAAGAAATCATAAAGATCAGATCAGAAATAAATGAAAAAGAAATGAAGGAAACGATAGCAAACATCAATATAACTAAGAGCTGGTTCTTTGAGAAGATAAACAAAATTGATAAACCATTAGCCAGACTCATCAAGAAGAATAGGGAGAAGACTCAAATCAATAGAATTAGAAATGAAAAAGGAGAAGTAACAACTGACACTGCAGAAATACACAGGATCATGAGAGATTACTACAGGCAACTATATGCCAATAAAATGGACAACCTGGAAGAAATGGACAAATTCTTAGAAATGCACAACCTTCCAAGACTGAACCAGGAAGAAATAGAAAATATGAACAGACCAATCACAAGCACTGAAATTGAAACTGTGATTTAAAATCTTCCAACAAACAAAAGCCCAGGACCAGATGGCTTCACAGGCAAATTCTATCAAACATTTAGAGAAGAGCTAACACCTAGCCTTCTCAAACTCTTCCAAAATATAGCAGAGGGAGGAACACTCCCAAACTCATTCTATGAGGCCACCATCACCCTGATGCCAAAACCAGACAAAGATATCACAAAAAAAGAAAACTACAGACCAATATCACTGATGAACATAGATGCAAAAATCCTCAACAAAATACTAGCAAACAGAATCCAACAACACATTAACAGGATCATACACCATGGTCAAGTGGGATTTATCCCAGGGATGCAAGGATTCTTCAATATACACAAATCAATCAATGTGATACACCATATTAACAAACTGAAGGAGAAAAACCATATGATCATCTCAATAGATGCAGAAAAAGCTTTTGACAAAACTCAACACCCATTTATGATAAAACTCTCCAGAAAGCAGGCACAGAGGGAACTTTCCTCAACATAATAAAGGCCATATATGACAAACCCACAGCAAACATCATCCTCAATGGTGAAAAACTGAAAGCATTTCCACTAAGATCAGGAACAAGACAAGGTTGCCCACTCTCACCACTATTATTCAACATAGTTTTGGAAGTGTTAGCCACAGCAATCAGAGAAGAAAAAGAAATAAAAGGAATCCAAATCGGAAAAGAAGAAGTAAAGCTGTCACTGTTTGCATATGACATGATACTATATATAGAGAATCCTAAAGATGCTACCAGAAAACTACTAGAGCTAACCAATGAATCTGGTAGAGTAGCAGGATACAAAATTAATGCACAGAAATCTCTTGCATTCCTATACACTAATGATGAAAAATCTGAAAGAGAAATTAAGGAAACACTCCCATTTACCACTGCAACAATAAGAATAAAATACCTAGGAATAAACCTACCTAAGGAGACAAAAGACCTGTATGCAGAAAACTATAAGACACTGATGAAAGAAATTAAAGATGATACCAACAGATGGAGAGATATACCATGTTCTTAGATTGGAAGAATCAACATTGTGAAAATGACTGTACTACCCAAAGCAATCTACAAATGCAATACAATCCCTATCAAACTACCAATGGCATTTTTCACAGAACTAGAACAAATAATTGCACAATTTGTATGGAAACACAAAAGACCCCGAATAGCAAAAGCAATCTTGAGAAAGAAAAACGGAGCTAGAGGAATCAGGCTCCCAGACTTCAGACTATACTACAAAGCTACAGTAATCAGGACAGTATGGTACTGGCACAAAAACAGAAATATAGATCAATGGAACAGGATAGAAAGCCCAGAGAGAAACCCATGCACATATCGTCACCTTATCTTTGATAAAGGAGGCAGAATATACAATGGAGAAAAGACAGCCTCTTTAATAAGTGGTGCTGGGAAAACTGGATAGCTACATGTAAAAGAATGAAATTAGAACACTTCCTAACACCATACACAAAAATAAACTCAAAATGGATTAAAGACCTAAATGTAAGGCCAGACACTATCAAACTCTTAGAGGAAAACACAGGCAGAACACTCTATGACATAAATCACAGCAAGATCCTTTTTGACCCACCTCCTAGAGAAATGGAAATAAAAACAAAAATAAACAAACAGTACCTAATGAAACTTAAAAGCTTTTGCACAGCAAAGGAAACCATAAAAAAGACGAAAGGACAACACTCAGAATGGGAGAAAATAGTTGCAAATGAAGCAACTGACAAAGGACTAATCTCCAAAGCATACAAGCAGCTCATGCAGCTCAATATCAAAAAAACAAACAACCCAATACAAAAATGGGCAGAAGAACTAAACAGACATTTCTCCAAAGAGGATATACAGATTGCCAACAAACACATGAAAAGATGCTCAACATCACTAATCATTAGAGAAATGCAAATCAAAACTACAATGAGGTATCACCTCACACCGGCCAGAATGGCCATCATCAAAAAATCTACAAACAATAAACGCTGGAGAGGGTGTGGAGAAAAGGGAACCCTCTTGCAGTGTTGGTGGGAATGTAAATTGATACAGCCACTATGCAGAACAGTATGGAGGTTCCTTGAAAAACTAAAAAAGAACTATCGTATGGCCCAGCAATCCCACTACTGGGCATATATCCTGAGAAAACCTGAATTCAAAAAGAGTCATGTACCACAATGTTCATTGCAGCACTATTTACAATAGCCAGGACATGGAAGCAGCCTAAGTGTCCATCAACAGATGAATGGATAAAGAAGATGTGCCACATATATACAATGGAATATTACTCTGCCATAAAAAGAAACGAAATTGAGTTATTCGTAGTGAGATGGATGGACCTAGAGTCTGTCATAAGGAGTGAAGTAAGTCAGAAAATGAAAAACAAATACCGTATGCTAACACATATATATGGAATCTATAAAAAAAAAATGGTTCTGATGAACCTAGGGACAGGACAGGAATAAAGACACAGACGTAGAGAATGGACTTGAGGATATGGGGAGGGGGAAGGGAAAGCTGGGACGAAGTGGAGAGCAACATTGACATTTATACACTACCAAATGTAAAATAGATAGCTAGTGGGAAGCAGCCACATAGCACAGGGAGATCAGCTCGGTGTTCTGCGACCACCTAGAGGGGTGGGATAGGGAGGGTGGGAGGGAGACGCAAGAGGGAGGAGATATGGCGATATATGTATACATATAGCTGATTCACCTTGTTATACAGCAGAAACTAACACCACATTGTACAGCAATTATACTCCAATAAAGATGTTAAAAAAAAAAAAAGAAAAAGAAATGGTAATTATGTGAGGTGATAGAGGTGTAATGGCAGTAATCACTTTATAAGTATATCAAATCAACATGTTGTACATCTTACACAACGTTATATGTCAATTATATCTCAATAAAGCTAGAAAAGAAATAAAACGGGAACCCCTGAAAATCAGAATGTAGGCTATCTCACTGAACTGTTTGGTGGTTCATCTCTGCTCATCTATCAAAATCGTTTGGGAAACATGTTCAAATGACAGAAGCCCAAGCTCAATCTTATTCTTATAGAATCAGAATCTTTGGGGGTAGACCTCTGTTTAAAGTTTTTTCCCAGGTGACTCTGATGTGTACCAACCTTAAGAATCAATCAGTGCACAAAACTCGCCATTGTAGTTAAACCTCAGGGAAACAGAGGCCTATGAAGAAAGCAGGAAATGCCCTCTAGTGGCCAAAGGAGCCATTCTCTATTCCGTTGGGCCCTGGGCCCATGGCAGAATTAGAGAGATGGAAAGACAATTATAGTCCACTAATTCCACCAATATGTCTCTGCAACTTAAACCATAAGACCCATAAGGGCAGGAACCTCTTATTCTTATCTTGCACATGAGGGTGCCTAGTATAGAACTTGGTGTAAGCCCTAAAATCGAGGCTTAACATCATATACTGCCTTGACATGGGTGGTAAAATCAGGAGGGCCTCAAATGGCCTAATTACAATTTCCTACCCTATTCTGCTCTCGTGGATAAGGTCTCCTAGCCAGACAATCCTCCTTATCAAATGCACCAGGCGCAGTTCCGGCTTATCCCTGACTAGGGTGTTCCCTGCCAGCCCATGGAATCATTCAGATGAGTCAATCACAGTACCCTTCAGGAACCAGAGGGCATCTCACCCTCTTGAGACTACAGAGCCTGCCTTCACAGCACCTGGTTGTTTACTCTATTCCTAAGTGAGACCCCTGCGTGGCCCTGCCTGGTCTGTGGTGTCCTTCTTGCCTGGGCTGTGACTATATGTGAATAATAACCTGCTCTCAAGCTCTTGTGTCCAGTGGCGGGTATTGTGTGTTTGGCCATCCCCATAATCCTAAGGCGAGAATCCCTCCCTCACCAATGGAGTAAAGAAGAGGCAATCAAAACATCCATAAATGATATTCAGTAAATATTTGTAAAATGAATAAAGGAATGAGATCAAAGGGCTCTTGATGGGTTTAGATATCTTCATTTTATTGATTTATTGCCTATTTGCATAAACTCTGAAAGTGAACATAGGCACAGATGAACAATTCAGTGAATGTATTTATAGAATGTTAGGGCTGGAAGAGAATTTAGAAGTCCTCAGGATTAATCCTCTCATTTTATGTCTGAATGAACTATTGCCCAGGCAAGATTATGAATTCCTCAAGGAAAGGGACTATGTTTTATTTATATTTATATCCCCTCAGCTTGGAACAGAATTGGTGTATAGTTCATGTTTGATCAATAGGTAAATGAATATACAGAGATTAAGGGAATTTCCTTGGGGCACATGCTAGTTAATGGCACTGAAAGGACTCAATTCCGAGGATTCGATTTAACAGATATTTATCAAATGTCTTGTATGAGATACAGTATCTGGTCAGGTGCCCTGGGGATGAAGGCAGGACTTGCTTGAGGTGGGGCTATAAAGATGAGAAAGACACAGTCCCTGCCCTCAAAGGGCATAAACTCTTATAATGGTGCTGTCCAATATGGTAGCTGCTAGCCACATGTGGTTATTTAAATTTAAATTAATTAAAATTGAAAATTCAGTTCCCCTGTCATACTAGCTATGTTTCAAGTGTTTAATAGCTACATAGTGGTTAATGGCTACCATATTGGATTGCACAGATATAGAATATTTTGATCAATGCAGAAAGTTCTATTGGATAGCACTACTATAGAAAGAAAGATGTAATTAAAACTGAAACCATATGGCGCAGTGGTTGAGAATCTGCCTGCCAATGCAGGGGACACGGGTTCAAGCCCTGGTCTGGGAAGATCCCACATGCCGCGGAGCAACTAGGCCCGTGAGCCACAACTACTGAGCCTGCGCGTCTGGAGCCTACGCTCCGCAACAAGAGAGGCCGTGATAGTGAGACGCCCGCGCACCGCGATGAAGAGTGGCCCCCGCTTGCCACACCTAGAGAAAGCCCTCGCACAGAAACGAAGACCCAACACAGCCAAAAATAAAAATAAAATAAATTAATTTAAAAAAAAAAAAACAAAAAACCTGAAACCATAATATGAAGCAGAAGGTGATAAGAGAGGTAAAAATTGTCATGGGACCAGAGTGAGTGCATTCAGGATCATCTTCCACTAGATTCTAAATCCTCTGAGGACAGGGACTCTTTGACTCCTAGCAGCTAAAATAGTGCCTGACTCATAGAAGAGGCTCAACCCTTGTTTACTGAATGAAGATAAACTACCCACAAAGATAATGGCTTTTTTCCCCTAACATTTCAAAAATAAGAAAGTATACAAAATGTCAATGTATCCACAGCCCAACACTGTAAAATTTTAACATTTTGATATATTTGTTTTAGAGCTTGTATTTGTTTTAGGAAATGAAGTACAGATTTATTTCAGGCTCCTGTATTCTCTACCCAATTTCTCTGTGTACCCTGAATTTGGTGTTTGCCAATCCCATTCATGTTCTTATACTATATATTGATATATATGATTATAAACAGCACAGATGATTGTTTTGCATGCTATTACAAGTTATATAAATAGTATCATACTGTACACATCCTTCTGCAACTTGCTTTTTATAACATTATATTTTAAAGCTGTATCCATGTTGAAACATGCAGAGCTAATGAGTTCATTCATTGCTATATCCTATTGTGTTAAATACCCCACAATTTATTCTACTTTCGATGGAAATTTATCCTGTTTCCAATTTTTACAATTACCAATAAGGCTGTAATGAACATTCTTATAAGTGTTTTCTTACATAAAAATTCATTATTCCTAGAAGTAATTTTGCTAGGTCTGAGGTTATGTATATCTTTAACTATTCTAAATATTGACAAGTTGATTTCCAAGGGGATTGACCAATTTATATTTCCATCAGCATTGTATGAATGTTCTCATTGTTCTACATCCTTGTCAACACTCAGTAGTGTCAGGCTTTTATTCTTTGCCAACCTGATAAGGTGAAATCCTGCAGTGTAGTGTTTCCTAGGAAGACATAAGAACAAGGTAAAAATGCCTACCCTATTATAATCCTGGCAGTGGGGTATGAGAACACCAGAGTTATTGGCTTTTCATGTTGTGATGAGAAAATTGGCACTAAGACCAAGCCATGACTGAACTTCAGGATAAGCATAGTCCTGCAGGAAGATTATAAGACAGTTTTACCATCCTATACCTTTTGCCACTGCTAGGCATAAGGCCAGGAAACTTTTAAATAGGATTTGGAAATCAGTACGTGTGCAACATGTTTTCAGTATGTTATATTTTCTTCCTAACATAAACAGAATTTATTTTGTCATGTGTCTCATTAAATGCATCCCAGGCTTCCTCGATTGCCACTTCTCTTAAGCCAATTTCTGGTAGAAGAAATTACTGGAAAGTGAGGAGCTGTGTAAATTGGATATCTATTGGTGGGAAATCTTAGCAATCAGAAGGACTGTCATTTTAACAAGAGGTAAGGTAATGAGTGTAGATCTTATCTGGAAATATTTGCTCATGGCTAATTCATATAGATCCTTTAAATGCATAAAGCACAGAAAATAATCCCATAATTTAGCAACACATTACTATTTCATTTTGTAGAGATTTTCCAGTATGATTCTAGCTAATACCTAAGGAACTAAAATGAACCTGTTTAGAAGGGCTTTAGAGCCGGGGGCAATGGGAAACACCCATGGCTCCATTTCCCCAAAGTGGTTGTTTGATGGAAATAAAATATTTCTCAGCAACCTTTCATTATGGTTGGCATACTCATGGGAAATTTGAGATAATGCTGATTCTACCTCTGTGAAAACCCTCCCAGCATAATAACTTGAATTTTTTTAAGTGATACAAGATCTGAGAATTTTTTCTTACTTCATAATGTGACCTAAAGAGTTGTGACAGAGAAAGGGGATCAGTTAGACTCTGAGCAGCTAACTTAGATCGGCAGAAAAATATGATGTGAAAGCTTGGATGAACCAATTGTGTTCCATTTACTAACTGGAATCCAACACTTGGTTTTCCTTTTCAAAAAGGAAGATTTGTGTCACCTATGGTGTTCTTTCCTAAAACCTATTCGTGGACGGCAGCATCTAGAAAAATTTTATCTTCTTAAAATAATCCACCTTGCTCATTCAAAAAAGCTGGCTGTCAATTCCCTCCATGACTTTTAGAAGTTGCAATGAAAAATCTGCTCCACAATAGAACAGATGACTGGGAAAAGCTAATGGACATTTTTCTTAGGAGATAAAGAGAAAAATGTATCTAAACTATAGTTTCTTTGGAGGAGCATACAATCTAGGTGTTACACGTACAAATTAAAGGCTAAAATGTAGTCTTAAAATTAAGAGTTTAAACTGTATTTAGACTTATATAGGTTAAATTTTTTGGTGGTCCTGCCATGGGGTAATTTTATTTATCCTCTCTGTACCCTTATCTCATCATCTGTATAACAGGGGAAAATTGTTCTGAGAACTAAATGAAATTCATAATTTAACAAACATTTATTAAGTTCCTTCTACTTGCCAGGCATTTGTCCTAGCTGCTGAGGATAGAGGGAGAAATAGAGCAATGCCCCTGTCCTCTCAAGCTTTCATTCCTTTGGGGAGAAGGGCCCACTGTAACAAATAAATGAACGAGATCACTGTAATTGCCCCGAAAGGGCACTACTTTAAAGGAGAAGCTCTCTCTGAGAAGGGGATACTTGAGCTGAGGTGTGAATGATAAGGAGCCAGTTCTGTGAAGAGTGTGGGGGGGCGGGGGAGTGGGGGAGGTTCAGGCAGAGAGAAGAGCAAGAGCAAGGCCTGAGGTTGGATCCAGCTTGGCAGGTTCAAAAAAGAAAGAAGGCCAGTGTGGCTAGAGTGATAGAAGACCAAGAGAGAGGCAACCCAGACCACGGTGAGGAGTTTGGGTTTATTCTACATGCAGCTACTAGAGTGTTTATGTTTGAAAAGACCATTTAGGTTGCTGTGAGAAGATACATTTCAGGAAGCCAGGAGTCAGAAATACCAGGATGACCGCTGCACTCATCTACCCTTGACAATGGTAGTTTGGGTTAAAGGGTGGCAGTGTCTGGATGGAGAGAAGCAAGCAGATTTAGGAGATATTTTGGAGGTAGAACTTTCAGGATGTGGTGAGGCATTGGATACAAGGAACAGAAAGAGGAAACAGTGATCACTCCTAGGCTTTTGTCTTGATCAACCAGGCAGACGGCTGTGATACTCATGAGATTATTTCTTGTCTTTCGCTCCAAACTTCCCCTTCTCTACTCTGCTTTAAACACTGGGGGCTGGAACTCTGCAAATCACTTTTCTGCTTGGCCAGTTGGCTCTCCACTGGGCCCTGACAGTTGCAGGTGCTCGGAGAGATGCAAGGCTGAGGAGGAAGAAAGGACTTGCTCCTCCCCTCTGCTTCCTGTTTCTGAATGAGTCATCCTAACAAAGCTTCTTCCACTGGCCACAGCTCTTCCTTCCAGTAGCAGCAGTTGAATCCAGTTCACAGTTTTCCAGCGCTTGCAGAACTAACTTCATTGTACCCTCCGTGGAGAGACAGCAATGCCAGCCAAGTAGAGCCCCTTCTCAGAAGTCAGACTTTCCGTTCTGCAGGGGTCCCCCTCCTTTACATTTATAAATGTTAATAATTCCCGTCTCTTCCCTCTGTTTTCAGCCCTCAGGGCCATAGCTGTTTCCACCATAGTGGCTATCTCCACCATACCTTAGAGTCCTCTTTTTATCCTTTCAGTTAGCAACTTTATACTAACTTTCTAGTTAACAATTTTATACCTAGTTAATTCTCTGTTCAAATAGCTGATGTGATTTTTGTCTTCTGATGGGACTTTGAGTGATCATTTGGGGTGTCACTTACTGAGATTAGGAAGACTGGGGAAGGAAGAGTTGGGAGAGTGAGGGGGAGGAATCCAAAATTCTGCCTTGGTCATAACGCTTTGAGATGTCTGCTAGGTGTCACAGCAGGCATGCGGACATGGAGGGCCATTAGACAATCTGAAGCTGAGGAAAAATGTTCCATCTGGAGATATAACTTTGGGAAGTATCAGCAAATAGATGATAGATAAATTCACCTAGGGAGAGACCATAGATAGACAGAGAAAAGGGCCTAGGATCAAGCCCTGAGATGCAACAACAAGCCCTGAGATGAAGCTGAGACAGTGCAGCCAGTGAACAGGAGAAAAATCAGAAGTGTGTGGGATCTTGAAAGATGCAAGAGTTCAGTTTTGCAGGAAAGAGTAGATTGCTGAATTCTACTCAAAGATGGAGGAGAACAGGGACAGAGCAGTGACCACTGGATTTAGCAATGTGGAGCCTGACCTTGTCAAACACCGCACTGTAGAATTGTGGGGCTGGAGGCTAGCCTGGAGTGAGCTGAAGTGTTCAAGGGACTTGAGGATTGAAGTCAGGATTTGGGAAGTAAGGAAGTTACTGACAATAATGTACGCAGTGTTGCTGGCATAATGCCTGGCAAATAGTAAATGCTCATAAGATATTAGCCACTATTACTGTTTAAAAAATTATTTATTTTTTAATATGCACTATAGTCCTGCATCTATTAGGTTCCATGAAATAGTGAGATAATTGGTCAGATGCCAATTAAATACTGAATAAACAAATAATGCAGTTATTTCAAGCCACAATTTAGAAGGAAAATTGAAAATGTTCGTAAGATATTATTAAGAAAAGTGGGTGACAAAGTAGGATTAAAAAATAACCTGAGTGCCATCGAGAAGGCCTGTAGTGACTCCTCCACATCCAGCCCCCTCTTGCTGCTAGTCTGAGCTGGTCGTGGTATCCAGACCCCACACGCCACTGGTTGTTCAAGGATAGACAGACCTCAGCCAATTCGGGCTCATGAGACATGAGGAGAGCCTTCTTGGAATCTTCTGGAAAGAAGCTACGTATAATCAATCTCTCTGACCATGGCTGGATATGAACAGAGGAGCATAGCAAATTGCTGCTGCAGCCATGAGCAAGGGAAAAACCACTCAAAGAATGAAGCCAACTTTGTGTCGAGTAGCGTATAAAAACAGAGGGGACCTGGCGCCTCCATGACATCATCAACCATCTGGACTATAGTGTAGGGGAGTCAAAATTCAGTCATTTCAAATTGAGATTCTATAACATACACACTTACACAGGGTAGTGGTAGACGCAAATATTCAATGAATATTTGCTATTATTATTTAGTAAAGAATTACAAATAATATGTTATTTTTTAATAGGAGCAATCCTTGTACATTATGAGTGCCTTTAAACATCTATACATCCATATAGAAAAAACTGGAAGGCTATATCAAAATATTAACTATGGTAACCTCTGATACCTCTGGCTTGAGAGGAGGGGAGAGGCTGTCTGGGACAAGAGGAGAAGGTAGGAAAGAGTCCTCTCAGAGAAAAGGAGGGGAAATAGGATAGCCATGCACAACTGAGGGCCCCTTTGAAGTCAAACTTATGGAATTCTAGTAGTTCCCCTCTGGATTTAAAATCACTGTGGGAATTCCCTGGTGGTCCAGTAGTTAGGACACTGCTACCGAGGGCCCGGGTTCAGTCCCTGGTCGGGGAACAAAGATCCCACAAGCCACGTGGCGTGGCCATAAATAAATAAATAAATGACCAAGATCACTGGGCTTTCCAATTTCTTGGGTTTACTTTAAAAAAAAATTATTGTGGAAACAAACCCTAAAAAGTAGTGTGAGCTAGAATTTTTGGGTAAAATTCTTCTGCTGAACTAAAAACAAGACAAAGGGAAACATCTGAATTTAGGTGTTAAGGAATCAAATGCAAAAGAATATGCAGGAAAATGTGGGAAATGGCCAAATTTACAGTTCTCTTCTAATATGTAGATAACTCCATGAAGTTCAGTGTCAAACCACCTGGCCACTCAAGAGTGTCAGCAATAGCACCAGTGGTAGGTTCTTAGAGCGTTATTTGTTAGACTTGGGTTTTTTTGTTAGTTTTTGTTTTTTTGTTTTTACTTTTGGCTGTATTGGGTCTTCGTTGCTCTGCGCGGGCTTTCTCTAGTTACAGAGAGCGAGAGCTACTCTTTCTTGCAGTGCGTGGGCTTCTCATTGCGGTGGCTTCTCGTTGCAAAGCATGGGCCCTAAGCGCATGGGCTTCAGTAGTTGTGGCACGCAGGCTCAGTAGTTGTGGTGCATGGGCCCAGTTGCTCGGCGGCATGTGGGATCTTCCTGGACCAGGGATCGAACCCGTGTCCCCTGCATTGGCAGGTAGATTCTTAACCACTGTACCACCAGGGAAGTCCCTGTCAGACTTGTGTTTTGTGGTTTTTTTAAATAAATTTATTTATTTTATTTATTTATCTTTGGCTGTTTTGGGTCTTCATTGCTGTGCACGGGCTTTCTCTAGTTGCGGTGAGCAGGGGCTACTCTTCGTTGCAGTGTGTGGGCTTCTCTTTGCGGCAGCTTCTCTTGTTGCAGAGCATGGGCTCTAGACGCATGGGCTTCAGTAGTTGTGGCACGCAGGCTCAGTAGTTGTGGTGCACAGGCCCAGTTGCTCCACAGCATGTGGGATTTTCCCAGAACAGGGGTCAAACCCATATCCCCTGCAATGGCAGGCGGATTCTTAACCACAGCGCCACCAGGGAAGCCCCAGACTTGTTTTTAACTACAACTGCCAGTGGTGTGCTGGAGCCAGTTTATGTGGGCTCAAGAGAGTTGATTATTATATTTTCAGAAATTTTGTAAGCTGGTTATTAAATAGAGTCATTATTTAAAATTAAATTAGAGAGGAGCTTCAAGATGGTGGAAGAGTAAGATGCAGAGATCACCTTCCTCCCCACAAATACATCAGAAATGCATCTACATGTGGAAAAACTCCTACAGAACACCTACTGAACGCTGGCAGAAGACCTCAGACCTCCCAAAAGGCAAGAAACTCCCCACGTACCTGGGTAGAGCAAAAGAAAAAAGGAAAAACAGAGACAAAAGAATAGGGACAGGACCTGCACCAGTGGGAGGGAGCTGTGAAGGAGGAAAGGTTTCCACACACTAGGAAGCCCCTTCGCGGGCGGAGACTGCGGGGGGCAGAGAGGGGAAGCTTCGGAGCCATGGAGGAGAGCGCAGCCACAGGGGTGCAGAGGGTAAAGCGGAGAGATTCCCGCCCAGAGGATCGGTGCCAACCAGCACTCGCCAGCCCGAGAGGCTTGTCTGCTCACCCGCCGGGGCAGGCGGGGGCTGGGAGCTGAGGCTCAGGCTTCAGAGGTCGGATCCCAGGGAGTGGACTGGGGTTGGCGGCGTGAACACAGCCTGAAAGGGGCTAGTGCGCCACAGCTGGCTGGGAGGGAGTCCGGGAAAAAGTCTGGAGCTGCCAAAGAGGCAAGAGACTTTTTCTTGCCTCTTTGTCTCCTGGTGGGCGAGGAGAGGGGATTAACAGCACCGCTTAAACGAGCTCCAGAGACGGGCGCAAGCTGTGGGCTATCAGCGCAGACCCCAGAGACGGGCATGAGATGCTAAGGCTGCTGCTTCAGCCACCAAGAAGCCTGTGTGCGAGCACAGGTCACTATCCACACCTCCCCTCCCAGGAGCCTGTGCAGCCCGCCACTGCCAGGCTCCCATGATCCAGGGACAACTTCCCTGGAAGAACGCACAGCGCGCCTCAGGCTGCTGCAACGTCACGCCGGCCTCTGCCGCCGCAGGCTCACCCTGCATCTGTACCCCTCCCTCCCTCCAGCCTGAGTGAGCCCGAGCCCCCAAATCAGCTGCTCCTTTAACCCCGTCCTGTCTGAGCGAAGAACAGACACCCTCAGGCAACCTACACGCACAGGCGGGGCCAAATCCAAAGCTGAACCCCAGGAGCTATGCGAACAAGGAAGAAAAAGGGAAATTTCTCCCAGCAGCCTCAGGAGTTCATTGTCCGTTTTTTTGTTTTTTTGGTATAGGTTTTAGCACTTGTTATCATTGGTGGATTTGTTTTTTGGTTTGGTTGCTCTCTTCTTTTTTTCTTTCTTTTTTTTTTATTACTTAAAAAAATTTTTTAATAATTATTTTTATCTTTTATTTTAATAACTTTATTGTATTTTATTTTACTTTATTTTATTTTATCTTCTTTCTTTCTTTCTTTTCTCCCTTTTATTCTGAGCCATGTGGATGACAGGCTCTTGGTGCTCCAGCCAGGCATCAGGGCTGTGCCTCTGAGGTGGGAGAACCAAGTTCAGGACACTAGTCCACAAGAGATCTCCCAGCTCCATGTAATATCAAATGGCAAAAATCTCCCAGAGATCTCCATCTCAATGCCAAGACCCAGCTCCACTCAACGACCAGCAAGCTACAGTGCTGGACACCCTATGCCAAACAACCAGCAAGACAGGAACACAACCCCATCCATTAGCAGAGAGGCTGCCTAAAATCATAATAAGGCCACAGACACCCCAAAACACACCACCAGATGTGGACCTGCCCACCAGAAAGACAAGATCCAGCCTCATCCACCAGAACACAGGCACCAGTCCCCTCCAACAGGAAGCCTACACAACCCGCTGAACTAACCTTAGCCACTGGGGACAGACACCAAAAACAACAGGAACTATGAACCTGCAGCCTGCGAAAAGGAGACCCCAAACACAGTAAGTTAAGCAAAATGAGAACACGGAGAAACACAGAGCAGATGAAGGAGCAAGGCAAAAACCCACCAGACCTAACAAATGAAGAGGAAACAGGCAGTCTACATGAAAAACAATTCAGAATAATGATAGTAAAGATGATCCAAAATCTTGGAAATAGAATGGAGAAAATACAAGAAACGTTTAACAAGGACCTAGAAGAACTAAAGAGCAAACAGTGATGAACAACACAATAAATGAAATTAAAAATTCTCTAGAAGGGATCAATAGCAGAATAACTGAGGCAGAAGAACGGATAAGTGACCTGGAAGATAAAATAGTGGAAATAACTACTGCAGAGCAGAATAAAGAAAAAAGAATGAAAAGAATTGAGGACAGTCTCAGAGACCTCTGGGACAACATTAAATGCACCAACATTCGAATTATAGGGGTCCCAGAAGAAGAAGAGAAAAAGAAAGGGACTGAGAAAATATTTGAAGAGATTATAGTTGAAAACTTCCCTAATATGGGAAAGGAAATAGTTAATCGAGCCCAGGAAGCACAGAGAGTCCCATACAGGATAAATCCAAGGAGAAACACGCCAAGACACATATTAATCAAACTACCAAAAATTAAATACAAAGACAAAATATTAAAAGCATCAAGGGAAAAGCAACAAATAACATACCAGGGACTCCCCATAAGGTTAACAGCTAATCTTTCAGCAGAAACTCTGCAAGCCAGAAGGGAGTGGCAGGACATATTTAAAGTGATGAAGGAGGGCTTCCCTGATGGCGCAGTGGTTGGGAGTCTGCCTGCTAATGCAGGGGACGTGGGCTCGAGCCCTGGTCTGGGAGGATCCCACATGCCGTGGAGCGACTGGGCCCGTGAGCCATGACTGCTGAGCCTGCGCGTCTGGAGCCTGTGCCCCGCAGTGGGAGGGGCCGCGATAGTGAGGGGCCCGCGTGCCGCGATGAAGAGCGGCCCCCGCACCACGATGAAGAGTGGCCCCCACTTGCCGCAACTGGAGAAAGCCCTCACACGAAAACTAAGAGACCCAACACAGTCATAAATAAATAAATTAAATAAATAAATAAAATATTAAAGTGATGAAGGAGAAAAACCTACAACCAAGATTACTCTACCCAGCAAGGATCTCATTCAGATTTGACGGAGAAATTAAAATCTTTACAGACAAGCAAAAGCTAGGAGAATTCAGCACCACCAAACCAGCTTTACAACAAATGTTAAAGGAACTTCTCTAGGCAGGAAAAACACAAGAGAAGGAAAAGACCTACAATAACAAACCCAAAACAATTAAGAAAATGGTAACAGGAACCTACATATCGATAATTACCTTCAATGTAAATAGATTAAATGCTCCAACCAAAAGACATAGACTGGCTGAATGGATACAAAAACAAGACCCATATATATGCTGTCTACAAGAGACCCACTTCAGACCTAGGGACACATACAGACTGAAAGTGAGGGGATGGAAAAAGATATTCCATGCAAATGGAAATCAAAAGAAAGCTGGAGTAGCAATTCTCATATCAGACAAAATAGTCTTTAAAACAAAGACTATTACAAGAGACAAAGAAAGACACTATATAATGATCAAGGGATCAATCCAAGAATAAGATATAACAATTGTAAATACTTATGCACCCAACATAGGAACACCTCAATACATAAGGCAAATACCAACAGCCATAAAAGGGGAAATCGACAGTAACACAATCATAGTAGGGGACTCTAAAACCCCACTTTCATCAATGGACAGATCATCCAAATTGAAAATAAATAAGGAAACACAAGCTTTAAATGATACATTAAACAAGATGGACTTAATTAGTATTTATAGGACATTCCATTCAAAAACAACAGAATACACATACTTCTCAAGTGCTCATGGAACATTCTCCAGGATAGATCACATCTTGGGTCACAAATCAAGCCTTGGTAAATTTAAGAAAATTGAAATTGTATCAAGTATCTTCCGACCACAACTCTATGAGACTAGATATCAATTACAGGAAAATATCTGTGAAAAATACAAACACATGGAGGCTAAACAATACACTACTTAAGAACCAAGAGATCACTGAAGAAATCAAAGAGGAAATCAAAAAATACCTGGAAACAAATGACAATGAAAACATGACGACCCAAAACCGATGGGATGCAGCAAAAGCAGTTCTAAGAGGGAAGTTTATAACAATCCTAACTTAAGAAACAAGAAACATCTCAAATAAACAACCTAACCTTAAACCTAAAGCAATTAGAGAAAGAAGAACAAAAAACCCCAAAGTTAGCAGAAGAAAAGAAATCATAAAGATAAGATCAGAAATAAATGAAAAAGAAATGAAGGAAACGATAGCAAACATCAATAAAACTAAAAGCTGATTCTTTGAGAAGATAAACAAAATTGATAAACCATTAGCCAGACTCATCAAGAAGAAAAGGGAGAAGACTCAAATTAATAGAATTAGAAATGAAAAAGGAGAAGTAACAACTGACACTGCAGAAATACAAAGAATCATGAGAGATTACTACAGGCAACTATATGCCAATAAAATGGACAACCTGGAGGAAATGGACAAATTCTTAGAAATGCACAACCTCCTGAGACTGAACCAGGAAGAAATAGAAAATATGAACAGACCAGTCACAAGCACTGAAATTGAAACTGTGATTTAAAATCTTCCAACAAACAAAAGCCCAGGACCAGATGGCTTCACAAGTGAATTCTATCAAACATTAAGAGAAGAGCTAACACCTACCCTTCTCAAACTCTTCCAAACTATAGCAGAAGGAGGAACACTCCCAAACTCATTCTACGAGGCCACCATCACCCTGATGCCAAAACGAGACAAAGATGTTACAAAGAAAGAAAACTATAGGCCAATATCACTGATAAACACAGATGCAAAAATCCTCAACAAAATACTAGCAAACAGAATCGAACAGCACATTAAAAGGATCATACACCATGATTAAGTGGAGTTTATCCCAGGAATGCAAGGATCCTTCAATATACGCAAATTAATCAATGTGATACACCATATTAACAAATTGAAGGAGAAAAACCATAGATCATCTCAATAGATGCAGAGAAAGCTCTTGACAAAATTCAACACCCATTTACGATAAACACCCTCCAGAAAGCAGGCACAGAGGGAACTTTCCTCAACATAATAAAGGCCATATATGACAAACCCACAGCCAACATCATCCTCAATGGTGAAAAACTGAAACCATTTCCACTAAGATCAGGAACAAGACAAGGTTGCCCACTCTTACCACTATTATTCAACATAGTTTTGGAAGTTTTAACCACAGCAATCAGAGAAGAAAAAGAAATAAAAGGAATCCAAATCGGAAAAGAAGAAGTAAAGCTGTCACTGTTTGCAGATGACATGATACAATATATAGAGAATCTTAAAGATGCTACCAGAAAACTACTAGAGCTAACCAATGAATCTGGTAGAGTAGCAGGATACAAAATTAATGCACAGAAATCTCTTGCATTCCTCTACACTAATGATGAAAAATCTGAAAGAGAAATTAAGGAAACACTCCCATTTACCACTGCAACAATAAGAATAAAATACCTAGGAATAAACCTACCTAAGGAGACAAAAGACCTGTATGCAGAAAACTATAAGACACTGATGAAAGAAATTAAAGATGATACCAACAGATGGAGAGATATACCATGTTCTTGGATTGGAAGAATCAACATTGTGAAAATGACTATACTACCCAAAGCAATGTACAGATTCAATACAATCCCTATCAAACTACCAATGGCATTTTTCACAGAACAAGAACAATAATTTTCACAATTTGTATGGAAACACAAAAGACCCCGAATAGCCAAAGCAATCTTGAGAAAGAAAAATGGAGCTGGAGGAATCAGGCTCCCTGACTTCAGACTATACTACAAAGCTACAGTGATCAAGACAGTATGGTACTGGCACAAAAACAGAAATATAGATCAATGGAGCAGGATAGAAAACCCAGAGATAAACCCATGCACATATGGTCACCTTATCTTTGATAAAGGAGGCAAGAATATACAATGGAGAAAAGACAGCCTCTTCAACAAGTGGTGCTGGGAAAATGGGACAGCTACATGTAAAAGAATGAAATTAGAACACTCCCTAACACCATACACAAAAATAAACTCAAAATGGATTAAAGACCTAAATGTAAGGCCAGACACTATCAAACTCTTAGAGGAAAACATAGGCAGAACACTCTATGACATAAGTCACAGCAAGATCCTTTTTGACCCACCTCCTAGAGAAATGGAAATAAAAACAAAAATACACAAATGGGACCTAATGAAACTTAAAAACTTTCGCACAACAAAGGAAACCATAAAGAAGATTAATGGACAACCCTCAGAATGGGAGAAGATATCTGCAAATGAAGCAACTGACAAAGGCTTAATCTCCAAAATTTACAAGCAGCTCATGCAGCTCAATATTAAAAAAACAAACAACCCAATCCAAAAATGGGCAGAAGAACTAAACAGACATTTCTCCAAAGAAGATGTACAGATTGCCAACAGACACATGAAAGAATGCTCAACATCATTAATCATTAGAGAAATGCAAATCAAAACTACAATGAGATATCATCTCACACTGGTCAGAATGGCCATCATCAAAAAATCTACAAACAATAAATGCTGGAGAGGGTGTGGAGAAAAGGGAACCCTCTTGCACTGTTAGTGGGAATGTAAATTGATACAGCCACTATGCAGAACAGTATGGAAGTTCCTTAAAAAACTAAAAATAAAACTACCATATGACCCAGCAGTCCCACTACTGGGCATATACCCTGAGAAAACCATAATTTAAAAAGAGTCATGTACCAAAATGTTCATTGCAGCTCTATTTACAATAGCCAGCACATGGAAGCAACCTAAGTGTCTATCAACAGATGAATGGATAAAGAAGACGTGGCACATATATACAATGGAATATTACTCAGCCATAAAAAGAAATGAAATGGAGGTATTTGTAGTGAGGTGGATGGACCTAGAGTCTGTCATACAGAGTGAAGTAAGTCAGAAAGAGAAAAACAAATACTGTATACTAACACATATATATGGAATCTAAAAAAAAAAAAAAAACAGTCATGAAGAACATAGGGGCAAGACGGGAATAAAGACACAGACCTACTAGAGAATGGACTTGAGGATATGGGGAGGGGGAAGGGTAAGCTGGGACGAAGTGAGAGAGTGGCATGGACATATATACACTACCAAATGTAAAATACATAGCTAGTGGGAAGCAGCTGCATAGCACAGGGAGATCAGCTCGGTGCTTTTTGACCACCTAGAGGGGTGGGATAGGGAGGGTGGGAGGGAAGGAGACGCAAGAGGGAAGAGACATGGGGACATATGTATATGTATAGCTGATTCACTTTGTTATAAATCAGAAACTAACACACCATTGTAAAGCAATTATACTCCAATAAAGATGTTTAAAAAAAAAAGATTAAAAAGTGTGATACCAGCCAGTGTCGTGGGCGTGTGAGAAGCAGGCTTTCTCATACCTGGTGGGTGGGAAAGTCAACTGGAAAATATCCATCAGAACATTAGATGCATCCAATCATCGATTTCACTTGTAGGAATTTACCGTGCAAACGTGCCCAGACAATTGCACAAAAATGTATAGATTTTGTATCATTGTCTAAGATTGCAAAAAACTTGGAAATTACCTTCATGCCCATTCATGGGGACCAGTTAAATACATGATGGATGGGCCACCCACACAGCATCATCCCAGGCAACCTTAAAATCAGTGACGTGAGTCCTTGCATGCAAATAGAGAAATATGCCAGCACTAAATAATTAAATTTAAAAAGCTATGTGCAAAATTTAAAAAAATTAAATTATATAAATATGTAGTTAAATAAATTCTATTAAAAACAAAGACAATAAATACTCAAGACTCATCACTTTCTAATTGTTTTACTACATTTTACTATTCTCTCTGCCCATGAGGTTATGTCTCCAGCATGTGTATGGTAGAAATACCATGTAATGATGTGCTAAGTACTTCTTTCCAACTCTGTGTCTTGTGATGTCACTGTGGTGGCTTGAGATAGCCATGGTGGGAATACTTACACCACAGAAATTGGCAAACACTCTAAATCATGGCTTGATTTATTGTTTTGTTGATAGTCTACTTATGAAAGTGATAGAGAAAACATTCATTAGGCAGATTAAATTTTGAAGTGTCTGCAGCTGCTACATTGTGAGTAGCACCAAAAAAATTGAAGAAATATTTTACAAGTATTTGAAAGTTATGATCTGATTTAATAAAGATTTACTCATGTGATCAATGAACTAGTGAAGTTCTGACATACCTTCCTAGTTTCAGTTTCATCTTATTAATGTAAATGAAAATATCAATTAACATTCATAGTAGAAGACACTCATTCATCAGTAATGTGAGTGACTTCTTTGCTGAATCAGATAGAAATCAAGCATTTATTCATAGCTGATTTTGTCTAATTAGAGTTAAATTGCAACAGCAGGTTGACTATGGATACAAAAGTTAGGCAAAACTCAATGAAAGCATTCTGTGAAAATCAGTTGGCTACATGAAATTCACAACAAAGAGTATGTATATTATTATTTGTAAATTGCAAGTGATACAAACTTTATATCAGTAATTTATAATAGATTTATGAACATACACACACACACAGGTTTTCCCAGAGAGCCAGCTGTTAAACATATATCACACCACCACCAAAACACAGACACATAAATAACTTAAACGAAAATTTCATAAAATAATACTTATACTTACTATATATGATGCCCTCTGATATTTTGTATTCTACTATTTCATTAAAAAATAAATCCATGTTGCAACACTGTAAATTGATTTCATGACCCACTAAAGGTTTGTGAACAGCAGTTTTCCAAGGTTTTAGAGGTTTTTGATTGCAAGTGCTGAAGTTACTTTTTGAAAAGATGTTCATAAGGATGGCAATCAAGTGTCCTTTTTATATTCAGAGTTCAACAACAACAAAAACAAAAAATATGAAGCAGAAAATTAAAAAACAAAAACACATCAAGGCAGAATTGGAAATCTGAAAGCCTAGGTTTTACTATACCTACTCTAAAGACAAATTATATAACTTTGTAATGGCACTAATAGCATATCTCTGTATTTCATCTTTTCAGATGAAAGGCCTTTTCTATAGTTAAAAGTTGTCATCTCTAATAATACTTACTTCTCCATTATTTATATCCATGGAGGTGAACATTATCGTGGATAATTTTTAAAACGCTGTCCTTCTGCCCAAGTAGGTCAAGGACATTGCTGGCATACTCACTATGTCTGTATTTGGTAAAAGAGAATTCAACATTTACAGAAAATGACAGTTGGAATGAGTTCGCCTGACCATACTGATAAAAATACAACATGTTTGTTTTCCATGGATCATAAAAGGGATGAAGTGAACCAACTTTTGAAGTTCACCTACATCAAGTAGACATTCTGTCATTAAATTCAAGTGCAGTGCCTCTAAAAGTGGGCTCACCGAGAGTTTTTGACAAGACCTTGGGAGAGAATCAAATTCAGCTTTTCACAGCTGGTACGTGGCTTTTCTGATAAAGTTAACAAGAAGGACCTTTTAGGACTCCTATCACTCTAACAACCAAATGGAAAAGCTGGGTTCGAACACGGGTGACTCACTTTTCAGATTGTCCAGGGTAATGGGACAATGCTGACTAAATAGTGAAGACCCATACTGAAGGAAGAGAAGGCAGAATTTCTGAGTTTTTCCTAAATTCCACCTAGAAACCTTGATAACAAAGAGCAAAACCTAACCTTTTGGTGGGATGGAATCATTTGAGAATCTAATGAAAAAACAAAATGTGAATTCTCCTGAAATACTCCTTACCCAATAAATTCTGCCTGCAGTTTCAGGAGATCCACAGACCCTCCTGATGCCCATTCTCAGGATAAAAACCTCTGCTTTCAGATGATGACCTCCCTGGTAGAGAATCTAGAAAGAAGAATGGCAAATAAGATAGACCCTTCTGATCCTTCAAAGAACCCTAAATCAAAGAAAATACATCTTGTGAGTGCTGAGTGATCTTGAATTAGCTCTATCAATGACACCTATGCACATAGATTACAATTCAATGTCCAGAGCATCAGCTGAGGACAACTGGCTATTCTGGGCTGCCTCAAACTATTGGAAATAAGCAGTATACATGTAAATTAAAAGTAATGGTAATAGTGGTCATCCCTCTCTATGGCTTCACTCATAGGCAAAGCTCATCTAAGACTTCTGGGAGAGAACAACTGGGAGAAAGTTTGAAACCCAGGTAGAAAGAAGAGATGATGGGATTCCCCTCACATGTAGACAGGAAGCAGGAAGCCTTCAAGCTCTCCACTCCCCCCAGAAATCTATCTGTGCCCCAGTCTCTGATATGAACAGCTGACACTTCCAACACTTTACATAAAGCACTAGACCAACACAATTTTGAGACAAACCCTCAGATGACTGGCTTTGAAGCCCCTCCCATATATGCGTATTGGGACTGCCATTGTTACATATTGTAAGCCGAATCCACAACCCTCCGCCATTGGCCTGAGACTTCTTATGAATAAGGGTCATTCTCTACTACCCCTGCCTCAAAGGAAGAGCTGTAATGAGGCAAGCCAGTGCCCAACTCCCAGCTTCCAGCTAACAAATTCATTCCAAGAGGAAAGAATTCACACAGAGTAAAACATTTTTTTCCAGTAGAAACCTTAGAGACCTCTCTGGCTCTCTTCACAGAACTCAGAAGAATCTAAGCTAACAAGGCTTTCATTCTGGGACCCCAGACCTGCTTAATAAACAAGTCACCTCAATTGGAAAAGGAAGCACAGAAGAGCTGAGAAATGAGAAAATACCCTACAGAAAAGCTACCATCATTATTCTTTGTTTCTGACCTACTGATGCATGGTGCCTCCCATTGTCTCTGGTTTGTTTGAATGCAGTAACATCAAATAACCATTTGGCACTGGGTGAGCTTGACGTTTCAAAAACGAAGATATTTTAGACTTCTAAATAAGTTGCCCTACTGGTTGTAAACCACAGACTACAGCGTGTGATGGCCATTTCCCTCCCACTTATTATTTGAAGTGTCAATTTTTGGTTCCCGTCCATGGGCCTCAAGAAAGGTAGGAACATGTGGTAAGTGGATATATCTGGGAAACACTAAGAATAAATGCTAGTTGAAAAATAGATGCCTTTTATCATGAATTCCTATCTCTGAGACTCTGCAAGAGTATGAAACTCAATGAAACTTTGTTATCCTATAAATAAATCAGCTCTTTACATTTCCAAACAAACTTACCAATAAAAATGGACAGTTTTATGAACATTTTTAATGGTTTTCTTATACCTTCTATCTTTGGGTTTCGTTGTAAATGTTAAAGTTCATTGAAATATGGACAAGGAAATGAAATGGTATCTGGGATTTGCTTTAAAATGCTGCAGAAAAGGAAAATGTGGATAAATAAAACAAGATTGACAAATTATAGATAATTGTTAAAGTTGGATGATGGGTCCATGGGAGTTCATCATACTGTTGTATTTGTTTGAAATTTCCAAATTAAAAAAAAAGTCAATGACATGGAAATTTTCCAGTGATAAAGAACTGACATAAAAACACTCCTTAGAGAGTGTGGAGAGAAGGGAACCCTCCTACATTGTTGGTGGGAATGTAAATTGGTGCTGCCACTATGGAAAACAGTATGGATGTTCCTTTAAAAACTAAAAATAGAATTACTATATTATCCAGCAATCCCACTCCTTGGCATATATCTGGAAAAGACAAAAAATTCTAATTCAAAAACATACATGCACCCCAATGGTCATAGCAGCACTAGTTACAACAGCCAAGATATGGAAGCAATCGAAGTGCCCATCAATGGGCAATTGGCTTAAGGAGATGTGGCATATATATAGACAGAGAGAATGGAATATTACTTGGCCATAAAAAAAGAATGATATATTGCCATTTGCAGCAATATGGATGGACCTAGAGAATATTATACTTAGTGAAGTAAGTCAAAGACAAATATTATATGATATCACTTATATATTATGTCTAAAAAGTAATACAAATGAATCTATATACAAAACAGAAACAGACTCACAGATATAGAAAACAAACTTATGATTACCAAAGGGGGAAGGGAGAGGGGAGAGATAAATTAGGGGTATGGGATTAACAGATACAAACTACTATATATAAAATAGATAAGCAACAAGGATTTACTATATAGCACAAGAATATATACAAGATATTCAATATCTTGTAACAACCTACAATGGAAAATAATCTGAAATATATATATATATAATCTGAAGTATATATATATAAAACTGAATCACTTTGCCATACACCTGAAACTAACTCAACTATACTTCAATATAAGTAAATAAACAAACAAACAATCAAACACTCAAACAAACTGGAAGGCACACAAAGGTCATCTAACAAATCTTGCTGGTGAATTTTGGTTAAAATGAAAAACAGATTGTGTGTTTCTCACAAAACATGTCTTGATTTAAATAAATGAAGGTGTCAATGTAAATGGCTCTCAAAACTCTCTGTAGTCAAACTGTGAAAAGGACGCAGAGTAGAGGAGGGGAAATAAAAGAGGTTTGCCGAGTATGGGGTGGTCTGGTCTAGCTCTCCTATGAGAAAAGTGATGCCACAGGAAAGGGTGTTAGGAGATACAACTGATGGGAGAGAATCATTAGCAAAGTTCAGCTTAAAAGTAGGAAGTGTGCCTCAGAGAAAGGACACAGAGGAAATGAGTGAGAAGGCAGAGAGGGTGCAGGGAGTGGCAAACACAAGGCTATCAAAAACAGAGAGGCGAAAATCTTCAACTTCCTCTCAGAGATATTTCACACAAGCTTCTGCTTGACCCCATTTCAGAAATTAAAACAATCCCCCACTCTGTGGTGACTTCCAGTCCTGGGAATGGAACCCAGCACCTTGTCAACTCATATAAGGAAGATATTATGGAGTTGAGACAAATCCCTCAGAAAGCAGTTCACTCTTTCATTCCCATGGAGCTTAGATAGAGGGGCTCAAGAAGCTTAGTTATTTAACCTGTGTTGAGAAACAGGATCCAGATGCTTTGGAGATTAATTAAAAGGGCCCACCCTAAGGTTCACAAAGAAAAGCTAAATCTTGCCAGGGCCTGGAAACTCATAACAAGCGCCTGTCCAGGACATGACATGGCACGGAGGAAGGACCCAGCAGAGATGGAATGTGAGGGGAGATTATGTACCTCTGGGTGCACTTAGCTATTGCACAAACTTAGCTCCTTAGGGAAAGGCACTGAAGATGAAGAAGAGTCCTACTGGCCTCCAGGACCCCTTGATTACCTCCTTGCACAAAGCATTCTCCTGTCAAAAACCAGAGGAAGAGAAATGTAGAGATGCCAGTATAGTTCTAGCCAAGACAGACTCTGAGCTAACTAACACGCCAACTAACTAACGCGCCTGCATGCCATGTTGCCAAACACCAAAATACTACTCCCTGCCCAGTCCACCGCTCCAGACAAGACTCAAGGGACAGTCCTACTATTATCTGTTCATTTGATTTCATCAAGCCAAAATGTTTAGAAGCAGTATTCAGAAGAGAGTTGTGGTGTCAGATTGGTATATTTGAGTACTGCAAGGGAAAGGACCAAAATGGTTCTGGTAGCATTCTCTATGGCCCTGGAGAAATCCTACCAAGGTCTTTCTGTATGAAGAGAACAAAATGGATACTTTTTAAAATTTAAGTATAACTTACATACAGTAAAAAACAAAAAACATTTTTAAAGTGTTCAGTCCAATTAATTTTTACAGAAGTCTACACTCAGATCGAGATATAGAATATTTCTGTCACCCCATGAGGTTCCCTCATGCCCTCATTAGTCAACAATCCCTCAAAAGTTACTATTAATCTGACATCTATAATCAATTCTTGAACCTCATATAAATGGAATCATGCACTATGTACTTATAGCATGTACTCTTTTGTCTTAGGCTTCTTTTAATCAAGGCTATAACTATGGGCTTCATCCATGTTGCATGCAGCAGAATTTCATTCCTTTTTATTGCTGTGTAGTATTCCATTATATAAAATTTGCAGTTTATTTATCCATTGTACTGTGGTTGAACAGTTGGATTGTTTTATAGTTAGGGGTTATTAAAAATAAAGCTTCTATGGGGAAGCGACTCTCCAAGGTCACAGCTGGAAAGTGGGTCACTGTGTGAGACACTTCTGCGCTTCCCTAGTTCCCTTGCTGGTCCTTGAGCCCACAGGTCACCCACCCCAGCCAACAGCAAATTCTCCCCAGCTTGCAGTGGGAGAAATTTCATCAAAGTCTTAGTTGAGTCAGTGGGTGAGTAGAGGTGCCATCAGTCAGCTTATGTGGGGTCTGAGGCTTATACAATTGGGAGAGTCTTCTTTAGTAAAAAGAATATAAAATTTCAAATATATAATTAGGTATAAAAGAGAATATATATTTGTGAGAAAGAATGAGAAGGGAAATTATAATAAATTACAAATATTATAAAGACAAGTAACAAACATCACAAAATCCAGAATAATGGTGTTAACATTTTAATTAATTAATTGCCTGACACACCTCTATAATATTTTTGATTGTCTCCTTGTGGGAGACAGAATAATGGCCTCCGAAGATATTCACATCCTAATCCCTGGAATATGTGAATATGTTTCCTTAAATGGCAAAAGGGTCTTTGCAGATATGATTAAGGGTACAGACCTTGAGATGGGGAGATTACCCAGAATTACCCAGGTGAGCTCAATCTAATCACAGGAATCCTTAAAAATCAGAGAAACTTTCCTGGGTTTGGTCAGAGAAACAGATGTGATGATGGAAAAAAGTCAGATGTTACATTGTTGGTTTTGAAGCTGGAAGAAGTTGGTCCCATGAGCAAAAGAATGCAAGTGGCAGCTAGAAGCTGGAAAAAGTAAGGAAGCTGAATTTCCCCTAGAGCCTACTGGAGGAACTAGCCTGGCAACACTTTGATTTTAATGCAGTGATACTGATTTTGGACTCTGGACATCCAAAGCTGTAAGATAATAAATTTTGTATTGTTTAAGCCACCAAGTTTATGGTATTATTACTGTAGCAATAGAAAATGTACTATACTCCTCATATAACAATGATTTTGTAATGTCATTTTTCATATAAAGAACAGAAAGATAGAAGGAGAAGGAGAGGGAGTGGGTGGGGAGGGGTGGGGAAGGGAAATGAAATTTTTTTCCCATTGGTTGTCAAATAACCCTTTATTAAAAAAATTTTTTTGGTAGTTCTTAACTAGCTGGGCATTCCACCACACCACTGTTGATGTCATCTATTGATATGATGTCATGAGGGTGCTGGCCATCAACATTTCAGCCGACAGACTGGGCAGTCCCCAAGAGGAGGAGGAGGATGGAGAGGAGGGGGATGGGGGGAGGGAGAGGAGGGGGTAGGGAGAAGAGGAGGAGAAGGGGTAGGAGGAGAAGAAAGCTTCTATGAACATTCTTACACATGTCTTTCAGCAGATATAGGCACTCATTTTTCTTGGGTATATACCTAGGAATGAAATTGCTGGATCATAGGGTAGGTTTATATGTAACCAAAGAGTTTCTCAAAGTTGTACCATTCTACACTCCCACCAACAACGTATGAGAGTTCCCACACTCTCACCCTCACTTAGAATTGTCAATCCTTTTCATTTTAGCCATTCTACTGGGTGTGAAATTATATTCAAGGTGGCTTTAATATGCATTTCCCCGAAGTCTAATAATGTTGAGTATGTATACATTTGTGTATGGGTACAGCAGTCACTTTGGAGTCATTTCCAAATGAGAATAATTTTAAAAGACCATTGCAAGAAAGTGACTATGAAATTAAATACTATCATCCATGCTTACCACCCTTCTGCTTTTCCTCTCCTACATTACATTGTCACCTTTCTATTTTGTTCAATAAATATTTGCTAGTGTCTGGATACTTTGTGTCAGAATTTCAGTGGACAAGCCAGGACTTCCTCACTTCCTCTCTCCCCTCTAGAGTTCTCAGAGCTGAAACAGTCAGTGAAAATTAAGGCATGAGAGTGTAATGGACAGCTTTTGGAAATTCTGCTTCACCAAATCCCTCTTCTCTGAGAAGGATTCCCAATGGTAAAGTCAAGTTTGTATAATGTAACCCTGCCCCTTCCACTGGCTTCAGTTGATTGGATAAGAGGGGACACCTGATCCAGAGGGAGGCCATTCATTGGTTGGCATGAGCCTAAAAGCTTTTCTATCCCCAGCATTTTTAGTTTGGGTATTGTGTTGCTAATCAGTTTACCAGGGACCTTGGAACTGAGAGAACAGACAAAGAAAGAGAGGGGCCCAGTGCACAGAGAAGCAGAGAAAGCTAGTCTACAGAGAGAGTAAGAGGAATAAAACTGAGATGTGCAGAAACTAGAAAAAACCCACACGGATCCCAATATAGAGCAACTGCTGTGGTCCTTGATTTCTGGTTCCATCCCTGTGAACCCTCAGCAGACTTCCTGCCTTGGGTGCTGGGAGATACCTTAATCGTTATTCAGGTGAATTTCCCATTTTTGGTGAAGCTAGTTTGAATATATTTTTGTTACGTGTCCACAGAAGTCATGGAATAAAGGAATTCATGTCCAGTTCCTGAAAGGAGGCTAACCCCATGTGGCCTGTACCTGCTCCATCCAAGCACTCTCCATCCAGGCTGTTTCTGCAAATGCTAAAACTTTTTATACCAAATCCAGCAAATATTGGGAAGAAAACCAAATTGGGGAAGTTCTAAAAATAAGAGACCATGGGATCTCCTGTTTAATTTTAGTCTCAGTTGCCTTTTTCCTTTTCCTGCTTTCTTCTCTGATCATGGCCGATGTTATCTTCTTTCTACTTTTCTACTTTACTTTGTGCCTTCTTTTATTCCTTTGCTTCAACCTCATGCCTTTTGAAAACATGCTGTTTTCAGAACAAGGACAGTCATAAAGTAAAAGCATTCTGGTTTGGGGATATGTTCTCTAAACCCTGAGGTGCTGTACTTTTGTATGAGATTTAGGGACACACACACACACACACACAAACTACTGACTAAAGAAAAACAGTGTCTGGGATGAGGTTTATAAATTGTGGTGATCAAGGACAAAGCAGGCCCTGTGTGGGTCCAGACCAGTTTTCAGAGCTGTGTGCATTCCAACTTGATAGAGATTCCATAGACTTGCAAACTCAAAAAGACTGGAGGATCAAATCTCTTTGCTAAATAAAAGGAAGAATCTATTGATTAAAAGAGCAGGAAATGAAAGCAAAAAAAAAAAAAAAAATAGAATAATAACTTCAAATGTTAAGAAAAGTGTCCTTTCAAACTATATAACTAGTTTTGCAATCTAGCTGTGATGCAGGTATTTATTTAGAAGACATCATAGTACTGTATTATATGAAGTCATTAATATTTTCTGCAATGGTCCCCCTCAACATTTATAAAATGTAAAAACATCAAATACAAAATTGCTCTGAGAAACAGCATGAAAGATTAATGAAGAGACAGCTTCCCAAAAGGTTTGTGATGTGCTCAAAGACAGATGAGAAGAAAACACGAATTAAAGAAAAAAAAAAAAGCAAGATGAAAATATAGCTGATAAACAGAAGCAGCATGGTCTGTTTTTCTCACATGTATCATATTTGCTTCCATAATTCATTTTTAATCCCTGCATGTACATACTGCTTTATGATTAGAACATTCTTTTATGCAAGGTGTAAAAAGGAGGAGAGGAAAAAGATAGCTAGAGGGCATAGCCTCACGGTTAGCCTGAGGAAAGCCTTGGAAAGTTCTAGCAACCACTAGAAGCACCCTTTTAATGGTTGAACTCAGTGAGCTCCTACTAAGGCATATTGTTTACCATGACAATTACATAGCAACCTGGTCCTGTGGTTTCTACTGGGAAAGTCCATCCTGTCTTTCTAAGCTTTATTTTCTTTTAAAATTACAAAAGTGAAACAAGAAAAATTGCTTTTCTCACGTACTCCTTTTAATCCTTAACCTACTTAGCTTTGTGTCCTTCAAATGGCAAAGAGAATTAATAACATTGTAGGGTGTAAAAACCCAGGGCTGGGTTTTATATAAAGGGGAGGTATTAGCTCCAGGCCCAAGTCTCTTGCCTGATGCCAAAAGTGTGCGCTATTCTCCCCAGGTAGGATGGCGCTGGATGCTGTGTTAGCCAGGTTCTAAACACAGAGGTCTCCACTGAGATTATCCCAAAGATATGCCCAAGTATGTGACTGAGGAGGACAACTTTGTAATTGTGTAAACGGGCCTTAAACTTTGTGTGTGCCTTTGCAATATTTTTCCAAGTAATTTTCAAACTCAGGTTTTTAATATTAAGTAAGGCAACTTTATGTACCCAGGGGGTGAACAACCTCCACAGAGTGATTTGAAATACCCTACCAGGCTTCACTTGCAGAAAAGGACGCGGTTGCCTAGCATCCTGCATCTGGCACAGCCCTTGCTTCCTCTTTCCCAGAAGTTCCATGTCAGAGTCTCTTCACTGGGCCAGCTAGCAGAGGACATCAGTCACTGCTGATAAGAATTTACTGAACATCCCACGACTTGGCCAGTCTTTAGATCTTAACTTAAATATCACTTTCTTAGAAACACATTCCCTGACACTCCAGATTAGTTTATGCGTTATCATGTTGGTGATTGTACTGTTAGGATTATTTGATTAAAGTCAGTTTCCAACCTCCCCCCCACCCCAGCTTTAAGCCCCCAGAACAGTGTTTATTTTGATTATCAAAGTATTCTCAATAACCAGCACATAACCCAATCCTTTCTAGGTGTTTAATAAATACCTAATGAGTGACTGGATCAATGAATGAATGAAATATATACATACTATTTAATGGCCTGCAATTAAAATTTTTTTTCTGTTGGCATGGCTCCAGGCCCAATCCCTGAACACTCTGCCTTTGGAATCTCATCCATAAATCATAATTTTGAATACCATCTTCTGCATATAGGTGTTGACTCCAAAGTTCACATCTCTCACTCCAATTTCTCCCCCAACTCTAAATTCATATCATCACCTCCTTAGTAGACAACATATCTTTTTAGTTTTCCAATAAGCATCTTAAAATATGCCTAAAGCAGAACTTTTGATTCCCATGAATTATCAAAACTACTTTTCTGAATTTCAACATTAAATGAATATGTGATAATATTAGGAAATTATTGTTCACTTCTTATGGATAATAACAGCATTATGGTTAAAAAATGACGTGAAGTAGGGACTTCCCTGGTGGTGCAATGGTTAAGAATCTGCCTGCCAATGCAGGGGACACAGGTTCGAGCCCTGGTCTGGGAAGATCCCACATGCCGTGGAGTAACTAAGCCCATGTGCCACAACTACTGAGCCTGCGCTCTAAAGCCCGCGAGCCACAACTACTGAAGCCTGCACGCCTAGAGCCAGTGCTCTGCAACAAGAGAAGTCACTGCAGTAAGAAGCCAGTGCACCACAACTAAGAGTAGCCCCCGCTCGCTGCAACTAGAGAAAGCCCGTGCGCAGCAACAAAGACCCAACGCAGCCAAAAATAAAAATTAAATAAATAAATTTAAAAAAATGATGTGAAGTAAATAAGAGGAATTTTAAAAAATGTTTATCAAGTACTTACTACACTGTAGGCACTGAGCTAGGCTCTAGGAAATCTCATAAATGATTCGACTGCGCTGGTGTTGGCCTAGGCTCTGCCCTCTGTCCTCTTCTCTTCGCCTCACTCTTTCTGGGCACTTTACAGAGGCTTTAATTACCACCTTTGAATGTGAGGATCACAAAAATCCTATTTCTGATCCCAAAGACACCTCTTCTCAGATTATAGCCAGCCACTTTATTAACCCAGAATAAGACCAATAGGGAATGTCACAATTTAGTAAACCCAATATCTGGAGGCAATCCAGTGGACTCCAGCTATGTCCTGGGAGCGTCTGCCTTGGGAATTTCAAGACCAGGATTTAAGGGAAATCTTCCAGCTGCCTGGGGACCAGTTTATGGGGAATCTTATAGCCTAGAAAAAAGAGTATGTTAACACCCCAATTATATCTCATATTTATATAGGAGCTTATAGTATTTTTTAAAAAGTGCTCTTACATTATCACCATGGTACAGATAAGAAAACTAGGGTTCAAGGAAGCTAGCTAACTTGCCCAACTTCTAGGGCTAATATTAATATATGGTAGAATTCTAACTATATCCCAACTCAGCATCATCCCTCCTCTGCAACAGGGCATCAAGTAGAGACATGAGGCTCTAGGAAACAATGAGCCCTGAAGTCTTTAGAGTAAGTGGATAGCAGGATGGAAGAGGTATTTAAGGAAGATTAATATGGCTGTGATATGCAGGATGGATGGGGGAAGAACTGAGGTTGGGAGACCGTGTAGAAACCACTGTGTGAGTGGTGATGAGGCCCTGGTTTAGAGAGATGAAGTAGAAATACAGAGTCATCAGGGTTTGATGCTAAATGAAATTAGAGCATGAAAGAAAAGGCTGATTTTAAAATGTCTTTAAAGCTTCAAACCATGGCAGTTAGAAGCAGAGAACTGGGAATGGGAGGAGTACCGGAGGGAGCAGATGACTTTGATTTTGACATTGGGAAACGAGAATGTGAGACCTATGAGTATATCTGAACTTCTTACCTTTGTGGGGAGACTGGGTAAGAAATAACCCCAACTAGAGAGGTGGTCCAGGGAGAAAGATGAGAATGTCTTTTATGGAGGCTGTGGTGATGGCGCCAGGAGGGCAGGAACCATAATTTAACCCATGGGATGTATATCTAAAATTTGAGTTGTGGTTAAAAAGTAAGAAGAGGCAGGAGCAGAGGAGGATATGGAAGAGTGGAGCAAAATAGGGGTCAGTGAAGGTAGACAGCAGTGGTTTGGAGGCAGGAAACAGAAGGTGATTTATGCAATCTTTGAAAGCAGGTCCAACAGCTAGCATTTTGCATCCATTTGGAGTGAGACAAGCTAGGACCACAGAAAGGAGCCAGTTTGGAATGGATCAAAGGTGGATGCCCTTTAGGGAGCAGGAGCAAGGGGACTAGAATTAGAGTGAGAAGTGGAGCTGGGACTTTCCTGGTGGTCCAGTGGCTAAGACTCCATGCTCCCAATGCAGGGGGCCCAGGTTTGGTCCCTGGTCAGGGAACTAGATCCTGCATGCTGCAACTAAAGATACTGCATGCCACAACTAAAGATTCCTCGTGCTGCAACAAAGATCCCACATGCCGCAACTAAGACCCGGAGCAGCCAAATAAATAGATTTAAAAAAATAATAGGGCTTCCCTCGTGGCGCAGTGGTTGAGAATCTGCCTGCCAATGCAGGGGACACGGGTTCGAGCCCTGGTCTGGGAAGATCCCACATGCCGCGGAGCAACTGGGCCCGTGAGCCACAACTACTGAGCCTGCGCGTCTGGAGCCTGTGCTCCGCAACAAGAGAGGCCGCGATAGTGAGAGGCCCGCGCACCGCGATGAAGAGTGGCCCCCGCTCGCCGCAACTGGAGAAAGCCCTCACACAGAAACGAAGACCCAACACAGCCATAAATAAATAAATAAATAAATAAATAAAATATTAAAAAAAAAAATAATAATAATAATAAAGTGTATTTAAAATTTTTTATTTATTTATTTTTAATAAATTTTATTTATTTATTTATTTTTGGCTGCATTGGGTCTCCATTGCTGCATGCAGGTTTTCTCTAGTTGCATCGAGTGGGGGCTACTCTTCATTGTGGTGAGCAGGCTTCTCATTGCGGTGGCTTCTCTTGTTGCAGAGCATGGGCTCTAGGCTCACAGGCTTCAGTAATTGTGGCTCATGGGCTCTAGAGCACAGGCTCAGTAGTTGTGGCGCACAGGCTTAGTTGCTCCACAGCATGTGGGATCTTCCCAGATCAGGGCTCGAACCCGTGTCCCCTGCATTGGCAGGCAGATTCTTAACCACTGTGCCGCCAGGGAAATCCTCAAAAACTAATTTTAATTTTGCTTTCTTTGTAGTACGGTCCGGGGCCCGATAACAGTCTGTGGCCCGGGGGTTGGAGACTCCTGCCTCAGGCAACATTTTCAGTGTTTTTCTTTCCTTCCTTTCCTTCCTTCAACTCCTTCTCAGGAAGAGCCATATATCGTATTGTGGGCCCTAGTCAAGACAAAAGTGACTTCTACAAGTTACATTAGGATCCCTGCTGTTCTTCAGCTCAATCCTCATTCTGGGTTCTTGCACACACATGGGATGAGAGAAGCCTTGAGAAATGGGATCTTTTTGAGAAGATATTCCAAACTTCCGGATGCACATTTTTCCAGAGTCCTATCCTCAGAATATGTGGTAGGGAAGGGGCCATTATGGTTCACTTCTTTAAAAAGCTTTGTGGCTTATCTCTCTCCTTGGGCAGTATCTGGTGTGTGTACAGACACAGCTTACATCCAGTCCCAGACTGACATGGTGATAGGAATGTTAAAAGAATCCTATGGGAAGGAAGTGGCTTGCTCTTTGGTGTACTAGTTAGTGTTCACCAGAAAAATGAAACCAATGTGATCAATAGCTAGATAGATACACAGGAAAATAGGGAGATTGAGAGGGATTTATTTTAAAGAATCCCTTCATGCGGTTGTGAGGCTGACAAGTCCAAAGTGTGTCAGGCAGACGAGCAGGCTGGGAGCTCAGGCAAGGTGTCTATGCTGCCTGAGGCACAATTTCTTCTTCAGTAAACCTCAGCCTTTGCTCTTAAGGTGTTCGATGGATCACATGAGGCCCATCCACATTATGGAGGGTAATCTGCTTTACTTAAAGTCTACTGACTGTTAAATGTTAATCACATCTACAAAAATACCTTCACAGCAACACATAGACTAATGTTTGACTAAATGACTAGGTATTGTAGCCTAGCGAAATCAACACATGTAATTATCCATCACACTGCGTTCTCAGTAACGATCCCTCCAGAAGCTGTGACTTCTCTTCCTGAGTCAAGGAGAATGAGATATTGCCCTTTCCAGAATGCACAGAGGAAAAAACCAGCCATGACAACCTCTAGCCAGCAAAGAGGCATAGAAGGAGACAGTAGAAGATCTCAAGGAAGACTTCGTTTGGCCTAGGCTTGGAGCTTACCCATCACTTCCTCCCACATTCCATTGGCCATACCTCATAGCACTGAACCTGGGGAACGTAGCTTAGCAGTGCTATGGAAAAATGAGAAATAAGTTTGTGTCCAGTGTCTGCCACAGAGTCAAAATTTCCAGTTTCAGGAACTCATTGGATGGTAGTTCTGTTAACCAAGATAAGCACACAGAAGAGAAGATGTGATGGAAAGATACTAATCCCCGTTTTTAGCATGTAGAGTCTTCAATGCCTGTGGAATATTCAAGTGAAGATGTTCTGTTGGCAGCCTGAAAGGAAGGTCTGGAGATCAGGGAAGAGGTTGGCACTGAAGATCAAGATTTGGAGAGTCTTTGGCTTGTGGGTATTATAAAAAGAAAGTGAGAGAGAAGAAAGAGGATGAATCTTTAAAGAAAGAGACAAGTAAAGAAAAAGGGGCTGGTTAAAGAGTGTTTTAGGTTGAGAAGAAAGCAAAAAGGACAGGATCTCAAATGTTAAGGGAGGAGAGGGTTTCAAAAAAGGGAGTGGTCAATAGTGTCATATGCATAGAAAGATGAAGAGAATTTGGAAAATATTATTTGCATTTAGTTATTATTTTTTGTCTTCTACATTCAAAAATCCTCTCTCAGATTGTTCTCCTTTTGGAAAAGGAGATCAAACAGTTTACTGTAAGATATGAACATCTGGGTTCAAGATGGTAGATTAAGCACAAGTATTTATCTTCTTTCTCACCTAAGATACCATTAAAATGGCAGCAAAGGAATAAACAAAAGCATATAAACCCACAACAGAGAGAATAAGAGAGTCTTCAAAACTATTTCTAGAAAACAGAGAGTGGAGAGAGGACTGTTGATACAGAGCAAAGGAAGCCAAAACTAATACAGCCTGCCTGAATCCAGAAGAGGCTCCCAGCTGGGTGAAGCAAAGGAAAGGAAGAGTGGGAGAGAAGACAGGGGCCTAAAACAGGAAGTGTGAATAAAAGACAGACAGTGGAAGAGGAAAATGTGAGTATGAAAGGTGAGTCTAAAGGAGGAGGAGGTGAGGGAGGAGGAGGAGAATTCATTTCTATTTCTTTTTATTTATTTATTTATTCATTTTTGGCTGCATTGGGTGTTTGTTGCTGCACGCAGGCTTTCTCTAGTTGCGGTGAGTGGGGGCTTCTCCTTGCAGTGGCTTCTCTTGTTGCAGAGCACGGGCTCTAGGTGCTCAGGCTTCAGTAGTTGTGGCACGCGGGCTCAGTAGTTGTGGCTCACGTGCTCTAGAGTGCAGGCTCAGTAGTTGTGGCGCAAGGGCTTAGTTGTTCCGCGGCATGTGGGATCTTCCCAGGTCAGGGCTTGAACCCGTGTCCCCTGCGTTGGCAGGCAGATTCTTAACCACTACGCCACCAGGGAAGCCCCAAGAGAATTCATTTCTAATTGAAGCTCCTGAGTGTCTCCTGAATGTACAGGAGCTCTGACCACAGATCTCAAGAACAGAAATACAATGGGCAGCACTGCTGAGTTGGGCCAGGAGCACTGCTTCCCTGGGTTTTATAATGCACATGCTGTTGGTTGTTTTTCAGCTTAAAACCAACCCATAGATCAATCATGGAAAATTGAATATGGTGACACAATAAAATGCAACGATACCAGTCTTGGCAAGAAAAAATTTGATGGAGGTCTGCTGTGGAAGAGGGGACACACTCAATTACCTTATCACTGTCTTTCAAAACAGAAATTTGAGAGGCACAGTCTACGTTGACGGAAAAAAGAGTGTAGGTTGAGTTGGTGGTTTGAAGGTACCGGTGTGAGCGGTGGAGGTAGTGGTACTATAGCTGTGTCTGGAGGGGAAGCAGGTACGCAGGGTAGTGAGAGGAAGTTAAATCCTCACCCATCATAACAGGAAGTTAATGCACAATGTTACAAGTTGTTAAATCAAGAAATATTTTTTACGGAAATAAAAGTAACTGTTAGGAGAATTTAAAGCGCAAGTTTTCCACGTGGTTTTCAAGACATGGGACCAAGAAAAAAGAGTATTAAGAAGGACGAAAGCTGCTTTTATGTTTTCTGTGTTATTTGATCTTTTCAACCACGTGTGAAATTGGTTGAATGTTTTCATAATAAAAATATCTACACTGATATGGGAAGATCTCCAAGTAAAGTTTTAAAAAGTACGTCTCTGAATGATATATTCATTACGTTATCATTTAAGTAACAAGGAACACAACACAAAATAGTTCCTTGTGTTCTGTGGGTACATATCCTTGTATGCAAATGCACAGAAAAAGGTCTAGAGGATTTCTACTGAACTAATAGAAATGTTTCCCTCTAGCAGGAGGATAGAGTTGGGATAAGGGAGCGGGTGGTCCCAGAGGGGCAGGATCTCAGGGGCTGCCCTGCATAACTGGGGCTCCCCTAGTGGCACAGTGGTTAAGAATCTGCCTGCCAATGCAGGGGACATGGGTTCGAGCCCTGGTCCGGGAAGATCCCACATGCCACAGAGCAACCAAGCCCGCACACCACAATTACTGAGCCTGTTGCCGCAACTACTGAAGCCCGCGTGCCTAGAGCCCATGCTCCACAACAAGAGAGGCCACCGCAAGGAGAAGCCCGCGCACCGCAACAAAGAGTAGCCCCTGCTCGCCACAACTAGAGAAAGCCCCCGCACAGCGAGGAAGACCCAACACAGCCAAAAATAAAATAAATAAATAAAAAACGCTGCATAACCCATGTGTGAAAAGTCAGTGTGTATATCATTGTATAGCACAGGGAATGCTACTCAATACTCTGTAATGGCCTATATGGGAAAAGAATCTAAAAAAGAGTGGCTATATGTATATGTATAACAGATTCACTTTGCTGTACACCTGCAACTAACACAACATTGTAAATCAACTATACCCCAATAAAAATTTTAAAAAAAAAGTCAATGTGAATTTGTGCAACACTGTGGTCCTGGTCAAGGGATGCTTAGCCTTCTCTGTACTGTTTTTTTTTTTTTTTTTTTAACAACAAAAGCATATTGCTTTTGCAATAAAAATAAACTTTAAAAAGTGATGGCTGACTGTCATTCAATGTGTTCTCTCTCCCCTGAGCATTTTATTTTTATTAGGGGACAAGACTGTAACTCCAAAGAACGAATCTTTAATGAAGCTGTTCAGAGATCAAAGTAGGTTAAAGGAGAAACCATGTGGATCAGGAGGGATTCCCAGGGTTCTGGAAGCTTCCCCATAAGGGCAGTTGTCAGTTCTGCACGTGAACAACTGTGTGGTCAATAAGCTTTCCTGATGTCTGATGCTTTCCATAAATTAAGTTAGACAATTCCTCTGATGCAGGAGGACCAGCTCCATAATAGAATCCTTGCGACTTCCTGATTCCTTAATGATTCAAAATAAACAAACAAAATAATGGCAAATCCATCATATCCCAGTTCCCCCCAGATACCCTCTCTGGTTATCTGACTTTGTGGGTCATCTTCTAAAGAAGTTCCCTGGGCAGCCTCTTTTGAAGTTAGGAGGGAGAATATTGTTTGGATATGAGTTGAGGGGAGGTGCTGGGAAGACGAAAGAGAAAACTGTAGTAAGCAATTAATTATATTCTTGGTTTGGCCCCCTCTATAGAAGCCATAGTCAAAAGCAAATGTCTCTGTTTCCAGTTTTTACTGTGAAGAGTCCCAAATCTCTGGAGAGGACGTACATCTCTTAGATTTACAAAACATTAAAGAAACAAGGTTGTGAGTTTGGGTCGTTAAGTCACAGTGGTCACTTCAAGATGAAATTCTTAAAATCCCCATCTCTCAGCATTAGCCACAGTCGAGACTTGCCTCAATCCAGATTCAAAAGAAATGTATTCTGACGATTCTATGACAAATATACTATATATTTTGCTGCACTGGAAATTAAGGCAGAAAAAAATTGTGATTATATTTTTAAAAAGGAATCCTTATCTTTTGAAGCATTATACTGAAATTTTAATGTATTAAATGATCTGCTATCTAGAGTTTGCTTTTAAGGAATGCAGTTTGTGGGAGAGGGTGGCAATGGAAGTAAAAATGAAACAAGCTTGTCCATGAGAAGATAATTGTTGAAGTTGAAAGATGGGTACATGGAGGTTAATTGTTCTATTCTTTTTACTTGTGTATGTGTGTGTGTATATATATATATATATATATATATATATATATATATTTATTTATTTATTTATTTATTTATATACACATATATATGTATGTACATATATACATATATGTATATATATATGAAATTTTCTATAATAAATGTTTTTTTTTAAAAAAAACTAAAAAAAGAAAAAAAAGAAAGAAAAAAGAAATTACGACAGGCTCCCACAGCAGGGCTTTAAAGAAATGGAGCCTTAAGCATACACAGACAAAATGGAGTTGGAGGGGGATATTGTCTAACACAAGCTGTCTTCATTTTACAAAGAGACTGATATGATTACAGGATACTACAGAATAAGAGGACTAGAAGATATTTCAAGTCTTTTTCACAGCTAAGGAAACTGAAGCTCAGGCTGAAGAACTCGTTAAAATTACCTAGTTATTTCCAAGGACAGACTCAGAGCATTGACGATATCAAGGGAGGAAAAACGTCCTTCTACCCTCTTAGGTTTTGCAGCAGGGACTAAGAATTAAACCAACATAAGACAGATTAACAGGAGAAAAGCATACAGATTTTGTTGAACATTTTTACGTGTATGCAGTCGTCTTCAGAACAAAAATAAAGACACGAAGAAGGCCAAAAACTCATTAGGCCAAAAAGCTTATATACCATTTTATGTGAAGAACTATAAATTTTGCGAATCTGACAAGACAAAGTGTGAGACAGTGACTAGGAAACATATGGGGGAAACTAATGGAAGATCAGGGTTATTTTAGTAGGTTTGTTTGTGCAGGTCCTTTTAGGCACTGACTCCCAGTCTCTGGCGATAAGAGTGTTCTTCTCTTCCTAGTGCATGGAGGGCATCTTTCTCATGGGAAATTTTATGACCGGCTTTTAGGTAGAAAGGGGGAGGTCACAGAGGCCTTCCTGCATCTGCCGTTTCTCAGATGCCTTCGGCTCAGAACAGTAATCAATACGCCAACGGGCATATTTTGGGTGACATGTTCTGAAGCACCCCTTCAATGGCAAATCTTCATCGATTTATTTATTCAGTCAATAAATGCACATGGAGCATTTACCGTGTATCCAATACTGTGCTAGACTCTCAATAAATGCAAGCGTAAGTGCCCATGCAGGCATTCCTAATTCATCCCCACACTTTTTTGTCTTAAAACTCTATTCAACACAGTGTTCCAGGCTGTCTTTGGAAATGAATCCTATTTGTGGTCCCCAGACATAGGTGTTTGTTTTAAATCGTTCTCCTCTAGGGCTTCCCTGGTGGCGCAGTGGTTAAGAATCCTCCTGCCAATGCAGGGGACATGGGTTTGAGCCCTGGTCTGGGAAGATAAGATCCCACATGCTGTGGAGCAACTAAGCCTGTGCGCCACAACTACTGAGCCTGCGCTCTAGAGCCTGTGAGCCACAGCTACTGAGCCCATGTGCCACAACTACTGAAGCCTGTGAGCCTAGAGCCCCTGCTCCGCAACAAGGGAAGCCACCGCAATGAGAAGCACACACACCGCAACGAGGAGTAGCCCTCACTTGCCACAACTAAAGAAAGCCCGAGCACAGCAACAAAGACCCAACACAGCTAAAAATAAAATAAATAAATTAATTTAAAAAACTAAAAAAAATTGTTCTCATCTAATTTGTTTAAAATGAAATAAAAATTGTTGGACCGGGCACCTTAAATATTCCAAGGGAAGTACCTCCACAATGACCCACAGCACAGATGTAGCTCTTATGGGGCTGCCGGTGCTCACATCCATGGTCCGACTGCCATGAGTGGGCAGGATGGCACCTCTTTATATAACCATCTTAGAAGCCACGATGTTTGCTCTCACATTTACTTCTCTAAGACCCCACAGCTCAGTTGGCCAGGGTGAAGGTGTGCCCACACCCCAGGTCAAAACTCTGTCCCCCTGAACCCAGACGACAGCAACTCAGCTTGCCCATTAACACGGTTGTCTGGGTCATTACAATGTTCCCTGCTCAGCTTATGGAATCAGAAATCAGGTGAACAAAGAATCAGTGTGGGCAATCAAGCATTAAAGCAGCTTACAACTCAGACAGAGAAAAGTGGCTCAGGAGGAGGTAGGGAAGGAGTGTCCAGAATTAATGACCATTTTATGGTGAGCTTGCTACTAAATGTGACACTATCCCAATAGTCTGCTTGTTACCTTGGCTATGGGAATATCCCTGAGGCCTCTTTCAAGCATTCAGTCATTCAACAAACACTGTCTGACTACTTATGATATGTCAGGCCCTCTTCTAAGCCCTGGAGAAAAAGATATAAGAAAGTTCATGCCCTTGGGAAACCTGCAGTCTGAAATCTGGATAGAGACACAATAAATAAAAGCACACAGAATAGGGTTTCAGACTATTAGAGAAGTAACTCTGAAACTAGAAATTTTCAACCAAAGAAACCGTATTGGAGACCAGGATAGGCTACATCATTTGCAGAGCTCAGTGCAAAATAAAAATGCTGAGTTCCTTATTTAAAAGTTGTTAAGAATTTCAAGACAGCAGCAACCAAGTATGGGGCCTTTCTAAGTGAAGGATCCTGTGTAACTATACAGATTGCATGTTCATCCGATTGGCCCTGTTGCAGTTTCTGGTCTCAGAAAGATAAGGACCAGCCCTGAGAATACCCAGCTCAATATTTATGAAAGGAGAAGTGGTCAGATAATTCAGAATAACCCTTTTGCTTTTCCTGCACTGAGAATAACTATTACCATGGGACTGAGCATCATGGTGATCCGGCAGGCAGACTGCAGAGACTCTGTGTGTCTCAATCCTATTGCTATAGCACATTTCTATAGCACATCTATAGATGTGGTGGGTCCTCACCCACATCTGCCTGCACAGCTCCTCAGGATGCACAGACAAGCATTTCCAAGACAGCTGATTCTGTGTCTGGCTTTGGAGACTGTTAGCTAGCTGAGATCGGTCTTTAGTGATAATTGAGTGCAGACACCCCGGGTTCCGGTGCAGGTGCGCCCATTTGGAGGGGGAGAAATAAGTATTTGAGAGGCAGTAAATTATCCTTCTCGCACCTGATACACACTGTACAAATAAACAATACCAGCTGGTTCCTGAAAATGCATGACTTGGTCTACTGGGAAACCAAGAGCAGAAAATGTTCTTGAATATGCTAACACCTCTAATAAGAGTGAAGAGTGCTTAATTAAAGAAGCAATTAGCTTTGTACACAAGAAGGAACAAACGGATGAAAGTATACACAACACACATAGATATCAGTAACTTTTAACTTAGGAACTTGGAGTTTGAAAGGGAATGGTATTTGCTGGTTTGTAGGGAGAAACTCAATGTTCCCCACCTTCTTACCCACCCCAAGAGGGATAGAGAGTTTGCTGTGGGTGAAAGTCAAGGATATAATTGGGCCATGGTGCAAAGGGGTGGAACTTTTGATATAATCAACAAAGGTTAAAAACTCTGCCTTGCCCCATCATTAAAAAGTCTAGGGATGGGACTTCCCTGGTGGTCCAGTGGTTAAGACTCTGCACTCCCAATGCATGGGGCCCAGGCTCGATCCCTGGTCAGGGAATTAGATCCCGCATGCCGCAACTAAAGATCTTGCATGCCACAACTAAAAATCCCGTATGCTGCAACAAAGATCCCGCACACAGCAACGAAGATCCTGCATGCCGCAACTGAGACCCAGCACAGCCAAATAAATAAATACATTTTTTAAAAAATTTTTTATTTATTTATGGCTGTGTTGGGTCTTCGTTTCTGTGCAAGGGCTTTCTCTAGTTGTGGCAAGTGGGGGCCACTCTTCATCGCGGTGCGAGGGCCTCTCACTATCGCGACCTCTCTTATTGCGGAGCACAGGCTCCAGACGCGCAGGCTCAGTAATTGTGGCTCACGGGCCTAGTTGCTCCGCGGCATGTGGGATCTTCCCAGACCAGGGCTCGAACCCGTGTCCCCTGCATTAGCAGGCAGACTCTCAACCACTGCGCCACCAGGGAAGCCCTATATATATTTTTTAAGTCTAGAAATAATAAATGCTACAGAGGGTGTGAAGAAAAGGGAACCCTCCTACACTGTTGGTGGGAATGTAAATTGGTACAGCCACTGTGGAAAACAGTATGGAGGTTCCTTAAAAAACTAAAAATAGAGCTACCATATGATCCAGCAATCCCTGGGCATGCATCCAGAGAAAATTCTAATTAGAAAAGATACATGCACAGCAATGGTCATAGCAGCACTATTTACATTTGGGAAGCAACCCAAATGTCCATCAAGAGATGAATGGATAAACAAGATGCAATACAGAAACTTCCCTCGTGGTCCAGTGGTTGAGAATCCGCCTTCCAATGCAGGGAACGTGAGTTCGATCCCTGGTCAGGGAACTAAGATCCCACACGTTATGGGGCAACTAAGCCCACGCGCCACAACTAGAGAGAAGCCCGCGCGCCACAACTAAGACCCAACGCAGCCAAATAAATAAATAAGTATTTTGCAGCAACATGGATGGACCTAAAGATTATCAAACTAAGTGAAGTAAGTCAGACAAAGACAAATATCATATGATATCACTTATATGTGAAATCTAAAATATGATATAAATGAACTTATTTACAAAACAGACTCACAGACAGAAAACAAACTTATGGTTACGAAAGGGAAAAGGGGGTGGGGGAGAGATAAATTAGGAGTTTGGGATCAGCAGAGACAAACTACTATATATATATAAACAACAAGGTTCTACTGTGTAGCACAGGGAACTATATTCAATATCTTGTAATAAACCATAATAGAAAAGGATATGGAAAACAAAACAAAAAACTCTGCCTTGCCAATGGCTGGTCTCTTGGATTTCTATCTCTTTTTATTGTTGTCTCTCTTGGATTCTCCTTCTTATCTTTGCTGCCGGTGTGGTAAAAGAGACTTGGGAGCGACCATTTGCTTGGGAGGGATGCCCATCCTGGTGAGGACCAGAGGGTGGGTGGCCAAGGTCAGCTCTGCTCCACTTCCCCTAGAGAAATGCTCTCTTTCCTTTGTTCTTTCCTTTAGGGGTGCCCTTCCGGCCTCTCCTCCTGATGGATGTGGTAATATCTAAAAGCCAGGATGCAGGGGGTAGGCCTAGTGGAAAGACACTAAACCTGCTTTTGTTCTAGGTCTTTGCCAGAGGTATAGAAGGACAGCCTTGACCCACATGTGGTTGAGCCCAGCTAACAGGGCTAAAGGGTTGGAGGTCGTAAATCTGACATTTGCATAGAAGGTCCCTTCCACATAGCTCCTTCATGATTCTCTGATTTAGCTCTCACATGGAGCAAATCCAAGATTTCTAGCACTTTATGACTTATCTTAATTCAATTAAATCCAATGAGCACTTACGAGCCTAATATGGGCAAGACTCTCTCAAAATCAGAAACAAATTTTTATTATAGCTTGTGAAGAAACGAGTTTATTTTGACATGTTTATGACAGTTATTGATGACTTGGCATTGCACGTGATGTGGTCCTCACAAAGTTGGTCCCAGTCCTTTAAAAAGTAAATGTTTAGGGCTTCCCTGATGGCGCAGTGGTTAAGAATCTGCCTGCCAATGCAGGGGACACGGGTTCAATCCCTGGTCTGGGAAGATCCCACATGCCGTGGAGCAACTAAGCCCGTGCACCACAACTACTGAGCCTGTGCTTTAGGGCCCGCAAGCCACAACTACTGAGCCCACATGCCACAGCTACTGAAGCCCATGTGCCTAGAGCCTGTGCTCTGCAACAAGGGAAGCCACCGCAATGAGAAGCCCTCGCACCGCAGATGAAGAGTAGCCCCCGCTCGCCGCAACTAGAGAAAGCCTGTGTGCAGCAACGAAGACCCAATGCAGCCAAAACAAATAAATAAATACATTTTTAAAAAGCAAACGTTTAATTTTGGAATTTGACTAAGACCACCAGAGGCAGGCAGTCTGCATCAAAACTGGCCAGCTAAGTTGAAGGGGGAGTCAAAAAGCTTTTGATTAAAACTGCTGAACAAAGTTCCCTCTCTGGCCTTCCTAGCCCTCACTCAAGGCCCTGCCTTCCTCTTCCCTGTGATTCTCAGCAACGGCCCGTGGTATGTGCACAGCGTGCTACCCATGGAGGCCACAGATCCTGTTAAGCATTTTTATTCCTATTCAGTTCAGTCTTCTCCCAGGACCTGACCCCTAACTATTTACATCGTACACTTTGAAAGTCTTGATCTATTGCCAAAACTTAAAATAATCCTCTACACTCTTAACCTTTTCACTCACTACCTCCTCTCCTTCCTGGCTGCAACTGAAAACTTGGATTTCCCTGGAGGACTCTTGTGTCTTGCAGCCCTCGCAAGTGGAGACAGCTCACCTGTGCACACATGCTCTATCTGATGGCCAGAGGTAGCTTCTCCTGGCTTTAGGCTTCTGCCACATTGCTCTTGCACACTTTTTCAAAAGCCCTCCCTTTGAAAAAATTCATATCAATCAGCTTCCCAGCTCTATTGGTTTCCTATGACTGCTGTAACAAACTACCACAAACTAAGGGGCATAAAACATCACAAATTTATTGTCTTAGCATAAACAGAGCTCCAAAATGGATTTCACCAGGCTGAATCAAGGTGTCAGCAGGTCTGCATTCCCTCTGGAGGCTCCAGGAGAGAATCTATTCCCTTGCCTTTTCCAACTTCTATTGGCTGCTTGCATTTCTTGGTTTGTGACCCCCTTCCTCCATCCTCAAAGCTGGCAACCGCATCACTCAAACCTCTGCTTCCACAGTCTTCACATCTCTTCTGCTGACCCCGGCCTCCTTTTTCTCTTTTAAGGACACTTGCAATTACACTGATCCTATCTGGATAATTCACGATGCTCTCCCCATCTCAAAATCCTTAACTTAATCACATCTGCAAAATCCCTTTTGCTATGTAAGGTAACAGATTTATACGTTCTGAGGATGAAGACATAGACATGTTATTCCCCTTCTCTCCACCCCTATAATTCCCATCCCCAGAAAGCCCAGGCATTCCCCTATTCCCCTTATATCAGCTCCTCTAATGCAGAGATCTCTGTCTTCAGCCCTCCCATCGTCCTCAATGATGTCTAGCCTTGATCTCTTGGTTCCTTGATCTCTTTGTGCCCTTCACCTTATCCCTCTAGGTTTCTTTTTTTTGGCAACCCTGGGCCTTGTCATCACTCATATTTGTACCTCCTCAAGCGCTTCAGAAATCCTACTTAGGGGCTTCCCTGGTGGCTCAGTGGTTGAGAATCTGCCTGCCAATGCAGGGGACACGGTTTCGATCCCTGGTCTGGGAAGATCCCACTTGCTGTGGAGCAACTAAGCCCGTGCGCCACAACTACTGAGCCTGTGCTCTAGAGCCCGTGAGCCACAACTACCAAAGCCCGCGTGCTACAAATACTGAAGCCGGCACGCCTAGAGCCCCTGCTCCACAACAAGAGAAGCCACCGCAATGAGAAGCCCGCGCACCGCAACGAAGAGTAGCCCCCGCTCGCCGCAACTACAGAGAGCCTGCACGCAGCAAAGAAGACCCAACACAGCCAAAAATAAATAAATAAAATAAATTTTTTTTTTAAAAAGAAAGAAATCCTACTCAGACCAAGGTCTCCACTTCTTCCCTCTAAACGTGCTCTTTGACTTCACTAAGACCTGAGTCCCCAAATTCTGATCTGTAAACAACCCACTCTCTAGTTAATCCCTTCCGTGACATGTTCTTCAGCAACTCCATTTCCTGTGCCTCTTTGGCGGCCTTTCCATCCTTCCTTAGTGACCCAGGCCCTGGCAGAATCTGACCACGAGGGTTTCAGAGTCATGTGGGAAAGAATCCTATCGTTGCACTGCCCGGTGTCCCTACAAGCTGGTCCATCCAAGATGCTCCACAGGGCTTTCTCCTGCCTCTGGTGAGCTCCCTCTCACAGGCTCCATGTTGAAAACTCCAAACACAGACTTCTCCTCAAACCTCCCACACAACCTCCACATCCCTCACCCTTGGCATGGGATGCGTTCTCAGAATCCAAAGAGAAAATAGAGGCCACACGAGTCAGAGCCTCTTGTCTTTGTTGATCCACCTAAAATGCATCTCTTCTCATCTCTTTCAGTTAGAGGGAAAGGGGTCCTTCTTCTTTCAAAGGCCAAGCCCTCTCCTGTGTGCTAAATCCCCTCTCCATCAATTTCCTCCTCTGTTAGACACACTTAGTCTTCCTCCAATCACTCTTCTTCTTCATAAACACATTCACATTTTTCTTCCCATCATCCTTCCCTTCACACTCGCCTACCCTCAAGCGACTCATCAAATCTCTCTTTCCCTACAAAGTTGGTACAGGGATAAACTGCAGGACATCACCGAGCCTGAAAAAACCTTACCCCTTCAGTATGGAATGAGGTGAACTCAGCCACCTCTAGAATGATCCAAAAGTAGGAGAGGATATAGGGTTGGGGCCTAAACCTTATACAGGATAGTAGTGGGGTTGTCCTTGCAAAAAGAACACAAAATTAGGTACAAACATACAAGGCCTTGGAAGGGACAGGTAAAAGTAATGGGTCTTGAAGCTCAAATCTTATAAGTTTCACAGCAGATCTGCCCCCGCCCAGGGGACAGTGTGGAGCCACTCCAGTAATTGAGAATGTCGCTGAGAAAGCACACATCTAGCAACTGCATTATGCTCTTTGAGAAAAGTGCTTCCCAGAGGTTAGAAAGCATATCATTGCTAGTATTCAAGATTTGGGGGGATAACAGATAATCAATTTTTTTTTCAAAGCTATGTCTTTAGCTTTACAGTTGCCTTCTATTTGTGGCAAGGGATACTGGCTTTCCATTTATGCTCATAACATAACATTTTCTTTTAAAATAAATATTCTTGGGCTTCCCTGGTGGCGCAGTGGTTGAGAATCTGCCTGCTAATGCAGGGGACACAGGTTCGAGCCCTGGTCTGAGAAAATCCCACATGCTGCGGAGCAACTAGGTCCGTGAGCCACAACTACTGAGCCTGCGCGTCTGGAGCCTGTGCTCTGCAACAAAAGAGGCCGTGAGAGTGAGGGGCCCGCGCACCACGATGAAGAGTGGCCCCCACTTGCCACAACTAGAGAAAGCCCTCGCACAGAAACGAAGACCCAACACAGCCAAAAATAAATAAAATGTTTAAAAAAATTAAAAAAAAATAAATAAAATAAAATAAATATTCTTAATTTTTAAGTAAGTTAATTTTTTGAAATTAAGCTAAAGATAGTACACACTGGAGGCACATGGATATGGCAAATATTATGAAAATAGTATGAGAATGATCATGTTTGGGAAACACTGAAGCAAAAGGAATGGGATGGTTTCTCTAAGAGAAAAATCCAGAGAAATAAAATCTGTCCATGATTCTGCTGCTGCTCAAAGGAGACAGAACCACAACCAGTAAACACGAGCACCTGTTGGTACATCCCTGGTGGAGATGGATGCACCAGGTATCACAGATTGAGGACATCTATCATATTATCTAGATGAGTCCTCTCACTCTGAGTTCACGCTTCCTGGTAACATTTTGATTATAATTAGGCTTTGCCAGCAAGCTATGGCGCTCTCATCTGTAAACTATGAACATCTGGATTTCTCAGTAGTCTATTACTCAGTACCAATTAATCAATCAACATTCGGTTTTCAAACATAAGCTCTCATGGACTTGGAGCCCTGTGTTGGCAAACTCTGCTTCTGAGCCTGCCAGACTGAGGACTGGTCAAGGTGATGTCACCTGTATACTTGTCTAGATGGCCAGCCCCCCCAGCTCCTTCCTCCAGTGTCAACTGACCTGCTGCACGGCTTTTATATCAAACTGCTGCCTCATTTGCTCCTCAGCATTTACAGTCAGCCTCTGGCCCTGCTGTTCACCTAGTCTGCCCTCAGGAAGTACATCCATGGCCTTCTTACCTGACTTGGGCTTCAATTTAGAGCGCATCTTCATTGGCCTCCCTTTGAATGCTTTTGAGCCTTCACTGTCCATCATCTAGTTTCATGGTTCACTGTCAAATTTTTTAAAAACTATTTCCTTAGAGTCACAGATGTAGAAAACAAACTTATGGTCACCAGGGGGGAAAAGTGGGGGAGGGATAAATTGGGAGACTGGGATTGACATATACACACTACTATACATAAAATAGATAACTAATAAGGCCCTACTGTATAGCACAGGGAACTCTACTCAATACTCTGCAATGACCTATATGGGAAAAGAATCTAAAATGAGTGGATATATGTATATGTGTAACAGATTCATTTTGCTATGCACCTGAAACTAATACAATATTGTAAACCAACTATACTCCAATAAAAATTTTTTTAAATAAAATAAATTAAAAAAATAAAAACTATTTCCCGCCCAGACCCCACTTTTGCTTGCCCCTTAAACGTGGATATCTCCAAGGCAATGAGCAGGGGACTGGGGTCAGACCACTTGAGCCACTTGAGTTCTAATCTACTTATCAATTATGTGAATTTAAGCAAATCACTCTAAATCTCTCTAAACTCAGATTATTCATCTGAAAAACAATAATAACAATAGTATCTTCTAAATAAAATTTGCTGTCAGCTTTTTTTTTTTTTTCTTTTGGTTGCACCAGTTGGCTGGTGGGATCTTAGTTCCCCAACCAGGGATTGAACCCAGGCCCATGGCAGTGAAAGCACCGAGTCCTAATACTGGACCACCAGGGAACTCCCTGCTGTCAGCTTCAAATGAGATAATCCATGTAAAGTGTAGTGCTTGGTGTGTGAAGAACACTCAGGAAGTGATAGACACCTTTTTCTCAGCCACGTCCATGGCTTCCAGCCTTGAGCTTTCTCCCAAGCACCAAACTGATATTTTAACTGCCTGCTAAGTTCTTTTCCATTCTAATTTATCTTCCACAATGCTATAGAGTTTTATCTTTCTTTTAAAAATAATCTATGTCGGGCTTCCCTGGTGGCACAGTGGTTGAGAATCTGCCTGCCAATGCAGGGGACACGGGTTCGAGCCCTGGTCTGCGAACATCCCACATGCCGCGGAGCAACTGGGCCCGTTAGCCACAATTACTGAGCCTGCGCGTCTGGAGCCTGTGCTCCGCAACAAGAGAGGCCGCGACAGTGAGAGGCCCGTGCACCGCGATGAAGAGTGGCCCCTGCTCGCCGCATCTAGAGAAAGCCCTCGCACAGAAACGAAGACCCAACACAGCCAAAAATAAATAAATGAATTTATTTAAAAAATAATAATAATAATCTATGTCATCACTTGTCCAGTTATCATGTGATCAACTCCAGGCCTTTCACATCCTGGCTACAGCTCACCTCCTCACTCCCCTGCCACCACAGGGAGGGACATCGTACCTCCTGCACTGAGGCTGCGATAAATGCTTTGCTCTCTCTCAAGTGTCCTGCACTCATCTGAGCCTTCTGTTCCCTTGGCCTACACACTCTCCTGGCAAACTCCTACCCAGCTTCAGGACTCAGCTCAAACTTCCCTTCAGCTGTGACATCTCCTCTGGATGAGAACACTATCAATTTCTTATGACAGTGCTGATCATATTGTACTGACACTATCTGTGTCTGTCTCCTTCACTTGACTGTGAGCCCCCTGAGGGCGAGCATCTTACTGCTTGCATATTGTGTTCCTAGTTCCATACCTGTCATAGTAGGAACAGAAGGTAGGCGGGCACTGAGAAGGCGGCCAGAAGCAGCTGCCACTGGTGGAGGAATTGCCAAGCTCCACACACTAGGCTGAGCATCCTACAGCTATTGCTTCATTCAGTCCACCTTTATAATCATTCCTTGTTCCATCTTCTGTAACATTTGCCTGAGAAATCTCCATCTCTGGTAGAATTAGCTTGCTGGGGCTGCCGCAACAAAATTCCGCAGACTTGGGGGCTTGAGCACCAGAAATTTTATTTTCCTCAGAGTTCTGGAGACCAGACGTCCATGATCAAAGTGCCGTCAGGGTTGGTGTCTGGTGAGAGCTCTCCTTCTGGTTTGCAGACAGCCACCTTCTCCCTGTATCCTCACAGGGCCTTTCTTCTGTGCACATGTGGAAACTGAGAGCTTTCTGGTCTCTCTTTCTCCTCTTATGAGGACACCAGCTCTATGGGATTAAGGCCCCACCCTTATGACCTTATTTAATGTGTATTACCTCCTTATAGGTTCTGTCTCCAAATACGGTTACCTTGGGGGTAAGGGCTTCAACATATAAACTTGAGAGGGACACAGTTCAGTCCATAACACTGGTTAAATCGAACTTACTCCCTACTCATGCTTGCAGCCAAGCAGTCACACAGGTGAAGAAAAACCATACAACAATGCCAGTTAGGGACTGCCCTGGTGGCACAGTGGTTAAGAATCCACCTGCCAATGCAGGGGACACGGGTTCAAGCCCTGGTCCAGGAAGATCCCACATGCCGCGGAGCAACTAAGCCTGTGTGTCACAACTACTGAGCCTGCACTCTAGGGCCCGTGAGCCACAACTACTGAACCCACGTGCCACAACTACTGAAGCCCGCATGCCTAGAGCCCGTGCTCCGCAACAAAAGAAGCCACCGCAATGAGAAGCCCGCCCACTGCAACGAAGAGTAGCCCCTGCTCACCGCAACTAGAGAAAGCCCGCATGCAGCAACGAAGACCCAACACAGCCAAAAATAAATAAATTAATTTTTTTAAAAATGCCAGTTAGTCTCACTTTCAATTCAGACTCTCATACCTAGAGTGAGCCCATCTGACAAGTCTACACACATTCTTTGTCCATCCACTCACCCACTCCCTAAGAGGACTATTTCATACCTTCTCCTCTGTCTTCAAATCCAACATGTCCTCCTGTGTCCTCACCCTCCTAACCCTGCTTCCCATTTCACTGAGAAACTCAAGCATTCATCTCCCCACCTTTCTGCATCTGTTCCTGTAGGCCTGCCTTTCTTCCTACAACACTGGGTGAATCATCCTGAATGTGAAGGACCAGGATGCCACACTGAGACCAACCTCTCAGTTGTGCATGGATTTCATCTCCCTCAGCAGCTCTGCAAGAATCCTGTTTCCTACCACATCAATGTCTCCCTTTCCATTTGATAACTTCCTTCAGCAGAAAATTTGAAGCATATGACAAAGACACAATATCCCCCAGCTGAAGACAACAGTAAGGACAACAACAGAAACCTTCCTAGAGCCCACCTGTTCTGGCTGCTGCTTCATTTTGCTTTGTAGAAAAATTCCTTGAAAGAATGATGATGGGACTTTCTGTCTCCCCTTCTTCACCACCCATTCTCTCTGGAACCCACACCAATGAGGTGGCCATCTCCCCACTTTCCCAGAAACATTTTCCTTGAGGTCACCAATGGCCTCCCAGTTGTTAAACCAAAGAGCAGTTCTCAGTCCTCATCTTACTCAACCCATGAGCAGCCATTGACAGGGTTTATCACTCCCTCCTTCTTGAAATGCTGTCACCCTTGATTTCCAGGACAACTTGCTCCTCTGCTCTTAGTGGACCCCATTCTCAGACTCATTTGCTGGATCTCCCCTCTTTCATTCCTCTATTGTATGAAGCCTCAGGGCTCTGGCCTCAGACATCTTTCTTCTCTACAGTCACTCTCTAGATGCCAGGATCTTGGCATTAACTATCATCTTTATCCTAAAGACTCACCAGTTTCCAGCTCTAGCCCAGACACCTCTCTCCTAAACTCCTCTTGCATGTTCAACAGACCCCTCCAAATCAACATATCCAGAACAGAACTCTTAGTTTTCTTTCCCAAAATTGTCCTTCCTTTAGTGCTCCACATTGTAATAAATTGCATCATGATTCACGTAGTTTTTCAGGCCCCAAAACTTGACATCATTCTTGACTCTTTAACGTCTCATATCCAATCTACCAGCAAATCATGTAGAGTCGAACTAGGAAAGAGATCAAAGATTTACCAGTTCCTATCCTCTCTCCTGCTGCCAACTGGGTCCTTGCCATGAGGACTTCTCTCTTGAATTATTGCAACAGACTCTTACTATACAACTTGTCTCCCTACTTCCATTCTTGCATTATTACCTTCTATTCTTCACACAGCAGCCAGAGTGAGCCTTTAAAAAGTAATCAGATCTTATCTTTCCCCTGCTTAACACATTCTGATGGCTCTCATCACACAGAATAAGACCTAAAGCCCTTACAAGGCCTGGTTCTTTAGCATCTGACAGTGCCCTTCTTCTCTGACCCTATTGTCTGTCACTCCTCCTCCTCTCTTGCTGTGCTCCAAAACACTGACATGTTCAAGGAAGAGCAAAAAGGTCAAATACATGTTTGCTTCAGGGACTTTGCACTTGCTGTTTCCTCTGCCAGGAACCCTCTTTCCCCAGATAACCACATACTTTTCCCTTCATCAGGTCTCTGCTCAAATATTACCTCCTTAGAGAAATTTTCTTTGAACAGCCTCCCTCCGGTCTAAATAACATACTCCATCACTCTCTGTCTCTTTAACTTGCTTTATACTTCCTCACAGCACAGATCTTGATTTGACATGTTATTTTATACCTATTTATGTTCTAGATTATTGTTTCTCATGTCAGAATGTGAGTTCCAGAAAGGCAGACACTGTCGGTTTTGTTCACTGCCATATTCCTGGCACCTAGGACAGGCTGGCACGTAGTGAGTGCTTATATTAGTTTACAAGGGCTGCCTTAACAAAGGACCACACACTGGTGGTTTAAACAACAGAAAATGACTTTTCTCCCAGTTCTGGAGACCAGAAGTCCAAAATCAAGGTATCTACAGGGTTGGTTCCTCCTGAAGGCCGTGTGGCAGGAACCTGTTCCAGGCTCTCTCCTTGGCTTGTAGATGGCCATCTTCCCCCTATGTCTCTTCACATTGTCTTCCCTCAATAGGTATCTCTGTGTCCAAATTTCCCCTTTTTATAAGGACACCAGTTGTATTAGGTTCGTTCCCACCCTAATGACTTCACTTTAACTTGATTACCTCTCTAAAGATCCTATCTCAAAATAAGGTCACATTCTGAGACACTGAGGAATGTATTTCATAGCATTTCAATGTATGAATTTGGGGAGGACATAATTCGATACATAAAGTGCTTAATAAATTTTTGTTGAATTAATGAATGCATGAAGACTGACTGACTGGATAAATGAATCCTCAAAAACAGTTCTTTATGTACTAAGGATATTAATCCTTGCCACTCAGTACAACATTTAATTCTTTTCCCCAATTTATTGTTCATCTTTTAACTTTTGATGTCCCACTAGAGCATGGTTTATTATACAAATCCAATCACATTCTCAAAAGCATACTAACTCCACATATTCCAAGGGTGATATAACTCATTCATCCTAAGAGATGGCTAGTGTCAGCTTTATCAAGGGGTTCCATGCTGCATATTGTTGACAAGAGCCCTTGGATCCCTGTGTGAATTAATCAGAAGTGAGTTTTTATCCTGCAGCAACACAAATATACACTAGGGGATAAAGCATAGAGAGAAAAGATAAAGAAGCAAGTTGAAAAATGCAGATCGGTCTTTGTTTATTAATCCTTGGATATAATGGTGAAAAGGCTACTAGATGTGTGAACTAAATTAGTTAGAAAATAATCAAATACCATCAACTTTCTCCTGCTGAACGTTCCTCCTCCCTTTATTAGATTCTAAAGCATATGCAGGGCTTCCCTGGCGGTCCAGTGGTTAAGACTCTGCACTTCCACTGCAGGGGGCATGGGTTCGATCCCTGGTTGGGGAATTAAGATCCTGCATGCCGCAGGACAGTGGCAAAAAAAATAAATAAGTAAGTAAGTAAATAAATAAATTAAATAAAGCATAAGAACAAACAAGGTGAAAGTAAATCATTTAAGATGCTCCTGGGGAAAAACGCAAATAACAAGCATATGGATTAGATATGGATTGAAGAAGCATCAATCTGCATTTTAGGGAACTTTTGATTACATAAAGAATTACTTAAACTTGTAAGTAGACAAGACAGTGAGTAGCTGAATACAGGTCTCATGATGTTTAACCAATGCTCGCAACGTAGCAAAACATCACCTTGCTACGTGAACAACCCACTGGAAAGAAGAACTTACATAAATGGAGTTCAGTGCTGCAGTAAATTAAACTTTAGAGCCAAGCTAATCTGACACATTTAATAATGTGCATCATTATGGTGGTGCTTGAAAATTAAGAGTAAATGAGAAGTGCTTCACTTAGTGATTTTAATTAGCACCTTACAATCTAATCAAAATGTCTAGGTTTGGCTGGGAAGGAGGTGAGATGAAACATGGGTGACCAGTATCCTGAGCTGGGATCCTTCTGAGGAGGCTTTGAATTTCAGGACCCTGATATCCACAGTGATAGACACCTTCCTTGGTCCAGTGGGGCACCCAGCGGCCTCCTGGCAGTGTGGACACTGGTGTCTGGGCTTTACTTGGCTGTTCCCTCAGTCGGAATGTCTCCATTCCTCCTCTACATCTAGGTAAGCCCTCAGATTTCATAGGTAATGCTTCAGATTTCATCTAAGTTGTCATCTAGAGGCATATACTCATTTAATCCTCATGACACCCTCATGAGAAAGATGTACTGATACTCTGGATCAGGATTGAACTTCTAACACATATAGTCAGGATGGGAACCTGGTGACAGTGGAATCAGCCAGAGCAGGAGGAGCTGAGACACAGGTGTAATAGAGGAAGTCCAGACAGAGTGTTATCTGGAGATTTAGGTGGCAGGAGGTGGTCTAAGATGGCAGAGTGTTGGCTGGAGAGGTCCAGGATAAGAAGTCCTGACAGGTGGACAGAAGAGTGATGGAGATCTGCATCGTATGTAGATCTAGGCAGCCTGAGTCCCAAAGGCCTCCCCCCAAGACTGTTAGGACACCAGCCTCTGGAAGGGTGTGGGAGGACCTGGGGTCTCAAGTTAGAAACCAAGGTAGGGATCCAGTTATTGGAAAATGAAGTACAAGCTCAGTGAAGCCTCAAGCAAGTCTGACCAGATGCTATACAGCCTGGTCTGAAAACTTGGAGCTCCTTAATTCTCCCTTGACAAAGAGGACTTCCTGCACTTGAGACAAGGTTAAGGTAGCACCTGTGTGAGTACTGGGGGCTACAAAAGTACTAGAGGCTTACATTTCATTTGTCCAACTCCTTGTTCTTGTCATTTTGATAAAGGATAGAATAGATTTCCATATCATGGAGATGCATTACATGTGTTTGACCTTCCACTTTAAATAACATTCTTTTTCTTTTATCCCAATCTTAGACCTTTCACTAAGCTTAATAATTTACTGTGAGAGAGACCTTGAGAGTCAACGCTCAGGAAATAAGTTACCCCAGGGAAGTCGCCTAGATATACTGAGTTTGTTTGGCAGTATTTGCACTAATTCTCCAGCCACCCCTTTGAATTTTGCCTTCAGTGCATTGCCTTCTCTGTTTTAGAGGAGACTAGATTTGTAGAAATCCCAAAGAATAGGCAAAACTGTTTTCTCCAGCCTAAAATGGTTTGGCCTGTTTCATCCCTCTTCAATATTTTAAGTTTTGCTACTTGTTTTATTTTATGAAAGTAGGGTATGTGGTGTGGTTATTAACAGTAACAAAGTACAGGCCAAACAACATCAGAATACGATGGCCTAAAAAAGGACCAAAGCAATGAGTGTTTCAGGCAGCCATACCACAAAGTAAAAGCCTAATTTTTGGTGTGATTAAACTTAAGTTAAAGTGAAAGAATAGGGACTTCCCTGGTGGTCCAGTGGTTAAGACTCTGTTCTCCCAATGCAGGGGGCCCGGGTTCAATCCCTGGTCAGGGAACTAGCTCCCACATACATGCCTCAACCAAGAGTCCGCATGCCACAATTAAGACCCGGCGCAGCCAAATAAATAAATTTTTTTTTAAATGGAAGAATAATTTGAAAATTAAAAAAACAAAATACAAAAAAACTATCAGAAAAGAAAAGTGTTTCTTGGGAATGAACCAAGGGGTATGGGAAGAGCCATCCTTACTCATTTTTGAAGCAGCCTCTGGCCTTGAAGGTGATATTAACAGTCTTAATAAAGTTGTTGAATGCACAAGGCGGAAGAGACCAAGTTCATACTTTGGGTTCCTGAAGGAGGGAGCCCCACGTAGCTGGGTTGACAGGTGTTTAGGGATAGCAATGGATCTTGCACTTCATACGCCCTATCATTTTCCGAGTAGCAGAGACTCTCCTACTCATGACCCTCCCCTACTCCACAACACACAGACACCACTTTCTAAGCCAACATTTGAGTGCTTACTCTGTGCCAGACACTGCTCTAAGCACCTTACAGTAACGCATGTAACACTCTCTACAACCCTGTGAGGTAGATACGTTTTGAAGATGGGGAATTCAAAGCAGAGAGAATTTAATTTGCCTAAGGTCCCAGAGAGAAGCATGCCACTGAGTTGGGAATCAACTCCAGACACTCTGGCTCCAGAGCAGAGAGCTTAACTGCATTTAAGTCTCTTTCCATTTAAAAAAAAAAAAAATGAGATATAGAAAAGGGTCAGAGACTGCTAGACAAAACTTAGAGCAGGGCTTTGGGAAAGAGGGAAAGAGGGGAGTGCTTTTCCCCTACGGTGCCAAATGGGGAGAATTGAAAACCCATCCCTCCAAGCCCCCCACTCCTAATTCCCCTCTTCTTGTTCTTTTGTCCAATCGCACTTCTCACCTTCTAACCATACAATATATTTGTTTACCTTGCTTATGAATGCTGTCTATCTCTGCCCCGCCCACTAAGATGTAAGCACATAAAGAGTGTATATCTTGGTCTGTTTTGTATCTTAGGTATCCAAAGTGTCTAGAACAGTGCCTGACCCATGGTAGGCACTCAGTATTTGTTAAATAAATGAATATAATACCTGCCACCCACCCACCCAGTGAGATATCTGGGAAGATTAAAATCTTCAGATTTATAACACTTCAAAATTATGTTTCATGATTGGTTAAAGTATTGAGGTAAAGAAGACTCCGTCGGATGTAACCCAGTGCAATGCGATTGCTATTGCTGTTTTTAACATCCAAGGAATCGCTCAGTGTGTTAGAGCTGCACTGAAACCGAGGTGATACCCTTCTTGCCCAAGGGGATTATCATGTAAGTAAGACAAATAAGACTAGACAAAAAGGCACCACAGGAATGAGACAGCAGGAAGTGGGAAAAGGGAGGTTATTGGTTTCAATTTTCTTTTTCTTCCCAGGCTTATTGTTTCACTCTTTCCCCCTACTTTCTGTCTTCCTTTCTTTTCTTTTTTTTTTAATATCCCTTTTGATCCACTTTGTTAAATCATGCACTCAGACACTTCATTCTAGTGAAGTCTTTACTTGCATAATTTTAGAAGATTGCTCCAGGATTAGCTAAAGCACCCTGTGGTGTAACTGAGTCATCCTCTGTGTGTGTGGAATAAGGGATCCCTCCATGAAATCCGACCTTAATGATATCAGAGGATGTGAGGTAACCCCATGGAGCCCAGGCTCCCGGTCCTGCAGCAGGAGGCCCTGCTCTTCACCGCTGCTCACTCCCCCACCCCCCCACCCCACCCCTGGCTCCTTCTGTTGTTCGCCTGATTCGGGACCCTCCCTGCAAGGTGAGGTCTCCACCTTTTCACCTGGTCCTACCTGTGGATGGGGCTGACAGGGAAGCAGAGGATTCTGCAGGGAGGATGTGAGGGCTGCTACCGAAGAATGTTTCTTGTGATTCTGCAACCTGCCCAAGGACCTGTGCTCGCTCACAATGACACTTGGGATCGGGCACCCTCAGGGCACATGGTGTCACACACAGGCTTAGCCACCGTAGATAAATGGCTCCATGAAGATTCAGAATTACCCCGAAGGTGGACGAGAGAGAGAGAGGGCCTCACACTATTTTTATAAATAATACTAAGAGCAAAATGTCAAGGGAGCTCATTAGGTGACCAGAATGTAATAACTACTTTACATCTATAAACTCACATGTATATCAATTCCATCCTCACAACAAGCCTACGAGGAAAGTGCTATTATCCTTACTTATAGGCGAGGAAAACTGAGGGGTTAAAAACTTGTCCAGGGTCACAGAGCCAGACAGCAGCAGCGGCAGCAGGACCTGGACCCAGGCTGTAGGCTGCAGAGTCTCCTTTCTCCACCACAACTCAACTTTGCACTAAAAAATGCACATTGGGGCTTCCCTGGTGGCGCAGTGGTTGAGAATCTGCCTGCCAATGCAGGGGACATGGGTTCGAGCCCTGGTCTGGGAAGATCCCACATGCCGCGGAGCAACTGGGCCCGTGAGCCACAACTACTGAGCCTGCGCGTCTGGAGTCTGTGCTCCGCAACAAGAGAGGCCACGATAGTGAGAGGCCCGCGCACCGTGATGAAGAGTGGCCCCCACTTGCCGCAACTAGAGAAAGCCTTCGCACAGAAACGAAGACCCAACACAGCCAAAAATAAATGAATAAATAAATTTTAAAAATAATCTGTTAAAAAAAAATGCACATTGATAATGAAAAATACCTACCAAATAGCGTCCTGAGTACTTACAGATTCTCTTGTTAAATCCCCACAAAAACCCTATGAGGCAATCCCAGTCCAACCCTGAAAGAAACATCAGATAAACCTAGACTGGGGAACATTCTACAGTATACCCTACTCCTTAAGACTGTCAAGGTCATGGAAAATAAGGGAAGACCGAGAAACTGTCACAGACCAGAGGAGACTGGGGGCAAGACAACAAAATGCAACGTGGCTTCCTGGATTGGATCCTGGAACGTGATGAGGTCATCAATGGAAAAACTGGGCAAATCAAAGTAAAGCCTGGAGTTTAATTAATAGCAACTTACCAACATCCATTTGTTAGTTTTGACAGATGTTCCATGATAATGCAAGAAGTAAACAATGGAGAAAACTGGGCAAGAAGTCTAAGGGAAAACTCCATACTGTCTTTGCAACTTTTCTGTAAATCTAAAATTCCTCTAAAATAAAAAGTTTATTAAGGAAAAATCCCTATGAGGTAGATGCTATGACTCTATTTTATGGAGAACTTCAACTTAGAGAAGATACCTTGCCCATAGTATCACAGCTGTAGGAGGATTCATCCCAATAGGCCCCTAGAATGATTTAAACAGGATTCCATGCGATTCACTTAATCTCTTAGAACTTTTTTGTGGTATCCTAGGGGCACCGTAGTCTGATGATCCCTGAGAGGGCCTGGCCTGGCTGTGTCCCTTTTCTCTTTCCCTTAACCCAATAGTTGCATCGTACATTTATCGAATGCTTACATGCTTTATTTTCTTTAATCCTCAAAACAACCCTATGAAGTATTACTACATTTTATAGACAAGGAAAATAAAGCTTAGGGAGGTTCAGGAACTTGCCCAAGGTCACACAGCAACTAATCAGAACTGCTTGAACCCAAGTCTGTCTAAAACCAAAGTGTTGGCATAATCACTAACTACTCATTTACTCCACCCTGCCTCTCCATATGGCTTTCTTTCTTTTTTTTTGGCCTTAACTAGAGCAATAATTAATATGAAATACAGATAAGAAATGTCTGTTACATTGATAGAAACTTTCTTAAGCCACTTCACATAAGCTATGGCTGTCATCAGGAAACTAGTAACATTATACTCAAACTATTCCTAGCATGTCTACAAGTTATATTTGCCACTACTAACAGAGCTGAGGTTTTGTTTCACTATCTTACTGTAAGAGTCAATATAGCAGGCTTCCCTGGTGGCGCAGTGGTTGAGAATCTGCCTGCCAATGCAGGGGACACGGGTTCGAGCCCTGGTCTGGGAAGATCCCATGTGCCGCGGAGCAACTGGGCCCGTGAGCCACAACTACTGAGCCTGCGCATCTGGAGCCTGTGCTCCGCAACAAGAGAGGCCGCGACAGTGAGAGGCCCGCGCACCGCGATGAAGAGTGGCACCCGCTCGCCACAACTAGAGAAAAGCCCTCGCACAGAAACGAAGACCCAACACAGCCAAAATTTATTTAATTAATTAATTAATTAAAAAAAAAAAAAAGAGTCAATATAGCTGTGGTGCAATGAGCTGGAGGCTCTTCTACCCTATGCATCATAAACACCAATCGTCAAAGAAATCAAAGAAAATATATTGTTTTCATTTGTTGTTGAAACAAGCAGAAAGTATATAACTTCGTTTCCAAGTTCCAGGATGATTTTATAAAATATACAGTTGAAATACAATCTTGTAACTTTATTAGCCCCGTGTTTTGAGAAGGAAAATTATTTGTTGTTCCTCACCGCTTTTTAAAGTCATGGTGCTCAGTCCCCATATAAACTTAGGCTTTTTTTCCTTTCCTTAAACACATTTGTGTTCTCTCCTCTATTAAGTTATTTCTAGGCAAAATGAGCCTTCTAGAAAGTAACTTCTTTTGCTTTTCAGATTCTAATTTCTAAGGAAACTACTGAGAGAACTGTGTCTGCTTCCACATAACAGGAAATTGCAAGGTTGCAGCCATGACATTTCTTTGCCCTTGAAGTGAAGGAAGACCTAATGTTTACTTTCTCCAGCCACCAGGGGAGACAAACCAGTTATGTTCTTCGTCAAGAGGCAGTAAAGAGAACAAAGCAGTAACCTTCGACCTTCTCTCCCTCAGGTCTGATAGCTTGTCCCAGTACTGGGCCCACAAAGACATCTTACATTTGGGAGCTCAGCTGGGGCCGAGGATAAGGGAGCTGTTTCACCTGGCTACCAGGTGAGCAGCAAAAGGAAAGAGGCAGAAATATGCCTTGAGTTCACTGTCAAACACCAGGCCTTATACCCAAATATTTCAAGTTCTCCTTTCTTTGCAAGAAAGGTTATTTTCCAGTTGTTCTTACTGATAATAATACTAGAAGTTGCTAACAGGTATAAAATTCCCACAAATGTGCCAGACGTTGCACTACACGGTTTTCCTCAGGTAACCTAATTTAATCCCGAGTCACGTACTACTATCTTCATTTTACAAGTGAAGAAATAAAAGGCAATGATTTTGAAACCATGTCCCTTAAAGCTCCCTCGGGGGAGGAGGCAGGAACTGGGAAGGGACAGGAGCCTGATGAGTGAGAGGCCAGCCTCCAGATTCCCATTCCTAATTGAACCAAGCCGTTCTGCTTTATCTATTTTGCCTATCAGGCATAAATGGAAACCGTCCTTTAAAGAGTTTCAAGGTATGACAGTCAGTTTTATGGGCCAACTTGGCTAGGCTGTAGTTACTTAATCAAATACTAATCTAGGTGTGGCTGTGAAGGTATTTTGTAGATGTGATTAACATCTATAATTGGGTAGCCTTAAGTGGATTACCTTCAGTAATGTGGGTGGGTCTCATACAACCAGTCGAAAGGCCTTAAGAGCAAAAACTGAGGTTCCCTGGAGAAGAAATTCTGCCTCAAGGCTGCAGCATTAATTCCTGCCTGAGTTCCCAGCCTGCCTGTCCTACAGACTTTGGGCTTGCTGGCCCCCGCAATCGCATGGGCCAATTCCTTAAAATAAATATCACTCTCTAAATACACGTGTATACAAGCATACCTCAGGGGTACCGCGGTTTCCATTCCAGACCACTGCAGTCAAGTGAATATCGCAAGAAAGCAAGTCACGCAAATTTTTTGGTTTCCCAGTGCATATAAAAGTTATGTTTACATTATACTGTAGTCTATTAAGTGTGCAATAGCATTATGTCTAAGAATATGTAACATACCTAATCTAAAAATACTTTATTGCTAAAAAAATGCTAACCATCATCTGAGCCTTCAATGAGTGTTAATCTTTTTGTGGGCGGAGGGCTTAAAATATCGTGAGAAATACCAGAATGCAACAGAGACACGAAGTGAGCAAATCCTGTGCTGGAAAAATGGTGCCAACAGACTTGCTCAACGCAGGGTTGCCACAAACCTTCAATTTGTAAAAAAGGCAGTATCTGTGAAGCGCAATAAAGCAAACTGTAATAAAACCAGGTATGGCTGGATATGTGTACATATCTCAATCTTGTTGGTTCTGAAAACGAGTAAGGTCCTGTGGGGCTCCCGGGCACAGAGGCCCTTCTGTCATCGTTCCCCCGGCCCCGGTTCTTGTAGGCAAGACTCCAGTCTCCATGACCTTCCCTGAGTTCCAAAGGGCGGATTAGAACAGTTGCTAAGCAAGGGAGCAGCAGTCAAGAAACCACCTGAGGCGAGATTCAAGGGGCCAGAGAAGCTCATCAACATTAGGAGACTGACCACCTGAGACGTGATTAAGGTAGTGCGAGCCCTGCTCCCAAGACCCTAAACTCGTCAGAGACCTCATTTTGAACCATTGTTATGAAGCCCCTCATCAGATCCTCCCGGGTTGGGACACATAGTTTTTTGGAGGCAGGAGCCTGCCGTGTCCCCCTTTGCCTGGCAAAGTAATAAAGCTCTCCTTTTCTACTTCACTCAAAACCCTGTCTCCGAGATTCGATTCGGCACCAGTGCACAGAGAGGCCAAGCTTTCAGCACCAGTTCTGTCTCTGGAAAACCCTGACACACACGGCTTAAACAGAAGTTCTCTAGCCTTGCTACTCACAGGGTGGTCCGCAGGCCCCAGCATCAACCTCAGCTGGGAGCTTGTTAGAAATGCACACTCTCAGGCCACACACCAGATTTACTCAGTCAGAAACTGCATTTTAGTAAGATCCCCAGCTGATCCCTAAGCACATTAAAACCGGAGGGTTTAGTAGAATGCAAAGATAGTGAACCACAATGCATTTTACCTGAATAAAGTTCTCCAACATTTCAGCCTTGAGGGAGATCCACTCTGGAACTTCTGAAAAAGAATAAAAACATCAGCTTGCCTCCTTTGAACCGGATGCCCATTCGCTGCCTTGTGTCAATGTCATCAACCCAATGAACTTGCCTTTAAGCCTCCAGGCCCCCAAAGTGGTCATAAGCCCAGAAGTAGGTCTATTTGTTTCTATCAGATACCTTCTCAGCTCTTACTGCATTTACACCCCATTTCTCATCCTTCTTCAAGAAAAATCAAGCATTTCTTTATTTTTAAACCAGTAGGAAAATAAATCCAAGGCTGAGAAAAATGTTAATTGATATTCAATTTCTTCTAAAAGAAGCTGCAAAATAACCATCTAAAAGACAAAGACCTCTTGCAGGCTCAACTTCAGATGAAATGCATAAGGTTCAATAAGATTTGGAGATTTCTTTTCTTTGACTAAATTTCTGCGTGCCTCTTATCAAGCTTTGCACTCATTTACCATGTGCTGCTGAAGAGAGAGAAGACTGAGATTTCGTTAACTGTTCCTGCTTAGCCTATTTGTCAACCCAGGGATCCAACACACCTGACAATCACTTTGTCATTCTCTGCAGCTGTGTTTTACATTATCTGCAGACAAACAAATCACTGCCTGCCCTGGATAGTATGACTCAGAATTATTTAAATCATTCCCCACTTCTGCTAGAACCATTTTCATACTTCATTTAGTATTCTAAACAGATTTGTGGGATGCCATTCCACATCCCAAGAGTCAAAATGAATGACTTAATCCGGCAGGAGACAGTGAACACCTTCATCCTCAGGCATCACAGCAATTCTTCGTAGAAATTAGAACACCCATGATGTTCCCTCTGGTGGGCAAAGGGCATCCTGCCTTGTCTTTTGTGTCCTCCCACTTGCGGTTCTGCGGGTTCCAGGAGAATAGGGGGAAAACCAAACCTAACCTAAGTTGAGTGCTGAGTTCCCGTGGTTGGACCATCTTCCCTCAGTATCCTAGTGGCCAGATAGCAGCCCTATAACTCCACTTTAGGGTGCCCTAAACATGAATGGTTCTCAACTGCAGAGAGGGTATACAGCAACATTGCACCAGATGCTTTTTGAAGTTGCAGCCACACCTGGAGATTTTGGTTCACTTGACCTGGGTTGGGCACAGAAATGGTGGGAAACTCTCCACAGGTGGTTCCTGATAAAGCCCTCACCTTGGTTGGGTCCCCAACTTTCTATAAAGGTGCTGCCTTGACTACTAAAGTTTCCACACCTAATGCCCATGGAGGGGGCGGGAAGACTCCTCACGCCAATGAGTAATTCTTCGACACCAGTTGGGGGTGTCTTACAAGTCAACTCAATTCTGACACTATCTACCTGGAGAGAGCGTCAGGTCCCACAGGGTAAGGGCTCCGCCCTACAAGACTGCACTCCACCCCCAAGGCCAGATGCCAGTCGAAAGTCCTGATTGTTACCTGCATTACTAACTCACTGGCTATAAATTACAGTCCTACAACCCCCTTCCCATGTTCAATTAATTTGCTAGAGCAGCTCACAGAACTCAGAGAAACATTTTACTTACCATATTACCAGTTTATTATAAAAGAATATAACTCAGGAACAGCCAGATGGAAGAGAAGCCCAGGGCAAAGTATGTGGGAAGGGGCTCAAAGCTCACACTCTCTGAGCAATGCCACTCTCCCCACATCTCCACACATTCACCAACCCAGCAGCTCTACAAACCTTCTCCTTTTGGGTTTTCATGGAGGCTTCATTACATAGGCATAATTGATTAAATCTTTGACCACTGGAGATTGATTCAACCTCCAGCGCCCCTCCCCTTCCTGTGGAAGTCAGGGAAGTCAGAGGAGGGACTGAAATTTCCAACCCTCTAATCAAATGGTTGGTTCTCCTGGCAAACAGCCCCCATCCTCAGATGGGTTCCAAAAGTCACCACATTAACATAAGCCCAATTGTGGTGGAACGGGGCTTGTTACAAATAACACCCAAGCCACTTTATGGCTCTGAAGCAATTTCAGGAACTGAGGCCAGGAGGCCAAATAGTAAAACAAAAGATGCTCCCATTGCTCAGGAGATTCTAGGAGTTTTGGGAGCTTTGAGCCAGGAACCATGGACAAGGACCAAATATATATTTCTTATAAATCACAGTATTGCAGCTACACATTAGAATCATTTGAGGTGGAGGTAAGGGGTTGTTAAAAAATATTAATGTCTGTAGAAAACAAACTGATGGTAACCAAAGGCGAAAGGGGGTGGGGGAGGGATAAATTAGGAGTTTGGGATTAGCAGAGACAAACTACTATATATAAAATAGATAAACAACAAGGTCCTACTGTATAGCACAGAGAACTGTATTCAACACCCTGTGATAAACCATAATGGAAAAGAATATAAAAAAGAATACATTTATAACTGAATCACTTTGTGGTACACCAGAAACTAACACAACATTGTAAATCAAGTATACTTCAATAAAATATTAATGTCTGGATTGTGCCTCAGACCAACTAAATCGATGCTCTGGGAGTGAGCCCTGGCAGACATATTTTTTAAAGCTTCCAGGTGATTCCAGTGTGCAACCACAGTTGAAAACCATCAAGTCAGGAATTCTTTACATCAGGACTTCTCAAACTTTAACATGTGAACATATCACCTGGAGATCTTGATACAAGGCAGACTCTGACTCAGCAGGTCTGCAGGTGGAGCCCAAGATTCTGCACTTCTAGCAAACTTCCAGGTGATGTTAATGGTTCATGGGTCACACTGAGTAGAAAGGCATTTCTCATAGTGCGTTCCACAGCCCCAGTGTTAATAAATTTTAGTTAACTAAGGCTGCGAGATAAAATACAGGATGCCCAGTTTATTTTAATTTCAGATAAGCAAAAAATAACTTTAACATTAGGATGTCCCAGATACTGCATCCTTGTACTAAAAAACTGTCCACTGTTGATCTCAAATTACTAAAATTTAACTGGACATCCTATTTGTTTTGTTTTTGCTAAATATGGCAACAGATTTCTTGCTCTTTCTGCTTTGTTTTGATGGCAAAGTGTGGCTTAGGCAAAAGTGATGGATGTTGAGAAGCTGATTTTACTTTATGTCTGTGGTCCTTTATCTTTTCAGGATGTGGATGCCTGAGAATATAATGAGTATGGACCCTCTCTCCAGGAAGAAAGCACAAATATGTACACATACTCAATATTGTGCATATAGTTTCCAGGGTTTGTGGTCCCTGCCTGAAGCCCATCCTTGGACCCTCAAGTGATCCATGGACCCTGGATGAGAAAGCCACGTCTTCCTCTTGCTCAGCAAAAGAAAATCTTTCCCAATCACCTATGTTTCCCAGAAAGATATTCTGTGGGTCACTAGCTTCACAAAATATTTATAGATTTTGCATGAAAAACATGATTTATGGGAAAATATGGAAAAATGCTGGATTAAACAAAGTTAAGCAGGTTTCTCCATTGCAGGATCTTGCAAGCGTTCAATATACTATGTGTTTGGGACTCTCCCAAAAAGAGATAGTGTCTAGTATTTCCCAAAAGTATTTGGTCAGGTACCTTATTTCTTGCAGGATATCTCCTAGGATTAGTATTATCTAAAATGAAATACTCTTGGGAATTCCCTCATGGCACAGTGGTTACGAACTTGCCTGCCAATGCAGGGGACACGCGTTCAAGCCCTGGTCCAGGAAGCTCCCACATGCCGCAGAGCAACTAAGCCTGTGTGCCACAGCTACTGAGCCAGCGCTCTAGAGCCCACAAGCCACAACTACTGAGCCCACACACCACAACTACTAAAGCCAGCACACCACAACTACTGAGCCCACGTGCTGCAACTACTGAAGCCCACGCACCTCGAGCCCGTGGTCCGCAACAAGAGAAACCACTGCAGTGAGAAGCCTCTGCTCACCGCAACTAGAGAAAGCCTGCACACAGCAACAAAGACCCAACACAGCCAAAAAATAAATAAATGAAATAAAATACTCTTTGAGTAATGCTGCCTAAATCAATCTGCTTCCTTGTTTTTCTTCTTAGTATGAAAAAAATAAATGCTCATTATGGATAATTTGGTAGGTACAGAAAAATATAATGAGAAAATATTACAATCTTATGCTCCAGAGATAACCACTGTTAACATTTTAGCCTATTTCCTTCTAAACCATGAAGCTGATGGCTCAGGAAATAAGTTTTCATGAGGAAAATAGGATTTTTTTTTTTTTTTAATTTTTTAATTTATTATTTATTTATTATTTTTATTTTTGGCTGTGTTGGGTCTTCGTTTCTGTGTGAGGGCTTTCTCCAGTTGCGGCGAGTGGGGGCCACTCTTCATCGCGGTGCGCGGGCCTCTCGCGGCCTCTCTTGTTGCGGAGCACAGGCTCCAGACGCTCAGGCTCAGTAGTTGTGGCTCACGGGCCCAGTTGCTCCGCGGCATGTGGGATCTTCCCAGACCAGGGCTCGAACCCGTGTCCCCTGCCTTGGCAGGCAGGTTCTCAACCACTGCGCCACCAGGGAAGCCCAGAAAATAGGATTTTTGAATGTGAGAAGGAAGTCTTAATGGGCTGGAAGAGAAAGAGTGGAGTAGGAAAAGATTTAACTATTTGAATGGTAATGGAATAAGTAGGAGGGATCAGGAGATAATTTTCCAATTTAGCTCTCTTACTGTAGCTAAGAGACCTTATAATTAGATTTCTAGGTATCTATTCCAGTTGCTACATTTCTGATAAACACACTGCTGAGATCTGGCCCAGTGAGCACAGCAATGACTCCATAACTTCAGCTTCTACTCTGTCATTATTTCTTGCATTTACCACTTCATTTGGTCTTGAGGGCAAACAGTATTGCTAGTTCTGGCAGTTGAATGTTTTGCTATAACCACTGAAAAAGAATTATATTCTCCACCAGTCACAAAGTCATAATATCACATCTGTGAAAGGATCTCGATCTAAAACGGAACTGGAGGATACGAAATGGAGAATCTCATGCATTCGCCCTCAGAAGAACTGAACTTAAGAACCGAAAGCCTGATCTACAGAAGGCTGAGACTCACTTCCTGACCAATGAACACCTGCCAAGAATCTATCCCCATCCTCAAGCCAGTCAACTTACGACTGTAGCTGGACCTCCCCTCTTTGTATTCCTTTCCCTTAAGTACAGCCCACCCCAAACTCTCAACAGATTCACCTGAGCTTCCTACAACATGCATTTCCCATTGCCATTTTTTCTGCTATTCCCGAATAAACACAATTTCTGGTCATTTGAGCTTGCCTCAGTTTACCTCTTTATTTAGGTTGACACATCCTTTCATCATCAATGTAAAAAAATAGCTACTATCCTTACAACCCTTAATATTTAGCACTAAAACTCAGCCCTTTCACATAGCTTATATCCCTGGAATGTAACAGCCACCCTGGGAAGGGCAAGAATGTTGGTGGGTGTTATTGCCTTTTTAATTTTGAACAGATATTAAGTGACTTACTCAAGCTAGTGAGTGGCAGAGTTTGAATCAGAACTAACATCTTTGACTGCACCTTCTATGCTGTTGCATAAAGCAGCCAAGAGGACAAATTATGTGCAATGTTTGATTTTAAAGATCTTTAATAGCTTTATGTTTTCATGGGAGACAGAAGAAAATATTTTTTGAGGTTAGTAAGTATAGGCATTCTTTAAGCACGGAATTTATTTTTTTAAAAATCTCATCTCTCATTCTTCCGCTGCATTCTGGGCCCCACTGCCTGAGTGTTTCAAAATAAATAGTGTGTTCTTAATGCTGTGAGCACAAACTTGAACTAAATCCTGAAACATTCACTCCATAGATCTTTAGTGGGTGCTTTTCCGGCTTCTACAAGAGACAGATTCAGGTATTCTGACTGTTCTGTGCTGTTAACCATTCTGCTATGGAGACTCTCCAGTCATTCTTTTGAGGCAAATCCTGAACAGACTGAATTTTTTTTCTGACAGTTTTTCCATCTTGAAAAATGGTTTTAAGGAACTCTCTCCAATGAGCCATGCAAAATATTCATCCCGTTAGTCAATAAATATTGACTGAACATCTCCTGCTGCCAAGGAGCTGGGGCACAGTGGGAAATAAGACAGAGAGGATGCCCGTGCTTGAGGACATGCTACAGAAAACAAATAAATAAACAAGATAATTTCAGATGATATGTGCTGTGAAAAAAATAAAACAGGGCAATATGATGAGATAGAGTGACTGAGAACCAGGAGGCTGCTTTATTTCAGGTGGTCGGGGAAAGCCCTCAGAGGAGCGGTCTTTGAGCTGAAGATCTTAAACTTCCATAAAGCTCATGATTGCCCCGGCTTGTTTCCAATTAACACTCAATCCAAATGTTTCTACTTCATGCAGTTTCATTGCTTTGGTTGAATATTTCCAAAGATTTGATATTTTCTCCTTTCGGCAAGGTTGCTTTGTGAACAGTTCCATATTAATCTGATGCCTGAAAGACAGGTTGCTAAGATTTATTTTGATATGAACTAGTTGTCTTCTCCCTTTTTTCTTCTCAGTGTGTCTGTATCAGCTGCATCAACAAGTTGGCCTTAAAAACATGCTTATTCTTAGTGCATGAGACTTTGGGTGTGTATGGTTTCCTTGCCTGGTGAGAAGGAGAGCAGGCATTCAGAGAAGGGCATGTTATTCTTCCTCTCTCTGCCCCTTTGCAGGCTTGCACAGTGGGAAAAAAAATCTGTCTTCGGACTTCCCTGGTGGCACAGTGGTTAAGAATCCGCCCGCCAATGCAAGGGACACGGGTTCAAGCCCTGGTCCGGGAAGATCCCATATGCCGCGGAGCAACTAAGCCCGTGAGCCACAACTACTGAGCCCACACACCACAACTACTAAAGCCAGCACACCACAACTACTGAGCCCACGTGCTGCAACTACTGAAGCTCGCGCACCTAGAGCCTGTGCTCCACAACAAGAGAAGCCACCATTGCCACAACTAGAGAAAACCCACACACAGCAACAAAGACCCAACGCAGCCAAAAATAAATAAAATTTTAAAAAAAAATCTGTCTCCACTCCAACCCAACTTATTGTGCTGCCTTGAGTGTCCCCTCCAGCAGCCTAGGAAATACACAGCCCAGAGCCCGCCGTAGGAGGCTGGGAAATGTGCAACTTTTGAGTGTGTTTTTCTTTTTTCCCTCCGGAAGATAGGAAACATGTATATTATAATCATCTGGGAAGCCTTTTTGAACTACATCCCTTCCATCACCACTAGGCGTGTGAACGGGGAGGGGGGAGGACACTGAGAAAACTTCCAGGTGAACCTCATGAATCCCAGACCACTGTGCTCTTCTTAACACAACGCATGAAGAAGGTATGAATCAAGTCTGAAGTGTAACTATGGATGGACGGTGACGAGTTAATTATCTTTTATTCAAAAGACAATTATTGAGTCAGAATACTATACTCAGCAGTAGGGAATAGAAAGATAAATAAAATATGATTTCTACCTACAAGGGGCTCACAATTTAGTAGGCAGGGCAGATTTAAAAACAGAGAAGTTATAATGAAATGAAATAGGTGATTATATAAAGACTTAGGTTCCACTGAGTATCATATTTCCTTAAAATGCAGTAAGATCTAAATGATTATCTAAGGTTATGAGACTATTTAATAAATGCTGCATTTAAAGTTATAATGAATTACTTTAAGGATCCTCCAAAAATGTTTCAAATCCTCAGGAGTTCTCCACAAATGTTTCTTTTAAGGAGCTAGGTATATATTTGTCAAGGCTCAGTTTAGCACATGTAGAAACATCTTCATTGCTAGACAAGGTGAAATGACATGGGGAAATCTTCCAAACAGAAATCATCCATTGTAGACACATGTTTGCCACCATAACTGAATTTCCATCCTTTACCAAGTTTCATGAATGGCCATTGAAGTACGACATATGAACAGGCACAGAAAACCCCAAATGAATTTTATAGGAAAGTCAGCCCTGTAAATTTCAGCATTGACAAGGACCTTAGAAATCATTCTTTGATCAATCCGCTCCTTTTACCGACAACACATCTGAAGCCCAGAGAGTTTAAGTGACTTACTCAGGGTCACACAGCTAGTTAGTGGCAGAGGCAGAAAGTCTGTTGTCTCCTGATTTCTCTAGTGCTATTTTGCAGCTGCATCTCTGAATTAGCTGGAGATATTTCTGTAGGAGGAAATAGATATCAAAAAATCCTTATCAGCCCACCCATAGAATAAGATCTAATCAAGAACAACAGACTGTTTAAAAAGAGAAAAGTGACAGGCTAAAAGAGACGTAATAGAAGTCTTTGGCACCATGCCCTATTCTCCCTGCATCACCCCTCACCCCGCCAACACACACACATTCCATGACCCTTGGGTTCAAGGGTACCCTTACAGGCTGGGTATGCTTCCTCAGGATGGATGTGCTATTAGTGACCCTTTCAGACCAGCCTGGACTGATATTGAGTCCTTATTCATGGTTGCTTTTTCTATGTGGGAAATTGTAACTTGAACTTGATAGATGTCACTACAAAAAAACCTCCAACTGCCTCCAACTTGTTTAAGCCTTAACACACCAACAAACACACACACACACACTCTCCTGTGTGGGCCAGTTTCTCATGAATCCCCCTCCCCTAACTGGTATTGGCCCAACAGTGCATGTGGCCAGGTCTTGCTCACCAATGCCAAATTATCCCCGATTGATCCCACGTTCCAAACTAAACATTAAGTATCTCTTTTCCTTCTCCTTCTACTCAGGATAACATAATCATAAACGATTCTCTGTAAAATACCCCACAGGCTGACATCTGCTTTCCTTTCCTCACCTCCCCAAAGGAGGTGATCATAAACAGAGCTTCAAGAAATTTCTTCTACAGCTGTTTCCATTACACCCCTACTTCTCCAGTTTCAGTCCTTCAGGTGTTTCCTACCATCTGTTTATATTTGTGTTACCTAAGAAATAAATCCTCTTAATTGAAAAACAAACAATGTGTGATGGCAAAGTCCTAGGCAGGACAAAAAATCTCACCAAATTAATCCTGTTCACAAAGATCTTCGAAAAATGGCTTCAACCTCGACCATTCTGCTTATATTATAGAGCCATCTGGAAACAGCCACTAACATTAAAGGATTTGCATTCCCTTTTTTCAAGCGTCCATGTTGAAAACAGAATTCTCTGCATTTGCTCAATAAAAGGGGTCTTTCTAAGGAAAGCTTCTTTAAAAATCCAGACAAAGGAAATCCTTTCTACTCATGAAAGGGATTTGTGATTCTGGAGATGTGCCTGATAGTTCCACAAACCATAGCTCAGTTACTGAGAAAGAAAAAAGAAAGTCAACCTGTCACATGCAACTCAGGCCGCTGGGAAATGCTGACCAACGGGAGGCAATAATGCAAGTTGTTCAGAGAGCAATGCATCAACGTCATAACATCATGACTGCATTGTTGCCTATGGGGCAAGCTCATAAACTGGTGAAAACACTGGTTCTGGATTCACACCGATCTGGATCCCAATCCAGGTCCACCAATTATAGTCTTGTGAGCAAGAAATTTTTTTTCTAACGATAAAATAGGGTTAATTATATTTCCTTCTTCATAGGGTCACAGTTAGGATTAACTGAGATGATTCAGGTAAAATGCCTAGTCCTGACCCTGACAAATAGCTGGTGTGCCATAAACATTGGTTAATAAGTAAATGAGTTGACCCGGCAGCAGAAGTAGTGGTGAAGCAGGCCACTGGGCTACCTTTGGAGATGAATGAAAGTAATCCCTCTGCTAGGGGAACCTAAGCCAGAATTCATGCCCCAGACATGTAAAAAAGCAGGACATGCCTCACTCATCCAATATGGCCAAAAAGGTTCATGACTAATTTTGAGTTGCTCAGTCAGTTACAGACTTAAGGGATAGTTGAGCATCCTTTGTTTCTCTTGGCAAAATCATGATTTGCAAAATCCTATTTGGTAAGAGAAATGTTCCAAAGCTCTTTATTTTTAAAGAAAATTATTTTAATAGCAAAAAGTGGATTACATGGATAACTTCCAAGGTGCGTTTCAGGTCAAAGCCTTCCGTGTCTCTAACAGCCTAGAGTACGTGGTAAAAGGAACGTACTTGGGCTTTGGTGCCAGGTAGACCTGAAGGTAAGCCTGGGCTCCACCTCCTACAGCATGTAACCTGGTCAAGGTCCATCATCTCTCTTTCATCTGTGCACAGAGGGATAGTGAAACCTACCTTACAGTGTGGTTGTGAGAACTAAATGAGAGTATTATATGTGAAAGTGTCACATGGTAGATAATGAATAAATGGGAGTACCTCTACCTTCCTTTTCCAAATCACCCAGAGAGCGACCTGAGTCTCTCTGAATCCCCCCAGGAGAGCTCTTTCTTAGGGAATTGTAGCTGTGGATGAGGTTTTGCCATGTATGTATGTTCTCTATGAGACCTATTACTTAAACAGCCCCTTGAGAATTTTTTTTTAGGAGGAAGGGAGACGAGAGAAGGAGTCAATGGCAGAAACCTATAGGTTGGAATCTTGGCACTGCTTAACTGGCTGCTCAGAGGACATCATCCTACCCTACATCCGTCCAGCCACCTGCTGATTCCACAAACTTACTGAGCACCATTTCTGTGTGAGCACTGCACTTAGGGTTAGGGAGATAACAGTGAGGAATCAACGACCCCTGCCCTTAAGAGTTCACAGTCCAGGGAATTCCTCGGAGGTCCAGCGGTTAGGACTCCACACTTTCAATCCCCAGGACTCGGGTTCAATCCCTGGTTGGGGAACCAAGATCCCACGAGCCGTGTGGCATGGCCAAAAATAAAACAAACAAGCAAAGAGTTCACAGCCCACTGGGAGAGACAGAGAAAGAGAAGCGCACTTCTCAATCAAAACACAGTCTAATGTGATCAGCATCAAGAGGGGGGAAGTACAAGATGCCGTGGGCATGGCAAAAGCAAGACACAGGCTTCCTGGGGAGGCTGTTAACTGGAGACTACTTTCAACTTATTCAGTGAGGAGTAGGGAAAAATGGATTTTATTTTTTTTATTTTTATTTTTAAAAAAAATTTTTTTTTTTATAGCTACTTTATTTATTTATTTTTGGCTGTGTTGGGTCTTCGGTTCGTGCGAGGGCCTTCTCTAGTTGCGGCAAGCGGGGGCCACTCTTCATCGCGGTGCGGGGACCGCTCTTCATTGCGGTGCGCGGGCCTCTCACCATCGCGGCCCCTCCCGCTGCGGGGCACAGGCTCCAGACGCGCAGGCTCAGCAGCTGTGGCTCACGGGCCCAGCTGCTCCGTGGCATGTGGGATCCTCCCAGACCAGGGCTCGAACCCGTGTCCCCTGCATTAGCAGGCAGACTCTCAACCACTGCGCCACCAGGGAAGCCCGGAAAAATGGATTTTAAATCCATTTTTTTAAAGAATAATATAATAAACACTGGTTCGTCCATTACACCACCTAAGAAATAAAACACTACAGAGAAATAGGGAAATGGGTGAAGGTGGTCAAAAGGTACAAACTTCCAGTTACAAGATGAGTAAGTCCTGGGGATGTAATGTACAGCATGGTGACAATAGTTAACAATACTGTCTTGAAAATTGCTGAGAGTAGAGCTTAAAAGTTCTCTCATTATAAGAAAAGAAAATGTAACTCTGTGAGGTGATAGATGTTAACTAAACTTACTGTGGTGATCATTTCACAATATATACATATATCAAATCGTTATGCTGTACACCTTAAACTATACAATGTTATGCGTCAGCCATATCTCAGTAAAACTAGGAAAAAACCCACTACAAATACAGTCGAAACCTCCCATGTTTTCCTTCCTCTCCCATTCATATCTTTACACTTCTACCACATAGGTGTGTATGTATGCCATGTAAGTTATAGAATTTTTTAGAGAAATAAATATTCTACTAAAAAAACATTGTTTAAAGACATTTAATTCACTTCTACTAGCTGAACATCAAAGCAAATCAAAGTTCTGAAAATTTTTGTAAAGATTTTTATTTTTCATTTTTTTATAATGATTCCCCAAGTTTGCCTTTGGGTTTCTGAACCCCACACATTCTTGGGAGCAATATTGACATTTTTTAAAATTTAGAAAATAGAAAAAAAAATCACCCATTCACTGTAAATATCACTATACTCTAATAATTCAGTTTCAGAATTTCTGCTGCCTTGACAGCATATGCATACTGTAAAAATACTCAACAATGATAGGTCTGCGCTAAAGAGGACAGTTACTTAACTTTTTTAAAATGTTCCACTCAAGAGTACTGGTTGCTACAGTGAGCATGGGACCAATCTCCTCAGGTATGTAAGGCGTTGGGTTTGCAGTGGCATTTGAGCACACTCAGGGGTGGGCACCCTGGGAAGCTTGACAAGCAGAGCACATAAGGAGGGCACCCTACCTGGACGTAGGTTTAGGGATATTTTCCCATACTGTTGGATAAAAATGTAATGGATTGGTAGAAATTACTCCTCCCCACTTCTGTTGGTCTGGTAAAGACACTATTTCGGCATAATGAGAGGAGAATCAGAGTGAAAAAGAGCATGGCATATTTGAGACAATAAATGGCACTTACTGTTGCTGGGGCATAGAATTTGAGGTGGGAAGTGACAACATATAAGCTAGAGAAGCCAAGAAACACAAGAGAACCTCTATCAGAATGTCCTACACTACAGAATACATTTATGGAAAATAAATTAAATGGAGTATGCAAAAGTGCTCAGTGGATAGACGTAATAAATTAATGGAGAATTTAAATGTATTAAAACTCTCAGCATAATTTTCCTCTACAATGCCAAAAATGCATCATATTCTTCATTCACCCTGTTCATCACTTACCTTGTTCATCATTTATTCAGTAATGGAGCAAAATTATTCAACTAAAGAATAAATTGAGTGCATTACATCTAATGACTCATGCAAGAATGGCACTCTCGTGTCCCATTTTATTGTGACAGGAAAATGCACGTGACCTTCTCCGTGACACTGGAGAACCATCCATGCTGTGAGCTGAGGTTGCATCTGTACAGGGGTCCTAGGTCAGACTGCCTTAAAGGACAATTTTTTTTTCCTGGGACTGTACAGAGTTTGCCCCAGCAAGCATTTGGAGTGCTCCACTTGGAATATCAGCCCAATAGCACGTCTGGAGAAGTGGGGAAAGGGAATTGGAGAGGAATAAGAAGGGACAGGGGGAGAAGGTCAGAGCTGGGCACTCTTCCCAGGACAGATGATCAAAGGCCAAACACGGGCCAAGAGGTTCAGTCCAGTTTTCAACCTGCCACCCAAGGTCTGAACAGAAACTGGATCCCCAAGTGCAGGGCATGTGGACATGCAGCAGGTAGCTAGGCACCTGTTGAGAAATCATGATGAGGATGAGCCAGGTAATTCAACTATTCCATATGAAGCAAGGAAAACAAGAACTGGAGACATCCTCTAGAGAGGAGCAGGTCTCTGGCAACCCCTGGGTTAGTTGGGTGTGGGGCTGGAAGATGACAGAGCAGAACCACATAGATGATTCAAGAGACCCAGGAAGAAGCAGGCTTGGCATGGTACAGCCTCCAATAGCATCACAAGAGTGCTGGCCTGGCCCTACTTCCTGGACTCTTGTAACAGCAGGAAGCCACATGGCCTGTACACAAGAGACATGGTAAATTGTCCCCCGAGCACTTGGGAATAAATGTTCACCTGGAAATGTAAACACATTACATTAACTGCTCAGAGGTATGCAGTCAGCTCAGAGAGACAAAATGCTTCTGAGGCCAGCAAGACTTGACCCAAGGGAGAACATTAAGAGATCTAAACAATTGTGAACACAATGCAAAAAGTAGAGGCAGTCCTTGACTTTCCTGTGTCTGTTACACAAATGACACTTTTACATTTCACAAAGACACTCAAGCCACCATTTCACTCACCGAATGTGCCCTTTCCCACCTCTGCTGACCAGTGGACACTTGGAACTGCCACAAGGTGGCACTGCCTGCCAGCCAATAGTTCAGTTCATCAATGTCACCCTTGCTCTACCCATTACAGAAAATCATTTATGTATTTTATAACCTTTGTCCTTAACACCTTATAAAATGAGCAAAAGTTGGAAGTTGCCATAAAGGAGAGAATATGCTGACAAGAAGGATCAAGTGTCTAGTCCCTCTCATAGTTACACTTCCTCTGTAAAATAATAGATTGTCATTCTTATGCATAATTTTCAATCTCTTGCAGAGTTTCAGCAGGATCAGTCAACATCCCTAGCTACAACCAACTGACAAGATCACATGCGGTTGCCTGCAAGGTCAGACTCTGGACCGTGGGAAGCCCATCAGGCAGCTATTACTTTGTGAGTCTCTTGGCAGATTTCTGGTTTCTCCTATTTGCATGACTCTCATTTTTATTCACTGTATGCTTTTCCATTTGAATTTCTTCCAAAGAATCGAAACCACATGGATGTACAGAGTGCAGCATTTTGAGGTCATTTGTGCCTCACTCATGGGGGATCAAGCAGGAGAGTGGCTGTCAAGTTAGTGAGGACCACAGGGTTGACTAGGACAGGTGTGGGCAATGAATCCAAGAGAGGGCTGTTGACTAGGAGCCAAAAGTCAGGATCAGAAAGAGTCAAAGCAAACAGCAAGGTCAAGGAACTAGAGGATCTCAAATGAAAGATGAAGACAAAACTGGGGAATGGAACAGAGACAAGCATGGAGAGGAAGCAGAGGATAATATTCCACTAATGCAGTGGGATTTTGCACCTTACCTGGCTGAGTTGGCAGGTGTTTGGAGTATGTATCAAGAGGGGTTGAAGCTCTAGGATCAAGACAGACTATTAAGTTTCTGACTCATCAAGTTCTCATTGGTTGATTGGGGAGAGGGGGGGACATTGTGCAAAAGCTGGGAACTAATGTAGAGCCCCTATCATGAGGCTAGGTTGAGGTCAGAAATTGATGGATGTCACTGCTCCTTTATTCTTGCAAGCTTGGAAGGGCCAGCTGACTTTTATTCGCCCCAAGTATATAGCCATGTGCCCTTCTCAGGTTTCCAGCCATGTAAAGGGTACAGCTGACAGTATCATTGAGGAGCAGGTCAAAGTTGAAAGGCTGACTGAGAAACAATGAAAGGAAAACTGTTGTGAGAGTTATTGTTTTAGTCGGAATAATACACTCCCTCCCTCTTCTTGGGATTACAGCACCACCCCCCGTTTCGTTGGGGAAATGCTCTTCCCAGACTCTATAGGGTTTTGTGGGGCTGCCAACCCCAGTCCTCTGCGGAGCACCCAGCTGCTTACAAGGGTGGGCATGACCAAGAATGCACCTATCATAGTTCTCACCCCCTGGCTAAATCACTAGCCCAAGGAATGGGCATGTGATTCAAGATAGACCAGAGTCCTTCCCTGGAATTTGTTGGAGTTCAAGGAAGATCTTTCTTTTTCCTTAGATGGAAAATTATAAGAATGTGACCCTAGAATGGCTGTCAGTCACATCCCCCAGGGGATGCAGGGCCAAGATCCCGCTTCAGTCGAGGACTTGGCCCAGCAGCTGGGAGTATTGTTGGCCCACGGCTTTTGGCTGTCAGCCTTCAGGGACTGCCTCAGCTACAGAGAGCTTCCTCACCCAAAGTCACCCCTGCCCTGAGCAGCCCACATGCAAAGACTGATGGATGCAGTGGCCAGGCCATCTCCATCCAACTTGGGACAACTCTGAACGGCTATTCTAACTCCGCAGTTCCTGATGGGGTCAGCCTAGGCCAGCGCTGGGCCTGCATCACAGCTCAGCTTTTCCCTCTGCCCATTCCTGCAGCCGGCTTTTCCCTTCCACAGGTGTTAATCCTGAGGGTACTCCTCAATAAACATCCTGAGGGGCTTCCCTGGTGGCACAGTGGTTAAGAATCTGCCTGCCAATGCAGGGGACACAGGTTCAAGCCCTGGCCCAGGAAGATCCCACATGCCGCGGAGCAACTAAGCCCGTGCGTCACAACTACTGAGGCTGCGCTCTAGAGCCTGCGAGCCACAGCTACTGAGCCCGCGTGCCACAACTACTGAAACCTGCGTGCCTAAAGCCCGAGCCCCGCAACAAGAGAAACCACCGCAATGAGAAGCCTGCGCACCGCAATGAAGAGTAACCCCCGCTTGCCGCAACTAGAGACAGCCCGCACACAGCAACAAAGACCCAACGCAGCCAAAAATAAAAATAAATAAATTAAATAAATTTTAAAAAAAAACAAAACAAACCATCCTGAGCATTAAATTCTATGTCAGGGTCTTCTTTCCAGCCTGCAACACCCACCGCAAAGAGGAACCTGAAAGAATGAAGTCAACACACGAAGAGACTATGAATTAGAGAGGGAGAGACAGAGAACAAGAGAACCGGCTGTGTGCAATCACCCAGGGGCCTGCTCCAATCTTGGCATCCTGTGGTTTGATTGTGTGAGCCAATTAATCCACATTTGAGACGTTTTGTTTTAGAGCTGGTTTGAGCTGGCTTTCTGATATTTGTGTCCTAGTGAATACAGTAACCACCTGAACAAACTGCATGGAATGTTTGTTTTTTATTTTTAAACATTTGTTAAACATAGATGATGTGTGGAGGGTATTTGTGTGATATTGTGTCATTTATTAACCTCTCTGTGCCTTGATTTTTTGCATCTGTAAAATGGATACCATGACTTATTTCATTGTACTGTTGTGAGGATTAACTGAATTAATTCAGTTAGAACAGTACTGTACCGGGCACATAACTTATCATAAGTTGGTACAAGAGGAGTCATTCTCTTACTTCATTTAAAAATCAATGGGGTAGGGCTTCCCTGGTGGCGCAGTGGTTGAGAATCTGCCTGCTAATGCAGGGGACACGGGTTCGAGCCCTGGTCTGGGAAGATCCCACATGCCGAGGAGCAACTAGGCCCGTGAGCCACAACTACTGAGCCTGCACGTCTGGAGCCTGTGCTTCGCAACAAGAGAGGCCACGATAGTGAGAGGCCCACGCACCACAATGAAGAGTGGCCCCCGCTTGCCGCAACTAGAGGAAGCCCTCGCACAGAAACGAAGACCCAACACAGCCAAAAATAAATAAATAAATAAATAAATAAATAATAATTAAAGGTGCTAATAATTTAAAAAAAAAATCAATGGGGTACTTCCCCAGTGGTCCAGTGGTTAAGACTCCAACGCTTCCAATGCAGGGGGCCCAGGTTTGAACCCTAGTTGGGGAACTAAGGTCCCGCATGCCGCAGCACAGCCAAAAAAAAAAATATATATATATCAATATTACCAGGCTTGTGCCAATCTTGATCAGTGACTCTTATGTAAATTCCTTTTGTTGCTTTGCATGTTGATGGCACCACGGTATAAGACACTAAAGATTATTTAATCTGGCTTGCAAACTCCAATACATATGGGAGCAAGCCAGTAGCCCAAATGAAGGAAGCAGGGAGTGGTGAGGACCGTGGCAAAATGGAAAGTATACTTTGTCGAAAGTGGGCAGCGGCTCAAGCACAGCTGACGGTTACCATGTGCAAATGAAGGCTTGTCACTGCCAAATTTTTAATTTTGGGGGGAAATTTTTTAAAACTGTACTTTTATGTAAATTCTTATATTTTTGCAATATTGGCCATTTAAACAATACAGTGAAGGCCAAACAAAACATATCTGTCAGCCACTGGCTTGAGGCTTCCGTTGTATAATATTTATTGAGTGGTACATATGTAGTGGATTTTTTTCTTACTTTTTAAAAAAATTTTATTATTTTTGGCTGCGTTGGGTCTTCCTTGCTGCGCGCGGGCTTTCTCTAGTTGCAGCGAGCAGGGGCTACTCTTCGTTGCAGTGCGTGCGCTTTTCATTGCGGTAGCTTCTCTTGTTGCGGAGCATGGGCTCTAGGCATGTGGGCTTCAGTAATTGTGGCACGTGGGCTCAGTAGTTGTGGCTCGCAGGATCTAGAGCGCAGGCTCAGTAGTTGTGGAGCACGGGCTTAGTTGCTCCGCAGTATGCGGGATCTTCCCAGACCAGGGATCAAACCTGTGTCCCCTGCATTGGCAGGCGGATTCTTAACCACCGCGCCACCAGGGAAGTCCCTTAAAATTTTTAATCAAAATAATACCTGAGCGTGAGTTTTACAAAATAGTACAGAAGCGCTTAAAATTAAAATCAGCAATCCTCTGCCCCCGTTCTCTCAGGCCCCACTCCAAGAGAAAAGTTATCTTTTCCTAAATAATATCACTGCCTCTTGATTTATAATCCCTTTTAGACTTTATATTTTTAATTCATATCATGATACATGAAGAATGAACTCATTTACAATTAATCATATTTAGATTCAACCATGGATATCTTCAGCTTTCCCCTAAGTCATCCAATTTCTTTTAACACTATTGAGAGCTGAATCAGTCAGGATTCAGCCAAAAACCATGACAATTATTTGATCAGAAAGAATTCACTGTAAGGAATTGTTTATGTATAAAATTAACTGAAAAGGGCAAAGAGAAAACTCAGTTTCTGAAGCACGACACGGTTGACATTTTGGACCGAATAATTTTTTGCAGAGGGGGCTGTCGGTGAATTGCAGGATGTTTAGCAGCATCTCTGGCCTCTCTTCATTAGATGCCAATAGCACCCCCCGACATACATCCTCTGAACTGTGAAAATCAGAAATCTCCCCAGACCTCTGCTGGTGCTGCTCTGAGGGAGCACTAGGAAGCTGGGGCTGCAGGTGTTTGTTAGAAAAACGGAAAACTGGATTCCACTGCTTCCAGAAGAGGACCTGCAGCTGCGGCGGTGAACTTTGTGGGAATGAGGCTCTCTGGAACAGGAGGGACCCTGGGAGGAGCGAGTCGCTTTTCCTCCTCCAGCCTTTCAGCCTCCCTCTAGCGCCCCCTGAAGGCAGAGCCTAGCAGCGAGCCAGCCGGCAAAGCAGAAACGTGGTTTGCAGAGTCCCAGCCCCAGGGTCACAGAAGGTCTATCACCTTGACAGAGAAGGTGGTTTGGAGCTGAAAGAGCTGGCACAAGCGCCAAGCTCTGTACTAAATCTCTCATGTGTTATCCCGTGTGATTCTCCAACTTCTTGTGTTTACTAATCACTGGGGATCTGAGATGAAATTGGAAAAGCAAGGAATAAAGAAAGGTCATGGTAAGTGGTTTGAATTTATTCCTAAGGAAAATAGAGAGCCATTGAAGGGTTTAAGCAAAGGAAGTACACACTTATAGACAATATATTGGATAATTTTTCCTGATGGCTAATCTTATCCATTATGAATCGATTCTTCCGGTTTTGCTCTCAGTATAACCTGATTTCCAATCCAGGGGACATTTCCCTTAAACCCCTCCAGGACTATTATCCCAGTCGGAGTTAGTGGTTCCCTCCAGTGGGTGCTCAGAGCTTCCTTATGGGCCTTTTTGTCTTTGTCGTTGTTGTTTGAATGTCTGTTTCTCCCACTAGACTGTTAATGCCTCGACAGGAATTGTGTTTCATTGATTTTTGGCTGCCCGCAGTCTAATGTAATGTGTTTCTTAAAGGCTTACTGGAAGGGTAAATGAGCAGGAAGGCAAGAAGAAATCAAAATATCAATGTACTTGTTAACCTACACCTCCTAGACTCACAATAATTTCTCAGGTGACAAATATATACATAAATGACAAATATACATAAAAATTATGGGATGTGGCCAATGTTACACTTAATTTAGCTCCTTGAAAGATGTGTCCACCCCACTGACATACTCCAGGACCCACACAGTAGTAATTCTGGGTTACAGAGTAAGACTCTTAACTGCTCTACTTGTTCAATTCCTGAACTCATTCCTCCTTCTCTCCTTTATTTCTGACTCTTCCCACCTGCAGAATCTCAATCTAGGGCTCCCTAGTCAAGTGGAAGAGTTGATTTCTCCAGCCTCCCACCTTGACTTTCTTTCATTTCTTCCTCACAGCTCAGCAATTCTTAACACCCTTAGGACTTGAACCCTAGCACCTCCCTTTCCCCTGCTTCCACCAGAAATGGCCAGTAGGTTGAGGTGTCACAGCGAAAACAGTGTAGTTTTGAAATTAAACAGACTAGAGTCAATCACACCTTAGCTCTGTGACTTTGGGAAAGTTATTCAACTTTACTAGTTTTCGGTATCCTCTTCTCTAAAGTGGTTAATAATGTCTACCTTTTGGGGTTGTTAAGAAAATTAGATTACGTTACATGTAAACTTCCAAGCATCATGCCTGGTGTCTTAGGTGGGTTCCTAGAAACTGACTCTGAGAGGGAGATTTGCATGCAGAGGTTTTATTAGGGAATGCCCTTAGGGTCAACATCATGGGGAAGGAAGAAATGGGAATGAGCAGAGAGGAAATGACTGTAAAGCAGTCACAATAAGACCTAAAGCTAGGAAGTTCCTTCAGACTAGCTCTGCCCTGCCCCCATCCCCCCCTGTAAGCCAAGGCATTGAATGCTGACTTTCCCCAGGGAGAGAACCTTCTGTAACCTTGGAAGAGCTGAGGGTCCTCAACTGAGAGCAATTCCCAGAGAGCAGCTCAGCTGAGAGCTGTCAGCTGCCGACACTTCCCAGCAGTTGCGAGAACAAGGCTCAGATCCTAGGCCGGCATCTCGGCAGTACATCAGAGACACTGACAAATGGTGTGGTAGGATACAAAAATATACTTGGTTCTTTGTCCCTGGTTTGGGGCACAGAGCTCCTTTAGCAGCTTTTAAGCCTTGGAATTTCCTGAGTGATAAGAGTATCTTTTATTATTCCTAACAAGCCCCTTTGATCACACCTGAGTTTATGTTAATCTGGTGACTTAGGGCGGGGCCCCTAGATGGCTTAGATTGGACTGGTTCCAGGAAGACCAAGTAGAGCTGGAACTTTGAGCCCCACCCACCAACTCCGGGAAGGAAGAGCAAGGTGAGGGGCTGGGGGAAGGTGAGGGAGATTGAGTTCTGTAAAAACTCTTGCATGATATTCAGAGAGCTTCTGGGTTTGGAACAACATTGAAGTGCTGGGAGGCTGGCATGCCTAGAGAGGGCATAGAAGCTCTGTGTCCTCACAGCACCCCCTGGCCACCCCCCCCCCAATATGCATCTCTTCCACTTGGCTGTTCCTGAGCTGTATCCTCCATAATAAAGTGGTAAACGTAAACAAAGAGTGTTCCTGAGTTCTGCAAGCCATCCAGTAAATTATGGAATCTAGGAAGAAGGTCCTGAGAACCTCTGATTTATAGCCAGTTGGTCAGATGTACAGACGGCTCAGGACTTAAACCTGGAGTTTGAAGTGGGTGTAGTCTTGTGCGACTGAGCCCTTAACCTGTGGGGTCTGCGCTAACTCTTGAGTACTTAGTATCAGTATTGAATTGAATTGTAGGACACCCCATTGGGGTAGGAGAATTCATTGTGTCAAAATCACCCCAGGTGGGTACTTGATATATGTAGTAATTCTATAAATTGAAAGAAAAATAAAAACAATACTAACATGTAGTGGACATTTGGTAAGTATTTACTGAATGATATAATAAATGCTCACTCTGGGCACAAAAATCTCGACTACACTTGTTAGTTGCCTCTACCCAGTTGGGTTTTTGTTTTGTTTTTTGTTTTTTTTTAAGTTGGGTTTTTTTTTGTTTGTTTTTGTTTTTGCCGCAGCATGCAGGATCTTAGTTCTGGGACAAGGGATCAAACACCTCGCCCCCTACAGTGGAAGCACGGAGTCTTAACCCCTGGAGTTCCAGGGAAGTCCAATTCTACCCACTTTTGATATACCTTTAACTGTACCTGAGTGGGATTAACTCACGACCTGATGAAAATATCAAAATGATGTGAAAGCATTCCAATCTAAAATGGAACCAGAGGCTACAAAATGGAGAATCTCACACACACGCCCTCAGAAGAACCAAACTTAAAGAACTTAGTGACTGATTTCCCCATAAATGCCTGCTTTACAGACGACCAAGACTTACCTCTTGACCAATGAACACCTTCCAAGAGTTTCTCCCCAACTTCAAGCCAGTCAACTTATTGCTTGGACTCTGGCTGGACCTCCCCTCTGCAGTCCTTGCCCTTAAATACAGCCCACTCCAAACTGTCATCAGACTCACCTGCAGCTTGCTACAGTGAGCGTTTCCTGAATTGCAATTCCTCTGCTATTGCAGAATAAATGCAGTTTCTGGTAAGTTGAGCTTGCCTCTTTATGTAGGTAGACAAGATTAAAGACTGAACCCTCACAATGGAATAAGAGCTATATTCTGGCAGTTTTACAAATATGAGCTAACTTTAAAATGTGTGTGTGTTTTGTTGCAACTGTAAATAACCTGACTCAGGAGGCATTGGGGAGATGGTTCCGTGGGGCTGGGAAGGGAGATAGCAAGCAAACCAAGGAGCATGATTAACTCAGCTCTATACCTGAGGCCTATAAGCAGCAAAGGGAAAATTTCTCAGTCCCTATGTAGTGTGGATCCTCTTCTCTGTTCAGCTCAGCTGGGTGCCATATATTCACACCCCTGGGCCTCACTCCCTCCTTGTCGGCTTCTGAACAGCCATCTCCAGCAACAGGGATTTTATACAGAGAGAAGGGGATTGTCAGTGTCTGCCTGTGATTTCTCAGAGCTCACCCCTCAAGGGCATCGTCCCACTATATTTCTAAAGAGATTTGCATTGCTCCCCTGGGTCTTCCTGCAAAAGCCAGCTGCTGCTGCTGTTATACAAAAGACACAACCCCTCTTGCTTGCCTGTGAGCTCTGCCTATGCTGGGCTGCAGAGATGCTGCAGGGCTTTACAGCCATCCGGCCCTTTGGCCAGCAGGGTAGACGTTACAGGCGGCACATGACCTGCAAATGCTCCTATTTAACCTAAACTCAGTCAGTGGGATCAATTCAATAGGTAAGGAACAAGGGATACAGGAAATACAGCACAGTGCCAAGGGCCTGGATCAGGCAGGATATTATGGGTGAGTGGCAGATTACATCTGCATGTTCTGCATGTTTCTCCAGCATCACTGTGGAACCTGAGACTAGGAACAGAGACCAAGAATGCTATGGATGAACTAGTGTTGGTGTGGCTCATTGGGCATGTCAAAAGGGCAAGGGACATTCAGAATCCATGTGAGTGAGAAATTCCAAGTTGAAAGACTGACCACGTTATCCAACTGAATAAAGACATTAATGTAGCCAGGAAAGTGTCAATATCCCAGGTGAAAGATGAAGGTTTGACTAATTGGAGGTCCTAGGGAATAAGGAATATAGTATCTGGAAGATAAATTTCAATATAAAATAATCAAATATAAAATAGTAATAATTTCATATATATATAGCATAAAAACATGCTATTAAATCTCCTCTCTAAAGAAAAACCTTCTCTACCCCACTTTCGCTCTAGCTGACACCCCAAAAGAACAGGCCTCAAAAGATCTGTCTACAGGCTGTCTCCAACTCCTCACCTGATATTTTCTGACAACCACTCCAATCAACCTCCACTCTCATCACTCTGATGAGTGTCAAGGGCACCAATGACCTCCACGTGGCTTAAATCAATGGCAGTTACCCCATCAGCAGCCTTTAACATCTTTGATCATTCCCTCCTCCTGGAAATGCTTTCCTCATTTGGTTTCTAAGACTCCATGCTTACTTGGTTTCGCTTTTATCTCTCTGGCTCCTTAGTCTTTTGCTGGTCCCATCTTTTCTTCTCAACATCTTACTATTACAGTGTCCTAGAGCTCAGTCTGGCCTCTTCTCTGTCCCCTGGTTGTCTCACCTATTCTTGTGGCTCTAAATACCATCCATTTGCCCTATGACCCCCGACTTTATACCTCCAGCCTAAACTCCTCGCAAGCTCTGGACTTGTATCTCCAACTGTCTTTTCTTTCCCTATGTATTTCTTTTTTTCTTTTTCTTTTTGGCCACACCACATGGTATGCGGGATCTTAGTTCCCTGACCAGGGATCGAACCCGTGCCCCCTGCAGTGGAAGCTCGGAGTTTTAACCACTGAACCACCAGGAAATTCCCCTATGTATTTCTTTCTTTTTTTTTTTTTCGTTAACTAAAACAGTTTAATTTCAAACATATGCCCTTCTTAAAGAATTCATCTTCAAATATTTTACCACGTATATATGAAACACACACACATATATTTTTCTTCTACACTGATTCTTTTTTTTTAACATCTTTATTGGAGTATAATTGCTTTACAATGTTGTGTTAGTTTCTGCTGTATAACAAAGTGAATCAGCTATATGTATACATATATCCCCATATCCCCTCCTTCTTGCATCTCCCTCCCACCCTCCCTATCTCACCCCTCTAGGTGGTCACGAAGCACGGAGCTATTCTCCCCGTGTGATGCTTTCTTTTTAATTAATTTATTTATTTATTATTTTTGGCTGCGTTGGGTCTTCGTTGCTGTGCACGGGCTTTCTCTAGTTGCACTGAGCGGTGGCTTCTCTTGTTGCGGAGCACGGGCTCTAGGTGCTCAGGCTTCAGTAGTTGTGGCATGCGGGCTCAGTAGTTGTGGCTCGGGGGCTCCAGAGTGCAGGCTCAGTAGTTGTGGCACACCGGCTTCGTTGCTCTGCGGCATGTGGGATCTTCCCGGACCAGGGCTTGAACCCGTGTCCCCTAGCATTGGCAGGCAGATTCTTAACCACTGTGCCACCAGGGAAGTCCCCCCACCATGTATTTCTAATAGATAACTCAAACTTTATTCTGCTCTCTCATTCCATCCCATCTCCACCACCAAACCCCCTCCATCCAGTTTTCCCCTTCCCAAATGATGGTAATTACATTATTCCAGTTGCTTAGGCCCCAAACCTTGTAGTCATCTTTAACCCCTCTCTTTCTTTCATACTCCATATCCAATCCATCAGGAAATCCCATTGTATCTATGTACTTTCAAAATATATCCAGAATCTGAACACTTCTCCCCACTTCCATTACTAACCCCCAGTGACCATAATTTTCCCCCGTAGTAACAATTAAGGAGGCTATTGCCTCCTAACTGGTCATGTCACCCTTCTGCTCAAAATCTTTTAGTAGCTGCCTATTTCTCCCAGAATAAAGGCCAAAAATACTTTCAGTGACCTACAAAGCCCTATATGGTCCTGCCTTCTGTTTCTACTCTGATCTCTTCTGTTACTATTCTCCCCTTTACTCCAGTTCTCTTGCTGTTCCTTGAACATGACAAGCATGCCTCTACCTCAGGGCCTTTGCACTGGCATTTCCTCTGCCTGGAATGTTCTTCCCCAAATGCCTGCATGGCTCACCCCTCAACTTTTCTGAGTCTGTTCAAATGTCATCTTCTCTATGAGACCTTCTCTGACAACCCAATTTAAAACTGCCATACCACACTCCCACTGTCCCACACACCCCCAAACCCCCTGCCCTACTTTATTTTGTCTTTATAGTCCTTATCATATTTGAACACACCAGATACCATAAGTTATTTATATTGTTTGTCTACCCTATTTTGTTCACTGAATCCCATACCTACAGCAAGGTCTGGCACATACTAGGGTTTAATCAGTATTGTTGAATGAATGAAAACTAATTATACAATTATACTTAACTATTAAATTTTAATGCAATTATTTTTACAGAGCCCATAATTCTAATATGTTTATGACATAGCTTAAAACTAATCATCGTTATTAGCTACAACTAATTATTTCCATTAACTGATCATCACTTCACTGAAGATTATATAATGCTCTTCAGCAGACTCCAAACTACCTGTTCTTTCTAAAGTTGCACAGGGGAAACTCACTATCTGTACCCAAACATTGCCTGGATTTTAAATCACAATAACCAGCCTCTGTGACTCAAACACTGAAACAATATGGTCGCACACAGGGTCCTGGGATCAGGTTGCCATGGTAACCTCTGCTCTCATCTTCTCTGAGTTTAATTGTTCAATTCTAAAATTGCATGCTCTTGAGTTCAGCATGCTTCAACTCTGCCAGGCCTCAGCCAGCAGGAAATTAAGTGACACTGTTATTATTCATCATAATTATTTGCTAATGATAATTTATATTTAGATTTTAAGAGAATATAGAAAAAGTAAGGTATTTAAAAGGGCTTTTCAATCCACCTAATGCTGTTTTAAGTATTGGTACTGGCTTTGCATGTTGTGGGAACACTATCTTTACTTTCTCAGCCCCCCAAATGCACTCTCCTGCCCCACAATATACCTCTACCTTTCAGTCATGTTCGTGTTCCAATGTAAGATAACTGAACTTGCTTCCTTGGTCTCAAGTCCCTTAGGAGACTCAACCAAAGAAAAAAGGTGTTGGAGAATATACGATTGATATAGTTTAAGTTGTGGGAAGAAAAGGCCTAGTCATTAAAAAGAAAATGAGTTAACAAAACATTCTCCGATTTCCTGATTATTTGAGAAAAGTAAGATAATCATCACTTAAAAAATAATAAATCTGTAGTAGCTCAGGTAATTAAAATAAATGGTGACTCTCCTTGTATAACCCTTTCTATTTTCAGAAACATAATTACCTTTATAACTAGGTTAATTTTCTTAATAATGGAATAAATTTATCTCATTTTCTGGTTGTATCTGTATTTTTCAGATCAAAGAGGGCTACTGGCTCCACACTTAAGCCTTAACTCTAAGGCTTAACAGATCCTGGACGCCTGGATCAAGCCAGTGATAGTGGACATTAGCAGGGAAGGAATGCAGACTTGAAAGGTATTGATGAGATGGAATCCATTCATGACTGAATACAAGGGTGGAGAGGAAAGAAAAATTAGGTTGATTCTCAGATTTCCAACATGAGTGAGTGGGCAGAGTAGTGGCTTGGAGAGGCCAACCATTGAGTTAGGGATCTAACCCAGGAAGGATGGCGCAAGAAGATGGAGATCTCCCTTGGGGCATGTGGCCCAGTTGGGCAGAGGTCAGTATTGTATGAGCAGGTCACATGAGAGGCTTGAATTGCAACTAGAGATTTGGCAGTGAGCTAGGCCCGCCACAGAGGCTGGTCCAGGTTCAAGGATTGGTGAGAATGATGACTGGGGACTCAGCAAAGACTACTTTTTACTCTGTTTTACTTCCAAACAAAGGTTGCAAAAGATATACACCAACTGATGTTACCTGGACCTGTGAATGGACATGGGCCCCTAGGTCCAAGTTCTGGTCTCAACAGTCCCTAGATATGAGGAATCTGTAGATCAGGAGAAGCAGAATAGTGGGGCTCAGTCTGCTGTCTTTTATTCTATTTTAGGCAGGGCTTGGGGTTGGGGATGGTGAAGAGAGGGGAAAACAGGTCAGCATTCAAATGTCCAACTTGTCCCCATACAAGGAATCTCCTGCTGCGCTCTAGCAACAGACTTCTGCATTTTATTTCTTGCCGTACCATTGGCCTATTGGAGGTTTCAGTATATCAGGCTTCCCCCAGGGAGTTATTAGCATACAGATAGTAATTCAGGCTTTGGGCTTGGATGAAATCCCATAGGAAGAGTAGGTAGAGTGAGCAAAGAAAGGGCCAGAGGTGGAACCCTGGGAAACCCCACCATCTAAGACCAGAAAGAGGAAATGAAAAGGGAACTAGGAAGAGTTTTCAGAGAAATAAGAAGAAAAATATGGGGAGGAAATGGTGTTCTAGAAGTCGAGGAACAAAGGTTTCAAGTAGGGAAGAGTGTTCCACTGGGCCAAATGCTACAGAGAGCATAAGGGCTGAGGAGTCTGGTGAGCCTGGCAGTTAGAAGGTGACCTTGGCCAAGCCAAGTTTTATTCCTTTAAGCCAGAGAGCAATGCTTGACTGAGAGGTGAGAATAGGAATCTGTGTTGAGCTGCCTGGGGGTGGATAGGGGATTGCGGGTTGTGGGGCAGTGGTCACAGAATTCAAGAATTTTTCTCAGTTCAAAAATACAATTTATGGGCTTCCCTGGTGGCACAGTGGTTAAGAATCCGCCTGCCAATGCAGGGGACACAGGTTTGATCCCTGGTCTGGGAAGATCCCGCATACTGCGGAGCAACTAAGCCCGTGCTCCACAACTACTGAGCCTGTGCTCTAAAGCCCGCGAGCCACAACTACTGAAACCCGCGCGTCCAGAGCCCATGCTCCGCAACAAAAGAAGCCACCGCAATGAGAAACCTGTGCACCGCTACAAAGAGTACACCCCCGGGGCTTTCCTGGTGGCGCAGTGGTTAAGAATCTGCCTGCCAACGCAGGGAACACGGGTTCGAGCCCTGGTCCGGGAAGATCCCACGTGCCGTGGAGCAACTAAGCCCATGCGCTACCACTACTGAGCCTGCGCTCTAGAGCCCGCGAGCCACAACTACTGAGCCCGTGTGCCACAACTACTGAAGCCCACGTGCCTAGAGCCTGTGCTCCGCAACGAGAGAAGCCACCGCAATGAGAAGCCCACGCATTGCAACGAAAAGTAGCACCCGCTCTCCGCAACTAGAGAAAGCCCGCGCGAAGCAACAAAGACCCAACACAGCCAAAAATAAATAAATTTTAAAAAAAAAAGAGTACGCCCCGCTTACCGCAAACAGAGAAAGCCCGTGTGCAGCAACAAAGACCCAACGCAGCCAAATAAATAATTTTTTTAAAAAAAGGAAAAAAAAGAAGAACTCACTAAAGAATGCCAAGGACACATGAAGAACATTCCACGGCCTGTAGATTAAGGGACAGTTTGTCTTTATCTTCCTATAGCCACTTACTTTTTTCATTTAAGGCATTTGTCTGAGTTGCGTCATTTGGTACTAAACCTTATAAATTAAAAAAGAAATTAGCAAAGACGTTTGAAATAAAGCTTTTAGAATTGTTCGAGAAGGGACAAAAGTATAAAAATTCATTTTTTGCATACACATCTAGACATGAGAATTCTAAAGTACATTTTTAAAAGGCAAAAAGTATTTTCTGAGACCCTAATTGCATAGAGTGTATTTTTAATGTGGAATTGAAGCAGGAAGAGGATTTTATAATTTCTAACTGGCTCAAGAGAAATTACTTCCAAAATGAAAGGTTTTCTCATTAGGTACAAATTCTGGTTTCTTGACTTAAAATCAAGGATGTGGATCAATGAAGCAAACCAAATAGGATACCGGGGCAATTCCTTTAATCAATAGAACACAATAATAGAACAAAGGGTGGGTAGGCACTAAGTTACCAATTCCTTAAAACACCGTTAGTAGGATACAGTACACACAGGAAAGCGTTCCCCCAATACCACAGATGTCCTCACTCACAAAAAGCTTTCATACTGAAGCAAGTGACAAAATGGAGTGTCTTTCTTCTGCTACAGTCCGCAGTCTGGGTGAGAACGTGGCTGATGTTTTGCACCTGGCACGCGGGATGTCATTTGACCTGTAGTTGCACATCCCGCCACTGGCACTTCCTTCTGAGCCTGCTTCTTTGCTCTGTCCAAAGCCTTTCCCAAGACAGGAACCTCCAGATTGCTTGCTTGCTGCCTGCTCTGCCACTGTGTCTGCCACCAGCCTCTCTGCAGTGTGCCTGAGCTCCCGCCTGGCTTCCCGATCAGCTCCATCAGCATGCTGGCCGTGACAAGAGCCCACAGGGACCGGCAGAAGACAATCGCAACAGCAAAGCTTGGAACGCAGATGTTCAGCATGCACCTCTAGGTGACATCCATCATAATCCAGTCCCCAAGCTGGATACGACTTAAGAATGCATGAGTAACACAAATGCTGCTGTTACTTAGAGTGAGCCAGGCAGAAGCAGGACAGGAGAAGTCCCAGGCAAACACCTCAGTAATTATTTATCTGTTACCTGATTGTTCTTACACAGAAGAAAAGTAGCTCCTTGGTGTGAAAGGGGACACCTGGATGTAATGCTAGTTTGAATCTTGGGTCTTCCATTGACCAACTGTGTGATCTTGGGCAAGGTATAATTTCTTCATTTGTACCTAATTTCAGGGTTGCTGGAAGAGTTTGATGAGGCCCCTCCAGAGCTGAGGCAAGAGGTGCTTACGCCCTCCCAGACCACCTTTCAGGAGCTATGGGTCAAACTGCTCTAATCCCACCCTTCCCCAGTTCTCATAACTGGCCTCTTGCCCAATTCACAAGCCTCAAGTCTCCAATTCTCACAACTGAACCTAGTAACTGGAATATTCCTGAGCTAACTCAACACATATTTAGGCTCCTGTTATGTTGCAGGCACTGAGCAAAATGGGTACATTTCCTGCATATATAGAATTTACAAGTCAGATTAGAGAAACAAACATTAATCAAATAATGATACTAATGAAGGAATAACAAGCTGGGGAAAGTGTTGTGAAAAAGCAGCACAGGATGTTCTCAGAGTCAATATCAGGGAGACCAGGGTTTCAGGGAAGGATTTCCCACGGAAATGACCCACAAGCAGAGAGCTGAAGGATGAGAAGGAATTAGCTGGATGAAGGGAAGGCTGGGGAGGAAGCGGCAAAGAGTGTGGCATGAGGAACTGAAAGAAGCCCAAGTAGCTGGCTTGGCTTGAAGTCCATGTTTGGAAATTGGGCTATTTCCTAAGAACAATGGGAAATCACTGAAGGGCTATAAGCAGGATGAGATTTGCATTTTAAAAACTCCACTGGATACTATGTGCATAATATATTGGACAGATGAAAGAGTAGAAGTGGGGAGACTAGTCTGGAGGCTCTCGCCATGATCTAGGTAAGAGTTGCTTATGGCCCGGCCTAGAGTGTGACAGTACACAGCACAGGGCTGAACAAGGCAGTCTGGGCCTCTGCCTTCATGGAGCTTCTGGAGAAGATGTTAAACTAGTGTTCACAGCTGAGCACTGAGTCCTATGAGTGCACGGAGCAGAGGTTCTAGAATACCCTGCTGCTACTCTCTCCTTTCCTGAGCCTGGAGCCTGGCCTTGAGACAGCCTTTCCAAGAATAAGCCCTGCTCCTTGAACCCCAAGTTGACGGCTCATTTATAAGTCAGTTAGATGGTGACTTCTTGCCTGGATTTCTGACTCTTTTTTAATCTTATCTATTTGAAAAAGTGGATACCTGCTAAGCATCAACCAGGTTCCAATCTCTGTATCTTAGTTCTCTCTTTTCCAACCCCAGGCCCAGACTAGAGCCCTCTGAACACCCAAGCTTGTCAATCAGGACATCAACCATCAGTGAGTTCATCCCCAGCACCTGACCCACCCCAGTGAGGGTTTCTGTGCCAAATGCTAGACCTTCTCCAGGTTAGACCCTTACTGAGTCCCACTGGTTCCCAAGATACAAGAGCAACTCTCCTCTAGCTATTATTGAAGAGACACTTTCATTGAAAGCCCTTAGTTCCAGCACTAGAAACTTCTGGAAAATAGGGGAATTATACATCCTCATCTTGATATATTAATGACCAGTTTTGCTGAATTATTTTTATCATGGTGAAACTGTTATAAGAGCTTTGTTAATGTACATAAAGGCAGAGAAGAGATATTGCTTTTGAAAAGCACTCATGCAAAATATTTGATATTCTTTTTTGAAATAGGTCACTTTCTGAAAAGACAAACCATTGTGGCTTTCATTTTAGGTTTCAGAATGTGAAAAGAGGACTTCCCTGGTGGCACAATGGTTTGGAATCCACCTGCCATAGTAGGGGACACAGGTTTGAGCCCTGGCCCGGGACAATCCCACATGCCACGGAACAACTGAGTCCGTGCACCACAACTACTGAGCCTGCATTCTAGAGCCCGTGAGCCACAACTACTGAGCCCAAGTGCCAAAACCACTAAAGCCCACAATCCTAGAGCCCATGCTCCACAACAAGAGAAGCCACCACAATGAGAAGCCCACGCACCGCAATGAAGAGTAGCCCCCCTCGCCTCAACTAGAGAAAGCCCGCGTGCAACAAAGACCCAACGCAGCCAAAAATAATTAATTTAACAAAATAGAAAAAATATTTTTAAAAAAAGAATGTGAAAAGAAAAGGAGATCCTGACAAAAACCCTGAACTCACGAAAATTAACTATCAAGGAATGAAAACAGAATTTTAGAATAAGTGGTTAATTATGACTTTTCCACACATACCATTCCATGCAGTAGAGTGCATAATGAAAACAACTGTGCATGTTTAGTAGTGTATTGCTGAATGATAATTTGCATCGACGGTGTCCTCAAATCAACCAATTCAAGCAAACTTAATAATGAGAAGCTTCAAGAGGAAAATAAGAGTCTGGCTCAGTTAGAATAATGATTAATTCACAACTGCAATACACACCTTGGAAGGTTTCAGTAGAGAAGCTGGCTGGATGTGCAGCATGATGTAATCAGCCTGTTTAGGTCTGAGTTGAACTGCATCAGTGATGTGGGGCGTGGGGTACTGCCTCTATTCTTTTTCTTTTTTTTAACATCTTTATTGGAGTATAATTGCTTCACAATGGTGTGTTAGTTTCTGCTTTATAACAAAGTGAATCAGCTATGCATATACATATATCCCCATATCTCTTCCCTCTTGCATCTCCCTCCCTCCCACCCTCCCTATCCCACCCCTCTAGGTGGTCACAAAGCACCGAGCTGATCTCCCTGTGCTATGCGGCTGCTTCCCACTAGCTATCGGTTGAGTGGCATGGACATGTATACAGTACCGCCTCTATTCTTAAAGAAAGAAAAGACTTAGGTCTTCCAGAACTGAGGTTTATAATAATTGGTTTTTATAACAGAATATAAAAGAAATTCTTCTCCAGAAATAGGATCCCTTCCTCCCCCCTCAAATACACACTTGACCATCCCTCTTTTGATTTCTTTAGGAAACTGACACAAGGTACATGGGAATTAAAAACTATAACTTCTGTTGTACTTCTGGCTCTCCTTCTGATCTTCGGTATGATTGCAGAGCAGCTCAACATCTGAATTAAAATTTGGCTTTTATTTGATGCTCAAAAGCCACGAACGTGCAGGTGTTACTGAAACGACTGGTGTGTGACCCACGGTTTTCCACATTAGGCACGAATACAGGACTGTCCTTCGGTGTGTGATTACAGCAGCTATTCATAGGACTCCCCTGCAGTTTGCCTCTAGGAGTCAATAAGGAGAGCAGCTACCAGTCTGATTGCCTTCTGTCCTCGGTCACATTGCCTGCCACACACTGGATTGGAATCTGTCCTCAAGACAGACATCAAAGTGGCTGACAGTTACTTAGACATTCACAGCAACTAAATTAAATCACTGCCAGGCAAGGTAATCAACTTCTCAGTAACCAACTGCCGCAGTGGCAAAATCCAGCAAATGATCAGCTTAGGGTTGGTTTGGGGGAATGGCATTGGCAGCAGCCTCCTGGTTCTGGGAGGGACACTGTGGGCTGGTGGAATAAAGAGTTACTATGGAATCAGACCGAACTGGGTTGCAATTTTTACTGAGCCTCCTATCAGCTGGATGGTCTTGGACTGTTTCTTAATCTTCTTGAGCTTGAATTTCCTTATCTGCAAAATGGAGAGACAGTTAAACCTACTTTGTAGATTGCTGCAATAATCTGAGATAATATGTATAAAATCCTATCCTAGAGCCTGGCACATACCAGGCACTTGGTAAAAGGTAGCTAGTTTCTGAGACTCCCCCTCCAATCCATCCTCCTGTTGCTGTCAGATGATTCCTTCCTCAAATACAATTTTTACTTTGTCTCCTTTTGGTAGTCTCACCTATCCAAACATATCTGCCTGGTCCAGTCACTCTCATGCAAATGATTCTTGCTTATCCTAGCTTGGGTTTCCTCCCTGGCCTGGAAAGTCCTCCTTTTTTACCTCTGTCCATCCAAATTCTTCCCATGTTTGCATTTGGTTGGTTGGTTGGTTGTTTGGTTGGGTTTTTTAAACCCAGCTCAAGCCCACTTCCTTCTTTAGAGGAAGACTTACTCATTGATCTCCCTCTCTGATTGTAAGGGCACCTACAGGTAGTTTGCACCTCACATGCCATACCAGAATTTCTTATGTGCTAATCTCCTCACCAACAGATGGTAAGTTCCCTGATACAAGGAGAGTATCACAAACTATATCTGCGTCTACCATGGTTCTCAGTAAAATTTTGACCATGTTATAGACTCTCACATTTCTCTTTATGGACTCACTCATATAGCATTCTTTTTTTTTTTAAATTTATTTATTTTATTTATTTATTTTTGGCTGCGTTGGATTTTCATTGCTGTGCGTGGGCTTTCTCTAGTCGTGGCGAGCGGGGGCTACTCTTCTTTGTGGTGTGCGGGCTTCTCCTTGTGGTGGCTTCTCTTGTTGAGGAGCATGGGCTCTAGGCACGCGGGCTTCAGTAGTTGTGGCACGCAGGCTCAGTAGTTGCGACGCACAGGCTTAGTTGCTCCGCCGCGTGTGGGATCTTCCTGGACCAGGGCTTGAACCCATGTCCCCTGCATTGGCAGAAGGATCCTTAACCACTGCACCACCAGGGAAGCCCCCTCATGTAGCATTCTTATCTTCATGTTGATTTTACTTAATTAGTAAGTACCTGTAATAGTCATGCATTCGTTGGAGCCAAAATACAGCTTTCAATGAAACAGAAGTAGAATCACTTTTAAAATCAACTGCAACCGCAGTTTCTATCTGTTCCTGAAAAAAATCAGATTTGTGAGGCTAAAAGTATTCCGATAGCTTTTTTGTTCCATCTTTTTCCCTCCAGCAGAAGCACCATAAAGCCATCCAAGGCCTAAAATAAATGAATGAATGGATGTACGTATGAATGAAAGAAGTGGAGGGAATTCCAAGAAAGAATTCAGAGCTTCTTGCCTACAAATGCTTGGGACATGTGCTTAACCGCACAGATAAGCTTTTAGAAAGGGCTGGCAGTAAATCTTCTGCTAGGGTTCCCTTATTGTTTTAAAGGGATAAGATATTTCTATAGCAATTATTTTCAATCTAGTTTATGGCATTCTAAAGCATCTCCAAAATCTCCAAAGCAAATTAATTCTCATTTACTTTATGGTTTAAGCATAAGTGTAGCCCATAGAGTACTTTTAGAAAAAAAAGGGAATGATTGAAGGGTCTCAAAGTCAAACAGCCCCTTTGTTTGATTCCAAGAACACTGAGGATTATAGCTGTGTATTGACTGAATAAAGGTGTGCTATATGGTGCAGAAGAGGGCCCTGGGCAAGAGAGAGCGCCAGACTGAAGTCAGAGTTTTCAGAGGGGTGAGCTAAGAGCTACAACATCTGTGGCTGACCGAAGTAAAGAGTAGGTGAGGGTTCCTCAGTTGCAGAGAAGAGATTTGGCTGGAGAGCACAGTTATCTGTGGTCAATAATTATCAAGTGGAATCCCAGGAACCCAAGAGTGCAAGAAAGAGTGCCATCACTGGAGAAGTGGATGATGGGACTCTGACTCTGTGGTGAGGGACACCTAGAGCAGTGACTCTCAGTTCTGGCTGTACTTCGAACCGCCTGGGGAGAGTTGAAAAAAAAAAATCATATCAGGCCATCACCCCCATAGATTCTGATTTGATTGGTCTGCGGTGGAGCCTGAGCACTGTATGTGTGTGTGTGTGTGTGTGTGTGTGTGTGTGTGTGTATGTTTCGCTCTGTCTTAAAGTTTCTCAGGGGAACAGACTTGAGGACACAGGAGGGGAAGGGGAAGCTGGGATGAAGTGAGGGAGTAGCACTGACATATATACACTACCAAATGTAAAATAGATAGCTAGTGGGAAGCTGCTGCATAGCACAGGGAAATCAGCTCGGTGCTCTGTGACCACCTAGAGGGGTGGGATAGGGAGGGGGGGAGGGAGTCTCAAGAGGGAGGGGCTACGGGGATATATGTATACGTATAGCTGATTCACTTTGTTGTATAGCAGAAACTAACACAACATTGGAAAGCAATTATACTCCAATAAAGATATTAAAAACAACAACAACATAAAGTTTCTCAGGGGATTTTACTTGGTAACCAGCACTGAGAACCAGTGGTCTAGGTTAGTTGCAACGTGCTTAGTTTTCACGGCTAGGTGCGTTTAACTGCCATAAGTAGGGTCATCCCTTCTCTGGACCAATCCCATTCCCATACAGTTACTTTAGCTAAATAAGTTAATATGTAAGTGCTGTTGATTCCACTCTGACCTAAGCTGAGTACCACCCGTGGACCTGGGCAAGCAGGGCTCTGAAGCTGGGTCCCACATTTCCTCTTTCTCTGAAGCACCTTCTTCAAAATTTTCTAGTCCCCTTCTGGTGTTTGGGATCCACAACTGGACCAGGACCTGCATGGGTCCTGGTCCCCATTTCTCTTCTTTGGGGCACTTTCCAACACTGTAGCCCACAATACTCCCTTCTCAAGTGGAGGGGTCAACCAGATCCCCAAAGACCTCTGGGCTCTGTGCCTTTAGAAGAGTTATCCCAGGAGCCTGTGGATGGCTCCAGTTCCAGGAGGATGGACTGGTGAACAGATTGCTCCACTGGCCATCAGGCACCTTTCTTCCCTTGCAATCATGTGAAACTGAGCCACTGGATGACATTGACACACTGATTTGGGGTGACCCAAATTGTGTATATAGACAGGAACCATGTACCCAGGGCTAGTCCTGCCCAAAAGAATCTTAACTCATTCCCTTGAAATAAATCCTTGCATCTGCCCAGGTTCCCTATACTTTCTCCTTTCCCCAACTTCCCCCAAACCAAATCTCTTCTGGTACCTCATTCTCCACAGAGTCTGGATTTCTTGCCTCTAAATCCCAGTGTTCTCATGATTGAGGTGCTAATATCAGCTGATGACTCTCTTGAATGCCTCCCATATATAAAGATCTTCCAGGTACTGGTGATTTAAGTCCCATTGATTACCTGTGTCAAGGCCTAGGTACCCAGGATCCTAGATTCAGTATAAATAATTGGTTAATGATATCTCCATACTTCTTTCTCCCCTCACCCCTTCCACCTCCATCTCCCATGTAAGCTGATGTCCCAAATTCAGTCTTAAATACATGTCCCCTGCTGTTGTTCCCATGCTCAGACTTGCAGGCTTAACCATGAATCTGACATTCCAGTCCCGGGATCTGCTTACATTCTTCAGTCTGCACTGATTGTCCCTGTCAAGGACGAGTAATCATGATAGGTGCTGTAAAATTCTTGTTACAGTAGAAACACACATCAGAGTGTAGACTGTCCTAGGTTTGCAGATGTAGGTAGTAGAGGAACTAAGGCTGGTTTAAAAATTAAATAACTGATATTCACTGAAGTTATGGCTCAATATAATGACAATTGCAGCTAACATTTATCAGGCATTTACTCAAAAATTATTTCCAACACTAAAAAACTTAGTATTTACTGAATGTTTACCATATTCCAAGTACAGCAACCCTATGAGTTGAGCATTTTATCATTATCCCTATTTTTCAGATAGGAAACTAAGACACAGAGAGGCTAAGTAACTTGCCCATGGTCACACAACTAGTCAATAGTAGAGCTGACAAAAGAAATCAGGTCTGTCTGAATCAAACCCTGTCTGTTAGCCATCTCACGATACTGCCTTCTGATGAGTTTTATCTAAAAAGGCAACTTTCTTTTCTAATGTTCATGCCAACTAAATTCTGAGTATTTGATGGATGGTGTTATCCTTTTGTATTTAAATATGCAAACCCATAGGGTCAACAAGGATTCTCAATCAAAAGTCTAGCAATGCATGCAGAAAAAGTGAGAATGAATTGTGCATTGAACTAAGAAAATTTCTGATGGGCACTATTCCTTTTATTATTACAGAGAGACATTTAAAATATATATTAATCATCTATTATTTATTTTAAATATTAAATTCATTTGTGTGTCAGATGTTTTATTCCTCTAAACTAATACCTTTTCAAAATGAGGCTCCCAGCTTCTATCCAAGCAGGCTTAGTTCTGGTAAAGAAGTCCAAGAATGATGTTCAAGAAGAGGCATATTCACACCTTCCTGCTCCCCTTACACTCACTCCCCTACATTACCCTCCCACCTCAGCTTGGAATTAATCAAAATGTATCTAAATTCTAAGATCAAGCAGCAGTGGGAAAAGTGACTTACTTTCCACGTCTGAAAGCCTGACATCTATTTTTTAATCCACGTTAGCCCTGTGGTCTAAGGCCGACTCCCTCCATGATTTATTTATGTAATTTAAGGATTCATGAGAATTCCCATTACTGAGTAGTCAGTTAGGAGTTTGTTTGTTTGTTTCAATCTAAAAAATTCCATAGTGGAACCTTTAATTAGACTGAAGGAGAAGAGTTTCACTAAAAAAGAACACACTGTGGTAGATGATATCACTTGTTTAGTAACATGAATCAGCACAAGAATTGCTTTGGGCATAATTCAGATAACAAGCAAATGAGCTGTTTTCCTCATATGGGAGCTGAATATCCACAAAACCATAATCTTCTCATGGCTGATACCTGATGGTTAAGCAAAGTGTTACTATGCAGCTTGATTATTTCTAAATAAGAAATATGCTGGGGTTTTTTTTCAAGTCATTTTTGATTGATCTATCATTTGAGAAGTACGATTTTATATACTTTTGGGCTTCTGGCCAGCCCTTTGATAGGCTGACAATAATTCAAATCTGACTTTGGTATGGTTTCTAAGCAAGACTTTCCGTGCTCTGAAAGCCAGTACACTGTGTATGTTACTGCCCTCTACTGGTTGGAGCAAGAAGTGCTGGAATTGGGCAGAATTGCTCATGTGCGAGGCACTTCATACAGGTTACCTTCCAGAGCAGTCTGATTGTAAGATTGGACAATAGGATTAATTGACACCAGCCACACAGTCTGGCGATGTGTGAAGACCCCGCAAATACTTCGAGGAATGAACCCATAGCAAAATACCTGCAGATGCATTTTTTCATCTCACAAAAACCTCCTAACCGTGCAAATAAGTAGTAGAAGCTAAACTCCACAGATCACCACACAGCTTCTCCTTCATATAAAGCAGGTGTGAGGTTTTTCTACCACCGTATTATTTCACCTGCCTACTACTCTTCCTCACTTTCCGAGGTTAAAAGAAATGTTTGGTAACGATTCATCTTTCATAGTGCAATGCCACTAAATTTTTTTTTTTAATATTTATTTATTTATTTATGGCTGTGTTGGGTCTTCGTTTCTGTGCGAGGGCTTTCTCTCTAGTTGCGGCAAGTGGGGGCCACTCTTCATCGCGGTGCGCGGGCCTCTCACTATCACGGCCTCTCTTGCTGCGGAGCACAGGCTCCAGATGCGCAGGCTCAGTAATTGTGGCTCACGGGCCTAGTCGCTCCGCAGCATGTGAGATCTTCCCAGACCAGGGCTCGAACCCGTGTCCCCTGCATTGGCAGGCAGATTCTCAACCACTGCGCCACCAGGGAAGCCCCGCCACTAAATATTTTTTAATGATGATAGAAACAGAGGAGATAATATAGAGGTAACAATCAGGAAAATACAGGCAAGAAATAGTTTATAAGTGGTTACCCAGTGGGAGTGGGCTGAAATGAGGTGAGAAGGGAGACAGGAGACTTTTACTTTGACTTTATTTTTATTTACATTTTTTAGTGATTTAATTTCTTTACTTTGATTTTAGACTCTCTTGTATTGTTTAATTTTTTTTACCTGTGTATGTATTAATTTTATCATATCTTTCTAAGCTTTGAAGTCTTTCATAAATAGTGTAGTTCAGAGGACATCGGAAGAGTCATTCTGTGCCTAGGGAGTGATAAGATGTTGTGGTGGGTAAATAGTTAGGGTAGAATAGCTGCTATAAAAAATTAATCCCCAAGTGTATATTGACCCAAACACCATAGAAGTTTACTTCTGTCTTTCAGAGCAAGGTAGTTCCAGGTGGGTGAGGTGGGGCTGCAGGAATGGAGGAGGGGGAGGAAGAGAGCTGGGTTACACACAGTCATTCGAGGACCAGGTTGGCAGAGGCTCCCTGTCTTCAGCATGTGGTTTCCAAGGTCACCTGAGAATCAACATGGAGCCAGCAGAAGGGAAAAGGACATGGAGAAGTACGCATGTGAGGATTTTTAGCCATTACTTCTGCTCACATTCCATTGGTTGGAACTCTGTCAGTTGGCCATCCCCAACTGCAAGGGAGGCTGGGAAATATGGACCGGCAGAATACCCAGCAAGAAGAGAAGCACCTGGTTAGCAGGTAGCAGTCTGTCACAGAGGATTACCATATACACTTCTAGGGTCCCTGCCTTTGGGGACTCGTAATCAGGTCTAAGGATACTAGAATAAAACCCAAAGACAGGATGTAGAAGGTGGTTTGTGGCACATCCCCTCAGCCCACCTCTGAACTCACCTCAATCTGAATGGTTCCCATGCTCACTGCCTACGTCCCACATAGAGTGCCCCTGTGACTCTCAGCTGTTCTGCCTCTGGGGTTTTTCTGAAACCACAAGAGTTCCCTCAGCCTGTGCAGGACAGTCCAAAAGGATAGGGGAATTAATACCCTGGGGACAAACCTTACCAATGGTGGACACAGCAGGTGGATTCTAAGGCACCTCCTACTTGGGTTTTCATAACATTTCCAGTGGAGCTGAGCCCTAGCCACCTGCAGTGGTAAGCAGCCCAATAATGTACCGCTTACTGACTTTTTCCTCCTGCCCTGTGTCACCCTCTGCTTGCTCTCTCCTGCTTCCTCAGGTCACCTTCCAAATGAACCACCTGAACTCAAGTCAACTCGGAGTCCCAGGCTCTGCTTTGGGGAAGAACGACCCAAATTAAGACAGGAGAGGAGTTAAATGCTTGCCCTCAGCTTCTCAAGAAAGCGAACTCCCGGAATTTAGGAAACCCACTCTGAGGAAGGGATTTGTTCCCTATTTTGGAATCCTAGGCTAGAATCTGCAGAAGTTATTGCTGGTGCAACTTGGAAGTGTACTAAACCGATACCTGGCTTAACTCCCACACAGTTGATAAACATTCTCTCAACGGAGGGGATTGTACACTTGAAAGAATAGGGCCCTTGGGGGACTACAAGAGCCACGTAGTCTAGGTGATTTGTTTGCAAGGAACAGAAAGCTCTTCAGGGTGGCTTAAGGAAAGAGTTTTAGTATGAGATACAAGGGATTTCCAAGGCAATCAAGTGCAATAAGCATAGTCAGGCCGTTATGGTAACCGGGACTCATTGGACAGCTATTCTCTGTCTTTCTCTGTCTATCTAGGACAACGTGTTCTCTCAAACTCTGCTCTAGGTCCACTTTGGTCTTGAAGTCTGGCTTCTGGGCAAGGCTCTTAGTTTCGGCTCCTCATTAGAATTATACTTCATGTGGCTTTCCATCAAAAAATGCACCCACTGTGGCTCAAACACTATGTAACCATAATTTAGTGCCTACCTCTTCAACTGGAGCTTAGGTATGTGGGGTTGGGGAGATGGAAGACAAACTAGGAAAGGGAAGATGGATGTGGCAGGAAAAATTGAGGTGGATATTTTTTTATGTAGACACTTCGGGTAGAGTGACCTCAGCAGAAGAGATCACTTAGTTCATTAAAGGCCAAAGCAAGTTAGAATGGTAGCTGGAGAAGTCTAAGTGTCTAAGACTTAAGGATTTAGATTAAGGCAGAATTAAGCCTGGAGCTGGATGATGAAAGGAACAGAGGCGAGTTATGGCACATGTGCTAGAGAGCAGCGGTGGCATGCTACAAAATCTATGTATCTGTGGCTACAAGTAATAGAAAGCCCAAGTCTGGCTTAAACAATAAGAATATCCAATTATGTCACATAAGAAACCTGGAGATAGGCTGTTCCAGAATTGGTTAATAAAGGAGCTCAAAGATGTCAGGACTCTGGGTTGGCTTCTCTGTCATTCTGTGGGTATTACCCTAAGGGTCAGAACATGACTGCTGCAACACAAATATCATGTTCTCCTATATTGCAAGGCAGGAGTTTTTTCTTCGTAACTGTCCCTTTTATCAAAAATCAACATCTTCCCCAGATGTTCACAGCATACTTCCCATCAGGTTCCATTGCTCAGAACAGGGTCACATACCTAATCTTTAACCAATTACTTGCAAAGGGAAATTCCACTATAGCAGGCACTTTATCTGTCTTATTCATTGTTGTATTCTCAGAACTGAGAATATGTTTGGCAAATATGTAAGCACTTAATAGATATTTGCTGAATGACCTGAAAAGGACATAGAATTACAATGATTGGCTTAGATCAATCTGTGACTCATTCCCTGAGGCAGGACCAGAGCTCATCTCCCTAAGCATATGTTTCCCTATAACCATATCCCATTCAGCCTTGACCATGCATACCATGCATGAAAATTATTCCAAGGGGGGGGTCATCAAGCTAAATGAAAAAGGTAAAACAATAAAACTTTTAGAAGAAAACATGGAAAATATGTTAATAGCTATGATTATGTTTTCTAATTGAGGTATAGTTGATGTACAATATTATATAAGTTTCAGGTGTACAACACAGTGATTCACAATTTTTAAAGGTTATACTCCATTTACAGTTATTATAAAATATTGACTATGTTCCCTGTGCTGTATAATATATCCTTGTAGCTTATTTATTTTATACACAGTAGCTTGTATCTCTTAATCCTCTACCACTATCTTGTCCCTCCCTTCTTTCCTCTGCCCACTGTTATCCACTAGTTTGTTCTCTATGTCCGTGAGTCTGTGTCTTTTTTGCTATATTTACAAGTTTCTTTTATATTTTAGATTACACATATAAGTAATAGCATACAGTATTTGTCTTTCTCTGTCTGACTTATTTTGCTTAGCATAATACGCTCCAAGTCTATCCATGTTGTTGCAAATGGCAAAATTTCATTCTTTTTTATGGCTGAGTAGTATTCCATTGTAAATATATATATACCACATCTTCTTTATCCATTCTTCTATTGATGGAAACATGCTTCCATATTTTGGCAACTGTAAATAATGCTGCTATGAACATTGGGGTGCATGCATCTTTTCGAATTAGTGTTTTTGTTTTTTTAGGATATATACCCAGGAGAGGAATTGCTGGATCATACGGTAGTTCTATTTTTAGTTTTCTGAGAAATCTCCATGCTGTTTTGCATGTGATGATCTTTTAATGTCTCATCTTGACTACAGTCCCCAGTCATTCAATCAGATACTAACCTAGGTGTTACAGTAAAGGCATTTTGTAGATGTGATTACAGTTCATAATCAGTTGATTTTAAGTAAGGGAGATGTCCTAGATGATCTGGGTGGACCTGATTCAATCAGTGGAAGGCCTTAAGAGCAGAGCTGAGGCTTCCCAGATGAAGAAGAAATTCTGCCTGTGGACATCAGCTCCAGCCCATGCCAGGAGTTCCATCCTATGCTTCCTGATAGCCTGCCCTATGGACTTTGAATTTGCCTAGTAGGCTCCCATTTCACATAAGAAAATTTCTTGCAATAAATCTCTTAATATATAAATCTACTGGTTCTACTTCTCTGGTTGAAACTTGACTGATACCATTGCATTGGGGGCAAACAAAGATTTTTTAACCAAGACTCAAAAAGCACTACTATAAAAGAAAAAACTTGATAATTTGGACTTCATTAATATTCTTTCAGGAATTCCCCAAAAAGGTACCATTAACAGAATAAAAAGACAAATCACACTGGGAAAAGATATTTACAATACATATTTCTGTCAAAATATTCATGTTCAGAATATGTAAATAACTCCTACAAATCAATAAGGAAAAAATAAACAACCCAACTAAAAGTGGACATGAGATTTGAACAGGCTTTTGCAAAATAAGATATCCAAACATCCAATAAGTGTATGAAAAGATGCTCAGCATCATTACTCGTTAGGGAAATGCAATTTAAAACCACAGTGAAATACCAGTAGATGCCAACCATAATGGCTAAAATTAAACGGATCAATAGTGCTAAATGATGGCAAGGATGTGGAAGAACTGGGATTCTTATACATTGCTGATGTAAAACAGTATAACCACTTTGTAAACCAGAAATCTGGCAGTTTCTGCTAAAACTAAATATATCCAACCACTTGACAGCAATTCCAGTTCTAGGAATTTACTGAAGAGAAGTGAGTATATATGTCCACAAAGGACATGCATAAGGATGTTCATCCCAGCTTTATTCGTATTAGCCAAAGCAGAAACAACTCAATGCCCATCCACAGAAGAATAGGTAAATAAACTGAGATATATTCATAAAATAGAATATATTTTATTTAGCAATAAAAAGGAACAAATCATTGGTACATACAAGAACATGATGAATCGCATAGATACTGAGTGAGAGAAGCCAAGTTTAAAAGGTACATAACATATGAGTCCACTTATACAAAGTTCAAGAATTGGCAAAACTAATCAATGATGACAGAAGTTAGAATAGTGACTACCCACCCTTCCTCTCCATGGAATTGGGATGCAGACTTGGAAGAAGCAAGAGGGAATCTTTTGAGGTGCTGGAAATTGTCTAGATCTTGATCTGTGTGGTAATGATACAAGTATATACAGATACAACAATTCATTGAGCTATACTCTTAGAATTGGTGTCTTTGGTGTTTAGGTATTATCCCTCTCTAAAAGTAAAAAAAACAACAACAACAATAACCACAAAAACACTGGGGGGTTCTATTCCCAAGGACTGTTGGATACAATGAACAGTATCTGTCACAGCCACTCCAGGGGGTCTGAGAACAGAGGGTCCTGCTCTCTCTACACTACCTGAGTGCATTTCCCACTGGGTCTCTGAAGGAGGAGGATCTGAGGAGAACCTTCTCAGGACATCCACCTGAGAGGCTGGTGGAATTTGGAGTCCTGGGAGTTAAGAATTCTAGTTAATACTCCTCTAAACATTACTTGGGTTGTTGCAATGGTGTATAAAATGAACATGAAGGATCAGACAGGATCTCCTTCAATTTAAATCTTTTGCCTAAAATTTGATTTAGTGAATGTTGTAGGGAGGCCTGGGTTTTTACTGCCTGAACCAATAATGAAGATAGATCTGGAGATGTAATTATTTACAGTAAGCATAAATAAGCACAAATCTCAGTTGACAACTGGGAGGTCACCTTTTCTTCCTGTTAGTATCATTTTAAAACTACATTGAAATTTGCTGTTCCTGAAGTCTTCACTGGTACCTGGGAATATCGCCTCATGTATTTCATTTGGTTAGAAGGCTTACGTTAAATAAAGCAGCAGGTGAAGACCTTCTGCTATCAAAGTTATTCAAAGCCTGTTCAAATGACATGCTCTAAAATATAGACCCATCTGTTTATTAAATGGTCCATTTAAACCTGATGCTTATTTCTTCCTTAAGATACGTCAGACTGAGGATTTCTGGATCAATGTTTTATACAAGTTTCAAGCATAGATACTCCACTATTACCTAACAGAAAAAATTACCAAGAATAATATAATAGACTGTTAGTAGCCTCACATTCTTGGAATTAAATGGGCACAACTTAAAAACTTAAATACAGTAAATGAATTATAGAGTTAGTTTTTCCTGTTTGCTTTTTGACTTACCTTTCCTCTGCCTTTAATCCTGAACTAGAATGATTCTACTACGTTAAGCTTCCTAAGCACAGTACTAACTCCCAGCTCTTGGTTCTTATACAAAAGCTGCGTTTTAACATCTTAGCAAGAGTCAGTATCTGTTTTCTGACAGATCTGTCTCCTGGCAAACCAGATAACTACATTGAAGGATCTAAAGCAGGACTGTGTTCTTCTACCTCCCACACCTTCTTATCAACTGCTCTTTGAATGACAGAAAACCCTTGGATGACCTGGGTACATTCCCCTCTGCTGAAGACATGAATTAGAAATGGCTTCAAAGTTGCTCAGAACTGGACTTTTCATGGGCACATTATACCCTTTTTTTCTATGTCTGTGGTGAGTGATTAGTAAAAGCCTCTTTGAAAATCTTCCATGCTAAGTCACCTCGTCCATACTCCCTGATGAAAAAAAAAAAAAGAAAAGGAACTTCAGGGACTTGAATTTGTTCATTTATTGAAGGACCAGAATAGGTTCTTAAGAATGTTCTTGTTATAGCTACTCATTTGGTGGACCTTTGAAATGAGGAGGGTGTGACAGATTGTATTTTACAAAAATGGCTACAACAATATTTTAGGTCCCACATGCTCTTCTAAACTCTACCACTTCCCCATTAATATCTCCTGGAGTCTATATCCCTTCCTCTTGAAAGTGGGCAGACCTTGTACATGCCTCAATGGATGGAATGTGGTAGAAGTGACAGTATATAACTTCCAAGGCTAAGTCAAAAAAGGTAATATGACTTCTACCTGACTTTCTCTCTCTCTCTCCCTCTCAATCTGAGCCACCATGTAGAAGTCCAGTTATCCTAAAGCCTTGCTGCTGGACAGACTACATGCAGAGACTACATAGAGATAGACTTGCCCAAGGAGCCCAGCTGTTCCAGCTCCCAGCTGACTGAGTCTTCTCAACCTGGTACCGGACTTGTGAGTGAGCAGACCTTCAGGTGATTCCAGCCCCAGTCACTGTCTGCAACTGCATGAGAAAAGCAGAGCAAGAACTGCCTAGTTAAACCCATTCAACCCCTATAACTATGACAGTACTAATAATAACCATTGTTGTTTTAAGCCACTAAGTTTTGGGGTAGTTTGCTAGGCAGTGATAGATAACAAAAAAAGAGAACTAGGCATCTATTCTGAAGAATGGTTTGGTTAGGTGTCTCAATTTTCATAAAAGTTGGTAAAAATCTCTTTGGATAACTATAGTATGTGTTGCCATCCTAAATGAACAACATAGAACAATCACCCTTCAGGCTCTGAGAGAAGATATAAACTCCAACGATCTGCTCCCAACCCTTGTAAGAGATCTAGTTCAGAGAGGTGATCTTAACGGAGAATTGTTTGAAGGACTTGCACTCCTCTGGATTTTCTAGATGTATTCTTTGATTTAGCTAAAATTTTAGAAAGTTTTGATCTCAAACCATATTCCTCTGGTCTTCCATAAAACTGCTTTCAATGAGTTACACTATGGATCATGTACCAGGTTTAGAAGCACCCTATTAAGACACAGCTTTAGAAACACCTTATTGAGGGAATTCCCTGGCAGTACAGTGGTTAGGACGCTGCGCTTCCAATGCAGGGGGCACGGGTTTGATCCCTGGTGGAACTAGATCCCCCATGCTGCGCGGCACGGCCAAAAAACAAAAAACAAAAACAAAAAACCCTTATTGAATTTCTTGTAAGAATATCATTAAGGACACTGTTTACCACATTACTCAATGTCCTAGATATAAAACTCCATACCCGAAATTTATTTTGGAGCTAAGTTCCAATAAAAGCTTGAACAACTAGAACATTTTGCCTTTGTAGTCAAGAAAAATCACAACTGGCCTTCATTTTTCAGCAGAAAACTCAAATCCTTATCTGTGGCTGAGCTTAGATAATTATATGAAATCCTATTGCTTATATAACTCATTCCACTCCACTGACTTGTTTTTGCTTAATATATGTTTCTAATGATCCTGACTTTATTTATTATTTATATTTTCTAATGGATCATACGTATTCTTGTAAGCTTTTGGAATCCCTTGTGGAAGAGGACAGAACAGAAATAAAGTGAGAGGAAAATGAATATATAAGTAAATTATTCTTCTGAGACCTCACCAAATTATAGGCCTCCCACAGGTCTGGTTTAATGATTTATTCATTTACCTCACAAATATGGATTAAACATCTACTATGAGCCAGGCATTGTATTAGGGAGGGTAGGGGCTGAAAACATTAAAACACACACACACACACACACACACACACACACACACACACACACACACACACACACACACAGTCCTTGCCTTCAGGGGAATAGAATGCCCGAGGGTGGCCCAGAAGTTTGGGGCCTAAGAGTAGCAGGCAGCAAATTCAAATAGTGACCTCTTTGAGGTCCCGCAGTCGACGTAAAGGCAGATCTCCTAATCTTTTCCACAAATAAGCCCAGGGGTGGGGGTGGGAGTGGGGGGTGAAGGTAGATCTTAGATGAATATGCACTTTAGGTTCCTGGCCAGGAGCATCCAGAGGCTACCATCTCAAAAACTCTTTCTAGTTCTGGAGAAGTTTTCTGCTAAACTGCCCTCAGACCTGGATTGCCATGTCTATGCTGACCAATTCCTTTATCCCCTGCAAGACTAACTCTTGTAACTCTGGTTTGTCACACCACTGCCACTTCTACTTCTTTACTGATTTTTTGACTCCCACTCTGGTCCTCTGCCATTTTCATTTGTACTGGTTGGGTCAACTTTTACACCTGTCTCTCAGGATACACTTGTATACTCTCAGCTTTTCCTGCCAAGGGTGACAACAATCTTAATCTTCCTTATCAACCTTAAAACGTCACGCTCTGATCCACTTCATTATCTCTTTTTTTCTTTCTTTTTTTAATTTTGCTTATGAGTAGAAGCCCCTTTCTTTCTTTCTCTCTCTCTTTCCTTCCTCCCTTCCTTCCTTCCTTTCTTTCTTTCTTTCTTTCCCTTTCTTTTTTTCTTTCTTTCTTTCTTCTTTCTTTCTTTCTTTCTTCCTTTCTTCCTTTCTTCCCTTCTTTCTTTCTTCCCTTCTTTCTTTCTTTCTTTCTTTCTTTCTTTCTTTCTTTCTTTCTTTCTTTCTTTCTTTCTTTCTTCCTTCCTTCCTTCCTTCCTTCCTTCCTTCCTTCCTTCCTTTTTTCCGTTATGGTTTATCCCAGGATATTGAATATAGTTCCCTGTGCTATACAGTAGGACTTTGTTGTTTATCCATTTTATATATAATAGTTTGCATCTGCTAATCCCAAACTCCCAATCCTTCCCTCCCCCACCCACCTCCCCCTTGGCAACCACAAGCCTGTTCTCTATGTCTCCCACTTCATTATTTCTGACAGCATTTCCAATGAATGTTTCTACTCTGTTTTCTGGTCTCTGTCTTTCTTTGGTCTTTGTCTTTGCCAGCAGGGGGCTCTGTACTCTTGTCTCCAAGAGTTCCCTCTACTAACTGAGATATTTTGCTCTCTTCTAAGAGAGCTGACTCTCCCTACTCTAATATTGTCAAATGTGGTTACTAATCCAGTTATCCTAGTATCTACATTCCAAAGAAGATGCTTGATTGGCTAATGCAAATGTTCATAAATACTTTATAATTAAATTATAAATCCCTTTTGGCTTCTCCAAATGCTGGGTTCTAGGTACTTAAAACAAAAATGAAAATAAGCCTGTCCTCTGTAGGCCCTTGTCTATGGAGTTTTAACAAACTTTAGTACTCTGAGCTAAATTTAAATAGATATGAATTGCTTTTTTGAAATATTCATATGCTGTCTTCCATTTACCTAATAAGAGATATGTGACCTCAGCTAATTTCCCTGACAAATCACTGTCAAAAAGTGTGAGTACTCTTCCTGGCAAATAGTCCTCATGGCTACCATTTTTTTCTCAATGGTGCATAAAAAGGAATAGAAATTCCCCTTTCTGCATATAGGAAAATCATTGAGGGGGTGACTTTAGTAATTGTCCACATCACTGAGCACTCTTTGCTTAATGATTACTTGAAGTGTCAGTGCTGCAGAATGAAACCACATTCAGGTAATGATGGCCCCATGAATTCAATGCAGCCTTGAAGGTTGAGGTCATCCTGCATCAATATGGTACATTTCATCTCCTGTTCTAGCCCTCCATTAATACCATCCATCCTCCCTCCCCCCAACATTTTGTCAAAGAAATATCTGCCTCTAAGAACTGCTGTGTTGACTGCTGTTTTGAAGGATATGGTTCAAAAAGATATAGTTTTGTATCCTCCTGTCCACTTGATTGGGTGTATTAGGTAAGTCTTAGAGCAATACTCCATGCTGTGCTTCTATAGAGAAGAGCTAGGTCTATTCCATAACCAAAGCAGATTTTATACAAAACTCACTGCATTTCACTACCCAGAACACTTTCTTTCACAGCAACTGGTTCCACATTTGCTATTTACCCATACCTTTAAGTACCACCATTACCCCCATCAACTGGCCAGTATCTGCAGAAGGTATAAGCTACTAGAGAAAGCCTGCAGGAAATCCTCCTATCTGCCAGAAAGCAATCCATGTTTATTGATACTGAACATCAAGGAAATATATTGAGTGGAGGCCATTGAATAGTTATTTTTCTTATGCAAACATATTACCGACCCATGCTAAAACTGAGATGACCAGCACTGCTGTCCCTCCAGGTCTTGAAAAACATTAACCTCATGGCCTATTCTATCAGTCAGAACACTTTGCATTACAAGTGACAGAAAATCCAATTTAAAACGATTTAAACCACAAAGCAAATTGGTAGATCATAACTCAAAAGAACCAGAGTGAGGGTTGGCTTTAAGAAGCTTAAACCTGCAGCACAAATTGTATCATTAAGGACTGGGTTTCTCTCTCTCTCTCCACTCAGTGTTGACTTCATCCTCAGTCTCTACAACAAGGCCCTCAGTAGTTCTAGAATCCTCTCGAGATAACAAAATGGCTGCAGCACATTCCATCACACCACACCATCCAGGCAGATGCAAGTAGTTCTTCAAGGACTGAGAGGGTTTCTTAGAAGTCCCAGCAAACATTCCTTGGGTCTCATCAGCTGGGACTAAGATATATGACCATCCCTGAACAATTAACTAGTACCTAGGTAATAAGATTGGAACTTTCTACCCTGAAGAAAATCAGGATATGGAATGGATTTGGGGTAGTGAAAATAATGTCTGTGCAAGTTTCCTACCCATGTGCATTTATCTTTCACAACTCCCCATGCTACCTGACACCAGGTAAAGAAATCTTTGCTCATCTAAACTGATATAATTTTTCTCTTTTCAAATCAATGGGCCACCTTCCCTGGGTTATCTCATCTACTGCCAAGGCTTTAAATACCATCCATGAGGATGCCTCTCAAAGCAGTACCTTCAGGCCAGACCTTTCTCCCGAATGTTAAAGAGATATGCCCAAATGCCTACTAGATAACTACATATTTTTTTTTACTTAAAAGCATTTGAAACTCTTCTTAAAAAAAAAAATCCTTGTCTTTTAGAGATACATGCTAAAATATCTATAGAAGACATGATATGATATTTGGAATTTGCTTCAAAATATGTCAGTGGAAAGAGGGGGAGCTGTGGGTTTAGCTTAAATCAGATAGATGAAGTGGTAGCTGTTGAAGTTAAAGTTGAGTATGCATGAAATTATCATACTATCCTTTCTACTTTGTGTATGTTTGACACTTTTCATAAGAAATTTTAAAGGTACCTCAAACTCAACATGTATATGAAAGTTAAGATATGGTTTCAGCCACACACATAAAGACTAAAAATAATAGTGTCTTTACAGGAGAAAAGGTATTTCTCTTTCATGTAAGTCTGGTAAATCACTCCACAGCGTCAGGGGCCCAAGTTCCTTCTATCTTATTGCATCCCTATCCCTATGGTGTTCTCTTGGCCTTCATGGTCCCAGATGTGATATCATATCACATTTCAACCAACAAGAAAGAAAAGAGGAAGGGAATATGCCGCTCCTTTTATGAGTGCAACCCAGAAGTCACAAACATCACTCTCACTCAGACCCCATTTCCCTGGACTTTATTATGTGAATAATTTAGCTGTAAGCATGGCAGGGAAATATTCTGTCTTCCGGGGTAGCCGTGTGCCAAACTCAAGACTTCTGATACTAAGAAAGAAGAGAAGACACGTGGAAGGACAACTAACAGTCTCCAGCCCATTCTGCCCCTCTAGTCACCCAAATATCCATGTGCACCCTTCTTCCTACACATTTATTTCCTCCCTGGGGGAAGAAACCACCAAAGTCCCATCCAGTTTCTGCATCCAGCTCAAAGTTCACAATCTCTGTTTAATTCTCAGTCCTATTTAGAGCATCCATGTATAATTCCTCATGGTCTGGTAGCCTATAAACTAAAAGAAAGTCACCTGCCTCCAATCATCCTCTTATAAACTGTAGAGCACGAATAAGATTGCTCCATATATATTTTTTTCCCTCCCTTTTAAACCATCTATTTGAAAAGAGGTGAATGGGAAAGACCCAGCAGCCTCTGGTTCATCGCAATCATCAAATCCTGCAGATCAGTAACTGCAAAGACTCCCTTCCCTGGTATTGGAGTGAGTCCCTAGGTTATCCCATATGGCAGTTGCTATTATTGCTGCTTGGGGGTAGACAGGTGGGGTAAGTGGGAACCTCTCTCCTGAATCCTTGCCCTTTTCTCTCCGTGACCCCAAATTTTGTCCTATGGGAGGTTCTTCCTGTCCATTCTTCTCGGTGGCCACATCTGAAGTAGGCTTTGTAGAGTGTGCTCTACTTGGGGCTGGCTGCTTAGTTTTCAAAAGGGATTTCTGTGCTGCAGGCTTGGGAGATGTTGTGCAAGTAACCACACAGCAAATGTTTCCGCTAGGTATTTTTTAAGGCTGAAGACTGATCTTTTATCAAAAAGGCATGGAAACAGATTATCTCCTAAAGCCTCCAAAAAGGAACACAGTCCTGCCAACCCTTTGATTTTAGCCCAGTAAGACCCATTTCAGTCTTCTGACCTCCAGAACTCTAATTTTGGAGGTTACCTTTAATTTTTTGAGTAACATATTTAACATATATAACAATTTAACATATAATTTTTTCAACCTATGTCTGAAGTTATTCGATAGTTCTATCATAGTCCAGAACAGAACCTTAGCACAAGCTATTTCTATCTATTCTAGCATCATTATCACGTTGGCTTTTACATACATGTTTACTGCCTCATGGTTGCCTTACGGTTGCCATAACTCCATTTGGTACCAAGTTTACATTCAAGGCAGAAAAAAGGAGGGGGGGAGGTGAAGAGAAAGTTTATATCTATCCTATTTATTAAGAAAGCAAAACTTGTCTCATATGCTACTAGCAGAATTCCAACTAGCTTGCATTGGCCAGAACCAAGTCCCTAGTTGCAAAGGAAGCTAGAAAAACTAAGGCAACACAGTATTTGCTAGTAGATCAGGATTCCATTCCCAACTTTACAAAAACTTGATAATGGTTTATAAAGAGGGAACCAAATGCATCCCTTCTATTTATTATCTGGAGCAAGTCACTTTCCTCTGTTGTAAAACTAGCACATTATTTTAGATCATCTTTCTTGGTGATGAAGACCTGAGGCAAAATAATAATAGCAGAATGGAAAGTATTTGAGAACTAGTTAAAGAAAAATTTAACAGGTTTGAGACTGAATGAGCTCAGGCTTTTCAACAGTTTGCTTTTTTTCATTTCTTTCAACATTACCTAGTAAACACCTATATCTCAGTTCTAATTTCTTTTACTTGGTTATTCAAAGATTTATGTGGGTTCATCACTGCTCTGCCACCAACCTGTTTAGAATTAGGTTTTCTCTTCTATTAAAAAAAAGGGGAACTTGGATTCATAGGTCCTTCTTAGCTCTGAAATTTATTGATTCTTTTTTAACAAGTCAATTCAGCCAACATTCATTTAATACCTTTTATAACTAAGGCATTCTTCAAGATGCTGTGGGAATATAGAGATGAGTAAAATGTGTTCCTTGACCCCAGGGAATTCACAGTATAATAGGTGTGACATTAGGGTTTATCATCATCATTATCATCACCATCAGGCCTGCTTTTCTTCAGGCCTGCTTGCTTCCAAACATTGTTGTAGCCTAGTGCGGAGATAGTTTGTAATTTTACCCTAGGTATTTCCTTTCCTGGTTCCATGTAATTGGGATTGTTTCTTTTCTTTTTTTTTCTTTTATTTATTTTATTTTTGGCTGCGTTGGGTCTTCATTGCTGCACACGGGCTTTTCTCTAGTTGCGGGGAGCGGGGGCTACTCTTCGTTGTGGTGCGCAGGCTTCTCATTGCGGTGGCTTCTCTTGTTGTGGAGCACAGGCTCTAGGCGCACGGGCTTCAGTAGTTGTGGCGCACGGCATGTGGGATCTTCCCAGACCAGGGCTCGAACCCATGTCCCCTGCATTGGCAGGAGGATTCTTAACCACTGCGCCACCAGGGAAGCCCTGGGATTGTTTCTTGAAGAAGGGAGACAGCATACAGAAAAAAGAGTGCATGGCAGGATTAGCTTCCTTTTGGAAGGATCCATGAAAATGAGGTGGAGCTGGAGACACACTAGCTTGCTAGTCAGAACTCGTGCTCCATAATAGCTTCCCTAGCTCCTGAGATCAAACATTTCTTCTTGACTTGAGTGAAGAAGAGACATTAAAAACAAAAAAACAAAAAACTAGTACAAGTGCTCACTATTGAAGAATTAAATCACTGAACTGGCCATGTGGAAGGCTTAACCAGATTTGACTAATACACTTTAATCTCATTACTCTTGGGCTAGAATTTAGAACAATGCAGGTTGTAAAGTAAGCTTGGCCTGGAAAGATCCCTTCTAGCTTTTTGATCCCACAAGTGAACATACGTGGGAGGTAACATTTACTCATTTCTTTTTTTTTTTTTTTTTTTTAATTTTATTTATTTATTTATTTATTTATGGCTGTGTTGGGTCCTCGTCTCTGTGCGAGGGCTTTCTCTAGTTGCGGCAAGTGGGGACCACTCTTCACCGCGGTGCGCCGGCCCCTCACCATCGCGGCCTCTCCCGTTTCGGAGCACAGGCTCCAGACGCGCAAGCTCAGCAATCGTGGCGCACGGGCCCAGCCGCTCCGCGGCACGTGGGATCCTCCCAGACCAGGGCTCGAACCCGCGTCCCCTGCATTGGCAGGCAGACTCTCAACCACTGCGCCACCAGGGAAGCCCCATTTACTCATTTCTATACTTTCTATGCTACATATTCTTCTTTGCCCCTCCAGATCCACTTTCTACCCTTTTCCGCCCTGCTCTCTACCTCAGTGGGTGACCTTTATGGACCATATCAGTGGTACCTCTTCCACCTTTCCAGTTGGCTTCATCCGACAGGAGGCCCTACCAGGAGATCTAAGGTCAAGAGAGGAGAAATAACAGGTATTTACTTTCCAGGCTCTCTCCACTGTGTGCCTCTACTGAACGCTACAGCCTAGGCAAGGGATCTTCTCTTACAGTTACAGATTTCTCTGAGTTTTAGTAACTGATTGCTCTCTTTGTCCCTTCAACCTTGCCCTACAGTGCTTCATCACCCTTTATTAGTTTCTCTTAACCCTGCCCACACGCTCGTAAATCATTGCTCTATTAAATTCTCTCTTTTCATATACAAATCAATGATCACTGCAAAGTAAAGGAGCTGTTACAGTGGAGGATTACTGGACTGAATATCAATATTATGACATAGTATGAGTGTGTTTCGTGTTTGGTAATTGCAATCATTGTTGCTTTTGTTGTGGTCATCCATTTACAATGCTTGGTGTCAGTTTATTTATCTCTTGTAAAAATAAAATACAGTGTGTGCGTGTGAAAAAAAAAAAAATCTCTCTTTTCCGCATTGAGTGTGGCATCTCTTTCTTGCTGTGTTCTGACTGGCACATCTTCCCAGAGAATTCCAAAAGAGTATCACTGCTTCTAAGGACTACCAGCTCCCTCACATCCCACACACCACACTGTACATATACTATATTTTTTGTTATAAATTTATTTATTTTTGGCTGTGTTGGGTCTTTGTTGCTGTGTGGGCTTTCTCTAGTTGCAGCGCGCGGGGGCTATTCTTCGTTGCAGTGCATGGGCTTCTCATTGCAGTGGCTTCTCTTGTTGCGGAGCATGGGCTCTAGGTGCGCGAGCTTCAGTAGTTGTGGCTCGCGGGTCAGTAGTTGTGGCTCGTGGGCTCTAGAGCGCAGGCCCAGTAGTTGTGGCGCACGGGCTTAGTTGCTCTGAGGCATGTGGGATCTTCCTGGACCAAGGCTTGAACCCATGTCCCCTGCATTGGCAGGCGGATTCTTAACCACTGCGACACCAGGGAAGCCCATACTTTCTAATTTGAGCTGATGCTTATAAAGCATTCATCTCAGGGGCGGGCACATATTACTATATGCTCAATAATTGTTGGCTCGTTCCCATTTCTCTTGTCCTCATCCTAACACTCTATTTGAGGTAGACAGTATTATCCCTATTTTTTTCAACAGGTCTTAATGAGTTTAAGTAACTGTTGCCCAAAATATCACACTTGGGTCTCAGATGACAGTGTTGAGTCTCAAACGACAGTGCTGAGTCTCAAACCTAGATCTGTCACATTGCATGTTACCATGCCACTTCTTACTACATCATGATGGAATTTTATTTACATTTGTAACACTCATTACTACCTACTACAGTGGCCCCCACATAGTAGTTGCATTAAAAATATGTGTTAAAGGAATTCCCTGGTGGTCCAGTGGTTAGGACTCTGTGCTTTCACTGCTGAGGGCCCAGGTTCAATCCCTGGTCAGATCCCGCAAGCCGCGCAGCTAAAAAAATTATATATATGCGTGTTGATTAATGGAATGAATAAATTATGTCATCACTTATACATTTATTTAGTTGCTGTATAAGTTGTAGGAAAAAATAAACTGTATGATTGTTAATTTTGAGCCCCATTAGCTCCATAAAAATTGATTTTTGATATTAAAAAATATACTTCCACTCATATTAATGTTATTGTGTTTTGCTGAAGTCCAGTCCTTCACATGGACTTTATATTTCCATTTCACCTCCAGTAATTTCCAGAAACAAATCGCAAAGATCTGTTTGCAAAGACAAATACATTTTAAAAAGCACAAAATAAGGCCACTTGTAACAAACAACACACTTTAAAGTCATGGCGAGAACTGTTTATTTTTTAAAATATATTCTCACACAAATGTTGAAAAATAGTCTATGGCAAACTACAGTGTAGCCTTCAGATGTTTTTATTTTTTAATCAGGTGTGTCTCATTAGCATTATAATTTTCTAAATTCCAAGCTCCATCCTGAGTCCAAATGAATAGCTATACTGCACAATAAAGTCTTAATTCTATGGTTTTTTATTTTTAAAACTAAAGTTTAAATTTTTCTTGATTATACAGTTAATAAATATATATTATAGCAACAATGAAAACAGAAGTGTGTAAATAAATAAGAAACTAAAAATACTCAGATCTCCACTGCCCAAAAACGATAATAACATTTGGATGTGTTTGTAGCCAGTATTTTGTCTATACATACTTGAGATGAACTTTTTATTTTGGCAAGTATCTGATCATCCTGGCAGTGTGTACATGATCCTTTGCTTAATGTTCCAGCCCTGGACTTCGAATCTTGAGGGAATGTACAAAAAAACAACACTTAGAGTAGGTACAAGGTGGCTTCAGCTCAGTAAAAAGTGTGTCAGTCTAGCAAGGATCAACCGTTAAGGGTGGAGTTCAGCGGAGTGACAGCAATTATCTAGTGGCAACAATGCTGGTGAAAGCTTCCTAGGCAGTTTCTCTCTGCAACATGATCCTGACTCTACTTTGCCTCCTTTGGTTTTTCTGCCTGTTTTCCAAACTCAGTTCTCAAGCCTTTTAGTCAATTTTGTGTGTTCACTGATACCTCACAATATATTTTCCTACTTTTAGTGTCAACTTGAGTCCTCTTTCTTTTACTCGCAGCTGAGTACATCCTAAATGATATATTAGGGTGAATGCACCAATGTTAGACCATTGTTGACGTATAAAAACTGCGATTTTAGGAGGTTCAGTCTAACAGAATTTGGTTAACAGGAAGTGCAGTGCTTGAAATATGAAACTGATTGATTCAAGGAGGGAATGCCCCATTTTTCTGGATTTTAATAGGTCTTTCTTATTTAGCCATCACAAAATAGTTGGTTTAACCATTATCTCTGAAGTGGAGTATACAAATCTGTTCATTGGGATATAGAAAGATATTAGATCATGTACTGTTATAATTTTTATTTTAAAAATTGAAAACTTCAGCTGAACTAATATTTAATATGTGAATTGACACTAGTGTCCTCACTCAATTCATATGTCAAATGGTTTTATGTCACTAAGGTATGTAGAAGGTATGAATCGAGGTTTTCTGGGGCCCAATATGTCTATATTTGGGGAGCTTTCTATTTATTTATTTATTTATTTATTTTATGGCTGTGTTGGGTCTTCGTTTCTACGCGAGGGCTTTTCTCCAGCCGCGGCAAGCGGGGGCCACTCCTCATCGCGGTGCGCGGGCCTCTCACCGTCGCGGCCTCTCCCGTTGCGGAGCACCAGCTCCAGACGCGCAGGCTCAGCAATTGTGGCCCACGGGCCTAGCCACTCCGCGGCATGCTGTATCCTCCCAGACCAGGGCTCGAACCCGCGTCCCCCGCACTGGCAGGCAGACCCCCAACCACTGCGCCACCAGGGAAGCCCTGGGGAGCTCTCTTAAAGAAAAAGAACAAAAAGATTATGAATACAAAATAAGGTATGAAAGCAAATTGTTATTTAAAATAAATTTATTTATTTATTTATTTTTGGCTGTGTTGGGTCTTCGTTTCTGTGCGAGGGCTTTCTCTAGTTGCGGCGAGCGGGGGGGCCACTCTTCATCGCGGTGCGCGGGCCTCTCACTATCGCGGCCTCTCTTGTTGCGGAGCACAGGCTCCAGACGCGCAGGCTCAGTAGCTGTGGCTCACGGGCCTAGTTGCTCCGCGGCATGTGGGATCTTCCCAGACCAGGGCTCGAACCCGTGTGTCCTGCATTGGCAGGCAGATTCTCAACCACTGCGCCACCAGGGAAGCCCGCAAATTGTTATTTAGAAGAAGAAAAGAAAAAGGAATTTCAAGTTCATGTGATTTTCTCAAAAAGAGAAAAAAATGTATGGTGAGTTGATAATTTTATATGCCTCATTATTTAGTGTATTCCTGTCAGTAGAGACTTTCATTTTGACTAGGCATTAATGAGAACCAAATCTTCCACTTATAATTTTGCATGTCTCTTTAGATTAATTTTCTAAAGAATAGTATATAATTCCATACCTTTCAAACTTTGTTTCTCCTCCACTACCCACATACCTCCAGAGCCTAGCACGGTTGGACACTCCCAGATCACAGTATGACATCTGGCCTTGTGTCTTCGTACCACAGAAGTTGGGTGAGTCGGCACAGTAGCAATAAAAATATTTCTAGAAAGCATTCCTATATCAGGATGGCTAGCAATAACTTACACATAAATATTTTCTTTTAACCCCAAACTAAATGTACCCCATCATTCAATTTCCACTTGGATTCAAAAAGATGCCCGCTACCATTCCAACCCCCATCCAGCATGAGGGGGCATTGTATGACAGAGGAAAGTGGGGTGGAAAGGAATAGTGGTCTCAAATTGTGGAAAGGGCCCATGAAAGTGAGGAGCTTTGAATCATTAACTTCTTTTGCTTCCTACATAATCCCTCCTACTGGGGGCAATTCTGAGGAAAGAGGGGAATTTCCTCCTCAACACAGAGGATTCTAAAAAGATTCCCTCACACAGGCACTTAATACACTTCACTTGCAGTGTATTTCGATACGTGGCAGTTTATGAGAGCCCAGTTATACAGACTTACAGATTATATTCTCTAGCTTTAACTAAACTAACCATAATGAAATGCCCAATCGTCTTAAAAACAATCCTAAGAAACCATGGTTCACAGTTAATACTAATAATGAAAGTACAAGTGAAAGCAGGAAAATGGCAGAACCAACATTATCTACTTCTAATATGAACCCTTGTCAGGTACATAATAGATAAAAACAATGATGATGCAATCAGATTTGACAAGAGTAAACCCCAAAATTTCAAGAAGATTTGAAATACGGATTAACATCCTCTAATGATAATACTAGGCCATTATGATTAGCAAGACATTTTAAAATCTTATTTATTTCATCCTCTAAAATTGTATATTTGTATATTGGTTCATGGTATAAAAATGTTAATATAAAATGTCTCAATGAAATAATATTTACATTTTCATATACTATGGCTGTATGTTTTTAAATGTTATACTGATAGGGGTAAGTATTTTAAAAAGTTTGGGGACCATAGGGCTAAACTATGGCCTGTAGTATGTTAGAACCAAAATCATGTTCCTGCAGAGGTTATGGCATTGACTTACTTGGAGTAAGTCAGAATGATAGCATGTGTTAAATATTTATGGATTTGGATTTGCCTTCCCCAACCATCAGGCTTTTGTCTATGTGTTGTCATTCAATAGGTGGAATGGGTTAGACAACCTTTGGGGTGTCCGCTTAGTTCAAAACAACCATCTTTCACTGACAATTCTCCATGCTTTCCTAACTCACACGAGTAGAATTTGTAAGCCAAGTTGTTACTCTGTGACCCTACTGCCGTAGACAAACTTGATTGGACTAGGAGTAGACTTCTATTAAAACTGAGCTAATCAGTTGCTTTCTCCTTAGATTTTGTAATTGAAACTAAGACAGGTGGCCATGTTCTTGAATAGCGGTTATTTGAACTCTGGAGCTGAGGTTGCCATTGTTGCAAGGCCATGTGCATGGAAAAAGAGAGCAAGTTCCTCTATACAGAGAAAAAGCAAATGTACAATAGGGAACCTTAGAACGTTACTTATCTCCCTTCCAATCTCTTTGCTACTCTTCTTAAATATTTTAATTTATATTATTTATACTATTGGAGTGATGTGATTGTGGAAAGGGGGCCATAGCCAAAGCATGTAGGCAGCCTATAGGAGATGGATAAAACAAGAAAATGGATTCTCCTCTAGAGCCTCCTAGAATCCAGCCCTGCCAACACCTTGACTTTAGCCCAGTGAGATACATTTTAGACTTCTGATCTCCAAAACTGTAAGATAATAAATTTGTATTGCTTCAAGTCACTCAATTTGTGGTAGTTTGTTACAGCAGCAATAGGAAACTAATGCAGGTGGGCTAGAAGGAAACTCCTCTGCAATATTTCATATACTATTGTCAAATTTCTCCCAAGGCACCTTGAACTTTCAATTGTATGTAGATCTGAACAAGAGAATTTCAGGACTGAGAGGGACCTTCATGGAGGACTTGAGGGAAAGGACTTGTCTAAGGTTACTTGACTAGTCAGTTGTAAAGCCAGGACAAGAACCCAAGTCTCCTGTCTTTCATCTATGTACATTAACAACTGTAAGATGTCTAACAAAGAGACTGTTATGCAGAAGGTACTCAATAAGCGAAAAAGTTTGTCATTGTTGTCATAATTATTATGCATTTTCCTTTGTAACCCACTACAGTGTTTCATTTTGTGGCCAAATAAAGAAGTACCCTGCAACAACATTTTAAAATCATCAGAAAGTTGGGGAAGTGCGAGATACAAACTATTGGGTGTAAGATAGGCTCATCCTTGAGCACAGGGAATATAGCCAATATTTTGTAATAACTGTAAATGGAAAGTTACCTTTAAAAACTGTATATGGGAATTCCCTGGTGGTCCAGTGTGTAGGACTCATGCTTTCACTGCCAAGGGCATGGGTTCAATCCCTGGTCTGGGAACTAAGATCCCACAAGTCGTGTGGCATGGTCATAAAAATTAAAATTAAAATTAAAAGCTATAAAAATTACTTTTAAAAATAAAATAATCAAAAAGCTAACCAGGAAGTGAGTGAGGAATTACCTGGCCAAGAAGCAGAAGGGGATAGTGTCTATACATTCCGAGTGCTTTTGTCCTGGGGGGCATTTTTAGATTCAAAAGAGATGGCTGAGAGGTTTAACTCCACTTTTGACATCTAGGGGAACAAAATATGGAGTCTAGGACCTGTCAAAAGTATAATTCTGAACCTGTCAAAAGTGGTGATTTTGGTAAACCATATTTTGCACTGGTCTTCACAAGGACAGTACCCTGGGAAGTAAGGGCCAACCAAACTAAAGCAGTCTCCCCAAGATTCCCAATCATCTGGGTTTGTTGGTATCACCAGGTGCCTGCCAGAAGAAAATGAAAATCCTCTATGGAAAAAAATCATCATATGTCCCACATTATTTCTTCAAGTGATTCAATTATGATATCCAGAGAGATAAAAGCTAAGATCGACAGTTTTGGCAAAAAAAAAAAAAAAAAAAAAAATGATGTCATTAAAATGAACCTAACAGATTTTAAAAAGAATCAAATAGAAATTTTAGAACCTAAAATTAAAAAAAAAAAACTGAAAAACAAAATTAACAGCCCAACAGATGAATCTAACACTATAGGAGAGAGAATTAGTAATCCAGAAAATAAACCAGAGAAAAAGCTATTCAAAATGAAGCATGGGGGAGATAAAGGCATGGAAAATTAAAAAGAGAAGGTAAGAGAAATAGTGGATAGAAAAGATCTAACAAACATTTCATTGGAATTATAGGAGAGAAGAAAGAGTTGGGCAGAAGCAATATTTGAAGAGATAGTGTCTGAGAATTTACCAGAACTCATGAAAGGCACCAATCAATATATTCAAAAGGCCCAGTGAATTCCAAGCATCATAAATAGAAAGAAATACACTTCCAATAACTTTAAATCTCACATTTAAAGCATTTGTTATAATAAATCCCACTTATTCATTCATTAAAAAAAAAAAGAAAGAAAGAAATACACTTCCAGACATACACAGTAAAAGAGCAGAAAACCAAAGTCTAAGAGAAAAAAATCTTAAAAGTAGCCAGAGGGGGAAATCTCCAATGACCTTCAAGAAAACAGTCATGCTAACAGCTGACTTTTCATAGGTAGCAATAGAAGTCAGAATCTTGGAGTGATTTTTAAGCGTACTGAAAGAACAAAAACTGCTTTTACCCCACTTCTCCTCTGACTCTTGCCTTGCTCTTTCACATATAGGACTCTTGTGATTCCTTTGGACCCACCAGGAAATCCAGGATAATCTCCCTATCTCAAGATCCCTAACTTAATCACATCTGCAAAGTCTGTTTTAGAATGTAAGGTAACATATTCACAGATTCCAGGGATTGGGATGTGGAACTCTGATGGGCCATTATTGTACCTACCACGTTACCAATCTAAAAAATGCTCTTGCCCTTTATCATGAGTGGCTCTTTTTTTCTACGAAGCCCCATAGAAAAAAGGAAATCAGTGTTTCCAAGAAGCAGAAGCAGATAGGCATTTTTCATGCTATGTCATTTAAACCACTATCAACCTTCAACCTTGGTGAGGTAAATATTATGACCCCAATTTTAAAGATTCTGAAATTGAACATGAGAGAGGATAGGTAACTTGAAGGAGGTCATCTAGCTGGTAAAGTGTCTGACTAGAAATTTGTATCCAGATCACCAGACTGGTCTTTAAGACTCCAACCAAGCTTTTCTACCATATCAAGTACAGTTATCACTTGACTTATCATTGTATGAATAATTTCTGGGCAGTATGTATCTTATGAAACACACTCTAACTTGGTGGGTTTTAAAAATGGTGAAAAAGGGGCTTCCCTGGTGGCGCAGTGGTTGAGAGTCTGCCTGCCAATGCAGGGGACACGGGTTCGAGCCCTGGTCTGGGAAGATCCCACATGCCGCGGAGCAACTAGGCCCGTGAGCCACAATAACTGAGCCTGCGCGTCTGGAGCTTGTGCTCCGCAACAAGAGAGGCCGCGATAGTGAGAGGCCTGCGCACCGTGATGAAGAGTGGCCCCCACTTGCTGCAACTAGAGAAAGCCCTCGCACAGAAACGAAGACCCAACACAGCCATAAATAAATAAATAAATAATTTTTAAAAAATGGTGAAAAAGAAATAAAGAATGGGAGAAGGTTTCAAACTGGAGAGACACCTTTGAATAAAGTGTGGTAGTCCCCACTTACCTGAGGGGATATGTTCCAAGACCCCAGGTAACTGAAAACCTCTTTAAGGGAGGACTGCTATATTGGTGGCAAAAGCTTTCTTTATTAACTACATGACTCCGGTTAAACCACTTTGATTATATTGGTGGCAAAAACTTTCTTTATTAACCACGTGACTCTGGTTAAACCACTTTGGTTCTTTTTAAAAAAAACAAATTTATTTATTTGAATTATTTATTTTTGGCTGTGTTGGGTCTTCGTTGCTGTGCACGAGCTTTCTCTAGTTGCGGAGAGCAGGGACTACTCTTTGTCGCGGTACCCGGGCTTCTTGTGGTGGCGGAGCACAGACTCTAGGCACACGGGCCTCAGTAGTTGTGGCACACGGGCTCAGTAGTTGCAGCTCACAGGCTCTAGAGCGCAGGCTCAGTAATTGTGGCGCACGGGCGTAGTTGCTCCGCAGCATGTGGAATCTTCCCGGACCAGGGCTCCAACCCAGCTCCCCTGCACTGGCAGGCGGATTCCCAACCACCGTGCCACCAGGGAAATCTGATTCTTTAGGCCTCAGTTCCCTTTCTCATCTGTAAAAGATGTTTGGATCCAATGACACCTTTTCCAGTTCTCTGACATTCTATTAGTCTAAGAGTGAAGCCCTTGCCTCAAGATACCTCCACCTTATAGGGTGGGTCCGAGGGGGACCGCATTCAAGTTAGAGGCATTTAAACTATCCCAGAGAAAACCAACTGCAGCTCAAAGGAGGAAACAAATGAAGAGAGATGAAAGGTTGGGGGGGGAGGTGGGACGCGGAGGAGATGAAAGAAGACGATGCCGATGATACAGATGGAAAGATAAACAGCATGCAAATGACACAAGTAGCATGCAAATAACTCAAGATAATCATCAACAGGTAACTAGCCTTTACAAGGCAAACGAAATTCTGCTGGTCTCTGAGGTGGCAGGGGTGAGACATCCTCTCTGGGCGCTCATAGAAAGCGGAGCTACACTTTGTATTTCATCGTGACATAAAACTTCCACCTCTCTAAAAGCCCTGGCTGTGAGAAATGTAAGTAAAACTGAGAAATGAAAATATCACAAAACGCTTGAGTCTGCCAGGGACAACGTGAAACCACAGTCTCTGGAAATGACTGGGACCACCCCCGCCCCGCCCCGCCCCGCCCCGCCCCGCCCCGCCCCCCAAGCCTAATCCAGACACACAAAAGAAACCGCTTGTGCCCTCCGAGGTGCAGTGTTTCTTCTCCGCCTGCGGAACGGGCGGCAGCGGAGCGGACGCACGCCCCCGGCCGCCCCCGCCTCGGCCCTCGGAAGTGACGCAGCGCGCCCCGCCCCCGCCGCTAGATCCGCTGCTGCTGCCGCGGCGGGCGGACTTGCAGGAGGTAGCGGCGGCGGCGGCCGAGGCCGAGGGAAGATGGCGGACGGTGTGGACCACATAGACATTTACGCGGATGTGGGCGAAGAGTTCAACCAGGTACGTGAGGGCCCTGGGCCCACGCCGCCGAAGTAGGCGGTGCTGCGGCCGGGATGCGGACCCGGGGCCCACCGTGGGCCGCGAGCCGCCGCGGCTGCAGCCCGTGCGCCCTTGGCGCCTGTGGGCCGCGCCGCCCGACCCAGGCGCGGCGCCCCCCTCACCCCTCGTTCTACCGCGTCGTTTTGCGGGCGGCGGGCGCCGCCACCCGCCGCGGGTCCCCGAGCGCGGACGCGGGCCGCCGTGCAGCCGCCGCCGACCCCTCCCTCGCCGCTGCCTCGCTCCCCATTGTTGGCGGCGGCCGGCGGGCGCTTCCCGCCGTGTTAGGCCTGGGCGGAGGGGCGGCTTGTGCGCGGGGGGGAAGAATGGGCCGCCCCTGCGCCCCCTCCCCGGCCGCCGGGGCGAGGAGAAAACCTGGCGGGGCGCGCGCCGGCCGCCGTCTCGCCCCCGGCCCTGCCTCTCGGGCTTCGATTCTTCCGGTCGCTCCATTTTGTCTCTTGTCGGCGCACGGTCGCCTCATGGAAGGCCGCATTCACGGCCCTTTGTATCCCGCGCGCTCTGCTTCCTGCGCTCCCCTGCTCGTGTTTGCGACAGGTTTCGGCGTGGCGCCTTCTCCCTCCTCCCCTCACACTCTGGGAAGGCGGCTTCGTGGCGGGCACGTTTGCAACAAGTCCTTTGACTTTCGGACCCATGGATCGTGTTTAAAAAGTCGGTGAGCTGCCTCCCTGCCTCGGTGGCCCAGGGCTTGTAGTGCCTTTGAGGCCCAGTCGTTCGTGCTTGGCCTTTGTGATGAAAATACCTGTGAAGATAGGTGGCCCGGGCGAAAAGGAAGACTTGGACGCCCGAGGGTTGGATGGAACAAAAAAGGCGGTAGCTCACCAAGAGATAAGAGGTGTGATGAAACAGTCTCACCCGAAATTCACATGGTGTTAGTTTTAAAATAAAGGATTGTAGCTATGACCCGATTTCCGAAAGTAAAATGTTTACTGCCCTCCGAGGGGTTTTGAAAGGCTGGAGAAAGTGAGAATGCAAGGTTTTTCCGGTGTCTCACTGGCCACAGTAGCCTAGAAGGACTAGCTGCGGAGCTGTGATGTCTGATGTTGGGCATCCTTGCGAAAGATTGTTACTGGAGTAGTGAAGTTTAAGCTGTAAGCCTACTGCTTACATCTCTACTCCCTTTTATGTAGTAACACATTAAAAAAATCAGATTGTGCCTAATTGCAGTGCACCTAATCGCTTTATCTCTTATATTTTCCAGGTCCATATGAGAAGCTTAGTAAAATTCTGGTTAATGTGTTTTTGTGGGTTTTTCCCCCCTCCATTAAGGATCTTATTTGTGACTAGGGACTAAAGATTTTTTTTAAATAGGGAAAGCTAGAAATCCTTTCTGGTTTTTTTGAGGGATGATTGTGCCCCTGGTTTAAATATTAGGAAAAAAAAATCCAATTAGCTTTAAATATTTCCTACTCCGTTAAAGACTGAATGTATTTAAACGTAACCCACTGTAATCAAACATTAAGTTTTAAAAATTTTTCTTCTTTTTGTTGTGCTTGTATTTTGGATATGTGATGCCTGAGTTGTGTCAGTGACAGTTTAGAAAATTACCTTGAGTGCTAAACACAGTCAGATTCTAATCCTTTTTTAAGGTCAGTAGACAAAGACTTCTCAGAAATTTCTTTTCCTTTTATTTATCAAATGAGTGTAACGTTCCATCGAAAAGAGGTCCGTATCTGGAAGTAAAGGAAGAGTTAAATGTTCAAGATAGTCTTCATTAGCTTTCTTACAAGAAAATATATTTGCTTTGTCTTTCTACCCACAATAAAGGAAGAATTGAGCTACAATTTTAGAAGTTGAGCTTTCTTCAGAACCTTTTAATGAAATATTTTTTAGGCTTTTGCCTATTTAATTTGGGATGGGCATTTCTCTAACCTGTATAGCTGGATGTAGTGATACTTGCTTATCCCTGTGCAGTAACTAGTGCTGACTGAGCAGGAGGTAAGAAGAGATTAAAATTCTGTGGCCCTGATGAGGAACTGCTTTATAGGATTCTTTTAAAAATGTAACTTTTTGTTGATTTGTACATATAGTATTATGTTTCACACATAGTTGGATGATTTTTACTAGAAAGATATTTATACTTTTCAGTCGGTTAATGGGATTAAATAGAGACTTTGTTTATGTTATTATTTTGCATATCACTGGCCTTTGTAATCTTCTGCTTGATGTGGTAATTCCTGTTCAAAATATGGCCACATAAAGATAGTTGGTGGTTTTTAAGGTTCATCCTTCATTTTTAATAATGTTACTATCATTGAAATATTTATCTGAAATTTTATCAGAATTAGAGGCAACTACAAAATTATTGTTGATTGTTTTATTTTGCACTCTTATTAGCTGGTGACATTACTTCTGCTGGTTGCTACAGTAAACTATGACTCTTTTTTTGGCTGTGTAGGGTCTTCGTTGCTGCACACAGGCTTTCTCTAGTTGCAGCCAGCGGTGACTTCTCTTGTTGCGGAGCACAGGCTCTAGAGCGCAGGCTCAGTAGTTGTGGCGCACGGGCTTAGTTGCTCCACGGCATGTGGGATCTTCCTGGACCAGGGCTCGATCCCATGTCCCCTGCACTGGCAGGAGGATTCTTAACCACTGCGCCAGCAGGGAAGTCCCAACTATGACTCTTTATTTTGTTGTAGTTGAGTAAAATGTTTTGCTAAGTATAACGGGTCTTGACTTTGGCTTCTAAACTGCTGTAAACATTTGAAAAAAATCTTTGTTCTTCAATGTGAGCTGTAGTTTTAATTGCACAGTATGCTTTGAAATTCTTTGTAATTCATGTATTTTTAATTTTTTTTAATTTTAAATGGTCATACTTTTATGATGCTTTTTTTTCATGTGTGTTTTGGTAAAGAACAGTAAAACCTATTTCAAAATGTTAGATATTCAGCTGTCTTAGAAGAAACTTTAATTTGGAGATGGTGTGAGAAAAAGTTAGTGAAACTATAGTATAGTTCCTTTCTTCACCAGATGAATTAAGAATGGAGAATGAAATTGGAGAAGGGGAGAAGGCACAAGGGACTCAGCTATTCTTTATAGCTGTTCTTTTAGTTCTTAAGTTGAAGGTCTTTGCATGTAACCAACCAAATTGAGAACAGTTGCTCCAGTGGAAGAATTTGAACTTCCAAATCTCTACCTTGGATTTGGAGTTGAGAAGAAAGTGGTTGGTTTCAGCCTCTATAGTGTGTATCAATTCAGTTTGAACTGGGATTTGTACTTGAAGGTAGTAGTTACTAGCCTAATATTTAATAATTATAGATTTTTATTTTGACCAAAACTAAATTAAAAAAATTTTTAACCCAATTGTTTAATATACATTTCTTGAGTATTTGTTATATGCCAACAAGGAAGGATACAGAGTTTTAGATAGTCTGTCCTTAGAGTGCACTGTAGTGGGATTGAGAGACACATACATAAATATAACACTCTGACAGGTCATGTGTTATAGAAACTACTCCTTTATGTGTATCTTTATCTGTAGAATTTTTGTTGGCAGAGGAGAGGAAAGTCAGATTCTGTGAACTTCAGGAAAGCTTATACTGGGTGCGTCAAAATAGTGTGTATTTTGCTTGTTTGGGGAGCAAAAGCTCTTAATGTGGAATTTAGTTACTGATGTACCTGGTGGTAGGTCACTGATAGCAGTGCTCACTTAGTAATCTTGACTATCCAACTTTAAAATGAAAATGTATATAGGTAGTGGGAAAAAATTCATTTGGAAGCTAGAGACCTAGACATGCTTATAACTCTACTTGCCTTTATGAGTCGTTATAGTTTATATTTAGTTATTGTGTATCTACTATAGCCAATGTCTAGCTAATTTTGGAAAATAAGTTTATTAGGCAAATATCAGTGAAATCTTATTTCTAATAAATTTATGTTGAATAGAGAACCCTCTAAGATAAGGCTTGTAAGGTGGAAACTGAGGTAGGTAGAGATTGATTCAGACACTTGGATAGAAATGTTTAGGGGAGCTGGAACTCTTCTTACTCAGTTTTGTTATTTATGAGTAGTTCATTCAGTTGCCCACTTTGTGGTTTATGTGGCATATTTTTAGTACAAAGTTGGCTTCCTTACCATTAGTTGAGCTTTTTACAGGGATTACAAACTAATTTTAATATCTACTTGAAACATAGACAAAATCAGAAAGTGAAGTATTTTCTAAAAAGATAAATATGTATTAGATTATCTGCTGTTGGATTTTATGTGCTGGTATATTATATTCTCTTCCATGGTATAGAGTACATTTTGTAAATGCAAAATAAAACCTTTCCCCCTGCTATATTTCTCAAAATGGAAATGACTATTAAATTTCCTTTTTTTTTTTTTTACTACGGGGACTTTGAACAAGTGGCCTTTGCTGTGCCATTAGTGGTAGTATCATATAATGCAGGAGTGGTATTAATACAATTTTAGGACCACCAAAAGCAGTCTTGGGCCTATCAGGGAGAGTGAAGATATAGTACAACTATACCACAGTCATCCCAATAATGGTATACAGTATATCTGTGACATTAAAATTTTATGGGAGGTGATTAGGGAAAGTATGTCTAAAAAATAACTCTTTGGAGGGAGGGGTTAATGATAATGAAAAAAAGGTTGAGAAACACTGCTTTTAAAAGGAGCTAATTGAATTTTGGTTATTTTACTATCCATCTTAAGTGTTTTCTCTGACTCGGCAACAGCTACTCATATATCATGAGGAACATAATCTTGAAGTGTACAATCTTGAAAGGATACCTTGCCTTTAAAATGATTATAGTAATTAGAATGTAGGGAATGAAATAGTGGATTTTTTAACAAACCCTAAGAGCTGTTGCCTACTGGAATTTATATATAATGTACAGCTCTATTGGTGATTAGCTGCTATGAAAAGTAGATAGTTACAATTGGGCAGTATTTGGTATCTAAAATAATTAGAGGGGTAATGTTGATTATTTTTTGTTGTTGTTGTTTTTGAATGCCATTAAAATTTCCTAATGGTAATAATCGAAAAGACTACATAGTAGAACTTGACACTGTGGACTGTCTCTCTTTGACAAAGTTTGTCCAATAGACTTTCAGAGCTCACCTTCTTTATATGTGACCTGTGATATACATTTTCCATAATTTCAGAATGTGCATGTTTTCCCCCTTTTTAGAGTGGGAACAGAAAGTAGGATGTGTTCTGTGTGTGCATATATATATATATATTTTTTTCCTTAATCTGGAGGATAGGTGTGATATGCTAAAGCTGAAAAGGAAGATTACTGATACTACAGAAGAGTATGTGTTTTGAGTTGCATTTTAGTAATGGTGGCAAATGTATTCAGATTCATTAATATTTTTTCACCAAGTCCAAATGCATACCATTGGGGCTAGAAGTACAGGCTGTGGCCTTGGAACTGAGCGAAGCTAACTAGTCCACATGGAGATCAAACCCCAGGACCATGGTCTCAATTAGCATCATACTTCAACCAACTGGAAGCAGTCCAGCTACCAGACAAAATGGCTGATCCTAAATATTGGTAGGATCATATCAGTATGGAAAATTGGTTGGTGTCAACATAGGAATTCGTGGATGGACAAAAATAGTAAGTCATGGTGATTCACCAGGTTAGTGTAGCTGCAATTATGCTTGTAAATGATTGTCTACTTATGTGAACATTTTCCTAGATTTACAACTAATGGAAAATCATAATGTGTTAACCTGTTTCATGAAAGTGTAAATCTAAATACTTTTGTTTTAGTGCTGCTATTAATAACCCTTGCATTCTCTTTTACTCTCCCTCAGACCATATAGTGTGATTATAGTCTCTGCTGAGGAGGATGGAAACACAACTGTTTTTGAATAATAGTAATAATAATTCTACTTGATGTACAGAACTGGATTGCCAAAGAGTCTAAAGTGCCCACTGCCCCTTGCGGGAAGGTTTTTAGTATCTTAAGTGTGTGGAATCACTGCTGCAGCCATGCCACCCAAGGCTTCAGCTACACTGAAACTTCATAACAAAACTCACCCTTCTTTTTTCTAATTTTTGCTATCACTGCGATTTGATCATGTTGCTTGGTTTTTAAAAACTCATTTCTCAAAGGTTATTTTGGTATTGTTGTACAAACAAAATTATGGCATTATTCAGTGACTTGTGGTCTTAGTTTCTGCCCATTGCTAATGATAGTTTTGTTCTCTGACTTACCTTGAGATTTTTGTTCCTTATTAAATGTTACAGACATTCAACCTGGTTAACAATGTTGTTATGTAGAGATTCTGTTACATAATCAGTAAAATGGATAACTTCGTTATGCAGGTTACCTGAAATGACTTTACAAATTTCAGGTCCCTTTGGCTATGTGTTATAAGTGGTATTTCCCCTTCTAGATTTTTCTCTTCTTTTTCTGTTTCTTTTTTAAAAAATCTTTTTCTGGCTCCCTTCTGAATAACAAAACAACAGCCATGTTCCCTTGGGGCCTATAATAAAAATATTTTGTTGATCTGTTCACAGTCATCACAAATACCTTCTCTGTGTCATTCTTTATCCATATAATAGTTAGTCCCTAAAACTATTAGCTTTTCCTTATGTGCCATTTGTATTCATCCTTAGTGAATTGTATTAATGGAGAGGATATGAGTTGTGTCTGAACTCTTTAAGTTTATTGTTTTCTAAGTGTAATTGCCTCTCTTCTCTTACTATCTCAAATATTCTATCTCATAAGAATAAAATAGTTCACATCCATCTAGGTACTTAGCGGTGGAAAGGGAAGAAGATAAAAATAGAACTTTTCCTCTGATACTGGCTAGTCAAGCCTATGGCCCAGTAACTGTTACCAAAGGCAATTTAAATGGTGTTCAGTGTTCTACCAGTACCTGCATTTCATTTTTCTTGTGCTTATTTACAGATTGAACCCTATTTTTCCATTTTTCTCCTGTTCACATATTTGCTTCTTTTTCGTTTACCTCTTACTTGCGTATCACTTGGGCATGTAAGTGGCATCTACTAGCATTGCTTTAATTCTGCTGGTGACAGTGGCAAAGCTTTACTAGATCCTTGTTCGTATCCCTTTTCTCTTGGGTATGTAGATATCTTTTGCCAATTGACTAATATCTAAGAAGTCAGGTAAGCATTAACTCTTTGTTGACTGAGAATAATGAAACTATTAATAGATACTAATTTGGATAGTTTAACCTGTGTTTTATTTATTGTTTCTCTTTCCCCTGTTCATTTGTTGTGACATATGGAATCGTTTACATACCCACATTTCTTTATCCCTTTCCTATGGCTTAGCTCACTATGCTTTTTCTAAAACTAATAGCTTTCACAGAGTTGGGAAGCAAGATACTGAATACCAAAGAAAACAGTAGTTGTATTTTTCTGTTAAATATTAAAGATTTGTAATGGCTCTGATTTTTGTGATATTTTTGTGTCAAAAAAAAATTTTAAGCCCATCTATTTGTATTCATGTGTTGTTACTTTTAGAGTATTTTATTTCCATGGAAAGTTTTTTATTATTACTTTATTTTGTCTACATGTTATTCTATTCCTAGAGGAATGTTATTTCCTGTATTATAATAAATATCGGTGGGAAAATAGGATTGATTGTATAGAAATTCGCTTTATAGGCACTGTTGCAGAAGAATACGTCTGTGGCATAAAGTGAAAAGATTTGTACTGAGATCTTTGGCTGTTTCTATCTTCTACCAAATGTTTAAAACAAAATAGTTGAATGAATTTGCATTCAAATCTGTTTAGTAGTAGTCTGACTATTGTATAATCTAGAGCATTATTTCTGTATCTCAGGAAGCTGAATATGGTGGGCATGATCAGATAGATTTGTATGATGATGTCATCTCTCCATCTGCAAATAATGGAGATGCCCCAGAAGATCGGGATTACATGGATACTCTCCCACCAACTGTTGGTGATGATGTGGGTAAAGGAGCAGCACCAAATGTTGTCTATACGTATACTGGAAAGAGAATTGCATTATATATTGGAAATCTAACATGGGTAAGTGACTTAACATATGAATTAAATCATAGGTGGTTGATTTCAAACTGTTCAGTAGTTGTTTTTCTCCAGTTTTATAAAGTAAGAATTTGAAGTTACTAGACTGGTTCTGCATGCTTGCTTATGCAACGAGGAGGGAAATGAAATACAAGTACCTTTAAAATATCGTAAATTCCAAATCTTCTAGTTCTGAATTTTGTAGACATTCACCTTGTTTTGGTAGAGATTCCAATTAATTATAGTTCGATTTTATCTTCAAATCAATTCTTTTTATTTTACTACTCCAACACTTCAGCTATCCCAGTTTTATAAAGAAAAATGTTCACATAAAGTCTCAAACCGGGATTCAGAAGTGCAGGAGAGAAACACAGTACAACTCCTGGTTTTAAGAGTTTTCATTATCTAAATCATACTGCAGACATGTTGAGTTTCATTTTCACTCATAATTTGAAATCTGATTTATGGAAATGCTGCCATATACATTGTATTTTAATTTGGGTTACTTATGAGACTGTAGGATTATTATTGGTTGGGAGTTTCATTAGCTGGATGTTCAGTGTTATCTATTTTATTAGTATTAAATCTTAAATATTTACTAAAATAGTCCTATAGAATTTTTGCATCTCTACTTAGAAACATTTGTTACACATACTTGAAAATTTTTAAATTGTCTAGAAATCAAAACTTGTTACTGTTCCATTTCCTTAATAGCATTTCATTTTTAAATGTTTACATTTTTAAAAAACTAATTGATCTATCTCCCACTACCCAGTCTGAGGAAATTTTTTTTTTTTTTTTTTAAGTTTTTTTGGGTTTTTTTGATGTGGACCATTTTTAAAGTCTTTATTGAATTTGTTACAATATTGCTTCTGCTTTATGTTTTGGTTTTTTGGCTACGAGGCATGTGGGATCTCAGTTCCCCGACCAGGGATCGAACCCACACCCCCCTGCATTGGAAGGCAAAGTCTTAACCACTGGACCACCAGGGAAGTCCCTGAGCAATTTTTATAATATTGGAGACAGTAACAATGTAGTTATGAAGAGTATGGTTGCTAAGTAAGCCTCTGAATCTTAGCTTTTACATATGTTAATTTTATAACCTTGGAAAAGGTTATAATTATCTCTATCCGATGTGTAAAATGGGAGTGATACAGGACTTTTATGTTTTAAGAATTAAATACTTGATATAAAGTACATGTTAGGTGTTTTGTTTTGTTTTGTTTTTTTCCATCTTACATTGAAACAGAAGATGGAGTTTATTTCCCCAAATAACTTCCTTTAAGGAAAGGAAGTGACAAGTGAGGTTGGTTTTATTGAAAATTTAAAGTTGTAGCAGTTGAAAGCTGTAAGAGACCAAAAACTCATTAAGAGTTTAAAAAAAAAAAAATCTATGTTCTCTCTAAGGGTATGTACCTTCTAATTTCCAAAACGCTTATCAAGGGATAAAATTATGTCCTCAGGTGCTTTTGTGCTATTTAAAAATAGAAGGTTGACTGGCAGTAATTGTACTTAATTTGCACTGACCATTTTCTCCTGTTTATCCTGAGTTTACCCTTAAAAAATAAATGGAAACAGTAAAAATCTTGGATATGTTTTGATGGTTAATGAGGGGGAAATATCTTGCAGTGGACAACAGATGAAGACTTAACTGAAGCAGTTCATTCTTTGGGAGTAAATGATATTTTGGAGATAAAATTTTTTGAAAATCGGGCAAATGGCCAGTCAAAGGGGTAAGAATTTTGTTTTAATTCTTTTTTTTCCCTAATGGAAGTTAGTAGCTAGTGATTACAATTTTGGGGGTAACTTTCCTTGAAGTTAATGCTAACTACGCATGTGTAGGATGTTTTATTTCTACATTGTCAGGAGGTTCTTGGACAAAGATTCATACTCATTTCATGTATCCTGTGATCTACCTCACTAAAACTAGTGGAGCTGGGAGTGTAGATAGATAAGGTCTCTTTTCCAGTTTTCCTGAATTTTCTCCATCTATGGTTGAAATGATTTTTGAAATGACAGTTAGAAGAAGCATTGCTATCCCTGTAATTAAGGTATAGTGGAAGATGGGCAACTGAAGAATAATGTAACATGGATGTTTTGCTTTATTTTTTTAAACTATTAAACTACACAAATGAGGTAGGATCATTACGGGATCATTATAAAATACAGATGTCCAAACGTAAGAAAATAAAAAGCCACAATCCCACCATCCATAGATAATCGCTCTTGACATTTTAGTGAATATACTTTCAGGTTTTTAAATTTTTACTGCAAAAACAATAGGATTACAGCTCACGTTTTTTAATGTATTTGATACACGGAGTAAAACGAATATTTAACAATAAACATATATCTTCCCTAATGTATTAGTTCTTTCCATCATACCTTGTATGCTACTGTAATTTATTTTACCATTCTTTTTTTTGGTTATTTGGGTTTCCAGTTTTTGCCTATTATAAATAATGTTGTGGCAGGCTTCATTTTATATAAATCTTTAGGTGCAGATTTTGGGCTTTTTAAAAGGTAATTTGCTGGATGCAGAATGATAAAGTAAAAAATATGCTTAATGTACTTATTTTATATTGTTTAATGTGCCAGTTTTCAATAACTAGGAATATTTTCAAAATACGTACAGAGTCTGGCTGCTTTTCATGAACTTCACTTCTACTACCTCATCCGAGCCACTGTTATCTCTTACTTGAACTTCTGCAGTAGCCTCCTACGTGGTGTTCCTGCCTTCACTCTGATTCTCTACAGTCTATATACATGACACATAGCAGAAGTTGAAAAAAAGTGACATCAATATTTGCCTGCTCAGAATCTTCTAATGGTTATCTATTTTATTCAGAGTAAAACCCAGAATCTTCACTGTGGTCTACAAGGCACTAAGACCGGTTTCCCCACTACCTCTCTGACCTCATCTCTTACTACTCTTTACCTTCCCTATGCTGCTTCAGCCACATTAGTCTCTGATGTTCCTCAAACACATTGCTACTTAAGACCTTTACACTATTTCTTCTTTTTGGTTTATTTTTTCCCAAAATGTCCGCATTTGGGATCTTTCACTTCATTCAGGGTTTTGCTTGAGTTCCCTTCCCTGGCCACCCTGTGCAAGACCTTCTGCTCCCATCACTGTTTTCTTTTTTTAGTTTTTCTTATGGTGTATTTTACTCATTTATTGTCTTGTCTCCTAGTAGGTTTAGATTGTAAGCTCCATAAGAACTTTGCTCACTGTTGTATCCCTAACCCTAGAATGGTGCCTGGGATATAGGAGGTGATGCTCAATAAATGTTTGTTAAATTAGTGAATTAATTAAATTATTTCTAAATGTTGTGAGCCAAGATAATCTTGAATCAGACAGCAGACTTTGTTGACCAAGGATCTAGTTTTTTAAAAAATATTTATTTATTTATTTTGGCTGTGCTGGGTCTTAGTTGTGGCATGCGGGATCTTCGTTGTAGCATGCGGACTCTTAGTTGCGGTAGGCAGGCTTCTTAGTTGTGGCGTGCGTGTGGGATCTAGTTCCCCCACTAGGGATTGAACCCGAGCCCCCTGCATTGGGAGCACGGAGTCTTAGTGGGCCACCGGGGAAGTCCCAAAGGACCATTTTGAATACCAGAGAGAAAAGGCTCCTAAGAGTCCTTCTGAGAATAGTTTAGAATATCATATAACTGTGAATTGACACTCGTTCATTTTTTTTTCTATTTCAAATTTATTTTTCCTAGTGAGATATAATTCACATACTATAAAATTCATCATTTTAAAGTCTTCAAATCAGTGGTTTTTAGTTTATTTATAAAGTTATACAACCATTACCACTGTGTAATTCCAGAATATTTAATCACCCCCAAAAGAAATCCCATATGCATTAGCAATCTGTCTCTGTGGATTTGCCTATTCTGAAATGGTATCATAAAGAACGTGGTCCCATGTGACTAGCATCTTACACTTAGCATAATATTTTCAGGGGTCATCATGTTGTAGCATGTGTCAGTACTTAATTTCTTTTTATAGCTAAATAATATTCCACCATGTGGATACACCACATTTTAAAAATCCCATCCATCATTTGGTGGACATTTGGGTTGTTTCCATTTTTGCTATTATGAATAAGACCCCTATGAATATTCATATACCAGTTTTTGCATGAGCATGCATTTTCTTTTTTTTTTTTAAGGAAATTGTTTCTTTCATCTAAATAGGTTACACTGTTATTGTATCTTCTACCACTGCTACTACTCGATTAAATAGCTTGAATTTGGGGCAGTTTTATAAAATGTTAATTTTGAAAAATAATTTTGTATTTTTAAACACTAGATAGATTCTCATAAGCAAAGTGAGCTACTCATACTGTGAGAAGCACATGGAGATGAGATCTGACTGGAAACTGTGTACTAAGCATCCCATTTCTTCTTCATTCTAAGGTGCAAATTCTCTGAGAGCCAACAATAGGTTAAATTGCACTATTAACTTTTTTTGTCTTGTTTGGGGGGAAGTTTATTATTGGTCCAACACATTATACCTGATTTATGTATGTTAATTGTGTAAACAGGGAACTCTGTAATAATACTGATAAAAAATAAACAGCATCAGCATAGCATGTGAAAAAAAAAGATAGGTTACACTGTAGTCCCCATATGATTTGGCACTGTTCCAGAACCACCCTTTCATATAGACAGACAAATATTTAGTGAAAGAAGTTAAATTTATAAATATTTATAAAAATTTCCATTTTTGTTCTTATGAATAATGCCCCTGTGAATATTCATGTACCAATTTGTGTGAACATATATTTTTAATTCTGTTAGGTACACGTATACACTAGATTTATTTTTCTGCCATGAGGCTTGCAGGATCTCAGTTCTCCAACCAGGGATCGAACCTGGGCCATGGTAATGAAAGCGCCAAGCCCTAACCACTAGACAGACCACCAGGGAACTCCCAGGAGAGAAGATTTATTGGATTGTATTTTTAACTCTGTATTTAACCTTTTAAGGAGCTGCTGGGATATTTGTCAAAGTGGCTGCACCACTTTACATTTCCCTTCAAACAGTGTATGTGGGTTCTAGTTTTCTCCACATCCTCACCAGCACTTGTTAATTGTCTTTTTGGTTAGTGAATGTGAAATGGTATCATTGTGGTTTTAATTTACATTTCCCTGTTGGCTAATGATATTGAGCATCTTTTCATAGTGACATTATTCATAATAATGAAAAAAGTGGAAACAACCCAAATGTCTTACCGATTTTTGGAAAATGTGGTATATCCATATAATGAAATATTCAGCCATGAAAAGGAATTAAGCACTGACACATGCTACAACATGCATAAACCTTGAAAACATAATGCTAAGTGGAAGAGGCCAATCACAAAGGACCACATACTGTATAATTCCATTTATATGAAGTGTCCAGAATAGGCAAATCTGTAGGGACAGAATGTGGATTAGTGATTCATTAGGGTTGGAGGATGGGAAGAAATGGAGTGACAGCTAACAGTTATGGGGGGTTTTTTGAGTGATGAAAATTGTTCTTAAAATTGATTGTGGTGATGTTTGTAAAATTCTGAATATGCTAAAAAAAAAGAAACCACTGGGGCTTCCCTGGTGGCGCAGTGGTTGAGAGTGCCTGCTAATGCAGGGGACACGGGTTCAAGCCCTGGTCTGGGAAGATCCCACATGCCGCGGAGCGACTAGGCCCATGAGCCACAACTACTGAGCTTGCGCGTCTGGAGCCTGTGCTCCGCAACAAGAGAGGCCGCGATGGTGAGGGGCCCGCGCACCGCGATGAAGAGTGGCCCCCGCTTGCCGCAACTAGAGAAAGCCCTAGCACAGAAACGAAGACCCAACATAGCAATCAATCAATCAGTCAATCTTTAAAAAAAAAAAAAAGCCTTTATTAAAAAAAAAAAAAAGAAACCACTGAATTCTATACACTTTAAATGAGTAGGTAGTATGATGTGTTGTTATAAAAAAAAGTTAAAGATCAAAGTGTGAGCTTTGTATATTTCTAAGAAATATTTTCCATTTTCTTAGGTAAAATTAAATTCAGACCATTTCCTTTTTAATAAGAGTAGTAACAGTTAATCCCTCCTCACTTTCTACCCACACCCCTTTAAACATCTTTTAGGTTTGCCCTTGTTGGTGTTGGATCTGAAGCATCCTCAAAAAAGTTAATGGATCTGTTGCCTAAAAGAGAACTTCATGGTCAGAATCCTGTTGTAACTCCATGCAATAAACAGTTCCTGAGTCAATTTGAAATGCAGTCCAGGAAAAGTAAGCAACCCCTCAAAGGCTTTTATTAAAAGTTGTACATTTTAACTAATCTTGCTAGCATTTGTTAGATGTTATATTGGAGAAGTCATCTTAATATTTATATTTAGTATTTAGTTCATTGTAGAATCCATTTTAGGAAGTCCATGCTTTGAATTTGATTTAAATTACCGATTATGACTGGTCCCATGTACTGGGAACCTACTCCCGTTTTTCTCTAGATGTCACAGACCCAGCATTATACAACAGTGTGCAAGTTCTATAGCCCTGCCATTCTTGTCCTGTCATTCCCATCGTAAAGAAAGGAAGAAACTACATTCTAATCCTTAGATTGAAGGAAAGTTATGTGGATGTCTATTATGGTGGGGGAGGAACCACTGATAATCAGAAAGTATTTGTTGATTTTCTGCTTAGCACCAAGACCTTTCACCACTTGGTAAAGTGGCTATAGAGAAGATTTGCCATATACACTTACAAATGTTATCACTTAAAGAGATAAATGGATGATCAGGCAATTAACAGAAATTCAAGTGGTTGTTTTAATGTTCTAGCACTTAAAACTCAACTGACGAATGTTACAAAATTTAAATGATTTATACTTACTGACATTTAGATTTCTGTTGGAGAATTTTGGTCTTGGCAGCTGCAGAGTACTGGTTTTTTGAAAGTAACTCATGTTTGCTTATTGGAAATACATTTAAGCCTGGATCTTTTGAGGCTTCAAAAGAACTTAAATAGATATGAATGTTTTCCTAAACCAGTACTTCTCATGTAGTTTGGACAGGCCCACGGCATCTGCAAGTTAGTATATAGTGTAAATGAACTTTGAAATAGAGTTGTTTCAATATCTAACAGTGGTTATGGATCAGCTATTTTAATAAATGCTATTTATGAGTATTTGGATATTTGCAGCTACACAGTCAGGACAAATGTCTGGGGAAGGTAAAGCTGGTCCTCCGGGAGGCAGTTCACGTGCAGCCTTTCCACAAGGTGGTAGAGGACGGGCCCGTTTTCCAGGGGCTGTTCCTGGTGGGGACAGATTTCCTGGGCCAGCAGGACCAGGAGGGCCACCTCCACCTTTTCCAGGTAAAATTTTTCTTAAATTACCATGGATAAAATGTGTCTACCTAATACCTCTTTTCCTTTTCTCTCTTTTTCAAGTAATGCATTATTAATGTGACTTACTCTCCTTGTTATACTATTTTTGGAATCCAGGAAATTTGATCAAGCATCTTGTTAAAGGAACTCGGCCTTTGTTCCTGGAAACTAGGATTCCATGGCATATGGGGCACAGCATAGAGGAAATACCCATTTTTGGCCTAAAAGGTCTTTATTTTTCTCCAAACTTGCTTGACTTATATATAGAATATTTACATCCGTCTTATTTTCTTACCTCTTAAAAAATCCTTTCAAGACCATTTTTCCTTGTTTCACTTTCTAGCTTGGCATCAGAGTAGACTATAAGGTGGGTGATTTCACTGTAAGAAGTGTGTGTACGCTGAAAGATGGAAACTATCTCTAAGCAATGTAATCTATTAAAGTTTTTGTTTCAGTAATTTTTCTTAAGCATAAATTGAGCTAGTTAAATGTGTAAGGATAAACTTCACCTTTGTAACTGTTAGTGTAGCATTTACCATATGGGTTTCATTTAAAGAGAAAGAGTCTTGGTCTATGAGTTACGCTTTAAAGTATAATTTTGGCGTGAAGATTAAACTACCTTATTGAAGTGGTTTTTTTTTTTTTTTTTTTTTTTTTTTCCCTCTCTCTCTCTCTCTCTCCCCCCTTTATTCTATAGCTGGACAGACTCCACCACGTCCACCCTTAGGTCCTCCAGGACCACCCGGTCCACCAGGTCCTCCACCTCCTGGTCAGGTTCTGCCTCCTCCTTTAGCTGGGCCTCCTAATCGAGGAGATCGCCCTCCACCACCAGTTCTTTTTCCTGGACAACCTTTTGGGCAGCCTCCATTGGGTCCGCTTCCTCCTGGTCCTCCACCTCCAGTTCCAGGCTACGGCCCCCCTCCTGGTCCACCACCTCCACAACAAGGACCACCTCCACCTCCAGGCCCCTTTCCACCTCGCCCACCTGGCCCTCTTGGGCCACCCCTTACACTCGCTCCTCCGCCGCATCTTCCTGGACCACCTCCAGGTGCCCCACCACCAGCTCCACATGTGAACCCCGCTTTCTTTCCTCCACCAACTAACAGCGGCATGCCTACATCAGATAGCCGGGGTCCACCACCAACGGACCCATATGGCCGGCCTCCACCATATGATAGGGGTGACTATGGGCCTCCTGGAAGGTAAGTTAGTATGTATCTATAAAAGTAGACTTGGTGTATTTGATCTGCAAAAGGTATTTTTCTCTGTCAGTGAAGTTTTTAAAAAATCATGACTTTTCCCCAGGTACATAATTTTCTGTATTGTTTTCTCTTAGAAGAAGCAGTGTGATATGGTGAAAAACATACTGAACGGGGTTGGGAATAATCCAGCTCTGCCACTTATACAGCCATGTGATTTTAGGGCAAGTCACTTTGTTTTCATCATTTTTAAGTTAAAAGAGGTTAATAAAGATAATTGAAGCTAGCAAATGGGATCCTTAAGCTATTTTTAAGGTTTTAAAGTCAATCTCATTTACCATTGATGACACTACATAGAATGTTAAAGTTTCTTCATTGGTTTAGGAATTAGGTCAGTTTATTAGATAGGTACTATTGATTATTTCATGCTTATCAGGAGTCCTGAGTAGCAGAATTACTAACTTTTAATTAAAATGGGAACATTAAATAATTTACACGCATATTTGGGTAGACAAAGACTTATAAAACACAGACTTTATGGAAATTAAAATGGTTAATGGCAATCCTTAGAAAAAAGCTGCATGGAAATCACGGTGGAACTAAGTGATCCCTAAGCCCCCTTTCAAAGTACTTTTAAAGCTATCCATACTCAAATCATAATCTGGAGGTTAATCTCTAAGAACTACTTGAATTTGCCCCGTTTAGTTTCTTTTGAGTTTATCATTTGATTTTATATTCTTTAACTATCACTGTTGAATGACTTTGTATTTCGGTTTGTCTGACAGTGTTCTGCAGGGATGGATTTGAGCATCTGCCTAATTCCATACAGTTGCACAGGGCCAGGGAAATAAATTTGATGTTGTAAACAAAGTCTCCTGACAGTTATTTATCCATAGAGGTTGTGTCTTTATGTGACTGCCAAAATTGCTTCGTTTTCTTTTGAAAAACGTTATAACTAGGAAGCTAGCACAACTTTTCTCCTGTTCAGCTTAATTCCAGTGAGCAACTACCTATTAAGTGTCCACTCGTGTATAGGGGCGGGTTAGGTGGCTTGGTTTGACAGTTTAAAATTTGAATCTCATGTCCTTTTTCTAACATAATAGAATTTCTATAGTGCCAGTTTTTCTAAAAATACATTTGTGTATATGTTTTTGGTTATTATTGAGTAATTTTTAATTGAAAATTGGAGAAAACTGATTATCTTGCGTGGGTTTTTTTTTTTTTTTTTTTAGGGGATCAGATGGGTATGAGTCACAGAAATTAATTGAAATCATACATGGATTTTGAACAACTTGTGATTTGGTTGGGCTGTTTATAAAGTTTTGGGAATAACGGTAATACCTTATAAACATGAAGAAGGTTATATTAGCTGTTTCCTCATTTCATTGGAATGAACTGCTACTGCTTGCCTCAATTCAACATCCTACCTAGTAACTAATAACTAAGATGGCAAAAAGTTTACCTTTTCCTATACTACACATGTAGTCACAATTTTTAAAGTTGTCCAGCAGCTTTAGAAAATCTTGGGATTTTACTGGTTTTTTCCAACAAATATTTACAGGTACTGAGTGCCTTTTATTTGCCAGATAGCCTTCTAGGGATTCAGTGGCAAACAAGATAAGTCTAAAATCTTCTCCCTCCTGAAATTTTATTAGTCCAACAGACATTTATTATCCTCCTCTTGTGAATTGGGCCTTGCGCCTAGAGGATCCAAATATAAATGAAACCAAATTCCATCCCTTGATTGTGTAGGGTTGTATTTTTTGCAGTCAGGATTTTTTGTTTAGATATACATACGTGTCAGGGGGACATCAGAACAATTTATTATATCTGTTTTTGTATGACTCTGAAAAATAGTATATTATAGTTACATAAATACATAATTTCTGGCCTCCAGAAAGATGAGGTTTCTAAGTTGCTACTTTATTTCAGCTGAAAGATATGGGAATTTTGCTTAGACCTTCTCTCTTTGTAGGAAAAAGATCACATTTCAATCTGAAAAAGTAACTATTAGCTCTAAGGCACTTGTCAAAAGCAATTATTTGAATTGCTTTACACTATTGTGACTAATTTAGAAAATCTTTTGAATATGATTTAAGGTTTATTTCGATTTTACAGGGAAATGGATACTGCAAGAACACCATTGAGTGAAGCTGAGTTTGAAGAAATCATGAATAGAAACAGGGCAATCTCAAGCAGTGCTATTTCAAGAGCTGTGTCTGATGCCAGTGCTGGTTTGTATATTTCTTTCTGTATTAACATTTCTTACTTATGCTATTAGGAATGACCTAAAAAGTACAGTCTTGAAGATGGGTCATCTACATGTAGTAGTTATTTTTATATTTCCAAATCATTACCTATACTTTATTTAAAAGGCATTGAAGGGAACTGCATGTCACAGTGTAGTGGAAAAACCCCTAATTTAAAAATTTTAGGTGTAAATTTAAATATTAGCCCTGACATTTAATGGCTCAGGGACCTTAAGGCAGCTCATTTATTCTCATATTTACTAAATGATTGTGTTTCACACAGCTATAATAGTAACAAATGGTGTTAACTTCATGTACATTAAAGCTTTTCAGAATGGTGAAACTCTGAAAAAAATTAAGACATCTTCTGTAGTGATTTTAAAGTGCATTCCTTTTGTAAAATGGTTGCCCCAAATGGTTTGGTGGTATTTTGAAAACAAAATTTATTTGACTTTGGCCCATCTCCTTCCACTCACAGGTGATTATGGGAGTGCTATTGAGACATTGGTAACTGCAATTTCTTTAATTAAACAATCCAAAGTATCTGCTGATGATCGTTGCAAAGTTCTTATTAGCTCTTTGCAAGATTGCCTTCATGGAATTGAATCCAAGTCTTACGGTTCTGGATCAAGGTAAAACTTTCCTGTCTAATGTCTATTTAAAACTGCTGCTTTGCAAATAGAAAAAATACTGTGTTTGGGACTTTATAGGACTTTGATTTTACTTATTACTGTTTACTTAGCAGCTAGTGTGATTTTGTTGTTGTTTTTGTTTAATCCCTAAATCAAATGTTAGGTGTTTGCTTGCTTAAAACCCTTCAATGGCTTTCAGTTATTCTTAGAATAAGACTGTAAATATTGAAGTGCTGTGTGATATAGTTCTGCCTATCTTTTCAGCCTCACTGTGGACCTCTCCTCTGGCTCACTGTTCTCTAGCCACATTGGTCTCCCTTCTCTTCTTCTTGACACATCAAGCATTTGCTCACCTCTCTGTTTTTGTACTTGGTATTTCTGCCCACCTTGCTGTTTTTGTACTTGGTATTTCTTCTGCTGGGAGTCCTTTTCCCTGGCTCTAATAGCTGGCTCCTTATCCTTCATGCCTCAACTCAATCTAACTTGCTGGGCTTCCCTGCTGGTGCAGTGGTTGAGAGTCTGCCTGCCAATGCAGGGGACACGGGTTCGAGCCCTGGTCTGGGAAGATCCCACATGCCGCGGAGCAGCTGGGCCCGTGAGCCACAGTTACTGAGCCTGCGCGTCTGGAGCCTGTGCTCCGCAGCAAGAGAGGCCGCGATAGTGAGAGGCCCGCACACCGTGATGAAGAGTGGACCCCGCTAGCTACAACTAGAGAAAGCCCTCACACAGAAATGAAGACCCAACACAGCCATAAATAAAATAAATAAATAAAATTAAAATGGTTCCTTTTAAAAAAAAAAAAATCTAACTTGCTAAGAGGGGTCTTCTCCCAGGTTATTCTGTCATGTTCATTCTGTTTATTTCTTTCATAATACTTACTATAGTCTATTCTTATTTATTACTAATGCACGTTTTTTTTTACTAGAACACATGGAAAGGACCTTACCTGTCTTGTTCACTACAATATTTGTAATGATCAAACAGTGCTTGGTACAGAATGGGTGCTAAATAAATATTTCATGAACAAAGGAGTTAATGAATAATCTGTTTCTTAGTATTTTTATTTTAATTAGGCAGTTCTTTTTTTTGGCATTACTGCTGACCTTGAAATTTTACATATTTTCAAAAGGTAGATCTTTAACCTTGACATGATACTTTTAGGTCTTTAGTGTACTTTATCTAGTGGTAGAGTTGTCTTCATTAAGTTAGGAAAAGAGAGTTTGTCTTTGTCATAGTCCCCAGCTTTATAATTATTACCTTTTTGACCCAGTATAAAGATGTTTGGATCTGAACACATTTGTCATACCTAAAGACCGTATCTTATATAGTCTTCTTTTAACTATTTAAGTCCAGAATAATAACTTCTACTTTGATCACAGGCTTAGCACTTAATAATGTTTGCTAAGTTGAGCTGTCTGGTGCAGAAATACAAAATAGAGATTAAACTAATAGCCAGTTGTTATTTCCTTGTTGTGAATTTCAGAATTTAGAATAGTAGGATTTCTAAGATACATACTTTGGTTAAAGTACCTGTTTTTTGTTGTTGTTTTTAAAGGCAGTTCATGAAACATTTCTCTTTATTAAATAAAAATGAGAAGAGTATCTCAGTCTTTTCTAGTGGTCATGTGTACTAAGTTTCTTCTCTGCTTCCCACCATGCCCCTCAGCACCACCACCCCCCAAGCATACCTATGTATATATTTCATTAGAAAGTTTCTTAGTGGGGTAACACTCATGATGAACCATATTTTGGCTAGTTTTAAATGTAAAATTGATATTTACACATAGGTTTAGGTAACCTGTATTAATGGGTGGTAGTTTTATGTATTTAAGTCTCATTATGAGTGATTTCATGAATTTTATGTCTAAAAAACTACCTTCTATATGTTCTTTAGCTTGAAACACAAGTCCTTTGAAATTTTCTCTCCTTTACCTTTCTGCTTTTCATTCAGTAAATACTGCATGTCTGTTTTAGGCTGCTAGTTATAATAGATGTAATAGACGATATGGTGTATTGCCATGGTGTGTCTGGTTCCCAATTTTTATTTATTTATTTGGCTGCGCCGGGTCTTAGTTGCGGCACATGCAATTTTTAGTTGTGGCATTCGGGATCTAGTTCCCTGACCAGGGATTGAACCCAGGACCCCCCTGTATTGGGAGCAAGGAGTCTTAACCGCTGGACCACCAGGGAAGTCCCGGGTGAATGTTTTTAAAAATGGGATTTCTAGTTCATGCTTGTATGTGAGTAAATCATTATTGGCAGTTCAGGATATTTTAGTTTAAATTAGATTTATAAGTTATTTTTTGCCTTAGGTATTTTTAAACACCAAAACATTGAATATCTTTTTAAGCTATCTAATTATGGAGAGCATTAATCCAGTAATTTCTTTTAGAAGACGTGAACGATCAAGAGAAAGGGATCATAGTAGATCACGAGAAAAGAGTCGGCGTCATAAATCCCGCAGTAGAGATCGTCATGATGATTATTACAGAGAGAGAAGCAGAGAACGAGAGAGACACCGGGACCGGGACCGGGACCGTGATCGAGAGCGCGACCGAGAGCGCGAGTATCGTCATCGTTAGAAGGTGGGTATTCCTTGTTCCTGTTGTATTTAACATGTGTATTATTAATAGTAATTATAACTCCGAGGCTATTGTTTATACAGTATATACCCACATTTTACATGGTTCAACTACTTGTTCTGAATTTAATCTTCTGGAAACATCTGAGATAAATGACAGGTGAGTAATAACAGGTAAACATTTTGACCTCTTATCCTTGAATATTGTGTTGCTTGCTTGAGTTACAGCTTTTAGGTTTCAGGTTAATGGTCCTAAGAAATAATCAAGAGGACTCATTGTCTACTTCTAAAAATCTAAAAATTGGAATTCTCTTAATCACATACATAGTTTGCATGTGATTTAAAATATAAAATATAGGGAGTTAATTCATACTATATATAATATGCTTGGACTTTAAAAAATAAAGTTTTTTACTAACTAACTGAACTAACTTTATTTATCCCTAAAAATTTTAAAGAAAATCTGACAGTAAATTAGTTTATAATACAGGAAGAATATAGGAGGGTGGTTTCTCAGCATTGAGAAAAACTTTTTTTTTTTTTTTTTAGAAAAGACACTTTTCCTGCCATCTGGGTTTTGTTTTTAAAAGAAAAGAAACAGTATTCTTTAATTTGCAAAGAAGATAAGAAAGTTACTCAATTAAAATGGATTCAGGGTATTCCATATAGAGAATTTTAAATTGTATCAAATCATACATCCCAGGTTAGAATAACCTTGAAATAATTTTCTTTGATGTTTCATTCATAAACCATAATCATTGTCTTTTATTTCTGTATTTTAAAACTATTGTGTACATTTTTCATAAAGCGGGAAGAGTTGTCTGTTTATACTTCATTTTCACGTGTAATTTTATTTTTATATTTGTGAACAGCGTTTATTCATGTGAAAAGTGGGGAGAGGGCACTATAAGGCTTGTGCATGTGACACAAAGGTTATTCTGTAAACAGATTTTTTTTTCTTCATATGTTGGTGGCATATCCAAAATAAATTAGGCTAAAACAAACCCCTTATTGGTAATTACTCTTTACATGATTATTTTCCATAAATAAAATTGGGAAATATTGAAAATTCAGTTATGGTAATTGTTAGTATTTAAATTGTTATGGGCAAAATCAAAGGCTTGTATGTAATTCTGTGACAAAATAACAGTTTCTTTAAAGTAGATATATTTTAGCAAACAAGATCCTTTTTAAGTAATATTACTTAGAAAATAAGCATGTACGTCCTATTTTTATGGTACACAAATAACCTATTACATTATTTACAGTTTTAAGGGCTTTTTGAAGTAAAAAGGCAAGTTTTAATACTTTTCCTTGCATTTTGAATATGCATCTTGAATATATATCAAAACCTTAATTTTAAAATAGTTCTCCATGTACTGTATTATAGAACTTAATATAAATAATTCTCAAACATTATTTTAATATGAGGCAAAACTTTTTATTTTTAAAACTAAGCTTATTGAAATTGATACTGTTTTTGGATGTAAGAACTGAATGTTGTATCATGTAAGACTAAATACTAAATTTTAAAGATGTAGCCCTCCGCCTCTCCCACTCCCGCCCACCCCACCCCCCAGTTGAATAGATCTGATCCCATCTTATGAAAAAAGTCTGTGTCCATCAGTGCTTAAGGTGAATTGTGGCCAACTTAGGGAAATGCTTAACGTATATCAGCCATTTCATTTAAAGTAAGATACAGGTCCTTCAAGTTATATTTTTATTTAGACTTTGTCAGTTATCAGCAAGCTTCTAGTTACTGAAGTCATGATAATGGAACTTGCATACATTTTCAGTCATCTCCAAGATTGGATATGCCCATCAAGGGCATTCTGAACCAGTTTATACCCAAAGTTAATTAACAAGTCTTCTTAACGGTTTTAGCATAGTTAAGTAAACTTCTGAAAGGTCCATTGTTAATTTTAAATACTTTGAATTAACATTACATTCCGGTAATGGGTACACCTAACTATATCATGGTTTGAGTTTCATTACATTCAGACATTAACTATGAATTCCTAACTTGCAAACTATTGTTGACATTTTTTCTTAATCACTGATGTGTACCATACCAAAATTCCCATGTTTTGTTTGTGCATTAATCAGAATTGAGTTGTAATATTGTTATGTGCCTTCATCCAAGCAAAATTTTACTTAAGCATTTCCAGTGCAAAAAATTCTGTTATCCTGGAATATTGTACCTTTGCTATACCAAACAGTATTTATTGTGAACATAGACGTGAATAAATGGGTAGGGACTGGGATTAAATATATCTGAGTGAAAAACTTTTTTGAGCAAATAAAAAATATCTGCACATTTAATCACCATCATAATGAGGTCTATTGACCTTTTTTAGAAGTTTTAAAATATGAGTCCTTTTGAACTTTCATGTAAATCTTAAATGGACTGAATGGAATAAGAGTAACTTGGAAGCTAAAGTGAATGTCAGTAGTAAGTCTGTATACAAATAAAACAATAATGTAATCTATTATTAAAGTGATGATGAATGGCTAAAAGGGCGAGTTCTTAATTTAACTGGAAACTTAAATGATGTTGGCAAGCTGTTAATGTCTGTCCCATCTTAATTTTTTTGTGTGTTTGAACTGTTGGTAATGTTAATTACATTCTCTCATTTAAAAAATGTATTAGTTTTTCTAAAAGCATTTAATATCTAAGTTCAAATATATAATATTTTAATGGGAATATCGGTATTGTAAATTTCAGCATGTAAATATATTGTGCTTCATATTCTGTAATTTCTGCCTCTATTCTCAGACCACTCTGAGCAAAACAAAAGTAGTTCAGTGTTTTAAGATTATATGCTTTTTACAGAAATAATTTTGTTTTCATAGTTGTTTTCTTTTGTGTTCCTGTTATTATTTGCTGGGAACAACCCTACTCAGCAGATTTCTGTTAACAGTTCCACTTTTCTTTGTATACTGAAGAGTAATGAAATGAAATTATTTTTTTAAATACTCTTTATTCATGCTTTTTCTCTCTCTGACACATGATGTTTTACACATTCTCAAATCATTATCCATTCCTTTGATAGATTTTAAGCATCATGTACGGGGTATAGGTTAAGTAACTATACTTTCCTTTGCTGTATGATTACTTTTCTCCTATCACAAATACCATGATCTTAGATTTTGTTGTCATTGCACAGAATTTAGGGTGTTTTGCATTCCTTATTCAGTTTATAGCTTTGCATTAATTTTGGGGGGAAAAAAAGCCAAAAGAATCAAAAGTTCTTGCATAAGTGTTAAGATGTTTTTATCTCCTCAAGAGTTAGTGTTACTTTGAGTCTTATGTGAAAATTAAATTCTTCTAATTATCTGATGAATGATACTGGTGGTAATGAGATTTAAAAATTATTTCTGCAACTCTTAAGTCATCTGAGATCTGACTAATACTGTCCAGCCCTGTGTTTATGGTTTCCCCATATATCCTAACTGCTTCATCTGGATATGCCAGCTCTCACTTTTTTCGCTCTAATTTTCCTTGCTTTTAGTGTTATTTGCAAAACCTGCCTGACTACACAATTGTGTTAATTAAAGTGAGAAGAGGGTAAGAAGTGATCCTAGAATGGATGTATAGTGTGTGTTTTGCTCACTGTGGTTTAAGAATACGGTTTTGTTTACAAATGATTAATGTTCCCTGTTTAAAAAAAAAAAATCAGTGCCAATGTGAGTCACCTTGATCTCTCACCTTCATCTCAGTGTGAAATTTATTACCATTGTTTTAGCTTGTAAATTAGATTGTTTGAATAAATAATGATATGAATGAATAGTTAGCATTGTTTAAAGGAAATCTAATAACCAAAAAAGGAGTAAGGGTGTCACATATGCTGTCCAAATTTAATAATTTGCCTTGGTGGTAGCATGTTTTAACTCTCACAGTGAAATCTAAATCACACAGCAGCTTATTTTGAAATGTCCATTTTGTCAAAGTTTGGGGGCAAAGCTGGGTATTCTTTAACTGTGAAGTTTATTTCTACTATTTAGTGAACTGCCTAGAGCAACAATCCTGTATATGTTTTATAGTGTAATGAAATGCGTTAGTTAAAATGAGGTAAGTACTATCTCCAGAGGTGCAAAGATGAAAGTACGAAATGTTTTGGTAGTAAGGGAGTTTTTTGTAAACATCTACAACAAACAGGATTTTGTGTAGTATGTTCTAGTCAATGCAAGAAGGGATTTTGATTTTGAAGAGTTCACTTGTATTTAGATACTTCTAGTTCTTTTGCCCACTTCATCTCCTTTCCTCTCATTAAGAAAAAAGTGAATTTTATTATACTGCGTTAATAAAAGTATATCTCTAAAATTATATTAGAATCCTTCTAATTCAGTGTATTAATGTGAAAACCTGTAAAAGATCCATATCTAATATATATTTGAATCTTGAAAGGTGAATTAACTGATACCAATAAATTTGCTTGGATAAGTTTTCTAACAGAAACACTCGTAATTTGAGTTGTTAGTATTGACTGGATCTTGCATTATCTCAAAATGCAGGTGCTTCTCTGTATTGAAATTTTAACTTAGTGCTCGCTTTACATACTTCATTAAAGAGCCATAGATTGTCTGTCTTAGTTTTTTTAACAACTGCTTACATAGATCTTCCTTCTATAACTGATAGCTAAAGCAAGAAATTGTGTGGCTTTGACATTATAGATTTGACCACATGGTATTCTGAAAACATGACCGTTGAATGTATTTGTCACTTTAAGCTTCTTTTTGATATCTTTGTTCATGTAGATTTCTACTTAGAAACTTGAGACTATAATATGGAATTGGGTTATTGGAAATGGGTTGTATTGCCTTCAAATTTGCTTTTTCTTTTTTTTTTTTTAAGATTGTAAAATTTTGTATTTCCAAATGGATAAATGTAAAGTGTTTAGAAATAGAAATAAAAACTGTCAGATTATCCCCCAGATTTTGTCTGTATGGTGAAAATTAGAGACTTATTAGTAGTAAAGATCTATCTATAAGGCAAAAGATAAGTGCATTCATCCTAAAGATATGTGTTGTAATTTCACAAGCAGGATTCTTTACCTAAAATGTAGTAAAAATTCTCCATTGGAGTGATATAAAATTGCAGTGTATGCTATGTTTTTTGGAAGGGTTGGGTATTTTTGTTTTGCTCACTGTGACTTAACTTTTCCCTCTTATTTAAATCCCTTCCAGCATGACAAAATAATTTAGGGAGATAACATCCTTTTGCAATAAGATTTATGAATTTCCCATTAATCTATTTTTTCAGATTAGAACATATGCCTTGTCTCTCTTTAATACTTCAATGCCAGTTTTTTTAAGTATATTGCAAAGTAGTAAAGATAAAATGTGTGAAAACTACCTTTCTAGATTTTTTTCCATGAAATAATTCCACCAAAAGCTTTATCAGCATAAGATAGAATACAATGAAAGGTAACATTAGAAATGGCTTAAGTGTCTATTTGAAAAATATGGGCAAATTAAAAACTATTTAAAAGTCCAGGATTATAACATCTGCTTTTTCCTTTTGTAGTTGTAAAATTTAATTTTTTCTGCTAGGCATTGTGAATGCATATGTGTACTGTTGCTCTTAAGATGCTTATACCCTAATTGAGGAGGAAAGGACATAGAAGAAAATTTATAGTTGTGACAATATTAATTACTCTTAATTGTAGAGCAAAAAGTATTTTTCAGTTACTTTTATGGAAGACTATCACTAAACATTGTGCCCTTTTGCCTCTTACATCATATTATTGAAACACTCTCTTGGAATTTATATTTTAAATATCTGGTGTTTCAAGTGATCACTTATATCCACGTTAATTGAATGTTTCTTTTGTGAACCTCTACCTGAAGTTTGCATATTTATGTATTCCTGAAATTTTGGGTTATCTCATTTATTGGGGTTTTTTTTCTTTATGTGAGTTTTCAATGAAATTTATCATCGTAGGTTCCCATTTAGCTTGTTTTGGCTTAGTTTATATACTTACATTAGATATTTCAGTGTAGGTGGAATAGAGGGACGGTAATGTTATAAATTTGTATATGTCTAAAGATTTGTACGTGGATGTCATTATATTTATTTAAATGTGCATACTGAGCTTATATTTATAAATTTTGTAACATGGAGGACCGTTTGATTTATAACATTTGCAGAAGTTCCTGTATGTCAAATAAATACAACTAATTTGTAAAATAATTTATTGCATTTATATTCAGTTCTCATTTAATTGTTTATGAGTTATATAGAATTTATGTGGATGAATGAAAATATTTACATTAAAATCATCCAAGCGGTTTTCCATTTATTTTTGTAGTACGCACACTTTAGAAAATGACTTATAAATGTTTCCATCTTCACAGAAACAGTAGCTGCTACATTTTCATTTCTGTTTCAGTCATTAAATTTATAAGGCAATACTATTTAAGAAGAATGAAATCAGAATGTCTCAGTTTTAATCATCACATAAATTTGGGAGCGTTTCTCCATCGCAAAGGCAGCTACTGTTTCAGTTAATTCTTATTTTGTGTTAGAATACATAACAGTGTAGATGCACGACTTGTGTATGTATAGTTAAGCCAGCATTTTTCTGTGTATTATGGGGAATAGCAAAATCTACATCATAAATTTTGACACATTACAGCTGAAGGAAGAGGAACACCTTCCAAGACAAAACAGTCTTCATGGGGGAAAAATGACGCTTGTCCAGCAGTTTGCTTCTTGTGATTGAACTGAACCTGTAAGGATTCATGGATAAAATGAACAGGAATAGATCTGAATAAAGCAAATCTGCATAAATGGTAACCAGTAGCTCTACTTTTATTTTTTATGTTGCTTACCTGTTTTATTTGAAGGAAACCTGTGTGATTTAAAAAGTTATAGCTTTTGCAACTTTATTACTGGTTATATACATTTAGCCATTATAATGTGCAAGCAATTGGAGAAAAACGTCAAGTAAATGCTTGTTTTATAGTAGTTTGTTCTTGTTAAAAATGTTCATATGATAATGTCTGTAAACAGCACCACTTTGATTACAATAGATGTAGTGTTGTAATAAACTGTTTAATGGGGCTGATGTGTAAAGCTGTTCAAGTTATTTGATGTTTACACCTCAGGGAAAGTCTTGTGTTCAGCAATATCTAAAGATAATGTTACTATGACATTTATACTGTCCTTTAAAAAAACATTGCAATAGCATTTTTGGATATGCATCAATCTAATCTTGCATTCAGTGAATTAAACATACTAATTAAGTGTCTCTTGCCCTTGATTTTGATATTAGAATAGGTGATTACATGGGTATTTAATATTTCTATATTCTGCTTTTCTAGCTGTTTTTACCTAGTTAAGCTTGTGACTTTGCTGAATGGTATGTAAACTTGTAAAAACTGAAATTTCACAACATAGCAATCCAGTCATTGTGTTAGGGGTCAACAAAGATTTTGTGGTTTTAACATTTTAGTAAAAACCCACACGTGATTTGCTACAGTAATGAAGCTTAATTACAACACAGATGTACTGAAACGCTTAATTGTAAACTGCTAGCATTGAAGAAATATTTTGACAGTTCTGATTTGATGCGGCAGTTATTTGCTATTTTCTATTGATAGTGCTTATGGTTTATTTTTGAAGCCATGGGCAACGTAAATATAGGCAGCCGTGCAGCAGACAAATGTGAGTAAAGAAAGCCTTAGTTTTATTTTCCAGTTACAGGAAATAGATTTCTGAAGGTTGTGATGTTTATTAACATTGGGTTGTATTCTCCTATATGTGTAATAGGAGATTATAGGTGTACCTATCTCCACAGTTTAAGGAGTTCTGTGTATTCATGCAACCTATTAATTCATGCTGAAGTTACCTAATCAAAGATTTTTTTCAAACCTGCCTTGCATATAAGCCCACATTAAAAGCACCTGGCTAGCATGTGTTCTTAATTGTAAAATTAGCATAGGCAGAGTGTCAATTTGATTAGACATTTTTATAGAAAGTTCATTTGAATCATTACTTCAGGAATTTGAGTTAAAATCCTTAAGCAAGTTAATTTGTTTTTAATGTTTTAAAAATCTGATTATCTTTGAGAGCTCTTCTGACAATACACTTTTTTTTTTTTTTTTTTTTAACGTATAGCCAAATTTTAGGACGTTGCTTATTTAGGCACCCTAAATATTATGTAAGTGCAACCTTAGAAGCCCTTCAGAGAACTGCAGTTCTTTACTTTCATGTTGTCCACCATCATACCAGTTCCTGCAGAATTAGCTGTTTTAAATTATCCATATTATTGCCAGCTTTATTTTAAAACATTTTGTGGTTAGAGTATTTGTGCATGGAATCATTGGTGTTTATCAGAACTGTTTGCTCTCAGAAATGATTTTTTAAGTGTTCTATCTTGTTGAAAATGCAGTTGCCTTTTTAACATTTGGGAGTTGTATCAAAATCCGTTTTCTTTGTGTATAGATGTTGTTAGTTTTTGTTATTTCTTAGATTTTTTTATATTACAATGCTGTAATGCGAAGAAGTATGGACATAAATATATTACAAGGGAATTAGTTAATAGTAAGCTTAAAAGGTAAGTAAATGTCCATGAGGATACAATTTTCTCTGAACAATTTAAAAATGGAATCATAAAAATCTTAACCGTGCTTGAACTTGAAATGAAAGCTGGAAATTTTGTACTAATTAAATCCTTCATTTACCTTTTTTTTTTTTTTTTTTCTTTTTTTTTTTTTTAATCAGTGGAACCCTTTAATTGCTCATACTATATCATTCTTCTCCCTACTTGGCTGATCTCATTACATGACTTTTGTTGCAGACAATGTGAGTGTACTAGAATTGTTTGCTGTTAGTCTATTATAAGTTATCAGAAGGGAATAACTTTTTGATTTGATCAATTTTTGCAAAGTCTTTCTCTATCTGATACATGAATATATGGCAGTGAAGGTGAAAATGCAAGCTATGTTTTATTCTTCATATCCCTTTTTTTTTTAATGGGCTGATGTTATTTGAAAAAAAATTTTTTAAATGTTTAAAAACAATCCAAAGAGATAAATCTCTACATAGACACCAAAAAAAAAAAAGAGTCCCAGAGATTTTTTCATTTCTTCTTAATAATAATTATAGTGGATATGAAAACAAAACTGAATTTAATTTTAAGCCATAGCACTTGTTAGTGCTATGCCATCACATTCCTTTCAGCCGGTGAAGTTATGAATGAGTGATGCAGCACCTGAATGGTATTGCTTTTGAAGCAGTACTTTGAATTGAATGTGCTTCTTTTGGTTAATGGACATAGGTTTTGGAAAGGATATTCCAGTATAAATTTATAAGTGTTTATTTTGTCAATTTTTATAAGCAAGATTTGGAGTAAGTTACAGTGGCTAGTGATCATAGTTTAGCCATTTACCTAGACTATTCTTAAGCAGTTAACTACAGTTTGGAGTTCACAAAAAACTTATGGATTGTAGCTTAAGGTATTACTTTCAGTTAATTCTCCTGTGGAGAATATTGCTTTGTTTTCTACTAGTTTAAGGTCAGTTCTTAAAATAAACATGGAGATTTTAATGAATGTTGTATAACATTTTATAGTGAGGGGGAAAAATTGTTGGAAGGGTAAAGACTTTCTTTCCCTTATGTATTTAAATGTGCCAATAACCTAAATACATACTGTTTTATACAATGAGATGCTACTACAAGACTTTCTGTTGGCGTGCTCTTGACATTTTGGTTTTCATACCTGAATAATCATTGCGTTTTCTGTATCTTGTAAAATGGCTTCACTTTTGTGTTTTAAGCTTCAGCTTGTTATTTTAAGAGGAAGTTTATGTTCTATTTCTTTACTGAGAATACAGTATTGAGATCCTAGCTGTTTTACAGATAACTGCCTTTTAAATTTTATTCATTAAGTTCATTTGCATCCCATAGCCATCTGTAATATTTCCCGTAGTTGTATGTACTTTAAGTGCACGCTTACCCATTGTACACATTAGACATTTTTGTGCTAAAATATATTAAGTGGGATTTTTGTAGCAAAGCATTTTTCTGTTTTTACAGTGTGTGTGTGTTGTTTTTTATGTTAACCTTCAGTTTAAACACTGGTGTATTTTATTTTTTAGCAACTTGACTCTTAGAAGCCTTAGACTAATTTTTTAATAAATATTCAACCAAAAATTATAAATTTATTAAGATGTGGCCTTACATATAGCATTCCCTGTGTTTGTAATATGAGATTTTTGATTTAGAGAACTCAAAAGATTGAGGATTAAAGTATCTTATTGTAAGTTGAAATAGAAAATGTGTTAAAATGTCTAGGCTTCTGGGAGGAAGTTCTTATACTCTTCTTTCTTGGTATTAGAAAGAAGCAGTATGAATTTCTATGAATATTCAAAATATTCAGGCAGTTGTATCTTGTTCAGATTGATTTAGGTTTGTCTTAACCAATTTCTTTAAAATTTCAGGTCGTTGGCATTCACTCTGAGTATGCAGCTACTATGGTTTTTGTATGGGACATATAAACACTTCGTTAGGTATAGACAGATTTTAATGTTTTAAAGACTTCCTGCTATATTAATTAGCATATTGTATGGGAGTTTTTTAAAATATTAGGTGGAGTTTAATTGAAGTCACACAAATCTTGAAGTGGTATCTGCAGATAATAAATACTATGGAGAGTTTTTCCTGTGGGAGTATCCTAAAACTCCGCCATGGGTGTAAATGTTTTACATTAATTTCATAATTGGACAGACCCTGCATTTAGTGAAAACATTTCATTTTGAAGATGTGTTCTTTTTGTCTCATTGTTACTGCGTAACACTTCTCAGCATTCTGTAAGTTAAATTATTTTAAAATGGTGAATTCATGTTTATTTTTTTACTTTGAAAATTGTAGTACTCAGGTGGTATTTAATGGGAAAGGATCCTTTGGGGTAAATCATAATGTATTCTAAGGAATGCATCTATAACATTGACTTTAGCCTTAAAGAAAGGTCTATTATTCCTTCTTCCTCTTCATTCCATGGTATATTAGCAAAGTAGTTTACAGCCTTACAAAGTTGTTTTACAATTGTTGTACAGCCTTACAAAGTTGTTTTACAATTTTTAATCGAAAGCCCTTAACAAAAAACTGTATCATATTACCGGTATACATGCATTACTGAACCATGGTTTGTAAATAATTTGACTAATACCAGAAGACCAAAGAAAGTCTTAAAATTTTAGCTATTGACTCTATGGTGACTTCACAATAAGATTTCTGTGCAAAAGGTAAGGTGATATTTGATCAAATAAACATCTTTTTGGTGTCCCTGAGAACTAGACTTCCATATTAGCTTCTATTAAAAAGCTCATCCCATTTTATTAAAATGTTTGTAATTGCAATTTTGTGTTTAATGTTTACTTTCTGTCTTTTCTTTCTTTAGCATTTAGGTGACTGTTCAGCAGTTTGCTATATGGCCATTGTTGGCCTTTAAACTGCACTAGTAATGAGCATGGTATTTATCTTGTATTGAAAATAAAACACAGTTTTTATAATAATTTGCAGTTTGTCTTGTTTGTTTGATTTATAATTTGTTAACCATTGTGTATGGTGTGAATAATTCATATCTAATTGCAATATGCAGTATAACAGAAATAGTACTGTTTGTATTTTATCTTTAAGCCAGCCTCCTAGATACCGGTCATTTTCTTTTGTATTGGCATTTTGGTGGTCTTTAAAGCAGATGATATCTGACTAAAATTAGGATTTAGAAACCTAAAAGATTTCTAGGCTGCTTTATTTTTAAGTCTAAGATTCAGAAAACGTTTGTCTAATTTTAGAGGATTATTAACCTTACTAGACTTTAATCAAGTAAAAATGTTTCTAGGTTGCAGCAAAAATATTTCATACTGGCTTTGAAGTAATATAGAGTACTTTTTTAAACAGTAACAAATTATGATTTCAATAAAGATTTGTGTGCCAGGTGTTAAATCAGGCCCCAGATTTCTCATCTGTATGATTCAGTGTATGTTGAAGGTAGCAATTCTGAACAGTTGAAATAACGATATAAGAAATAAATGACCATTACTAGGATCTCTTTCCGCGACCCCATTAAAATTGTGCTTGAGGTTTTATTAGTTTCGCTAATACTCTTTGTTATATGTTTACATTTTAAAGAGGATTGTGTTCATTGATCCTCACTTGCATTGAGTTAATTGAGTCTCTTGAAGAGTATTTGAAAGAAAAGATTATTGGGAACATCTTTTAATCAGGTGCTACACAAAACTTAATAGGAGTCAGTCAAGGCCTGATTTGGTGAAAGAGGGAGCTTTTTAACAAAGGATTTGTAAGGGAATTCCCTGGCGGTCCAATACTTAAAACTCCGCACTTCCACTGCAGGGGCACAGGTTCGATCCCTGGTCAGGGAACTAAGATCCCTGCAAACCGTGTGGCACGACCAAAAAATAATAAAGGATTCGTAGACAGAATTTTACCAGTCTTCTAGTTTTAATTCCAAAAATAAATGATATTAGAAATGGTTTCCAATGCTGTCTTGTCTTGTATCTTTGTTTCTCTTTTATATTTTACTAACAGAGTTCTTGAATTTTCATGTTATATCAATTCCAGTCATTTGCTATTTTCAGTGTTAGATAAGGAATATATATATATATTTTTAAAACCTTTCAAAAAACCTATAGCTTATAGGAAAACTTGGGAAAATAGTTTACTTCCTTAAGTTACACCGAGTCCTGAAGAAGGAATAAGATTTAACTTGGGGAAAAGGGAAGGGGAGTACCTTCTAGGCAAAGGGAGGTTTGCACAAAAGGCCTTTTGGTATGAGGGAGCGTATTAGGAAGAATACTGGTTTGACTGAAGTAAGGAGTGTAGAACATGGCCTGTGTGTGGGGCTCAAGAAACAGACAAGGACCAAGACTCTGCAGGGCTTGTAAATCACACTAAAGATTGTCCCAGGAATGATGTGGCATCATTGAAGTGTGTGTAGTGTCAAAGCATTTCTGAAAGCTTCTTGGCTGCACATTAAATCAGGTAAAGAATAGATGAGGTAAACCAGTGAAACTATTACAAGAGCCCTTTGACTAGAGAGATAGTGGGAATAATAGTGGTAGAGAAAAGTTGATTTAGTGAAAGACTTGAGACAAAACTGGTAATAACTGAAAGTTTGGAAGGATGATGTTTAGAGCCTAGTGGTATGTCATTGCCTGAGGTGGGAAACATTGGAAAAAGATGGAGAGACACTGAATTTAATGCCTTTGAGATCCAAGAAATAGCAAGTAGTCATGTATCCAATAGTTATATGGTTTTGGAGTTTAGAAGACATGTGGATTAAAGCCATAACTTTGTAGTAACAATTAAAAGAAGAAACTAATGAGGAGAGTCTTCATCATTTTTCACTTTAATGGCTGTCAACCCAGCTGCAGAATAGAATCATCCATGTCCTCATTGTTTTTGGGGGGTTGGAGGGACTGCTATCAGGATTTATTACATGTTTGATTTTTTATATTCTGCATATAAATGATATCATAGGGTACTTGTCTGGCTTATTTTACTTAGCATATGCTCAACGTCCATCCATGAGCATTTTTTAAAAATTGCTGTTGTACCTATTATCTCGATAGAGTTTCTTACCCTGTCGAATACACAAGGTGGTTTTCTCCTTTTACAAGTGAGCCAACAGGCTCTGAGGGGTTATGGCTAGCAGAATGGTGAGTTGAAGTTAGAGTAGGTTTACGACTGCAAAGCCACACAGCTTGTGTGCTGAATGGTTATCAAACTAAGCCCCCACTGCCTTTAAGTGCTAAATTAAAAAGCTTTATTGATAGCTGTAAGCATTTAGGAGTATATTACTTTAAAATGTTCATTTCTGGGACTTCCCTGGCTGTCCAGTGCTTGGGACTCCGCCGTTCCAATGCGGGGGGGAGTTGGGGGGAGGTGCAGGGTTTCGATCCCTGGTCAGGGAGCTAAGATCCCACATGCCGTGCAGTGCGGCCAAACAAAACAAAAATGTTCATTTCCACAAATACTGAGCATACCTGTTCTGTAAAATATACTGTGCTGTATAGGACAGGCCATAGCAACTCAATTGTATCTTGTTATTTTTATTTAAAAAAATATTTCATATTAATAGTTGTACAGGTTCTACTGACATAATTACTATAGCTATCCTATTAGATATGAGATCAGTGAGTAACATTTGTGGAAATGTTAATTTAACATTGTGGGAAATTTTGGCATTGACTCAGGAATTGGGCCGCACCCCAGTGCAGTAGAGAAACTCGAGTATCACTGTGTACCACTTTAGTTCTTTTTCTCCTGAAACTGGTAAGTCATTTTACATTACTCTTTCTTCAGCTTTTCCCAAGTAAGGGAGAAAATGAAAACACAAAATGCTGGAATCTAACTTAACCTGAGAACATGCTCACTTTATTAGAAAGTGATTTGCAGACTGAAGACTGGAGCTAATGGTTATTCGCTGAATTTAGTGATGGCTGGCTTTTCACAGTTAATAGTAGTATATCCATTGTAAACATTTGTTGAAATCATTTTTAGGCATCTCAGAAATTGTTTCGGGATGGCTGGCAACCAACATGCTGTGTATATCTACACACTGGGAAACTGCCTACCTATAAACTTCTGTGGTAATCAGTTTTATGTTGTCCTTGGCTTTCTAAATGATCCGAGTATGTAGATGAACACTAAAGGGAGGAGGGAGATAAATGGCACAACTCCTCACCCCTGGGTGAGATAACCTGAAGGTACCTTTTACCAGTTGTTTTGCGTGCTTACGTGAGTGTTGAGGATGGAACACGCCCTCTTGTTAGAAGTTGATCAGTTGAACATAAATAGGCAGATAAAATGGGGTCATAAATGAAGATTTTTAATTTAAAATTTTATTATTCCTTACATCCTTCTTAGTCTTCTGTGTCTCTTCCCTAACTTTTGAATTGTGGGGTACTCCCAGGAGGCTTAGCCTCCCTGCATTCCTTGGTGCTCTTTTCCTGTCTCATGGCTCTAAGTATTAATATGCTGTCAGTTTCTAAATTTATATTTCCGATTCAGACCTTTTTCTCAAACTGGAGACGTAAGTGTCTACCGACATCTCTACTTGAATATCAAACAGGCATCCCAAACATAACATGCCAAGGCTGAATTCTTTCATCCTCACCCATTCCCCACCACCTGCTCAGCCCACAGTCTTCCTTAACAGCTAACAACATCATTTCAAATGCTTAGGGTCAAAACTTGAAATTATTGACTCTTTTCACACCCCATATCCAGTACATCAGGAAATCTTTTTGTCCACCATCAGAAAATATCTAGAATCTGACAGCCCATTACTGCTTGCACTACGTTCATTCTTTGCCTGTATTACTGCAATGATTCCTAACAGCTCTCCGTGCTTTCTGCTCCTGCCTCTCTACAGTCTGTTCTTAGCACAGCTGTCAGAGCTTCTGTGGTTTCTGTTCAAAATCCTGCTATGGCTCCCCATTTGTACTAGAGTAAAACTCCAGTCCTTAAAAGGTTCCTCCGTGATTTGGCTCCTATCACCTGTCTAACCAGACCTCCCAGTACCTTTCCCCATGCTCGCTGCATTCCAGCCTTTCTCGCCTCCTCTTTTGGCCATGCCACGTGGCTTGTGGGATCTTAGTTCCCCCACCAGGGGTTGAACCTGGGCCCTCGGCAGTGAGAACTCAGAGTCCTAACCACTGAACTGCCGGGGAATTCCCCTGACCTCCTTTTTCAAACAGTCCAGGCATATTCCTCTCTCTTAGCCTTTGTATGGGCCGTTTTCCTTGCTTGGAATGCTTTGGATATCTGCATGACAGTGTCATTTTAATGAGATTTATTTTCACCTTTCTATTGAAGAATGGAACCCAATATCTCCCTTAGTTCTGCTTTATTTTTCTATGTGTTACCTAACACAATATATGTTGTTACCTAGCACAATATGTTATCTTTGTTGTCTCTTTGACTATAAGGCATATGAAAGCATGGATCTTGTAAGTCCCAAGTGCCTACATAAGAGTATGGCACATAGATGTTCAGTAAATAATGAATGAATGTCCTTAAGGTTTAGGTCTACCACATTATCCTGTTAGCTTATGCTTATGGTAGTACAGTTGTAAGAGCTAATTCAGCATCTTTCAAATTGTAAAGTATATAACAAAAATTGCCATTTAAACCATTTTAAATATACATTTTAGTGGCATTAAGTACATTCACAATGTGCAGCCATTACCACTATACATTTCTAGAACATCCTAAACAAATTCTGTACCCACTAAACAGTAACTCCCCATTCCTGTCCCACTTCTAGCCCCTCCCTGGCAACCTCTACTGTACTTTCTATGAATTTGTGTGTCCTAGGTACATTATATAAGTAAAATTACACAATATTTGGTCCTATGTGCTGGCTTATTTCACTTAGCATAATGTTTTCAAAATGCAAATTGTAGCATGTGTTAGAATTTCATTACTTTTAAGACTGAGTATTACGTTGTATGTATATACCACATTTTGTTTATCAATTCGTCAGTGGACATTTGGGTTGTTTCCACCTTTTGGCTGTGGTGAATAATGCTGCTGTGAACATTGGTGTACAAGTATATGTTTGAGTCTCTTCTTGAAATTCTTTTAGATATATAACTAGGAGTGGAATTGTTGGATCATATGGTAATTCTATATTTAACTTTTTGAGGAACCCTGAAGCTTTTCCACAACAGCTGTACCATTTATATTTCCACGAGCCATGCGTGAGAATTTCAGTTTCTCCACATCTTTACTAAACCTATTTTCCAGTTTTCTTCTAATAGCCATCTTGTTGGGTGTGAAGTATGACATTGTGAACTGTGATTTTTACTTAATTAATTTTTTTCCTGGAGTTCTATCAGTTTTTGCCTCATGTAGTTTGATATTCTGTTGTTAGGCACATACACATTAAGAATTGTTATGTCTTCTTGGAGAATGGACCCCTTTCTCATTGTGTAATGTCCCTCTTTATCAACTGTGATTTTTAAAGTGACTCATCTTTAGCCAGTCTTTCCAAAGCACTTAACGTAGTTTTCATTGAACCAATTGTGTTTGCACTCACATTTTATTGGTTTACATAGTGTTAAGTCATGAAATCACAGGAAAAAATACTATTGATATAGTTTAGGAACACACGCACTGAGTCTTATGTAATGTAATTAGTAAGCAGAAGTTCTTGGACATGAATGTTGTGTTAATCAGTTTTATAGAGGGACTGTACAGGTAGGTTATGTGGAGGGCATTTTAATTCTTATCATTGGGTATTCAGGTTATCTCACTAGACTTTTGACTTGTATAAAGGATATTATAATGAAAATCCTTACAAGTAAATCTAAATGCACATCTTTTCCAAAAAGTGTCTTTTGGTGCTTGATTCAATAAGTATGAACAGTTGAGGTTTTTGACACATGAAGTTGCCCTCTGATTGACCTTCACCACAGCTGTATGTGAAAATGTGTATTTCTCCACATCCTTTTCAATAATGGGTGCTTTAAAAATTATCGATTTTAGAGGTGAAAATTGGTATCTTTTAAAATATTTTGTGATTTTTTTTACAGAGGCTTAATATTTTAAAATATTAGTGTGCTGCCATCTAGTGATAACTATGTAAGAAAAAAAAGGGTAAGTTGTAATTTAGTAAGTTCATTTTATAATTGAGGAAACAGTTAAGTGTATGCATTCAGACCCAAAGTAATAACTAATTAAGGACAAACTCAAGAACTGAAAAATCCAAGCCAGGCTCTCATCCAAGAAAGATCTGAAGGATTCTTTTCTAATCCATTGTCCCTGTTAAGTCACAGCAATATAGTCAAACCAAAAGATCGGAGTAATAATGATAATATTCTGATGAAATCAGTTAATAAAACCTTTTTTATTTCCATCTTTATACTGAAAATACTTCTAAATTTTCTCAGTGCACATAAGGGTCATTTGAAAAGAAGGAATTTTGTACCTACATATTTTGTATTTACATATAGATTATTTATATGGAGAATATATTTAACATTTCTTTGAAAAGTATAGTATTCTAATGTCATTCTGAATAGAATTCTTGTGGTAGGTATAAGAGTGTGGGCTTAATTTTACATAGCTATATAATACTTTTTTTGTTTTTAACCCTAGGTGAAAAAGCCTATCTTTCTTTAGCGTTTGAGTGCCCACTCTGTGCTATACGTGGCATTCAGGAAGGGGACATAAGCCAAGGAATATTCTTTCTGCCCTTCAAGAGTCAGGAAATAAAGTAATTTATACTCAGTGAATACTCAAAATGACTGCCATGTGCAAAATACCATGAATACACAAAGAAAGAAAACCATGTGCTGTCTGGAAGAAAGCCATTGAAGAGACTAATATATGCTGGCCACTTTCCCAGGTGGTATTTTTAATGTAAGCATCAAATCAATTCCATTGGAGTTCCTCATTTTACAGGTGAGGAAACAAATTTAGGAAGATTCAATAGCAGAGCAGTAATCCACTTTAGGGTCAGAAGAGCAAATCTAGAGAATGTGACAGTGGGATTTACTGGTCATTACTTACAGAAGATAGGAGATGGTATGAAAGATTCTACAGATAAATTATTAGAATCAAAAGGTTAGAAAACTCTGTGGGCACAACATCAATACTGAAACTAGATATAAAGTAGCTAGTTTTAAATCTAATAAAAGATGTGCAAGCCCTTTTGGAGAAAGTTTTAAACCTCTAATGGAAGGCGTTCATATAGACCCAAATCAATGGACATACCATGTTCATGAATAGGAAGATTTAATGTAAATATGGCCATTCCCTCCAAATTAACTTAGCATCAGTGCAAATCCAATTAAAATTCCAGGAGGTTTGTCAGGTCTTACTGGATATGACAATCTCGTTCTAAACTTTATGCGGAATTAAAAGCAAATGATAACCAAGAAAGAGAGGGAAGAGTTGCTCTGTCACATATTAAGGCCTGTAATAAGATAGTGCAGACTTTGTACATGAATAAATAAGTAGGTCATGGAACAATATAGAGGGACCAGAGACCACATATATATGAAAGATAGATCTTATGCTAAGATGGAAATTGCTATGGGTTATACTGAAATAGAAAAATGGGATCTACCTAATGTTAAATATCAATTCTAGGTGTATTAAATGTGGACTTAATGGGAGGGAGAGGCAAAGCTAGTCTATTAAGAAGAAAATATAGGAAATAACTTTATGACCTTGGATTAGAGAAGGATTTCTTAAGATACAAGTACAAATGATAGAGGGAAAGATTGATAAATGTGAATAAATTAAATTAAGAACTTCTGTTCATTAAAAGACACCACAGAGAGTGAAAAGAGAAGCCCCAAACTGGGGAAAGACACTTGGAACACATAAAACTGACAAAGGATTAATATCAAGAATATATAATAATAAAAAAAGGGCTTTTGTCGTAAGTGAAAAAAAAAAGAATATATAATAAACTACAGACCTATAAGAGAATGACAGAAACCCAGTAGAAAAATGGGCAACAGACATGAACTGATATTTCACACAAAAATATTCCATAAGTATATGAAATGATACCCAACTTCATTAGTAATCTAGGAAATGCATATTGAAATCACAGGTACCATTTCACACCTACTAGATTGGCCCCCCCAAAAAAAGTTTAATCAGTTCTAAATATTGGCTAGGAGATGGTGCAATGAAGAATACTGCTGGAAAGGGTGTGAATTGTTAAAACCACTTTGGAAAACAGTTTAGCATTACTTTGTAAAGTAAATGCATGTATACACCAGGGAAACTTGTATCTTTGTACTTGGAGGCATTTACAAGAATGTATATAGCAACATTATTTCCAATAGCAAAAAAACTGGAAACAGCTCAGATGCCCACCAACAACAGAGTAGATAAATAGCAGGGCATCCGTAACAATGAAATACTACATAGGCTGGAAAGACAAGAACTCTAGCTGCACACAACACCGTAAATGAGTCTTAAAATTATATTGACTGGAAGAAGCAAGTCACAGAATTCACACAGTATTATTCTATTTATATAAAGTTCCAAGACAGGCAAAATTTTGAGTGTGTATTAGAGATTCCTATGTAAGGAAAACAATAGAAAAGTTCAAGGAAGTCATGAACAACATTTAGCATAGTAGTTCCAGAGGCAGGGAGGTAGAGGAATACAGTCAAGGGAGCATGCCACAGGAGGCTCCTAAGGTGGCATAATGTATTTGTTAATCGGAATGGTTGACACTCATGTGTTTTTACTCTTTGAACTGTAAATATATATATTTTAGATAGATTTAATACACAATAAAATTACAGTGATAGAAATAGCCTTTTGTTGTGTAAGTGTAACTGAATTCTAGATCAAGCTATCATCATACCTAGATAATGCTACTAACGAGTATTTAAGATAATACTTAAGGTATTTTTCCAAAAACATTACAAATGCTACTCTAAAACAGTTGATTTCCTATTTATATCTGAAGATTTATTTGAGTACGAGTTGACTTGAAGTGGGAGATAGCACAATCCATTGAGGGCATGGCGATAGCAGATAATGTTATAACCAGCCTCCTGCTCTCTTCTCAACATGAAAGAAAGATGTGTAGTTTGGAAAAACTACCATTGCTTTGATGTGTTTTATTTCACAATTTCAAATAACATCAATGTAAAGCATAAGGTTTATATTAGAAGTGAGCTTATGACACTACTTGCTCTCAGAACAGCCTTAAAATTAGTCTTAACACCATACTGGTTAAAGGAAGCCACGTGCCTGGTCACCAGTGTCCCAGCGTACTGGAGTGGGTGTTGGGAGAAGTGCAATTGCCAACAATGGTCAGTAACAAGATAAACATTCTGAAACTTTGAGTTGCATGTCAGGCTGCACACAAGTATATTTTGTGTATTCATTGTCTTAGATGGGATGCAGTGGTCAGTACAATCAGTGTACTTGGATGTAGACTGAACAGTCGTCCTCCCTCCTCAAGCAGACTGTTGTGGAGTTCTATGCCTCCTAGGGCCACTCTGGGTGAGAGCCTTTGCTCTTAGACAGTAATAAACATGTGCCAAACCATCTCCGTCCTCCTTACGATGATGTGGTGCCTCCTTTTTTTCAAAAACTGTTTTGTAAAACAGCTACTTGTGCTAACGGCTGCCAAATCTTGGAATGATGACCTCAGTTGGAGTCTGCTTCTTGAAGAAATTAGCTAAGATGGGGATTACCAGAACGAGTCTTCTTGGGACAGAATGGGCCCTAGCATAGTGTTAGAAGCAACTACCACTAGGTGGCAGGCCAAGATGGGTTAGGGAAGCTATCGATATTATGTGGGTGGCAGTGAAGAGTGTCTTCCAATACTTGAAAGGCCTTAATTACCAATGGGTTCTGTGTATTCATTCTTTCAGGAATTACTGAGTTGCTTACTAGATGCCAGGCACTGTTCTAAGGGCCAGATTGGAAAAAAAAAATCCCTTCATCTCAAGATTAGTGAACAAATGAAAAGGTAATTTTTCTCTGAAGCAGTGGATATATTTTCATCAATTTGGGGGGCTCCCAGTCTTCTATGACTGAGTTCTTTTTGGATATTATGGAGCTAACTTGGCTGAAGAAGATACAGCTCATGAACTTCACTTTTTGAGTGCTTTTATGTGCATGCTTTTAAGGGTTAGCCCCAAAAGAGGTGGTGCTGCAGTATTCAGGATGTCTTGGAAGAGGGGTTTATGTGAAGTCATATATGGTGTCCAAATCAGGACATTGTGTAGTTAACATCTCTCTCCAGGTAGGAGAGATTGATTCATTTAACAAATGTGCCGACCACAGATCTAGGAGCTAGAAATGCAGCACTGAGTGGAACAGACAACATCCGTCTTCTCTTGGAGCTTATTTTTAATGAGGAAAGATAGACAATGGTCAAATATACCAATTGGTGTTAAAGTTATTAAGTGAAATAAGGCAGGATATTTTTATACAGGTTCATCAGGGAAGGCCCTTTTTTATAAGGTGCAGTTTGAACAGAGATCCAAAGATAGTGAGGGAGTCAGCTATGTAGATATCAAGGAGAAGACCATTCTAGCAGAGGGAATGGTAAGTGGAGATGCCCTAAAGGGTAAGTGAAGCAGCAAAGGATGGTAGGATGAGGGAAGAGGAGAATGGTCAGAAATGGGTTTAGGGAAGTGTTTGGGGGCATGATTGTGTAGGGCTTTATAGGGAATGGTAAAGATTTTAGCTTTTACTCATGGTGTGACAGGAAACTTGGAAAGATATGAGTAGAGGAGTGATATAATCCTAAGTTTTATCACAGGTCGCTATCTGAAGAAGAGGCTGTTAGGGAGCAGTTGTGGTAGCAGGTAGACCAATTGGAATGATTTTGCATTAGTGTAGGTTTGAAATTAAAGTGTGTGTGTGTTTTTTTTTAAGATTTTTCTTTTTTTTTGATGTGGACCATTTTTTTAAAGTCTTTATTGAGTTTGTTACAATATTGCCTCTGTTTTATGTTTTGGTTTTTTGGCTGCGAGGCATGTGGGAATATTAGCTCCCCGACCAGGGATCAGACCTGCACCCCCTGCAATGAAAGGCGAAGTCTTAACCACTGGACCACCAGGGAAGTCCCTAAAGTGGTTTCGATTAAGGTAATAGCAGCGGAGAAGCAGTGAGACTGAGTATATTTTAAAGGTAGAGCCAACTACATTTGTTGATGGACAAAAGGTGAATGTGAGAGAAAGAAATCAAGGCTATCTCTGTAGTTTTTGACCTAAGAAATAAAAAAAAATGGAGTTATCTTCCACTGAGATAAAGAAGACTGGAGGGTGGGGTAGAAACATTTTCTGGTGGGAGCAGGAATAAAAAGTTTCATGTTGGGCATGTTGATTTTGAGAGAACGATTAGACTACCAAGTGGAGATATCAAGTAGTCATTTGGATGTACATATCTGGAATTCAGGGACAATTTCATGGCTAAAGATATGACTGTGCAAGGTATCAGTGTCTAAATACTATTTAAAGCAGTGGGACCAGGTGAGGTCACTGAGAGAATGTGATGGATAAAGAAAAAAATGTCAGCAGCCTGAACCATAGAGGACTCCTATGCCTAGAAATAGGGAAAATAGAATGATGCAACCAAAAAGACAGAGGCAGCAGCCCATGAGTAAGAGAACCAAGGAAGAGGGGAAGAGAGGAGAGAAAGAAGGGGGCGGTGGTGGTGGGGGGAGACAGGGAGGGAGGGTGGGAGAAAGAGAGGAAGGAAGGAAGAAAGGAGGGAGGGAGAGAGGGAGAGAAAAGGAGGGTGTCTCAGAAGACAAGTTTCACAAAAGAGGGAGTGAAGTGTGTCACGTGCTACTGACGGTTTCGATAAAATGAAGACTGAATTGACCTTTTGGTTTGATATCTGGAATTCATTGGTGACTTTGAGTGGAATGATTTTAATGGAGTGGTGAGGATAAAAGGATGATTGGAGTGAATTCAGGAGAGAATGGGAGGAGAGAAAGGAGATAGTTTTTAAAACTATTGTTGTAAAGAGCAAAGAAATGGGAAAGTAGCTGGAAGGGGATGTTATTATTAATCAGTGGATGTCTGGGGTCTCACACAAACTGAGTGTCATGATGAATATTCAGGAATGGCCAAGTCACATTTGAAAGGCCATCTTCCACTTGTTGCCTTATATAAAGTTGCAGCTCCCAGGGAGCACAAATTTTTACAAAATACCCACCCTCCAGTAAGCTACTAACTGGTCAGGGAAAAGTGAGAGTATATAAAAGTCTGGAACAGTGACCTCATTAAGGCCTCCACAGTCCTAACAATGGAGCTTCCCATTTTTTCTAACAATGCAAGTACTTGACAAGGACACAAACTCACAGTAACGCAATAGCTTTACATATTGCAGTCACATTTATACTATGGAGAAGTTCATTTGCCTCCATGTACGAATATACTCATTATATATATTTATTTATTTATTCAGGATAATTTGTGAGTTAGCATATGGAATTAGGACCCAGTCCTTTTTTTTGGAAATCATGTAAGCAATTCTAGTAACAGAATCCTTTTGTAAAAGTAGAGAATAATAGTGGGCAGTGAACTTGATGACAGTTTAGATCCAAAGTTCTTCTACCTTCTAGAAACCAGCCAGAGCAACAAGGGGGCAGGGGAGACACCCTCTGTATTTGTTTCCTAGCGCTGCTATAACAATGCACCACAAAAACAATAAATGTATTGACTCACAGTTCTGAGACCTAGAATTTGGAAATTTAGATGTAAGTAGGGCCATGTTCCCTCTGAAAACTGTATTCAATCCTTGTCTCCTCCTAAAACTATAAAACTCCTAGATGAAAACATAGGAGAAAAACTTGATGACATTGGATTTGGCAGTGATTTCTTGGATATGACACCCAAAAGCACAGGCAACAAAAGCAAACATAGATTAGTGGGACCACATCAAACCTAAAAACTTCTACACGTTAAAGAAAATAAACAACAGAGTGAAAAGGTAACTATGGAATGGGAGAAAATTGTAAATCATATTTCTGATAAAGGGTTAATATTTAGGATATACAAAGAACTCTTAACAGCTCAACAACAAAACAATTAAACCAATTAAAGAATGGGCAAAGGACCTGAATAGACATTTCTTCAAAGAATGGCCAACAAGCATATGAAAAGATGCTCAACATCAGTAATCACTAGAGAAATTCAAATTAAGCCAACAATGAGATACCACCTCATACCCACTAAGATGGCCACTATCAAAAAAAAAAAAACCCCAAAACAAAAAATAAAATAAGTGTTGGTGAGGATGTGGAGAAATTGGAATCCTTGTGTACCTTCAGTAAGAATGTAAAATGGTGCACCCACTGTGGAAATCAGAATGAAAGTTCCTTAAAAAACTGAAACTAGAACTACCATGTGATCTGGCAATCCCTCTTCTAAGTATATATCCAAAAATATTGAAAGGCAGGATTTTGAAGAAATATTCACACACCCATGTTCATTGCGGCATTATTCACAATATCCAAGAGTGGAAGCAGCCCAAATGTCCATCAACAGATGAATGAAGTGTGTTTTATTCATACAATGGAATATTATTCAGTCTTAAAAAAGGAAGGAAATCCTGTCACATGCTACAACATGGATGAACCTTAAGGACATTATGCAGAGTTAAATAAGCCAGTCACAAAAGGACATATACTATATTATTCCACTATCATGAAACATCTAGTTTAGTCCCCAGTCAAAATTATTGATTCCAAATTTTCTATTAAAATCATGGAAACAAATTTGAATGGTGGCTGCCAGGGGCTTGGGGGAGAGAAAAATGGAGAGTTGTTTTTTGGTGGATATAGAGTTTTACTTTTTCATGAAAAAGTTCTAGAGACCTATTACACAACAATGAATGTTGTGAATACAGTTAACTCTACTGAACTGTACACTTAAAAATGGTTAAGAGGTTAAATTTTATATTATGTATTTTACCACCATTTTTTTTTAATTAATTAATTAATTTATTTATTTATTTATGGCTGTGTTGGTTCTTCGTTTCTGTGCGGGGGCTTTCTCCAGTTGCGGCAAGCGGGGGCCACTCTTCATCGCGGTGCGCGGGCCTCTCACTATCGCGGCCTCTCTTGTTGCGAAGCACAGGCTCCAGATGCGCAGGCTCAGTAATTGTGACTCACGGGCCTAGTTGCTCCGCGGGATGTGGGATCTTCCCAGACCAGGGCTCAAACCCGTGTCCCCTGCATTGGCAGGCAGATTCTCAACCACTGCGCCACCAGGGAAGCCCCCACCATTTTTTAAATTGCAAGAAAGTGATAATAAAAGATTTTACCATATTGTAAAATAAGCGTGAGCTTATACAGATATAAACAAATAAATTGAAGTTATGGGTGAATTGATAAGGAATGGGATATTTGCACAGTTTCAAATATCTCCACACAAAGTACTTACTAATTATAAAGGGGAAAACATTAATTTTACAGTGGAGGTACCTTGTAGACACACCTTAATTGAAGTGATCAAAGTGATTATCATCAGTAATGAGACAAACAGAAACCATGTGCTACCTAATAGGATGCATTGAAAAGAACACAGCCTAGTACCTGCAATATTCCTGCCAAAGGTACACAATCTGAATCTAGTCATGAGGAAAAATCAGACAAACCGAAATTGAGGGACATTTCTACAAAGTAAATTACTATGATTTCAAAATTGTCAAGGTCATAAAAGTTGAGAAAAGACTATAAGGAACTGTTCTAGCCTAAAAGGACCATAGAGACATGACAAAGTCAATGTGTGATGGTAAACTGGATTCTTTTGCTCTAAAACACATTGTTGGGATAATTATCAACACTTGAATAGGGTCTGAGTTGGTAGTAAAGTATCAGTGTTAATTCTCTGATTTTGATTGTGGTTATGTAGGAGAATGTCCTTGGTTGTAAGAATACACCTAACATAATGGGTATTAGTTCAGCAATTTATTCTCAAATGATTTAGGGAAAACAGTTCTTTATAATATTCTCTTTCACCTTTCCTATAATCTTATGATTGTTTTAAAATTTTAATGGTTTATTTGAGCTTTATCAACTTTTAGGAAAAACATGTTGCACCTTCTTGTGAGTTTTCTCTCCAAATCTTTGAAAATTTGTTTTAGAGTCCTTAGTATGTTTTTGAACCCGTGTTGCAAAGTTTGAACAGCTTTATTATGGGCAGATCTTCTAAGTTGGCATGTATGTTTAAAAATACTTCATCTGCCAGATGAACCTGAAAAGAACACAAATAATAGTTGCAAAATGTTGAATCCAAGTCAACACAGCCTGGTAGTGAGGAAGCGACATTTTCTCCAATGAATTTAAACTAGACAGAGCACATATTGTGTACTTGTTCATGTTTTAAAAGAATGCTTTGTTCACATCTTTCATTACAGCTTTGTTACCATACAGCTGACCACAAATGTCATTCACAAACAGATTCAGATCATCCAAAACTTGCTTCACTTTCTTGAATAAAGTCATAGCTAGTTTATAGCTGACAAGAAAGTTAAAAATCATTCATAAGGTTTTCTATAATAACCATATTACACAAAAATCAATAATTGGTCAGGGCTGTCATATCTGAAATAAAATCTCCAATAATGGACTATTACTTGCTGTTTGATTTATTTACCAGCTAATTTTATACATATTTTCCCATTTTAAAATTCATTTTTAATAAAGTGTTTTGGATAAATGTTAAATTAGCTTTTCTCATTTTAGTATTTTCCCAAATGCTCATGAATTAAAAGCAGCAATTATTTTGATGATTCCTATGAAATATTTGTTATTTAAGAATGCCACTGTTCATTCTGAACTCTGAAAAGAAATTCTCTCTTTTGCTTTAAAATCTTAAGATCCACAACTATTAGCACTTCAGAATAACACTTAACGTTCTTTCTTGTCTGTGTTTAAGACTTTGGTCTAGTGCATTTTTATTTGATTTATGTGTAAACCAAGAAAACATAAGACATGAAAACAAATGTAATGTGGTATCCTATGTTGGGTCCTGGCACAGAAAAAGGACATTAGTGGAAAAACTAGAGGGATCTAAATAAAGCCTAGAATTTAGTTAATAGTAATCTACTAGTGTCAACATCTTAACGTAACTCTAGTTCATTTGTCAAATCTAAGAAATTAACATTGGGGAAACTCAGTGACGGAATTGTCTGTACTACCTTTGCAACTTTTCTGTAAATATAAAAAATGTTTTAAAGGCACAAAGGCAATGTAGTGGAGAAAGGATAGCCTTTTAACAAGTGGTGCTGGGACAATTAGACATCCATATGCAAAAAAATGAACTTGAACCCATACCTTACACTACATATGGAAAATAACTCAAGGTGGATTGTAGACCTAAATGAAAAACCTATAGAACTTCTAGAAGAAAAATAAGAGAAAATCTTGTGACCTGTACGTTAGGCAAAGATTTCTTAGATACAACACCAAAAGCACAATCAAGAAAAGAACAAATAAATAAATTGAACTTCAACATAATTTATAAAACTTGTGCTTTTAAAAAGACACTGCTAAGATAATGAAAAGACTGGGAGAAAATCTTTGCAAAGCACATATTTGATGAAGGAACAAGAGGAATCTTTTGGAGGTGAAGAATATGATCATTCTCTTGACTGTGGTGATGGCCTCACAGGTATATGCATATATAAAAACTTATCAAATTGTATTCTTTTAAAATGTGCAGTTTATTATATGTTACTTATACCTCAATAAAGTTGGGTTTTTTCTTAAAGAAAAGGAACCAAGGGGAAATTCAGATAAAAACTAATAGAATATGAAACAAAAATTATTTTTTAAATGAGCATATAAATGAATAAAAGTTATCCTGACATTGAGTAGCAAATTGTAACAAATATTTTCAGATCATACAAAAGCAGTAATTCATAAGAGAAAATTTTAATAAAAGTAATAGACTTATGGACTGTCTGATAATACAATTAAAGAAGAGGAGTGAATTATAAGAACACAATAGGAAATTTTAAAATTTCTCGCTGATTTGACACAAAATAGTGACATCTACAAAGATAACACAAAATTCATGTCACTATGACAAGGATATTGGTGAAAAACTGGTTGTTGAGTATTTAAAATTAGTCATTGCACAAGAAAATTTTGAAATGCCCTGAAATCTAACAGCTCATTTATGAATAAAAACTTCATAGAAGTTGTGTCAAATTTGATCGCCACCCTAAACATTTACTTGAAAATACCTTTACTTTGTGATGCTGGAACTTTTTAAAATATCTTCAATAGCAAAAAGTAAATTTTGACCAACCACTCTAGAACAAAGACTGAATTCTCTTTCCATTTCCCATAGGATATATTACAAAATCGCTGTCATATAAAGAGGTAGTCACATAATATACACTATGAAATTCTAAGGAAGGAAGTATTATGAAAATTTTCAGCCAACATGTACCTATCCCCAAGTATTACCTATTCAAAAATAAAGTGAAATGCATCAAGCATGTTTGCATAAGCCTTAAGGATTTTGAGGGGCCTTCTCTCCCACTTTAATTGTGAAATAATTCACTAGGACAACATTTTTCATTGCCTCATTTATTATATAACTTCCTTTTAATGAGGATGCAGTATTTACCAGAAGCTGAAACAACCACCCTTATATAGTGAAAATAACCACTTGGTCGTATGATTCCTTCCTTCGAGGGCCAGTTAGGATAGGTTAGATTATGCTACAGTAACAACAACAACAACAAAGTCCTGAAATCTCAGTGGCTTAAAAACAAAGATTTTTTTCCTTATTCATATTACGTGTCCATGCTTGATCACTCATCCTCATTCAGGAACTCAAGTTGAATGAACACTCAATCTCTATCATCTACAAAAATTTACAATGGTGGCAAGTCAAAGGGAGTGTGGTGGTGTCTCACACTAGCAATTAAATGTCACTCTCATGTTTCATTAAAGTAAGTTACATGGTATATTAGTTTCCTATTGCTGCTGTAACAAGTCACCACAAATTTACCCACCCCGGCCTAGAACAACACACTTTTATTATCTCCAGTTCTAGAGGTCAGAAGTCCAAGATGGATCTCACTTAGCTAAAATCAAGGTGTCAGTAGGGCTGCATCTCTTCTGGAAGTTCCAGGGGAGAGTTTGCTTTTGATTTATTGTTGTTGTTGTTTTTCCTTTTCCAGCTTCCACAGGCTCCACCTTATTCCTTGGCTCATGGTCCCTTTTTATCTTCAAAGGCAGTAATGGCCAGTTGAGTCTTTCTGACGTTGCATCACGCTGACACTGACTCTTTTGCCTCCCTCTTCCATATTTAAGGACCCTTTAACTTACATTAGGCCCATCCAGATTATCCACAATAATCTCCTTATTTTAAGATCATCTTATTAGCAACTTTAATTCCCTGTGCAACCTTAATTCTCCCTCACCATGAATCATAACATATTTACATGTTCTGGGAATTAAGACACGGGACATCTTTGGGGACCCATCATTCTGCCTACCTATGTCTAAATTCAAGGTCCATCCCTGCACCTTCTTACTGCAATGCCAGATGAGTTGGCATAGTGGATAATAAGATAATATTTCTGGAAGTCATTTCTACACCAGGTCAACTAGCAATAATTTTGCTGTATGTGAAAGTGACTGCCATCCACATAACCGAAACTAAAAGTGTCTCTTTAGTCTACTTTCCCTTAACCATTTCCCCAAAATGTTTACAGCCAGATTCCCTCTTTTCCCTTCCCCACACATCACACAAAAGGAGAAGTAAAGGAGGGGAATTTGGAGTGGAAAGAAACAGCAAGGTTAGTTGTTGAAGTTAACACATCTCATTTTTGGAATGTTTACAAACACATATGACCACGTAAATATGTTATTAGGGCCCCTCTTGGGGCCTTATGAAGAGCCCATGCAAGTGAGGGGCCCCAAAACTTAAGCTTCATTAGCTTCAGGGTAAATCTGCCTAATAATGTAGCACAAGGTATAAATTCAAAAAGTACAAGAAGATAATGTAAGGTGAAGTTTCCTCCAAACATGTCCTTCAGCCACCAGTTCTCGTCCTTGGAGACAATAAATATATTCTGTCTTCTATATCCTGCCTGAAATATTAAGCATAGATAAGCATTTTGTGCTGAAATATTTGGTAACCTCCCTCCCTCTTTTCTGACACAATTAGCCTGTTATATACAATGTTCTGTACCCTGCTTTTTCTCTTAGACACCTTTATTGAGATATAGTTCACATACCATACAACTCACCCATTTAAAGTGTACAATTCAATGGTTTTTAATATATTCACAGAAATGTATATCATCACCAATGTTGATTTCAGAACATTTTCATCACCTCAAAAAGAAACCAGGTACCCTTCAGCTATCACCCACCTGGCCCTTAACCCCAGCATAAGGCAACCACTAATCTACCTTCTGTCTCTATTTTCCTGGTCTGGGCATTTTATATGAATGGAATCACATAATATGTGGTCCTTTGTGGCTGGCTTCTTTCACTTAGCATAATTTTTCAAAGTTCGTCCTGTATCAGTACTTGTACTAATCAGCACATGTATCAGAATTTAGTAATTTGTGTCTTCTTTCTCTTTTATTTGGTTAGCCTAGTAGAGGTTTATCAATTTAATCATTTTTTCAAAGAACTAGATTTTGGCTTTGTTAATATTCTCTATTTTCCTGTTTTCAATTTCATTGATTTCTGCTCTAATTTGTATTATTTTCCTCTGCTTTAGGTTTGAATTGTTCTTCTTTTTCTAGTTTCCTAAGGTAGAAGCTTAGGGTTTTTTATTTTACATCTTCTTCTCTACCAATATATGTATTTAATGCTATAAATTCCTCTGTAAGCACTGTTTTCACTGCATCCCATACACTTTGATAAGCTGTATTTTTATTTTCATTGAGTTTAAACAATTTTTTCATTTCTCTTGAGACTTCTTCTTTGACCCAAGTATTATTTAGAAGTGTGATGCTTCAACTTTATTTTTGAAAGATATTTTTCTGTGTATAGAATACTAGGTTGACAGTTTTTGCCTTTCAGTACTTTAAAGATGTTACTCCAATGACTTCATTGTATTATTTCTGACAAGAATTCTGATGTCACCCTTTGTTTCTCCATATGTAACAAGTCTTTGTTCTTTGGCTCCTTAAAAAAAAATAACAGCTTTATTGAGATAAAATTATTTTCATCACCCATTAATAGTCACTTCTCATTTCTTCCCAATGCTCCTAGCACTAGGCAGTCACTAATCTACTTTCTGTCTCTATAAGATTGCCTGTCTGGACAACTCTATACAACATACAAATAGAAGCATATAATGTGTGGTCTTCTATGATTGTCATTTTTCACTTAGCATAGTGTTATCAAAATTCATCACGCTGTAGCTTATATCAGTACTTCATTTCTTTTTATGGCCAAATAATATTCCATTATATGCATTCTGTTAAATATATGTACCACATTTTATTTATCTGTTTATCAGTTGATGGGCATTTGAATTGTTTCCATTTTTTGGCTGTTATGAATAATGCTGCTATGAACATTTGTTTGCAAGTTTTACATGAACGTGTGTTTTCATTTCTTTTGAAATGAAACCTAGAAGTTGAATTTCTGGGTCATAAGGTAACTCTGTGTTTAACCTTTTAAGAAACTGCTAGACTATTTTCCAAAATGATTGCCCCATTTTACATTCCTGCCAGGAGTGTATGACGGTTCCAGTTTCTTCACATCCTAACCAATGCTGGTTATTATCTGTCTTTTTGAATCTAGCCCTCCTAACCAGTACCACACTGTCTTGATTACTATTGTTTTGTAGTAAGTTTTGAAATTGGGGAGAGTGAGTCCTCCTACTTTGTTCTTCTTTTTCAAGATTGTTTTGTCTATTCTGGGTTCCTTGAATTCCATACGAATTTTAGAATCAGCTTGTCAGTTTCTACAAAGAAGTTCCTGGAATTCTGATACGTGGATCAGTTTGGAGATTTTTGCAGGGGGGATGTACCACTGTTTTTTTTGTTTTTTTTTAACATCTTTATTGGAGTATAATTGCTTTACAATGGTGTGTTACTTTCTGCTTTATAACAAAGTGAATCAGCTATACATATATCATATATCCCCATATCTCCTCCCTCTTGCATCTCCCTCCCACCCTCCCTGTCCCACCCCTCTAGGTGGTCACAAAGCACCGAGCTGATCTCCCTGTGCTATGCGGCTGCTTCCCACTAGCTATCTGTTTTACATTTGGTAGTATATATAAGCCCATGCCACTCTCTCACTTCGTCCCAGTTTACCCTTCCCCCTCCCCGTGTCCTCAAGTCCATTCTCTACGTCTGGGTCTTTATTCCTGTCCTGCCCCTAGGCTCTTCAGAACTTTTTTTTTTTTTTAGATTCCATATATATGTGTTAGCATACGGTATTTGTTTTTCTCTTTCTGACTAACTTCACTCTGTATGACAGACTCTAGGTCCATCCACCTCACTACAAACCACTCAATTTCATCTGTTTTTATGGCTGAGTAATATTCCATTGTATATATGTGCCACATCTTTATCCATTCATCTGTCGATGGACACTTAGGTTGCTTCCATGTCCTGACTACTGTACAGTTTGGAGAATATTGCTGTCCTAACAATGGTAAGTCTTCTGGTCCACGAACATGTGGTATTTTACCAGTTATTTAGATCTTTAACTTCTTTCAACAATGGTTTGTTGTTTTCAGTGTATACGTTTTGCACTTTTTTTTTGCTAAAGTTATTCCTAAGTATCTTATTCTTTTTTATGCTTTTGTAAAAGGAATTCTTTTCTTAATTTCATCTTTGGATTGTTCATTGAAAGTGTATAGAAATGAAGTTGATTTTGTATATTGATCTTGTATCCTGCAACCTTGTTGAATTTGTTTATTAGTTCTAATAGGTTTTTTTTAAAAAATGGATTCCTTAGGATATTCTATTGGGCTGTCCAAAAAGTTTGTTCACGTTTTTCAGTAAGCTATAACAGAAAAACCCAAACAAACTTTTTGGCCAACCTAATATATACAAGATCATGTCATCTGTGAATAGAGGTAGTTTTACTTCTTCCTTTCTAATCTGGATGCCTTTTATTTCTTTCTCATAACTAATTGGCCTGGCTAGGGCCTTCAGTATAGTGTTGAATAGAAGTGGTGAGAGTGGTCTTCTTTGTTTTGTTCCTGATCTTAGGGGGAAAGTATCCAGTCTTTCATCATTAAGTATAATGTTATCTGTGGGTTTTTTATAGATGTCCTTTATCAGATTGAATATGTTCCCTTCTATTCCTAGTTTGTTGAGTAGTTTCATCATGAAAGGGTGTGGGATTTTTTCAGTGCTTTTTTTCTGTCTACTGAGATGATCGTGTGATTTTTATTTTTTATCCTGTTGATGTGATGTGTTACACTGATTTTCAGATCTTAAACCAACTAGTATTCCTGGGATAAAATCCATTAGGTCATGGTGTATAATTCTTTTTATGTATTGCTGCATTCAGTTTGCTAGTATTTTGTCGAGGATTTTTACATCGATATTCATAAGAAATATTGGTCTGTAGTTTTCTGTTCTTGTGATGTCTTTCTCTAGTTTTGGTATCAGGGTAATATTCGCCTCATAAAAGGGTTCAGGTACTGTTTCTTCCTCTTCTATTTTTTGGTAGAGTTTGTGAAGAATTGGTATTAATTCTCTTATCCATTCACATTTAATGTTATTATTGATATAGCTGTATTTACATCTGCCATTTTACTTTTTGTTTTTTATGTCTCATGTCTTTTTTGTCCCACTATTTGTCCTTTACTGCATTTTTTTGCATTAAACGAATTTTTCTAATATAGCATTTTAATGTGTTTAATGATTTTTCACTATTTTTAGGGGTTTTGTTTAGTAGTTGCTCTAGTTTTTACCATCTTTATCTTAAGTTATCAAAATAAGCTTCAGATTTATACCACCAAAAAATAAAACTATTCCTCTTAGTCTCTTTATTAGGATCTATTTTGATTTGTAGGCAGGGGAATTCACTTTCTTTTTAAAAACAATTCTATATTGTATATAATTTTGCAACATCTATGTTCTTTTTACAGTCATAAAACAAAATAAAAATAAAATAAATAAAACAAAAATAAAAACAATGTTGAGGTTCAAGCAACCTGCAACAGATACAGGAAAAAATTTAAAGATAAAGGGTACACTTTCATGCCCAGCTTATTTTCTCTTTCCTAAAATGACATAATGCCCAGATCATTTATGGACACCTGGCAGTTACACATTTCTCACTGGCCTGTTTTGTCCATACCAGCTTCTAAGTGTCAAAATAATTCTGTTGAAAGGTTTTCAATAAAAGGTAAGAGAAGAAAGTAGGTTTTAGATTCAGTAAAGTTGAACAAATATGAAAGTCTTTTCAGTGTATCTGACAAAATTATTTATCATAAATTATACTTTTCAAATGTTCATAGCAGCTTTAAAAACTTCTTTATTTTGAAATAATTATAAATTCATAGAAGTTTGCAAAGAAATGTACAGAAGAATCCTGTGCACTCTCCCTCCAGCCTCCTCCAATGTTAACATTTTGCACAACTATAGAACAGCATCAAAGTCAGAAAACTGACATTGATACAATCTAGAGAGCTTATTTAAATTTCACCAGTTATACATGTACGTATTTGTGAGTATGTTATGTGTGGCCTTATGCTGTTTTATCACATGTGGAGCCTTAGATAATTACTGCCACAATCAAGATATTCAACTGTACCCATTACCACAAGACTCCTTTCTTTCACAACTTTATAGCCATACCCATCGCCTTCCTCGCATCCCTAACCCTTGGTAACTGCTATTCTATTCTCCATCTCTTTTATTACGTTATTTCATGAATGTTAAATAAGTGGAATCTTCCAGTATGTATCCTTTCGAGATTAGCTTTTTTCATTTAGTATAATTTCCTTGAGGTTCCTCCAAGATGTTGTGTGTATCAACAGTTTGTTCCTTTTTTTTTTTTTTTATCACTGAGTAGTATTCCATGGTGTGGACACAACAGATTGTTTAACCATTCACCCATTCAAGGGAATTTGGATAGTTTACAGTTTTTGGCTATTAAGAATAAAGTTGCTTTGAACATTCATATACAAGTTCTTATGTGGAAAGAAGACATTTCTCTGGAATAAATACCCAAGAGTGGATTGCTGGGTTGTATAATAAGTCCATTTTTAATTTTGACAGGGATTGCCAAGATATTTTCTAGAAGGGCTGTAATATTTTACATTACCACGAGCAATGTATGAGTGATCCAGTTTCTCTGCATCCTTGCCAGCTTTTGGGGCTCTTGCTATTTTTAATTTTTTCATTCTCATGTGTATAATGATATCTTATTGTAGTTTTAATTTGCATTTCTCTAATGGATAATAATGTTAAAAATATTTTCATTTGTTTATTTGCCACCTGTGTATCTATCCTTTTTGGAGAAATGTCTGTGAATGTCTTTTCCGTGTCAATGCCCAGTTTTCTAATTAGATTATTATTTTTTTAATGTTGAAATTTGAAGGTCCTTTATGTATTCTAGATAAAGGGATTTTGTCTGATAAGTGATTTGCAAATTTTTCCCCTGGTCTCTAATTTGTCTTTTCATCCTTTGAATAGGGTCTTTTGCAGAGCAAAAGTTTATTTTGATGAGGTCCAATTTATCTATTTTTCCTCTTATGAATTATGCTTTTGGTGTCAAGTCTAAGAATTCTTTACCTTGTTCTAGGTCTCAAGATTTTCTCCTGTGTTCTTTTGTAGTTTTATAGTTTTATAGTTTTAAGTTTTATAGTTTTACATTTAAGTTTTATAGTTCTGTAGTTTTATAGTTTTATAGTTTTATAGTTTTAAGTTTTATAGTTTTACATTTAAGTTCAAATTTTGTTTTGAGCATAATTTTGCATAAAGTGTGAGGTTTAGGTCAAGGTTCTTTTTTTTTCTTTTTGCCAATGGATATTCAATTATTCCAGCACCATTTATTGAAAAGACTATCCCTTCTCCATTAAGTTGCTTTTGCTCTTTTGTCAAAAATTAACTGGGCATATTTGTATAAGTCTATTTCTGGGCTTTCTATTCTGTTCCATTGACCTATGTGTCTATCTTTCCTTCCACATCATACTTTCTTGATTACTATGATCGATTTTTAATAGCTGTCTTTCCAGGTGGTATCTTTTTATTGTTTATTTTTCCTCAAAAATTTCTAAAATTAACTAATAAATAGATGCCATGAAGGTAATATACTTTCTCTGTTTTCTCTCATTCTTATTCTAGTATCAACTATACTCTTATATTGTATCAGCTATGATGAAATCTTCTCATTTTATTCTTGTCTCTCTGGATTTGTGGTTTATTCAGACAGTCAGAAGAGTATTATATGTAAATGCTATGGCATGTGATGTATTAAAATAATAAGTTGTTTTTATTGTTTAGAGAGAAAGAACTGAGAAGGGAAGAAGAGGAGCTGTCATTTCTTGATTGTTTAAAATTTGCCATAATCTTCATGGTATGATTTCAACTAAGCTACAGAGTAAACATTAGTACTCTCATTTTATAGAGGAAGAAATTGAGCTTCATAGAGTATGAATAATGAGTATGGGCATATACTTCATAGAGTATGACTTCATGAGGATGATCCTGGTTAGGATCATAGAGATTAGTGCAGCTTTTTAATCTTTTTTTTTTTTTTTTTTTTTGAAGAGAGAGCAGTTACTTGGGCAAATATGTATGAGGCACCTGGAGCCAAGTTTATATCACTTATAGGAAATGTAGATTCTGATGGTGCTAATTCAGCCATGGATAACCTCTTCATGGTAGGATGGTTGGAAAGAAAGGATATTTATCTAGTACCTGAGTTGCATAATTCTATATCCTGCAAGGTGCCCTGCCTTAGTGTCCTACTTCACCATTCAGAGGTGTTTTCCCAATTAAGATCCCACTTGGCCACATTAACAGAAAAGTGTGTTCTATCTTCTTTAAACACCTCTTCCTTTGAAGTTCAAAGAATCCAAGGATACTTACTCAGTCCAGAGTATCTATCCTATTTACTCTCACTTCATCCTGAAACTGGACAGCCCAGACAACTCAAGAAAATGACCTGTTCATCATAGCTGTTACCACTATTGCTAAGCCTCAGCCCTTCTCAGGGAGAGGCCAATATACTATACCTTTCACCAGCCTGGAGACAGTTGTTGCTGAAGCATGTGGGAAGCCCTGTCAGGGAGAATAGATTTTATTCTCTGTTGCAGGATACTGATAGCTTGGTGACCCATGATTGACCTCTCATTGGGTTTTATACTGGGACTCCCTCTCTTCCAGCCCCAGAACTTGGATGTCGGTCTTCCAACGAAGAAAGCTCCTTCCAAAGTACTCTTATTCCCTAGTCTTGCCCACTGCTGACCTCCAACAGTCTAGAAGGTCTTCCTCTTAGAGAGCTCCTCTTAGTGGAGCGCTCAGCCTTATCCAGGCAGGCTGCATTAAAATGTGGCTATGATAGAGAGAAGGCAAGGCCTGGATCACCCAGAGAGGAAAAAAAACTGAATCATCTTTCAGAAGCTGCTGAGGTGAGAATGGGGTTGACAAAGACAAGAGGGACTACGAAAGAAACAAACACTCATAAAGCCTGTATTAATATGCCAAAAATAATATGTATTATTCTGTTTTATCATATTAATCATGTTTTTATTCTTTGTATTTTATGACAGTTAGCATCTTGGGGACCTTGTTGGCTGGGGAGAGACTGCCCCTCCCAGGACTAGCTAATTCCTAGAGATAGTAAATAATTTGCCTGAACATACCTTTCATATGCAAACCGACCAGTTGAGAGCCCATACTTCTGACTACCTCTTTTATCTAACTCTCACACATTGAGCCAATATTTCTCCTGCCCTAAATCACCCCAGGTCCAGGGACCAAACAACTAGAGACCACTCCTATAGCCCAGAGCCCACTGAAATTATTCAAACTAACATAGGCAAAACATTCTCAGACATAAATCATACCAATGTTTTCTTAGGTCAGTCTCCCAAGGCAATAGAAATAAAAACAAAGATAAACAAATGGGACCTAATCAAACTTAATAAGCTTTAGCACAGCAAAGGAAACCATAAACAAAACGAAATGACAACCTACGGACTGGGAGAAAATATTTGCAAATGATGGAACCAACAAGGGCTTAATTTCCAAAATATACAAACAGCTCAGTTACAATTCAGTAACAAAAAAACAAACAACCCAGTCGAAAAATGGACAGAAGACCTAAACAGACATTTCTCCAAAGAAGACATACAGATGGCCGATGGGCACATGGAAAGATGCTCATCATCACTAACTATGAGAGAAATGCAAATCAAAACTACAGTGAAATACCACCTCATGCCAGTCAGAATGGCTATAATTAAAAAGTCTACAAATAATAAATGCTGGAGAGGGCATGGAGAAAAGGGAACCCTCTTGCACTCTTGGTGGGAATGTAAATTGGTGCAGCCACTATGGAAAACAGTATGGAGGTTCCTCAAAAAACTAAAAATAGAGTTGCCATATGATCCAGCAATCCTACTCCTGGGGATATACCAAGACAAAACTATAATTCAAAAAGATACATGCACCTCTATGTAAATAGCACTATTTAAAATAGCCAAGACATGGAAAGAACCTAAATGTCCATTGACAGATGAATAGATAAAGAACATGTGATATATATATATCACACACACACACACAATGGAATATTAGCCATTAAAAAGAATGAAATAATGCCATTTGCAGCAACATGGATGGACCTAGAGATTATCATACTAAGCCAAGTAAGTCAGCAAAACACAAATATATGATTCATTTATATGTGGAATCTAAAAAATGATACAAATGAACTTATCTAGGAAACAGAAACGGGCTCACAGACACAGGAAACAAACTCATGGTTACCAAAGGGAAAAGGCGGGGGAGAGGAATATATTAGGAGGTTGGGATTAACATGTACACACTACTATATATAAAATAGATAACAAGGACCTACTATATAGCACAGGAAACTCAATATTCTGTCATAACCTAAATGGGAAAAAAATAGATATATGTATAACTGAATCAATTTGCTGTACACCTGAAACTAACACATTATAAATCAACCATACTCCAATATAAAATTTAAAATAATAAAATTTTTTTTAAAAAGAAGGAAAAACAGCAGCAATAACAACAGCAACAAATAAATGGACACCTGAATTCCATGATTTAAAGAGGAGAGAAATTGGTAAGGAGAAACAAAGATGAATGGAACATAATTTCAAGAAATGAGGCAATGGAAACTTCATTCACCAAGAATTTCTTTTTTTTTTTTTTTTTGGCTGCACCATGCGTCTTGCAGGATCATAGTTCCCCGACCAGGGATCAAACCTGGACCCCAGCAGTGGAAGTGCAGAGTCCTAACCACTGGTCCTCCAGGGAATTCCCCCACCAAGAATTTCTAATCATTAAAAAGTAGTTATTCTTGCTGTATCTCAGGAATTCTTAATTGCTGACTCCCCCCCCCCCCATATTTATTTCTAGATATATAGTGGAATTCTTTTTAAAAATTGGAACTCCTATTTATTGTTGTAAATGTTAGAGAAGTCACACTATGATATGAATGCTTCACTTCTAAGTTAAGAATTTACAGCTCCAGCCCAGACCCTTTTTTCTAAGCTGAAAGATCACAGGACCCATCTGCCTACCAGACACATCGACTTGGGATTTCAAACACAACATACTAAAAATTGGACTTATCTCCTACCCACCCTGTCCTCCTCTAAGTTTATTCACTGTCCTGTATTCCCCTTAATTGGCCTGCCAGAAACCAAAAAATCAAGCTAGCTTTCCCCCTCTACCTTGTGTCTCCCCATCCAAGCAATCCAAAAATTCCCCTGGTTCTGATCCTTTGATATCTGTCTTATCTGTCTCCTGTTCTCTGTACCTCCTGACTGCTTCTGTCTTGGTCTTTCATTATTTCTCTTGTAGATTGTAACAGCAATTTCTCAAAGAATTATTTGCAGTCCACGGTCCTCCTAAGAGACCATGAATTGAAAAAAAAAAAACACATTAAAATTTTTCCCCCATTTTTATGGGCTAATGATGCATAACTCCATATATTTTCATTTATATATACAACAAAGGATTAATTATTAATAACCACCTACATGAGTTACTAAGGATTACTGAAATTTTGTATTAATAAGCTAAAATTAGCACACGAATAGGATTTACCGATTAAACTATACCCTATAAAGAAGTCTGGCTGAATGCAATGTTATTGTACATCAATAGTTGGAATTACCCTAATTTTCAGAAAGGATGCCTTGTTACCAGTGTCATGGTTTTCAGTTCCTGCTTTTTGGCTTTTTAACTATAATTTCCCATAAATGTAGATTCATATCATAGTGCTTTAGGTTTATAGCTACCCTTAAAGACATATATTCATTTTGATTCAAATATTAATCATTCACAACTCTAATGATAAAGTAGATGTATATATAATCCCATCAAACTTTGGTTTAAAAAAAATGATACTTCATCCTAAAGACTCAGTACTTGTTTCTCAGGAAAGCGGCAACAGTAGGGTAAGGTATCTTATGGGATCATTTCTTCCCCCTGCAAAGTAGACCACAATCAAAAGAGTTTGAAGATCATGGTCTTTATTACTATCTTGGCTTTTAACTCCTGCCTTCCTCCTCCAAACACACACACATTATCACTTCAGTCTGTACTACCAAGAAGGGATCTCTTTTGCACACAAAGTATAATTGTTTTGGACTTCCCTGGTGGTCCAGTGGTTAAGACTCCATGTTCCCAATGCAGGGGGCATGGGTTTGAATCCTGGTTAGGGAACTAAGATCCCACATGCCACATGGCACTGCCAAAACAAACAAACAAGCAAACAAAAAACCAAAATATAATTGTTTCATATCTCTTGCTCAGAATATTTCAGTTTCAACATTACCTTCAGCAATGATTATTAACACATTTAGGTGTTTTTCCCTTTAAGAATAAGTAAATAATAATTAAAGCTTTTGACATTCTTCTGAGAAAAACGTACATATACACATACACACAATAAAATCTTATACAACTTCAGAGATTTTGCAACACCCGGGAAGCCCATCCACAGATCTTCTAGGAATTCCTCACCCAGCCTATACAATTTACAACTTGAATCTCCTTTTAATAGCATAAAAGATCTTTTGCCTACCTAGCCAAACTCTTTACTTCCACTCCCCACTTCAAAAGGAATTTCCAGAACATACTATGTTCTCTCTTATACCTCTTTTTTTAAAATAAACTTTTAATTTTAGAATAGTTTGAGATTTACATAAAAATTGCTAAGATAGTACATATAGTTTCTGTATTCCCCAAACCCACTTTCCCCTATTTTTAACATCTTACCTCAGCGTAGTACATTTGTTACAATTAATGAACCAATATCGAAAAGTTATTAGTAAATAAAGTTCATACTTTATTCAGATTTCCTTAGTTTTTACCAAATGTCCTTTTTCTGTTCTAGGATCCTATCTAGAGTACCACGTTACATTTAGTTGCTAGGTTCTTTTGGCTCCTCTTAGCTCTAATAGTTTCTCAGACTTTGCTTGTTTTTGATGACCTTGACAGTTTTGAGGGGCACTGATGGGGTATTTTGTAGAACAATGCTTAACTGGGATTTGTCTTGATGTTTTTCTCATGGCTAGGCAAGGATTATGTGTCTTGGGGAGGGAGACCACAGATACCATTTTCATCACTTGGTATCTAGGATACATACTATCAACATAACTTATTACTGTTGATATTAACCTTGATCCACTGGCTGAAGTAGCATTTGTCAGGTTTCTCTGCAGTAAAATTACTCTTTTTGCTCCTTTCCATGCTATATTCTTGGGAAGAAAGTCACTATGCACAGCCCACACTTAAGGAGTGGTTAGTTACACACCACTTCCTTGAGGGCAGAGTATCTACGTAAATTTTTTGGAATACTTTGGCATGGGAGATTTGTCTATTCTCCCTTTCCTTTGTTATTTTCTTTTTTTTCTCTCCGTACACCAGTCTGTAATTTTTAATTAGAATTAACTCTCAAAGACACTGCACCTTTGAAGTCTTTGAGCATAACAGTGTTTAACAGTGGCTTTATTAGGTGAATGCTTGAAAGTATTCAACATGAAATTCAATTTACTTCACATGTTTGCAAACACATTATTAGCAATTCTTAAATATTTCAAATCAACTAATTGGAAGTACAGAAGGCTTGTTCTCAAGTAACTCTTCTGAGGTGACACGAAGACTGAAAGAAGCCTATGACTTGAGTCCAGGTCTCTAACCAACAATCACTATATCATCACTGGTGAACTCATATGAGGGAACTTCAAGGTTGAGAGGTGCAGACCCCTTCCTGATCCTGCCAGATGCATCATAGTGTGACCCACGGCAAGGGCAATAATAACCACCAAAATCTCCTGCATTTGCAATGAGTACACAACCAAGATGAGTGCACACACCTATCAAGACAAACCATTCAGGTTTCTTTACTCGTTTTAAATCATGCTGTGAGTCCCTCAACTGGAGTACTTCAACTGCAGCTTTCTGGTCAATTTCCTTCTTGGTTCTATGGCGCACAAACAGGGGTTGGCCTCTCCATTTGAAAGCCATGTTCTTGCCCTCTGGAAGATCGGATAACTTGATTCCAGTTTTGGACATGGCCAACACATCAGCAGAAGCACTCATGCTGGAAACGAACTGAGAAACGACATTCTTGGCAGCATACGCGACACCCACAGTAGTTGTTGCAGTTAACAAATAGGAGAAACCTTTTCTAGCCTCACTGCTCTCTTTTGAAGACTTTGTACTATCTAACACTTGAGCGCAATGATAGAGAAGTCAGGCACTTTGATGTTCATATGGGAATAACGAACAGAAGCAGGGACATTGAGGCCCACGGAGGCGACCAAAGGCCTGCCTGCGCAGCCTGGCCATTCGGCGACTCCCAGCACAAGAAGGACTGCTTCACATCCAGCACTGGCGACTCCGAGGTGGCGTGCACCGCGGCCTGCACTAGTGGCCGACAGGACGGGCGCGAAAGGGCCCGAGCGGGCGACGACCAACAACATGGTGACAGCAGCTCCCTCCCTTTCCTTTGTTTTTAAAATTGTTTTACCTCCATCTGAAATGATGAAAACACTCCCAGAATTTCCATGGCTAAACACACAGTTTATTTCTTGTTCATGCCACAATGTCTATCATAGTTCAGCAAGTGGTTCTGTTCCACACAGTCACTCAGGCACCCGGGCTGACAGAGGTTTTACCAACAGGTAGCTACACCTTCTGACACATACAACTTCACCAGCTGCCAAGGCAGATAGAAAAGTACTGGAGTGTTTTGCACTAGCACTTAAATGTTTCAGTTTAGAAATGACTCACATCATTTCTACCCATAGCTCATTGCCCAGAATTAGTTACATAGCTCTCCCTAAATTCAAGGGTGTAGGGAAGTATAATCCTCCCCTGTGCCTGGAAGGAAGAGAACCAGACATGGGAAGTTCCTATCACAAGTCTCCTACCCCAGTTGCCCACCATACAAAATCCTATTCTCCCTCCAGTTCTCATCCAGCTGAAATGCTGTGAAGCCTTCACTGTCTCTTCCCCACTGACTTCAGGTCCCCTCTGTGCTCCATCAGCCCTCTGTGCAGACCAACAATAAAGCAAGTATATATTGGGTTGTAACCATTGGTTTGCATGTCCTATAGAGGAAAACAGTCATGCCTTTTCACCTTGGTATCCTCAGCATTAACGTGGTGCCTCTAAAATAGAAAGTATCCAATCAATCAACTTTCATTATTTATTGAATTAATTAATGGACAAATTCCTAAACTTACAACCAAATGTACACAGAACCTTCTTCCATAATACAATTATTCATGTATAATTTCTTGACAATTGAAGTAGAAATTTTTTTCCCTTACTAACTTTAGTGAAGCGTTGAATAATACCTTCAAAAAATTTTACATATATTGGCATGAGGAATCCTGTGTCTCAAACTTATTGTCTTATTTCTAATTTATTCCAGAGGCCTGAGTTAACTCTTTATAAAAAAATGATTCTTTCTTTAAAATTCTAGGTTACCTTTTTGTAATTGTTTTCTCATGTTGGAGAAGCACATCCTTATGTAGTTTGTGGTTGGTTTTTATTTGTAAGTTTGTATTATTTCCTTGCATCATTTGTAATATCAAAACACTGTTTTAACACAGGTAGTCAAGAGAGAAGAATAACACCTTAATTGTAGGTGGAATGCATTTTTTATACAGGGAATTTACCAATTTTGTTGAATGTCTACACTGTACACACAAGTGTGCTTCTTTCTGAGACGGCAGAGGAGAAACCTTAAAGGAGCATAAGTCCTCAAAGAGCTCATCATGATGAATATGAGGACAATATGACAGCAAACCACAAAATAGACAATAAAGTCATAGATGACATGTGATTGACATATGTGTGTTATAAACTGAGTCCTCTGAGTTCAGGGTTGGCATGCTCTGGATGCAAAGTAGGTTGGAGGGAAGAAAAACTGGACATAAGGAGACTACTTAGAAAGACATGTCAGTAGTCCTGTCACAAAATTCAGATCTAAACTAGATTTCACATGCCAGAGTACATTGAGGATATTTGACTTGCAGTGAATTGAATTTCTTACATGAGGAAGATATTTTAAGTGTAGTTTTTCTGTATTTAGGTTTATTTTATTCCTATTATTTTTCACAAAAATTAGTAGTCATGTGTGTATGTATATGTGTGTATGTAAACTTTTCCATTTTAGAAGATAGTATTCTTATGAGGAAACTGAAAATTATCTTAACTTCCTAGATGTTAAAACATCCATTCATTTTTTTTTTAGCAGGTTAGAATTTACCATTCTATATTTGTATAGTATTTCTAATTTACTAAGTTACTCTTTAATTGAAAATCATTTTGAATCGGCAGTCAAAGAAACTATTTTCCAAAATAAATGTGTAAGGCACTGACACTAGCCCTCATCATCTTTGGGTCAGTTCATTGTGAGACCTGTGTGTAAATGGTGCTATGTTTGTGAGTTCAGTTCCTTTCTGACTGAGTTGGAAATAAACCACTCCCATGCCAGCAAACCAGCCACCTCACAGAGGTATGTTATTGACCTGAGATGGGGGATTGGGGGAGAAAATGTGTGGCTGCACCTTAAACAACTTAGTGATGTCAAAGGGAGAACAACACCATCTCCAATTAAATGTGTACATATAAATTGTTGTTAATAAGAAGTTAAGCATATTATCTTATTTGCTTGCTAAGGGTAGCAATAAAATGTTTGTTTGTCGAGAGGGGGGAAAATACAACCCAAATACATGACCTTATTCCCCAATTTGCAACAATTTCTTCTCTCCTCCTCCAACATTTTGTGATGTTACCAGAGCTAATGTACAGATTGAGATCGTTGTTTTCTAGTTCAATGAAAGAAGTTTAATGATTATGCAGTTGCACTGGCACAAATAAAAAGATCAAACAAACCTGAAACCCAAAAGTCATACTTAATAGAGAAATGAAATCAGAATACTCTTCTGGAAAGAGGAAACTAAAGTGGGAGCATTTCCATCTCTTTGTAAACAAGACTGTTTTATCACATGTTTGAAAAGTCAGTTACCTATTTCATTATAATTTCTCAATGATGAATGCCCAATTGTTGTGTAAACTGGTAAAGGATTTTGTAACCCAACCAATTGTGGGAAGGGAAATACTTGTTCATAATGTGAAAAGGGGAAGTGAAATGAGATCCAGCCTAAGTTCTGATTGCATAATGATAACAGAAGTAATAGTACAAAGAAAGTATTCACAAAGAAATCAAAAGCTTGCCACAATTATCAGTTGTTCACATATCAAGAATATTGATTTTTAAATAGTCTCTTAACTGTTCCATGGCATTGCCTGGTGTTAGATCAACCTCTTAGAGAAAAATCACACTTTTAAAATAAATACATAAAATGGGCTTGCACAACTGTATTGGGAACTAAAATCAGACAGGAGGTAGACAAAGGAGTTATAGTGTGTCAAAGGGTGAGAATTGGGTCGCGGTAGTATTTCTTCCCATTCACTTCAACTTTTACAAGGTAATGTGGTAGACTGAAAAGACCATGGAACTGACCTGAATCCAAATCCAAGCTCTTCCACTCACTAGCTATATGTCTTTGGGCAAGAGGCTTTTCTTCTCTGGGACACATATTTTTTCATCTGTAAAATAGATATAATACCTACCTTTAAGACCCCTGTAAGAACTATAAGTAATGCTTATTAAGTGGTTAACACTTCATAAGCATTTGATAAACAAAAGCTAGTATTATTTACCTTTCCTTTTCCCCTGTATCTCGAACTGGTCTGGATAATCTCTAATCCTGATTATTCAAACCTCCTAAATATCTCTGAAACCCTCCCAGTTCTCTCTGTTACCCACCCCCACCTTCGTCTGCCATCTGGATTACTTGCCAGTTTTCTAGCAGCGGTCCCTGAATCCAATCTAGAGTGTTTTGTTTTGTTACGATTTTGATCCAGTTACTCTCCAGTTTAATACTCATGAATAGTTTCCCATTGTCTTTGGGATTAAGGGCTAAATCTCACAGTTTTGGGGATTAAGCTTCCAGGTCTGGTCCTGCTCACCCCTCCAACTTTCTCTTTGCCACCAGATATCCTAACATTTCTTTCATTGTCTACATAGTACACTGAGGAAACAGCAGGAATGAAGACAGAGAAGAGAGTGAGTACATGGCAAGTGTCAGGAATGGTAAAATCTCCTCTATGACTAGCAGTAAAGTACATGGCAGATTACTAGGCTAGTACTGTTTTTTAGGCTTAATGATCAATTGATGGGTCAGTAACTTGTGGCTCTGTGCTAGAGCACAGTAACTAGAGACTCTTACAGCACAGTATTGCTACCATAGTAGAAATAATTTCTCTTGTGTATGTTAAATAGTATTATTTTTTCTCGGTATGAACCAATTACCTGACTCAAAACACAAAAACAGCAAGACCATAGAGAAAATTAAGTACAGAAGTTAGATGATTTCTGGAATTTGGATGGTGTCAGGGAACACAGGAAATTATCTTGTTTGATCAATTTTGCAAAGAGTGGGAACTTAAATTACAGGGATATCGAGAGCTAAAAGAAGAGAAAGTGGTCACTAATCCTTGAGGAAAAAAATACAGTGGTCTGGATTAGGCAAACCCAAACCATTTACCATTTGTCAATGACCCATATACCTGAGGGGCCAACAAAATGCCACCTTTGGATTGGGGTCAAGCACTGCTCCTAAGTCAGGGAATGTCCCCACAGGGAGCCACTCTGACCTGTGGCCAGGCTGCTGGACTTGCTGGGAGCAGCTGTGTGCTGGTCCTGTTTCACAAGGCTGTTACACGCTACATTAGTTGAAGAAGAATTTACTCCACCTTAACCTTTCAACATGTGGGCTCCCCCAGAGAGCCCAGCGGTGTTCCCCGCCACAGCCCTCCCAACTGCCCCACCCCTCCAAATTCTCCTAGCAGCCATGCTGCCACAGCAGAGATGAGACTAGGTCCTCTGCACCCCTGAGCCAAACTACACAAGGACGGCATCAGCTGGAGAATGCAGTGAGTGCAGCTGCCCTGACCGTGGTCTCCCAAGGTCCATAATGGCTTCAAGAAAATGGCACTGCTTCACTAACAAGTGATTATTTATACCTTTTGACAAAACTCATGCCAATGCCTCTTTTCATTAATACAGACAATTTTGATTTACCACTGTCAGTTACTTTCTGAGGTTATCCTATTTTCATACAGTTTTTCATGTCCCTCATATACTGACACAAATAGATTTTAATTTTGTGCTAATAGAGAAAAACAGGATTGTAGGAACGACAACAAAAAAAATGATGGGATAGATGATAGCAAAACAAGATTATCAAGACAGAGTGGTCTGTCCGTATGGTCTGAGTCACTGAAAACTGAAACACCTAGGCTTACCTCCAGAGTTAATGGTGACCTGAATCATGGAACCAAAGAGCCATTTTCAGGAAAATAGTTTCATCTCTAGGGCTCCCAACAACCATCTCACTTCCCACTCTCCAATCCCATTCAGAGCAGGTAAGTGTAGATCAAATAGTGCAGTGGGTATAAATTTGCTATACCATAAATGGGTGTGAGAAACACCACTTTGCTTTATTTTTCTAGATCAAACAAAATTTGTCTCTAAGCCCCACTTCCCCAAATGGTGAGTCAGTGATAAGTCTTTTTAAACTTCTTTAGCTAATCCCCTGCCCAGGAGCTTCCAAGCATCTCAAGAAACTACAAAATCCAGAAAACTTGAGGAAGACCTTAGAGTTTTGGTCCATCACTGAGATGTTCATACGGTGGTTATTACCCAAGCTGACGTGGTTCATTTGCAGGCAGAAGCTCCTTTTCAAAGCTTCATCAGTTCCCAAGGCAGGGCAATTTGTGTTCAATTTCCCCAGCAACTACATGCCATCCAAGAGACCTCTTGCCATTGCTCTGGGCCCCCCACGGGAGTGGGATGCAGAGCCCTGCCACTTTTTAAGCCTGCTACCACTATCATCTTAGATCTGGCCAAATTTGCCTCCTCAATACCCCTGGCCTCAGGGAGTCTCCTCCCCAGTTTATCCTCCTTCAATGATATAGTCTCCCAAAGAAAAAACCTGGATGGGACATAGTGTTCCAGGAGCTTGGCAACTTGTGCTTTATTCCAAGGAATATAAATTCTATTCTTGTAAGAGTATTTTTTAGCCTTTAAAAAAAATTAACTATACAATAAAAATGATCCTACCAAAACAGCATTGTTCCAAGATACTCTCTCACGTTTCTTTTTATATAGCTTATATGCCATTTTAATGCGGCTCATGAAGCTCAGTGAAAATTAATATTTAACTCCTTTCCATTGAAGCTTAAGAGACCACTGATCTGTGTACAGAAGAGCTGTATAGGAGAAAGATAATTTTAAAGTTAAATGGCAGAATATTTCTACAAATATGGCTGAGTTCATATACATAGAGGGATGTCGAGGACTTCAAAATAATCATCCTTTTTTTTAGTGATTCTGCACATTCCTCTCTGTGTGTGTAATTATTTATTATTTTGCTAATTGCAAAAGTAATATATGCAGAAAGAAGAAAACTTGAAAAATGCCAAAATATACAAATTGAGTAAAAATTCTGAAGAGTATTTATAAATAACCACTGTATACATTCTGGTGTATGTCTTTTAGTTCTTTTTCTTACATAATACATTTTTAAACATTTTTTAATCATAAAATACATGTATATATTTTTAAAGTCAAATAAAGTGTTATAAGTTTAATGATGAAAAATAGCCCTAACCTTTCTCATCCAGTTCCCAACACTAGAGGTAATAATCCCTTTCAACTTATTTAGCTATTTTTAGCTTCCTTAGCTATATTCTAGTATTACAGCCATATATCTCAAGAGCATGATTATTCTTCTCAGTTTTGATTTTCAGTCATAGACATTTTCTGTTTATTTCCACCAAGGAAGATGAAGATTTAGCTCTCTCTCAGCTCCCCTTGCCTTGTTGTTCCCCTTTATAAGCATGCACAAACACTCACAGATGAGTATAATTTGATGGTATAATTTGGTTGTATTTCTCTTCTTAAGTTTTTTGGTTTCCTTGGAGTTAATAATTGCCTTACTTTTCTGTTTGCTTAGTTTTCCATGTACTTATTCATGTATTAATTCATTACCCAAAGTCTCAGCCAGAGTTGTCAAACTCCCTTCAATAGGTTCAGACATTCCAGGCCATCTCTTCTGGTTTTCCCCAGGGAGTCCACAGGGACATTTCTCCCTTCATCTCTATAATTTCCCTTCTCCTCTTTCCTGTATTAGAACCCTGTTTCCTAGAACCCACATCTTCTATCTTATTTGCTCCTTTTACTTTTTATTTATTTATTTATTTTTTGGCAGCACTGCACAACTTGTGGGATCTTAGTTCCCCAACCAGGGATTGAACCTGGGCCTCGGCAATGAATGCACCAAGTCCTAAGCACTGGATTGCCAGGGAACTCCCAAGAATACATCATTTTGTAATTTCTAGAGACATATGCCTTTTTATAGTACAATTTTTTTAAGTGGCAAAAAGAACATGTTATTAACAGACCCAAATATCTTTAGTTTCTCTGTAATAAGAAGTCAAAAGCAGATAACCTTAACCTATGTTTGGCAATTAATGTTTCAGTATTTTCTCTTATTTGGAAATTATCTAGATATTCAATGAATATCCATCATTTACAGTTAAGGTTATGAAAAGATTTTGGAGACTACTTTTAAGCAGACATATTTTATAGAACATAATGATTGTTGCAAAATTCATTTACAAACTTTTCTCCCACTTACATCCATTTAATTCATGTGTTCTTAACAATTATTCTTGAGTTGCCATGAAAATTTCATGAGATATGAAAAGTTAACCATCATTTTAAGTTATTTTTGTTGTTGACAAACTAGGCAAGTAGCAAAAATCACAGAAGCAAAGAACCTAAACATTTAAACATGGATTTTTTTTCCCCCTACCATGTTGACATACATTAAGAAAATCGTTTTTATTGTAACTTTATTTCCTTAGGTTACATTTATAATTTTATAATCTCAAGCATCTAGTAGAGATAACATAAACTTATTTGACTAGTCTTAATTTATATAAGTGCTTGTATTTTCTTTAAGCCAATTAAATAGAGCTCTTTCACAAGTTTTTAGGAATACTATCCAGAGGGAGAAAAATATAACATATACATAACATACATGTATAGATATACATAGACACATAGACAGATGCAAACAGATCTTACAGATTTCATTTAAAAATGTTAGCCACATATCAGGTACAGTAGTACAAAACTCACTAGCTTATAAAAGAATAGTTGGATCTAAATGGTGTTTCTGGTAGATTGAACAAGTTAAGTTTACCTGCTCAGATGGCTGAAGCTTTTACCAATATTTGTGGAAAAGACTTTTAAGATTTTTACTTGTCTTTAATACGTGATCTTATGGAGGCTGTGGACAAAATTTGGGGCAAGGGAGCTTATGGAAATATCAAATAGCAGTTTGTTTTTAAAACTCTCTCTCTCTCTTTTTTTTTTCCAGTCCCATGGTTGCTTTAGCCAACAATAATCTTTGTTATTTTTTTATTTTTTATTTTTAATAAATTCATTTATTTATTTATTTTTGGCTGCATTGGGTCTTTGTTGCGCGCGGGCTTTCTCTAGTTGCAGCTAGCGGGGGCTACTCTTCATTGAGGTGCACGGGCTTCTCACTGTGGTGGCTTCTCTTGTTGCGGAGCACGGACTCTAGGCACGCAGGCTTTCGTAGTTGTGGCACGTGGACTCAGTAGTTGTGGCTCGCGGGCTCTAGACCGCAGGCTCAGTAGTTGTGGTGCACAGGCTTAGTTGCTCCGTGGCATGTGGGATCTTCCCGGACCAGGGCTTGAACCTTTGTCCCCTGCATTGGCAGGCGGATTCTTAACCATTGCGCCACCAGGGAAGTCCCCACAATTGTCTCTTTGGATGCTTACATTTCAAAGATATGGTAAGATCAATATTTCCAAGGGACTGAGAAAGGATTATAGGTTTTATCTAAGAAGGAACTCGGGCATATTTGCCTATTATCAGAAATCTAGGATAATTACTGTAATGTTTCTCTTTTCTTTAACGGTAAGATAGGATAGTTCAGTGATTTTTTTTTTTTTTTTTTTTTTTTTTTTTTTTTGTAGTGCCAGCCCAAAATACGGGGAAGGTCTGGACCTGGCGGGGTCTGCTTACAGAGTAAGGGACAATAAATCAACTCTTCCAGTGCATTTTCTGAACCTTTATCAAAGCTGTTTCCTGGCTATCAATATTTACGTAAGTTGTACACCTGCTTGAGTGCCATCTGCACTTCTTGACGTTTGTTCTCTGATCTTCCCCTCCTAATCTTGTAAAGGAAGTGTTTTGTTTTTTCTCACACTAGCCAAGGTATTCCTCTGTATCTCTCTTCTTTCTTCTTTCCTTTCTTTCTTTCTTCCTTTCTTTCTTTCTTCCTTTCTTTCTTCCTCTTTCTTTCTCTTTCTTTCTCTTTCTTTCTTTCTTTCTTTCTTTCTTTCTTTCTTTCTTTCTTTCTTTCTTTCTTTCTTCTTTCCTTCCTTCCTCCCTCCTTCCTTCCTTTCTTCCTTTCTTAATCTGATCTTCCCATAGGTACCAGTAGGACATCTGTTTAAGATGAGGGCTCTCTTAAAAATCCTTTCAGATGTAAAAGTCCAAATCTTTAATATACCTATTTCAATTGTGACTCCAAACCAGTAAGTCTTTTTATGTCTAAAACCAATTTCAAGGCTTAACCAGGGACACAAAAGGTGTCCCCTAAGAAATGTAGCCCTCTCAAGATGCAGAGCCACTCCAGAGATAGCCTAAGAAAGCAAAGATCTTCATTGTCACAGGTGTCAAAGAAACCTCTATCTCCCACAATGTGAGACACCTAAAATCACTGACCTACTTATCTGTGTTACCAGAAACGGGATACTGGGATGAGAATTTTTCCCTCACGAACAAGGCAATGAAGGTAGGGGTGATAAAGGCCCCTTATGGACTGAGACCCTTTATTAAGACAAACTCCCCTGAGAGCCAGCATGGTTGGACAAAGAGAATGTTGCCTGTCACTTCATGTCTTAGGCTCTTAGCTGGCTGACTAGCTGCTGATGCAAGCCTGACAGACAGTCTGCAGCCCCAAGTGGCAGAAACCAGAGGGAATATGCTCACTGGTTACAAAGCCAAGTTCTCAGTACATAAAATGAGACAAAAGGAGATTCTCATCTTATGGTTTTTCATCCTTATGACAAATGACACAAAAGACAGAGACAAAGGAAAACATGACTCTTTCTGGGAGGCTAAGAATCAATACCCATAGGTGTTGATTACCAACAACAAAATCACAGAAGTCACGGTTGAAGATCTATCTTCACAAATGTTTTTCTCCTGCCACTGTGCATTTGGAAAGGAAGGGACAAGGAGAAATGTTTATCCTCCTCTCTTGACTGTGCACTACAGACAGAGATCTGGGAGACTCACATGGTAAGAATTCTTACCTTCTGCTGGTCTGTTGTCAGTTATCCCATATCTAAACTATAGTCTCTAGGGAGAGTGGAGTGTTCCAGCCTTTTACTGTCCCATCACCAGAAACTGTACAGGAGGAAAAATTTGTTTCCTTTTACCCTTTTAGGTTTTTGGCTGGGGCTCTGGAACAACAGACAGATTAACAAGAGAACAAGTTTATTAACATGTATATCTCATATATACTTAGGAGAAATGCAGGGATGAGTAACTCCAAGAGGTGGCTAGAACTTGGACTTACATATCATCTTAACCAAAGAACAATATATTTTTAGAGGAGCAACAAGCACTAGGCTTCCAAGGGTGGCAAATTGTGGGACGATCAATATATAAGAAACCAATGGAAGATAATAGCTAGTCAGTAAATGTTGTTTTGTAGAGTCCTCTGGTGCTGTCTTGGGGCTAAGTGTCTAAGGTTGTAGGTGATTAATTTCTGCACAAATTTATGTTCTGCTTTCAAGAAAATAGGGGGAGGGCAGAGAACTTGTCTTGGATCTGCTTCTTTTCAATTGCTTTCAGCTCAAAATCATTCTCATGCCAAAGGGCAAGATTTTTTGGTGACATATTCTGGTATTCTTCTGTAGGTTTTGCTATAAAGTTCCCTTGCTTTATAATGACCCTTTATGTTCTAACATGGAAATGTGAAGTAAGGCATTGTCAGAAAGGAGTTAAGAGTGTTGTTCACATGAGACTTATTTATAATAGTAAACATTGATTTATAAATTAAGAGTTTACAATAGTAACCAAAAAAGTTAGTATAGGAATCTGGCTGAGCAACATGGTGTTGTGCTATATAACTATCAAAACAACAAACAGAGTGTCGTGTTCTTTTGTGGAAAGTATATAAAGTAATTTTAAGTGAAAAAGATGAAGACAACATAGTGAAGGCACATAAAACAATTTAATGAAAATGAATATTAATCAAAGATTGGAGCTCATTTGCAGTTACGTAAAATGTTCAGTTTTTTCCCTTTATAGTTGCTGAAATTCATGATAGAATAGGAGGAGGTTCCTCTTTTGGCAATAGTGCTAATACCAATTCTTCCTGAGCAATGTCTTTAAGCAATGTCATTTCATTATTTTCTTGCAGGTCATCCTTAGGACCTCAGAATATCCCTCTTCAAACATAAGGAAGAAAACTTTTAAGGTCAGTGGACCAATAAACGGTTCCTGTTTTCCACATGTCTCAAAGGGTGGAGCTGCCAGACCACTCGGAGAAGAAGGAAGTGATAAGATGTTAAATACCAGGACCAGCTCAGCCTGGTCAGCCTGGAGGTCTGGCTTCTCAGTCAACATGAAGGCTGTGCTTATTCTGGGGCTTCTCCTCCTTCCTGTCGCTGTCCAAGGCAAGATCTTTGAGAGGTGTGAGCTTGCCAGAACTCTGAAAAGATTTGGATTGGATGGCTTTAAGGGAATCAGCCTGGCAAACTGTAAGTTAACGCTTCTTCATCCTTCCAAATAGTTAGCCAGCTGTGGAACAGATACTCATAGAGGATGAATAGTAAGAAAGGGACTTTGAGTGAATGGACTTTTTTATTCCTTTGATGGTTTGTACACTTACAATGGTTAAAAACATCAACTTGTTCTTTCAGAATCAGATGTACCAGGTGAAGGATTGAGGCATGGGAGGACCAAATTCTATACCGTTCTAAGCATGCCAGGACCCGTTGTACTCTTCTAGTGCCACTAAATTTGCCAGCTGGCAGATGTAGGTTGACTCAAAGATTCATTTGTGCACCGAGGATATGTCTATCAAGCCCTTGGTGTTGGACTTCAGCCATTTCCAGTTTGGAACTTGGGTTCTGCAAGCCTGAGTAATGCAGTATTTTTTTCATTTGTAATCCCCCTACCATGATGTTGGGTTTTTAACAGCAAAGTTTTTAAAAAATTACATTGAATTCTTAAAACAGGGACAGTAGGAACCTATTTCCCCTCAATGAATATCTATATAAGGATTCCTGAAATGCAGCATGAAATGACATTTTATTATTCTTACTCTAGTTGATTATTTTTCATTTTCTTCCACAGAATTCAAGATGTGCCCCAAGTAAAAGTTACTTTATATTTTAGTCCATATCTGTCAATGTAATCACTGAATTTTTCAGATTGAATTCAGACATTTCCCCTCCATAACTATTTTTGAATGAATGAGCAAATGGCTACATGGGCGGATGGATGACACAGTCTTTCCTATTCTATGACTCCCGTTGTCTGGATTCTAATTTGATATCCAAATTCACCTTTAGGTATCATAAGAAATTTTCTTTCTCCCAGAAAATCCTTATTTTTCCTAATAAAAAGCATTAGCATATGCATCTGCTGCTAATTACCAAACCCACTCAACAACTCTGTTGATTTTCCTATTCTAGGCTGAATCTTACCTGAGGGATGGGAGCAGAGGAAGGGTAATAGCAATGGAAGAAACAGCTATTTTAATATTTTTAAAAATATGTTACCTTGTTTCATTCGTATTACCAAATGATTTGCTAACAAAAGAATTCTCTTAAGGGCCCTTTAACACCAAAGTGTTAAAATATTTTACAAGTAAAATACATCTTTATAAAGTCGTTAGTAAAATAGAATTAGTTAAATAGAACTATATAATTATGCTATGAACTATAAGTCATATGGTGTTGCTGTTTATTACTTAAGATACGTTTTTTTCAGGGGTGTGTTTGGCCAAATGGGAAAGCAGTTATAACACACGAGCTACAAACTACAATCCTGGAAACAAAAGCACTGATTATGGGATATTTCAAATCAATAGCCGCTACTGGTGTAATGATGGCAAAACCCCAAGAGCATTTAACGGCTGTCACATACGCTGCAGCGGTAAGACAAGATAATGTTGAGTGATGGCACAGGATCCATCTGGTTATACTTACAAGAATAGAGATTCAATACAAATGAAAAGGCCTTGAAGGGTTCATCAGGGACCTAGAAAAACTCCATCTTAACTTCTAGAAACTCTTTATTATTCTCATAATTCCTTAAGGAAGAAATTAAAGAGCTGGTATCATAAAAGGTTGCTGTTTTCTAATATACAAAAACTTCTGGAATGACATCACTTTATTATAACTGGACTTGTTGATGCTTTGTAAAGAACAATGCCAATTGGACATATGTACACTACCAAATGTAAAATAGATCGCTAGTGGGAAGCAGCCACATAGCACAGGGAGATCAACTTGGTGCTTTGTGACCACCTAGAGGGGTGGGATAGGGAGGGTGGCAGGGAGATGCAAGAGGGAGGGGATATGGGGATATATGTATATGCATAGCTGATTTACTTTGTTATAGAGCAGAAACTAACACACCATTGTAAAGCAATTATACTCCAGTAAAGGTGTTAAAAAAATAAATAAATAAAATAAAATTTTTAAAAAAGGAAAAGAAAAGAACAATGCCATTCCTCCTACTTACCTTGTTTGGGGAGGTTTAGGGATAATTTGGTGTGTGGTTTTTTTTTTTTTTTCCTAATCTACCCTCCTTTATTGGAAAATGAAAGGATTAGTAGTTAACCAAAGAGGAGGAATATGTGTGGTCCTTTTTTAAAAATTGCTTTTGCTTTTTATTTATTATGAAATGTTTTAAATATATGGAAAATTAGAAACATTAGTATATTAGTATAATAAACATCAATATGCTCATCATGTACTTTAGAACAGTAAAACATTTTGTCATATTTACTTCTTTTATGTATATATTATATATATATATACATATTTTTTTTTTTGCTGAGTGATTTTAAAGTGAATTAGAAACACTATGACATTTCATTTCTAAATTCTTTAGTTTGTATCTCTAAAAAATATAGTTCCTATATAAACATTGTTATTCTAACAATTTACGGATTTGTTTAATTGGGGTGAAACAAATATTCTATTCAGTTCCTTTTAAAAGAGAGATAACATGTGGAATCTTTAGTACATAAAATATTGGAGAAGTATTACAAAATTGATATTGTTAAATTTTTAAATATTAAAAGAGAAGATTCGTCTTAGAATATGCTTTTGTATCCAGTTAATTTATTTTAAAAAAATTCTGTATTATATAATAATCTGTGGTCATTGAATAAAAATTCTTACTACCCAGAGATGTATGACCACTGGAAACTTTGGGTATACATATATTCTTTGAGGATATGTATCACTTACATATATGAATGTAAAGCTATGTTATACACATATGACGTACACACATACAAACATGTAAGCAATGTGTGTTTCAACAAAAATGAAATTGTACTATATTTACTGCTTTACAATTTGCTCTTTATTACACAAAATTATTTTTGTCAACAAATACCAATCTATATTATTTTTTAAAGATGAATAGAATTCCACTTTATAAATATTCTATAATTTATCAATCCAACTCTTAATGTTAAGCACTTAGGCTGTTTCCATTTTCCCCTATTATTAATTGCTACCTTGTACATACATCTTTGGGTACATCTCTTATTATTTCTTTAGGGTGAATTTCCAGTAGTAGAATTGCTGAGCAAAAAAGTGCTAGACCGGTTTCTGCTTGTTGGTTTGTTTCTGTTTTGTTTTGTTTTTTACAGTGCCTAGTAAAAAGAGAACCTTCTATCATATTTGTTAATAATTCCAGAGCTTCCTATGACTTTGGTAAATGAGAAACAGAATGCTTTATTTCATGCCAAATGGGATGGAATGAAGAAAGAGTTTTCCCCCAACATTCACAGATACATGGACTCTTAAAAAATAATTTTAGTTGTTCTTTTCTCAGCCTAAGACAATGAAGCTGGCTGAACCTAAACTTAAAATGGAATTTCTATGAGCGTTGTTTCCATTTCTCACCAATTCTTTTTCAGTGTTGCTGGAAGATGACATCACTGAAGCTGTACGATGTGCAAAGAGGGTTGTCCAAGATCGACAAGGCATTAAAGCATGGTATGCTTTTTTTTTTCCCTTCCGGTTTTATTGAGATGTAATTGACATACAGCACTGTATAAGTTTAAGGTGTACAGCATAATGATTTGACTTACATACATCATGAAATGATGATCACAGTAAGTTTAGTGAACATCCATTATCTCATATGGATACAAAATTAAAGAAATAGAAGAAAAAATTTGTGTGTGTGATGCAAAGTCTCAGGATTTATTCTCTCAACAACTTTCGTATATAACATATAGCAGTGTTAATTATATATATCATGTTGTACATTATATCTTTAGTACTTATCACTGGAAGTTTGTAGTACCTTTGACTGCCTTCATCCAATCCCCTCCCCTCACACCACCCACAACCTCCACCTCTGGTAACCACAAATCCAACCTCTTTTTCTATGAGTTTGTTTCTATGTTCGTTTCTCTGTGTTTGCAGTATAATGGACCTACAGCACTATGTTAGTTCCTGTTACAGAGCATGCTATGTGTTAATCGTTAAAGGGGAGAGCTGTTTTACCCTACTGTTATGAGAGAAGTGAGGGAACATTTCCAAAGACCAACGTATGCTACTGAGAACTGAAAATTGCAGCTTTAGATATATGCTAAACAACGTATCACATAGAAACCATCTACGTTAACTGATTCAGAATCTTATTCTTTTTTTTTAATTAATTAATTAATTTATTTATGGCTATGTTGGGTCTTCGTTTCTGTGCGAGGCAAGCGGGGGCCACTCCTCATCGCGGTGCGCGGGCCTCTCACCGTCGCGGCCCCTCCCATTGCGGAGCAGAGGCTCCAGACGCGCAGGCCCAGCAGTCGTGGCCCACGGGCCCAGCCGCTCCGCGGCACGCGGGATCCTCCCAGACCAGGGCTCGAACCCGCGTCCCCTGCACCGGCAGGCAGACTCTCAACCACTGCGCCACCAGGGAAGCCCCAGAATCTTATTCTTTTACTCCTCAATTTTTTTTAGGGGATTTCTAGAGTTTTTTTCTTTTTAAAAACATTTATTTATTTATTTATTATTTTTGGCTGCGTCGGGTCCTCGTGGCAGCTCGCGGGCTCTTCGTTGCCGTGCGCGGACTTCTCTCTAGCTTTGGCACACCGGCTTCAGAGCACACGGGCTCTCTAGCTGTGGCGCTCGGGCTCAGTAGTTGTGCCACGCGGCCTTAGTTGCCCCGCGGCATGCGGGATCTTACTTCCCTGACCAGGGTTCGAACCCGCGTCCCCTGCATTAGAAGGCGGATTCTCAACCACTGTACCACTAGGGAAGTCCCAATTTCTACAGTTTTAAAGATTTTCCGCACTCTACGAACTCCTTGGCATATCTTGAAATTATTTTTGTAATTAAGTAAATGTGGAGTGTACTTCGCAGTTGTGGACTACACGGGACTCAACATTCTTCTTCAGCATTCTGTGCTCTAGTGAAGGCTTGAGGGGAGACAGGAAGTACTTGGTATACATATCTCCATTTAATACTTGGATTGATCTGTAGCCTGTATTTCAGTATTGATAAACTATTTTGTTCCCCCAAAGGATTTGAAGTATGTGTATTACAACAAAGGTATGTTTTAAACTTATTACCATTTGTTTCATCTTTCTCTGCAGGGTGGCATGGAGAAATCATTGTCAAAACCAAGATCTCAGGAGTTACGTTCAGGGTTGCGGAGTGTAACTGTGGAGTTTTCTTTCTTCAGCTCATTGTCTCTTTTTCACATTAAGGAAGTAATAGTTGAGCGAAAGGTCATACTACCATTCTTTCAAACAAATAATGTTTTTACAGAAGCAGGAGCATATGGTCTTTCTTCTAAGAGGCTTAATGTTTACCTCATGTGTTTACTGTTTGATACTAGGCCTACAATATTTTTAGGTTTGCTAATAGAACTAATGCTGGTGAATATTTGTCTAAAATCTTAATTATCAAATATATGTCCAGTACATTCAGTTCTTAATCAAATAACCCAGACTTAATCTTGAATGATGTAAGTACTCCCCAATATGCAATAAAAATATAACCAAAGAATGTGTTTAAACAAATTGATCTTAGGCAAAATCCCACTTGTGTAGGCATGTGACACCTTCATCTGTTCTGTCATCTCCAAAAACAGTAAAAGATAACCACTCTTTGTTGGGCAATATAAAATTTTAAAAAGAGCAGAATGCCAAGTGGCTAAAATAAAAACAGCCTGAATTAAGAATTTTGTTTCCATAAAGTGTGACCTTTGATTTAAATGTTTTCTTAGAAATGTTGCATTTACACAGCTTTAAAAATAAACTCACAATTTATATATCAATCTATCTTATCCCTTTTAAAGAACTCATTTATGCATCTTGCTGATCATGACGGAATATAAAGAGGGATTAGATGACCTGTTGCTTTTCCTTAATTTTATTAAGTTAGATTCATGCATTATGACAAATTCAGAGGCAGATGAGTTTTCAAGTATTGAAATAATTGCTAATTAACCACAGGTGTGAAATTCTGCGTGCTGTAAAAAATACAAACATTTTCATTAAAAGCTTTGCAATTCATACCTGGCTCTTTGTTTAGAACCGTTTAGTATCTCTGAAGAAATACATATGTATATATTCGGAAAAAAATGATCTGACACTTAGTATTTCCTACATCCTCACCTGTACCGAAACAGCTGCATATTGCTGGAAAAATCCAAAAACATGCTGACAGATGTCACTTTATTTTTTTATTTTTTATTTTTTTTGACCGTGCCACACGGCTTGTGGGATCTTAGTTCCCCGACCAGGGATTGAACCCGCGCGCTCGGCAGTGAAAGTGCGGAGTCTTAACCACTGGACCGTCAGGGAATTCCCCTCACTTTAAACTCATAACCACAAATCTCAAATGGGCCTTCAAGTCTGCCTGGTCATCTTAGTCACTTCTCTGCAATCCTTCTGTGTCGGTGTCCCCACTCTCCAAAATGACTATCACTATTTACTTCTCTCATTTCAAAGTCCCAGCACACATGCCCAACCACTGGCCTTCCACACTCTCTGTTGTCAGTAGAGGACCTGGCCTCATATTACACTGAGAATAGACACAACCTTAGACAAAATTCTCCCCCTCCTCACCACCATTAACAGAGGTCACATCTTTCCCTGGGCCCATCGTCTCTCCCTTCCCCTTTATTACTAGGATGAAGGGCCTCTGCTCCTGCCAGTGGCAGTGTCTCCACATGCAGTCGTCATCGAAGCCCTCTCACTACTCCAATTTAGGCTGTTTCCTGCATCCTGAGTTTCTCCCTCTTTGCTGGATCACCCCCGTCACTGTACAAACTGCCCTGGTAACCTTCCATCTTACAAAGAACTCTCTGTATTCTCTACATAACCCTCCAACTACAACATCATTCTCTGCTTCCTTTTACAGCAGCACTTGTGGGATGAGATATCTATATTTACCAACTCCACGTCCTCACCTCCCTTTCTCTTTTCAACTCTTCTTCATCTGACTGCTATCCTCACTCAGCTGAAAACTGCTCCAACATGACTCCTTCCATGATGCCTTGGGGCCAGTTCTAGTGATCACTTGTTTTCTGTTCATCTTACTTGATCTCTCAGCAGCATTTGTCATACTTCTGGTTTCTTCCTCAGCTTCTTCTCATTTACATCCTGCCTCATTGATGGCTCCTTCTCAGTCCTTCTTGGCTGGCTGTTTCTCTGCTGTTTGATTTTTAACTATGGGAGTGCCCCGGGCTCAAGCCTATAACCATTAGATAGACATGTTTTACTTACTCATTTATTTGTCTCTTCTTGCTGAATTATACCTTTCAAAAGAATAAGAGTTTTTCCCACTTTTTAAAGACATTGACATAATCTCAATCTTTCCCAAAATTTGCAAGTAAAGTACAGCCTTTTATGTTTTCTGAACAGTTTGAGAATACACTGCCAACATGATGCCCAGTGGCTCTGAATCCTTCTGTGTGTAATTCCTACATAACCTCAAAACATCATCCAAATCAGGAGGTTAACACTGACTAATTAGGACCACCTAATCATCAGATCCTATTCAATTTCATCAACTGTCCCCATAGGTCCTTCTTAATTAAAAGGTATAATTCAGAATCATGTGTTATATTTGGTTGTTATGTTTTTCAGTTTCCTTCAATCTAGATCACTTCTTCACTTTTTTTCTTGACTTTGCTGACTTTAACCCTTTTGAAGACCACAAACCAGCTATGTTGTAAAATGACCTAAGATTTTTCTGATATTCTCTTGATTAGATTAGGTTATGCATCTCTGGCAGGGATACCGCAGAAGTGATTGTGCTCTTCTCGTTGGATCCTTTCAGGTGACATGCAGTTTTTAAATATTCTGTTACTGATGGTGTTCACATTCATCATTTGAATAAGGTGATGTCTGCAAGTCACCTCCACTGTGAAGTATTTGGGAGAGGGTAAGGTACTTCGAGAAATTTTGTTCCTCATCAAAATGTCAATGTATGCATTTACTTATTATATCAGTATGGACTCCTGGCTTCCTACTTTATTCAAATTATAATGAGTCATAATCCATTACTATCATTTATTTTGATGTTCACATTGTCCCTGATTTGGCCACTAGAGCCTCTGCAAGCTAGTTTCTGTATCATTTTGACATGTCCCCATCATTCTTTGTGCACTTTTTTGTTTTCTGGCATAAGATATTCTAAGGCTCACCTTGTTCTTTTCCTGCTTCAGCCTGGAATCAGCCATTTCTCCAAAGAGCCCTTATTCCTCATAGTGGATAACGGTATTTAAAAAACAAGCTCTGGTCACTAGAGTGTCATTGTTCCCAGGCCCCATCAATGGCCAGGGCTAGAGGATATGTGTATTGACATAATATTTATCTATTTAAATTGAATTCGTATAATACATCCAATTCCAATCCCACACCAAAAGGTTAATTCTAGTTTTTTCCTTTTTCATGTTGGTAACTCCCTTCTATGACAGTGAGAAACCTGGCACCCATTGTCCTTCATATCCTGAAAACATATCCTTAGCACATGCATATATTCGATCAATTTGCCTGTATGTAACCAATCTCCAAACACTGCCACACCATGGAATAGATGCTTGGCACTCAGGCTTTGATACCCCTCATTGGACCACCCCTACTTCCACATCTGGACACCTTCTTTACTGTGTTACATGTGTTACTCTGACACACCATGCTGGGCCACTGTCCTTACAGGAAGAAGGGCAGAAATGTTTTACTCTTGTTTACACCCATATTCCAAACACCTAGAACAGTGCCTATAACATGATACATGCTCAATAAATATCCACTGATTGAATCTCTCCTATTATTTAGTATATTCCCCCATGCTGGGCATTCTGAGATTTTTCTTTTCTTTTTTTTAAATTAATTTATTTTATTTTATTTATTTTTGGCTATGTTGGGTCTTCGTTGCTGCACGCGGGCTTTCTCTAGTTGTGGCAAGCGGGGGCTACTCTTCGTTGAGGACCACGGGCTTCTCATTATGGTGGCTTCTCTTGTTGTGGAGCACAGACTCTAGGCGTGCGGGCTTCAGTAGTTGTGGTGGACGGGCTCAGTAGTTGTGGCACGTGGGCTCTAGAGTGCAGGCTCAGTAGTTGTGGCACACGGGCTTGGTTGCTCCGTGGCCTGTGGGATCTTCCCGGACCAGGGCTCAAACCCGTGTCCCCTGCATTGGCAGGCGGATGCTTAACCACTGCGCCACCAGGGAAGTCCCTCTGAGATTTTTCTTACTCTCTGATCCCACATGATTCCAGTACAGCAGCTTCTGGGGTTCCAGGGGTCAGGTCTCAAATCTATGTGACCAGCCATGGGAGGACAGCAGAGAGCCCCAATACAGGTGCAGCCTCAGGCTTCAAGATTCTGGGACCGGGTTTCCCTGGTGGCGCAGTGGTTGAGAATCTGCTGCCAATGCAGGGGACACGGGTTCGAGCCCTGGTCTGGGAAGATCCCACATGCCGCGGAGCAACTAGGCCCGTGAGCCACAATTACTGAGCCTGCGCGTCTGGAGCCTGTGCTCCGCAACAAGAGAGGCCGCGATAATGAGAGGCCCGCGCACCGCGATGAAGAGTGGCCCCCACTTGCCGCAACTAGAAAAAGCCCTCTCACAGAAACGAAGACCCAACACAACCATAGATAAATAAATAAATAAATAAATAAATAAATAAACCCGAAGTTTAAAAAAAAAAAAAAGAATGAAAAACCAAACTTTGAAAAAAAAAAAAAAGATTCTGGGACCATTTTGATATGAATAAACAAAAAAGAATATGGGTTTATTCATATCAGGATATCCAGAGGTGTATGAAGAATGAGTCAAGGTAGGGGAGAGAGGCTTGAAGAGTGACAGCTCAGATGACAGCTCAGATGCAGAGATAGGATATATCCAAGAAGCACCAGGACAGACCCATAACAATGGCTGACTGAAGAAACAACCAGAGATTAGCAAAAGTTGGCTTAAGAGGGAAAGCAATGGGCTTCCCTGGTGGCGCAGTGGTTGAGAATCTGCTTGCCAATTCAGGGGACACGGGTTCGAGTCCTGGTCTGGGAAGATCCCACATGCCACGGAGCAACTGGGCCTGTGAGCCACAATTACTGAGCCTGCACGTCTGGAGCCTGTGCTCCGCAACAAGAGAGGCCGCGATAGTGAGAGGCCCGCGCACTGCGATGAAGAGTGGCCCCCGCTTGCCACAGCTGGAGAAGGCCCTCGCACGGAAGCGAAGACCCAACACAGCCATAAATAAAATAAATAAATAAAATTTGAAAAAAGAAAATGCTCCCTATTAAAAAAAAAAAAAAAAAAAGGGAAAGCAATATTTTTTGGAGATTTTGCTTAGTGTTTTTGATAAATGTCTCACTTATACCTGTTACATTAATACAATCAAGTTCCCAAACCAAATTTCGACCCTTATTCTGAGAATGAAGTAAAAATCAATATCAAAGTTTGATCATTTTTAAAAGAAATTCAATTCCCATGTTGCTTAGTTTCACCTCAGGATATTATTTGAAATGCAGAGTGATATTCCAGATGATAACGGGGCTCTTCATGTAGAACTAATTGTAACTAAGCCCTGAGCACATTTCTTGCACTTGTATTTAGCGGACTTATTTAAAAAATATTTTCTTAGAAGTTGCTAAAGGGAATTACTAAAAGTTACAATCATGAGTGACTAATGTCATTCATAGTGTTTTTCAATTAAATGCATGTCTTTTATGCAAATTATATTTTGAATCATTTTAAATTTTAACAAGGTTATAAATTCTCAATGTTTACAGAGTCAGATATTTCTACAAGGTTTGTTTTGAAAGATGTAACTCCCCATTTCTCCCCCTTCACATGCACAATTTTCTACTCTTTTAGCTTAATGTTAAGAATTTTAGGGAGTTCCCTGGTGGCCTAGCGGTTAGGATTTGGCACTTTCACTGCTGTGGCCCGGGGTTCAATCCCTGATCGGAGAACTGAGATCCCACAAGCTGTGTGGCACGACCAAAAATAAAAAGAATTTTATATTTACTCCCATGATTTTAAGTATTAGGCTTGTATTGCTCCTTCTGGATTTTTCCATTTTAAGATATTGATTCCCACTATGCAAGTTAAGGATTAAGTTCTATTTTCTCCTCCTCCATCTCCATCACACATGGCACCTTTCCCTAAAACCCATCCTTCCAGTGTAATTACATATGTTTTTAGATCAGTACTCAGTATTTACATAGCCATAAATACAATTACTTTCTTCTCTTATGCAAGAGTTTATTTTCCCTAGAGCTAATACCTGCATGATTTTTAAATTGGCTTAGCTTTCTTTGTATCCATCATTAGTTCAATTCCCAAACTCTAGGTCTTTTTTTTCTTTATTGAGGTATAGTTGAGGTATAGTTGATGCGATGAAGGTCTTAGTACCCGGCATGTGTTTGGCTAATCTACCTATTTTCTGTAGGGTATTCCTCCCTCAATCCTGTCTGGTGATCCTCAATGCAGAGACCCTGCTTTACCACTGTTCTATCCCTTGGGGATCAGTAAGGGGTAATTGCTGGGCTGTAAGGACCTGAATATTTCTTAAACAGAATCTCAACCAGTCTTTTTTTGCTAACTCTTCTCCTCCTCCTCCCTTCCCTTATTTCCAGAGATCCCTACAACCACAAATTCTTGAGATTCAGGGGGTTTCTGCAGTGTGAATTGAATAGCTTATTGTCTCTGACTACTCAGCTCTTAGGACTGCTGTATACCACTTGCCTTTTGTATTCCAAGTTTCAAGATTTTGTTTCTGCCTTCTCTCCCATTCTCCCCACCCTTTCTAAAAGGTTTATGCCTTTTTGAAAATCTCTTTACTTATTTCAAAGGAGTTTTGAAAGGAAGCAGATGTGTATTCAATCCACTATCTTTCCCTCAAAGTTCCCAATGTGTTTTTGTTGTTTTGTTTTGTTTTGTTTTTTAATAAATTTTATTTATTTATTTTTTATTATTAATTTTTGGCTGTGTTGGGTCTTCGTTTCTGTGCAAGGGCTTCCTCTAGTTGCGGCAAGTGGGGGCCACTCCTCATCGCGGTGCGTGGGCCTCTCACTATCGCGGCCTCTCTTGTTGCGGAGCACAGGCTCCAGATGCGCAGGCTCAGTAGTTGTGGCTCACGGGCCCAGCCGCTCCGCAGCATGTGGGATCCTCCCAGACCAGGGCCCGAACCCGTGTCCCCTGCATTGGCAGGCAGATTATCAACCACTGCGCCACCAGGGAAGCCCCCCAATGTGTTTTAACGTATTAATTTCATTTTATTAAATGTTAAAATGTTATTTTGCTTTAAAAATACTTAGGGTAACACTTTGAGCAAAGAATAAAAAAATTCGTTGAGAAACAGGGGGAAAGCAGAAATACGAAAGCTGGAGAAATAATTACAAAGGGCAAATTTGTGCTCCAGAGATCATGTTCTGAAAGGTGAAATGGAGGAGAGGGTACAGGTGAAACTGCACCTCAGATTGGGACTTGAACCCAGCCTAAACCCAGATTAGGACTTGAACCCACACAGCCAGGACTCAAACCCGGCCAAAACCCACGGTCTTCCAACTGAGATCACACACCTGGTTCTTGAGGTCTCATGGCAGAAAGAATTCAGTGAGAGACAAAGTAAGAAGTGGATTTATTTAGAGAGATACACACTCCACAGACAGAGTGTGAGCCAGCTCAGAAGGCAAGAGCGGCACCAGGGTATGGGCTTGTCAGTTTTTACAGGGGTGGGTAATTTCATAGGCTAATGAGTGGGAGAAATATTCCACCTCTTTTGGGAAAGGGCAGGGATTTCCAGGAATTGGGCCACCGCCCACTTTTTGATCCTTATTGTCAGCCCTGGAACAGTCATGGCGCCTGTGGGTGTGTCATTTAGCTTGCTGATGAGTTACAGTGAGTGTATACTGAGGCTCAAGGTCTAGTGGAAGTCGACTTGTCTGCCATCTTGGACGCATTTGGTTCTAATCAGTTTATGTCATGTTCTTGGTCTATGTCATTCTTTCAAAGGTTGTGCCCTGCCTCCTGCACTCCTGTTTCACAGGGGACAAACAATCCTATATCGTGGTATGAAGGATGTTGTATGAGAGCGGACTTTAACAGATCTCACTGATTTCAACCACCTTTGGAAAAAGAGCCTCAAGTCTTCTTAACTTCTCCATTTTTCATTTATTCACTAGTCAACAAACATTGATTACTAGAAATGTTTACTAGGGCCTAAGAACATTAAGGGGTATAAGATACGATTACTGCCCTCGTGGAGTTTACAAATAACTCATATATAAACTTGTTAAGTGTTTCAATCCCTTAGGCACCATGGAAACAGAGAGGACAGTGTGACTATAAACCACCCGGAAATCAGCTGCCAGAGAGATAGGAGAAAAACCAAGAGAATGTATTTTATAAAAGGAGGCAGTAGATAGCAGTGTCAAATCCTGCCAAGAAGCTAAGGGAGTTAAAAGTGGATGTTGGATTTACTGATAAAGTCAGTAACTGGTCAGAGAGGTTTTTGTGAGGGTGAAATTCAGGTTCAAATTTGACTTTGAAAGATAATACAGAGATAGAGTTTTGCAGGATTAGAGATGTGTTTGGTCGGTTTCTAACAGGAAAGATTAAAGTTTGTTTAACTCTTCTTAAGGGAAAAGGCCTAAGAAGAAAAGTTGGAGGTACAGGGCAGAATGGAGACGGCTGATGGGGCAAAATCCTCAAGAAAGTGAAAAAGAATGAGATCAAGAACACTGAAGGATTGATTTTAAACTGGAAGACAGACACACAGTTTTGAGGGCACGAGCCCGCTGTGTCCCTTTGCCTAGCAAAGCAATAAAGCTATTCTTTTCTACTTCACCCAAATAAATAAATAAATAAACTGGGAGACGATTCTCTCTTGAACAGAAGAGAAGAAAGGAAGGGAAGGTGGATATCGGGCAAACCAAAGCTTGCGTTTAGGTCTGGTGGCATGGAGGTCCGTTATCTCTGTTGAAATAAGATGCAAAGTCACCTGATCAGAATGAGAGGGTTGGTGTCAAGGTTGGAGGTTTGAGGAGACTAGGGAAATAGAATAGCTTCCAGTTTAAAACAGAAGAAAAAGGAGAGCGAACCTCTGACTAGCACCTCAGATTTCAATTAAATTGGAGGTCATTCATTTAGCACTGCACTAACCTGCAAAGTAGTTAGTGCCACAGAAGGGCAAGGGAGGGGGGGTTTGCGTCACGTTATGGACCTGAGAATCCAAAATGAGTAGGAAGGAAGGAAGGAGAGGAAGAAGGGAGTAAATAAAAAAAAGAAATTAGCGGTTTAAGTCTGAGAACGTCTGGATGAACACAACGAAAAGCTGTCGGTGGGCGAGATTTCATGAACTTAATTTCAGAACTGTCATGCTTTGGCGATGGCAAGGTATTACCTCCAAAAGCCAGTTTCTCGGTCATTACGAAGCCAGGCGGTCTGGCCTGCCGACAGGCACTGGCAACCAAGACCGGGCTTCCGTTCGCCTAAAAGCAGCGGCTCGGCGCGTGCGCAGTGTGCGCGAGCTCGTCGCGCCTGCGCACAAAACGTCACCGGTGCCACCTTTCCCGTCCCGCTCTCCAACCGCGCGGGGCTGAGTGGGCTTCCGCGACGCCCTCCGCTGTGAGGCGTTGGCGATCCCTCAGCGCCTCGAGCTCAGCTGACTCGTCCTCCTTCGGCCAGAAACCCTCCTCCTGGGCCCGCGCGGGAGGAGCGGGGCCTCTGAGCGGAGCGGCGAGTCCGCCGGCCCCGGTCTCTTTCCCTGGCGGCGGCGGCTTCTTCCGTAGGACAATATGTTCAAGAGAATGGCCGAATTTGGGCCTGACTCCGGCGGGAGAGTGAAGGTCAGTGCCCGGCCCGCGCCTCCCCTCCGGGAGTGGCTCTCTCGCCCCGGCTCCTCCTGGCGCGGCCTGGGGAGGGCCTGCCTGTTTCCTCTCGCGCCTTCTCGCCTCGGGCTGGAGCCGCGGTTTCCAGGCGGACGGCGAGTCAAAGCCCCAGAGGGAAAAATCATGATTTCATTTGGCCCCAACTTCATGTGTCACCGCCTCCCTTCCATCCCAGACAAAAAACAAACATAATCGGTGGTGCCTGGGGCAGAGCTGGACGTTGTTGCCGAGGAAAAAGCCACTTGCGGGGCTGGGAGATCCTGGCTTGCTGCTCACCCTCTGCCAACCCAGGTCACCTGTAAAAAGGCGGTGGGGAGGGCAGTACCCATCTATTGTGAGGATAATAACAGTAGCAGATACCGTGCGAAGTAAGCACGGTGGGTGGACGCTTTACCCGATTCTCTGATTCAGTCCCTACAAAGGCAGTATCACCCCCAGTATTTACAACTAGGAAAGTTCAGAAGACTTCCCCAAGTTCATGGTGTTCCTAAAGTCCCAAGGCTACAGCCAAGATACCAATCAAGGCATGCAAAGAACATAACACTGCCTGGCACATAGGGAACATTCAGTACACGGTAGCTTCTTAGTTTTTAATTAAAGTGATCATAGAGCCTAACGTAATGTATGACACTGTGACACATTTCCCTCCCACTTTACTACATCCCCTGGCACATTTATTTTTTATGAGACGACCAACTGGTTCCTGATGTAACACCTATTTTTACCCCTTCTGATTTTTATTTACCGCAGAAAGGAAATTTTTTTTTTCATTAATTAATTAATTTATTTATTTGGCTGTGTTGGGTCTTCGTTTCTGTGTGAAGGCTTTCTCTGGTTGCGGCAAGTGGGGGCCACTGTTCATCGCGGTGCGCTGGCCTCTCACTATCGTGGCCTCTCTTGTTGCGGAGCACAGGCTCCAGACGTGCAGGCTCAGTAGTTGTGGCTTACGGGCCCAGTTGCTCCGCGGCATGTGGGATCTTCCCAGACCAGGGCTCGAACCCGTGTCCCCTGCATTGGCAGGCAGACTCTCAACCACCGCGCCACCAGGGAAGCCCAGGAAAATTTTTTTAAAAAAGAAATCACCCACTTTTGCACCAATCTAGTTGATCTAGGTTTTTTTTTTTTTTTGAGTCTTTCTCTGTGTCATATTGTTTTCACATAATTTTATACTGAATATACAATTGTCATACACAGTGCTTTGAAAGTTTCAAAAGCTACTGAAATTTAATGGAAGGGGAAACAGATGCCAGTTAAAATTCATAGTACCGTAAGGTTCATAAACATACGTTTTCCCCCACTTTTGGGCGAGGTTTTGGAATGATAAGAAAGTACTACTGAACAAAGGATTAGAACACTAGCGTTTGGAGAAGAACTTACAGAACTCTCTCTACTTGTAATCATGTTAGGTTCTAAAAGTCTTTTAAGTCCAAAATCACTTGAGGAGATTAGGCCTGTAGTCCTCAAATGCTTTTCCACCGAAAATGGGTCCGAGTTAGTCATGTAAAACTTTAAAATTAGGGACTTATTTCTTCTCCATGCTGATTATGTGGTCTTGTAAGCATCTTTTCCCAATTTAGATAAATTTGATCCAGGTAGAAAGTCTTTTGGCAGATGGGCCCGCTTTTCATCATTGAGGAACTCCGCAAGTTCCTAGCAACATTGTAGCAGTTCAGGATCTATTATCCCTCACCATGTCAGTGCTCCTTGTACTTATTCACTCGAGCCTTGAATGCGAGGCCCCATCTTTGGGTGCCACAAAAGGGCACTTGCTGTGATTTTTTTTTCTTTAAGTTTGTGTACAAACTGCTTGCCTTCTTCTGAACTAACTTCAGGCTAATAGGTATTGGTTTTATTTGTGAATTATCTAGTCACAATGAAAAGTTTTTCCATTTGTTCACTGCTTTTCCTCATTTCTTATTAATTGTTGATTACATTGGCACAGCACTTTTCACATGTGATATATCTTGCTCTTTGACCTTCAGATACAGTCTTACTATTGAACAATTGGTCTCAAATTCATGTGCAACATTCAGCAATTTTCTTCACTTGGAATTTTTTCTATCTCCTTTCCATCATAATCTGCCTTTACACTTAACCGGATGTGATGAGAAACATGTATGTACATCTCAGAACTGAACACAAATATAGCACACATGCCATCAGTCCAGGGTTTACCGAGCTTGAGTCATCCAAGTGCCTCTTTGCCATTATCTGAATCAAAATGTAGTGTTTAACACTTTTGTTTAAATCAATTTTTTAAAGTCCCTTCGTAAGCATTACTATGTTTGAAATTGTGGGTTTGAATTGCTAGTTATAGTTATGGTTTTTCTAATACAGATTAAACACAAGTAATAAAATGAAAATGTTTGCCCTTATTCTACCTAAAATCCCCTTCCAAACTGTCTTTAATTTTTGTACTGTGCTTTGGAGAACCCTGGTGTAAGCTGATAAATAAGGACATAACCATCAGGTGATGGTAAAGTTGGTGAGCGTTATTCCAGGCTGCTCTTTAAAGTTTGTAAATAGAGCTTTTTCTGTTTCTTTAAAAAAAAAAAAAAAAGAGAGAAAGAAAAAGGGAACTCTCAAAGTACCCCACATGATTTAAATACACGTTTTCAAAGTGGGAACATTGTAATTAATGTGGTGTTTAGTTATTTGTGGTATTATGAAATGAGGCTAATTGTCTGGAAATGATTTGTGGAGGGAAATCCATGTTATAAGCAAACTACCTTGTTAGACTGCCTGCCATTTCTTAAAACAAGCTTTCAGAGTTCGAATTCTGTTTATTTGGGTAATAATACAATGTGTTGGGGTTTTTTAAAATAAATTTATTTATTTATTTATTTATTTTCGGCTGCGTTGGGTCTTCGTTGCTGCACGCGGGCTTTCTCTAGTTGCGGCGAGCGGGGGCTACTCTTCGTTGTGGTGCGCGGGCTTCTCATTGCGGTGGCTTCTCTTGTTGCAGAGCACGGGCTCTAGATGCGCGGGCTTCAGTAGTTGTGGCTCGCGGGCTGTAGAGCGCAGGCTCAGTAGTTGTGGCGCACGGGCTTAGTTGCTCCACGGCCTGTGGGATCTTCCCGGACCAGGGCTCGAGCCCGTGTCCCCTGCATTGGCAGGCGGATTCTTAACCACTAACCCCCTAAAATTGTTTTCTTGCAGGGGATTACTATCGTTAAACCAATAGTTTATGGTAATGTTGCTCGATATTTTGGAAAGAAAAGAGAAGAGGATGGGCACACCCATCAGTGGACAGTATATGTAAAACCATATAGAAATGAGGTAGGTAATTGTTTTTCCTAAAACTTTTTTGAAGCTATAGTTTTTTTGCTCAGAGTTAAATTGTAATATTGTATAGTAACTGATAATAAAATTGGCCCATTGTAGAAATGTTACCAAAAATGTTGAAAGAATAAAGTAAGAGCTGTCATCTTTCTATAATTGTTAGTAGAATCAACTTTCCAAAAATGTTTTCTAATTAAAATTAAGTTATGGTAAAAAGAATTATGCTATATGCACAGTACGTCTTCCAATTACCACACCTTAAGGTAGCCTAGTATATAATCAGGTATTTCAGGAATAGTAAATTTAAGTGATAATTTGGTAATCAGACCATCAGAAAAGATGAAAGACAAACTGCTACATAATCTAGCTGCTGGTAATTTGGTTTTGCTACTGAATCTCTAATGCCTGGAATGCAGTAAGTACATAGTGGGTATTCAACAGATACTTACTGAATGAATAAACTATTCCTCTATTTAAAACCCTTCATTCTGTATTTCAAATATCATTGTTCCAATATAGTGGAAGCAAAAAGGCAGGTGAGAATTTATGTTATCATTGCAATCATTCGTCACCTTTTAGAAACATCTGAAATAGCATTTAGAGATGTCATGAAGAGTTGTTACTTCTGAAAAGATGAAAATGGTGCCAAATAGCCCAAGGGTAGATTCACAGCTTGATGATGGTAAAGGTAGTCTGCTTCAAACACTTTGAATTATATTTTGCCACATGTAAGAGACTAGAATTTTGGACATACATTTACTTTATCAAGGGGTCACATTTTTAAATTAAATTTAATAATTATTCAAAATAACTTTATAGTGTCAATTTTAAGGGTAGAAATGCTGACTTATCATTCAAAATTACTTCCAATGCTGAATACTCTTTCTTCCCATGTAACCCCACAGTATGTTCAGTCACATTTAATAAATTAAGAGATGATAAATTTAGAGGTAAATCAAAAGAAGGCCATGTAGGACAGTTTATGGTAACTGAACTCAGTGCAGCTGTAGCCACAATTTAAAGGTGACCACTTGAATGTAGAGCTCTTGAGCTGAAATCAAACATCTACAGGACATGCAACGCATGTGATGCAACGCAAAGTTATCTTAATTTCAAGGACAAAGAATAAGGCAGTTGACTTTTGAGTTCTATTTATCTTTTCTTCATATATTCCACCAAAAGACTGAGTTAATACATGTTGAAACCAATTAAGCTTGATAATGTTGTTTTTTCTTCAGCATTTATACTATTAAGTAAAGTTAAAAGACGAAGGAAAATAAAAAACCTTCAAAGTCCACACAAGAACTTGTATATGAATGTTTGTAGTGACATTATTCATAATAGCCCAAATGTCTCTAAACTGATGAATAGATAAATAAAATGTAGTGTATCCATATAGTGGAATGTTATTAAGGAATAAAATAGAGTATTGATACATGCTACTAACACATGGAAAAAATTAGGAAACATGGCAAGTGAAAGAAGCCAGACACAAAAGCCACATACTGTATAATTCCATTTTTATAAAATGTCCATAATAGGCAAATCCATAGACATAGAACCTAGATTAGTGGTTGACAGTGGGTGGGAGGAAGAATGGGTATGTTTCCTTTTGTGTGATAAAATGTTCTCAAATTGATTGTGGTGATAGTTGTACAACTCTGTGAATATATTAAAAACCATTGAATGGTGAACTTTAAATGGGTGATTTGTGTAGTATGTGAATATCTCAATAGAGCTGTTAAAAACAAACAAACAAACAAAAAAAACACCTTCAGTGACTACCTATTGCCCTCATCATAAAGCTATCATGTTTAGAAGACCTGCCATGACCTTTCCCTATCCTATCTCTGCAGCCTTATCCCTTGTCTGTGTTTGCCTCATTTCTTTATATCCTACATTTTACCAATACTAAATTACTCTCAGTTTCCCAAAGTAACACTCTTAAACCTCTTCCTGTCTTCCCACCCACTCCATTCTTATTGTTCCCTTAGGTCTTAGTTCAAGTGTATTTTCTTTAGATCTACTTTCTTGATCTCCAAAGACTAAAATAGCTGCCTTTCCTATGGATTTGTACCTAATGTCCTCATAACACATGACCTAATATGCACACAACAGATTACAGATTACAGCATTGAAATGCTGATTTTCTTGTCTGCCCCCCACTTTACAGTGAGACCCTGAGGACAAAATTCTGTTATTTATCATTATAGCATCTGCCTATATTGGTAGTCACTCATATTTGTAGAAAAAATGAATGAAAGTATTCCCAAAATAGTCTTCAAAGATGCTTATGAAAATCTGCCTCAGAAAAAATGTTCACAAAATAATGTTAAGTGATGAAGGCAGATAGTAATATATTATTACAGTAGGATCCCAGTTAAAAAAATATGTAGATAATAAGCACATAAAAATTCCTGAAAGCAAATAAAAAGATTAATGAACATTACTGTTGAGTGCGACTTACTCTGTTTTGCATTTTCCTGTTTTTCTATAATGAATTATTTTTGAAAAGGCCTCCTTCGCTAGCAGAATCCCTTTTGTGTGCCGGAACTAATGAATATGCTTTTGTGCTTCAAAATATAATTAAGGAAAGGAAGAGTTTTATATACAACAGTTTTAGGTTGCTTAGTTTAGTTGACCTTTGTATAATTTTGTTTTTTGAAGTTACTTAATTCTTAGATTTGCTTTGGTGTGTATGTTTATTTCTGTAGAAAATATTGGAAGTGTACTGCTGTTTTATGGAAAAATCAAAATTGATTTTGAGTATTGTCTACAGAGATATATAAAAATAGGAATGCAAAACAATGAATTAAGGACATATATAGTTCTATATATTATGAATTTTGAAAGAATTCTGCACAGACTTCCTTTGTTTAAGATAAAAAACAAACCTCCAGGGTATAATTCATGTTTCTTAGAAAATTGGTTTCCATAAAATTTAAGGAGAAGTGTATTTTATAAAATTGACACAGGTGCTCTGTGTATCTCCTTCCTAATTGTTATGTGTAGATGGCAGAACTAATTAATTAATTCCTCTGTATTTTAGGATATGTCAGCATATGTGAAGAAAATCCAATTTAAATTACATGAAAGCTATGGCAATCCTTTAAGAGGTACAATAGTTTTTTAAAATTCATAATATTATAAATTTTAAAAGAGCTAGGAAACTGTATCAGTAATTTACAATTAATAATTGTTTTATTTTTTTCTTTCTTTTAGTTGTTACTAAGCCTCCATATGAAATTACTGAAACAGGTTGGGGTGAATTCGAAATAATCATCAAAATATTTTTCATTGATCCTAATGAAAGACCTGTGAGTAATGTTAATCTCTGCAAATATAAAATGAATTTTTTAGTAATTGTGAAAATTTTACAATATTCAATAGCTTGTTATATGTTGACATTTTCATTCAGGTATACTTTATGTAAGCTTATGGCTTGGTTTATCTTGCTATGAGTTAAGGTTTTTCATTTTTAAGTGAAGTGCCTTTCAAAACTCTTTTGTTTTTCAAGTATAAAAAGAAGGGATAGAATGTGAACAGTTATTTGAAAAGAATCATGGAAATTACATGATTACTACAGCAAAAAAATTTAAAATTCATTAGTATTGTTTGGTTCTTAGTAACAAACAAGTGGAGTCCATATGCTCTCTGAAATGGGAGTGTCCGGTTTTTTACAGTTAAAAGCCCTAGAAAGTCTTTTTACATTTTCAAACTGTCATCAGTACTAGCAGCTTTATCTTATACCTGAATCTTTATTTATAACCACTGACTTTTTCATTATTTGATCTCTTCAGATTGTTGCTTGATAATGTAAAAAGTCTCTCAAATCTTTCACTTTGACCCCTCAGCAACTTTGTGAGGTTGGTGAGATCCTCATTTTAGAGATGAGCATATTAAGGCTCAGAGATGAAGTCATGTGCTCAAAAACACAGTTAATTGTGGTGGAGCTAGTTTTTGAATCCAGGTATTTGCATTCAGACCTCACACTCCTTCCTTTACTCTTGCTTTTGACTAAAACCACTAAGCCTGTTTTATTTTTAAACCTAAAGGGTCACAACTCAGGCTGTCTCATTGCACATTTGTGTGGCTGGTGTTTAACTCCAGTTTCAGGGCTTTAATGTTCATCACCATTAATTTTCATCTTGATAGATTCAGCTCACTCCTTTAGCACCAAACATTGACACTTTAATTATCAGATTACATTTGTAAAACTATGTGCTTTTAAAGGATTTGAATGTCACCTGGGCCAGTGATACAGAGAATTAGTTCCTAACTAGTTGCATCAGAAATGCCTGAGGTGTTTTTTAAAAGTTCAGACTTCTAGGCCCCATTCCATGGAGTGTGATTCACAGGTTTGGAGAGGGGTCAGCACCCCAGGTAATTTTGATGCGCAGTAATATTTAGGACCCATTGAGGTAGACCATACTCTTCCTACATAGAAGTTCCTTTAGGCAGTCCAGTATAGCAAGAAGAGAATATTGGCTTCCGTTATTAAGTGAAACATCCTATTCAGGTTTGGAGTAGTTCTAGTTTTAAGAAAGCTCTACTTTGTGTTAAGCTTCCTTGAACTTTTTACTGATAACTATTCATACTTTAGTTTTCTTTTCTCCTGAAGAACCATCTATAGCTCATTTAAATATCTTCCATGTGATAAGGTTTCCAGGTCTCCTACCATTCTTGTCCTTCTGGGATACTCTCACAGACATTATATTCTGTTTGACAAGAAATTATTAAATATCCATATTTGGAAGATATTGCCCAAGGGGTGGGATACAAAGATGAGACACTACACCTATCCTTAACCAAAGTAGTCTATTAGAATAGAGCACAGAATATGGCAGATGTTGAGAGAGAAGGAGAAGTTGGTCATGTTACTAGAGCAGAGGTTCTTGTTAACTTTGTAAGATTGCTTTGAATTCATTTTATTTTGAGAATGTGCTGCCTTACCTGTCTGCCTCCTCATCTGTCTCCCCCTTCTCTCCTCCCTACCCTGCCCTCAATTGGAAAATACATCTCTGAAAGAAATCATTATATAATGTAACCTCATTATGAGACAGCTCTCAAAGTCTACTCTTGGGAAAGTAGGGTAATATGATCTTTTGCCTTTCTGGAGTGATTCATTTATTGAATAGGTTTCCATATAGATCTACATAGGCCTGAGTTTTATCCCCTCCAAATTATTGTAGTGTTCTTTTAGTATAATGAAACCATTATAGTTTTTGAATAGTTGGCTCTTACAGAAAGTAAGTCATATGAGGTTTATTTAAAATATAAAAGAAAGATATGGGTAACTTGTGATTTACTTCTGTTATCCAGTAACCTATTATACATCAAACCACTGTAAAAGGAATGGTTGTTTCTAAAAGCAAAATGCTAATATTGGGTTTTTATTCCTAGAAATATCTCTGGCAAGTATAGGCATTTTCATTGCTCTAAGAATCTTTAAACACCACTGAAAATTAGGGACATCTGCCCTGAAATTATTCATTGCCTATTATTCATCTGCATGAATGTCTCTCCAGGTCTGAATAATAAATTTGGGAAAGGAAGACTTTATAATGTAGTTTTTAATACTTCTTAAATTATAAAAGACATGCATATAGTTTTGTAAAAAGATTTAAAAAATAAAAAGTACAAGTCTCCTGTATTAGTTTCCTAGGGCTGCCATAAGAAAGTATCTCAAACTGAGTGGCTAAAAACAACAGAAATTTATTCTCCCGGTTCTGGAGACTAGAAGTCCCAAATTAAGGTGTTGGCCATGCTCTCTCCAAAGCCTCTAGGCGAGAATCTTTTCTTGCCTCCTCTAGTTCCTGGTGGCCCCAGGCGTTCCTTGGCTTGTGGCAGCGTAACTCCAGTCTCTGCCTCCATTTTCACATGGCCTTCTCTCCCTCCCTGTCTCTGTGTCACTTCTCTTTTTATGAGGACACCAGTCATATTGGATTAGGGTCCCCGCCTAATGACTTGATCTTAACTTGATTACATCTGCAAAAGGCTCTTATTTCCAAATAAGGTTACATTTACATGTTCTGAGGTCTAGTACTTCAACATATCTTTTGGGGGATACAGTTCAACCCATAACATCTTCTTTCCCCCATCTCTGACCCCTTCCTCAGGAAAACCACAGTTACTGTTTTCAGTTCCTCTAGAAATTATTCCCACTCATCTCATGTATTTAAATCCCAAAGGTTGGATTTTTCAATTTTAGATAGTGCCTGTCAGCTCTTAGTGATGACAGATGATCCTTTTTCTTCATCTTTCTTGGTTTCTTTTTTCATTTTGCTGGAGGAATTTCTTCAGAAAGGATGCGTGAGAAGTAAAATTTCAGAGCCAGTACTCTCTGAAAATATCTTTATTTTTGTTTACCTCGTACTTGATTGGGTGAAGAATTCTAGGTTCCACAGGAGGATGTGCTTTCTCGTCGGTGAGTGAGGGGAGAAGAGGGAAGGTTGGCCAGCCTAGCCGCCCCACAGCATTCTTGATTTCTATACCTGCCAACTTAGCGCTCACAGTCTCTCTGGGGCTCCACTGGGGGCAGTGGCTCCCACCTCTGATGCAGTTTTCTCCTTTAAGATTTTAGGTTATGGATTTCCCTGTTATGGTTTATCTATCTGTGTAGTCTCATCTGCTTTCTGTCTGTTCCAGAAATTTGTCAAATTATCTGCTTTAAATATGGCATATGATCCATACTCCTTATGATGATTTTAGCTAACTTTTTGGAAAATTCTTTGAGGCCTCTGAATTGGTTTCTATACCTTCAACATGAACTCTGATGTTTTACCATCTAGGTTTTGTTTTGCTCAAATAATCACACATTGTGCTGCAAAGCTTTTCCTTTGATGTCTTACTGTATCTGTTTTTAAATATTTTGAAGACATATTGCTCTTGCCGAAGTGAATTATCACTGACTAACTTTGTGTTTGTTTATTATGCTACTTATGTATTAATTTTATTATTACACTAAAGAAATTAACTTGTCCTCACTGAGCATTTTAGTATTGATCATTCCTTTTGAAAGTATCAAATCTTTTTTCGCCATAGTAAATTTGTAAACTTTAACTGTCACAGTTAATCAAATTTCACCTGTGTAAGTAAAAGAATTCATCTTAGTGACTTACCAGTTTAATTTCCATAGCTGTATCTTGTGTTATTTTTATATATAGTCACTCTCTAGAGATGCTTTGTAACTAATGTTTGCTTACCCTCTTCAAAACATACATATTGAATAGATGTGGATAAATGGTAATACCTAATAGGAAAATAAAAGTACACGCAGAATGTGGGTGACCTGCCACAGTAAGTTGTAGTTGAAACAAGATCCTGAATTTGATATGTTTACTAATTCAGTCTCTAAATCAGTTACAGAAATGATGATGTCTCATGATGATGATAAAAACCATTGCACAGATGTCATGTCTGTTTTTATTTCACAGGTAACCCTGTATCACTTATTAAAGCTATTTCAATCAGACACCAATGCAATGCTGGGAAAAAAGACAGTGGTTTCAGAGTTCTATGATGAAATGGTAAGAAGATTTTATAATGAGAGTTTTTAAAGCATTTTAAATTGTAGATTTTGCAGTTATTGGGCTTTTGTTCATTCTCTTCCATTAGATATTTCAAGACCCAACAGCAATGATGCAACAATTATTAACAACATCTCGTCAGCTTACCTTAGGAGCCTATAAGCATGAAACAGAATGTAAGTGCCATGAGTTTATAATTAATCCTGAGAAATAATGTATTCTGTAATGGTGAAAGGATTGTGTGATTAGCGACTATTAAATATTTTTCCTTAGTAGATACAGGTAAAATTTTTAGGAGTTAAACAAAATATGTATTACTAAAGAACAGGTAAGAAGGATGTTGTAAATAGTTCTCAAAGTAGACCTACTTTCAGAAAGGTAAAAGACAGCCTCTGACACACTCTGAAATACTGTTTGTCTTTATTCACTAATTACATTTAAGCATAGCTTTTCATTAATCTTGCTTAACCTGTCACTCAATCATTTTCTGTTTACTAGTCTTTGCTAACAAAATCGGTGTGAAGAACCTTGCAGAACATAATTATACTTGAGTGTACTGTGAACTAGTTTCTCTTTCTCTCTCTTTTTAACCTGTCACCTGACATAGTTTTATATTAACGCTGGGGTGGTGAAGACCAGAATGCCTTATTGATAGTCAGTCATGCTATCTTTTCCCTTTAGCTTACAAGGCCTCAGAATCCCCTACACATCGTTTCATGCAGCTGTTGCCAACCATTTGCAGTTGTCATTCAAGATGAAATCTACTTACCAACCCTGTGTTGACATTTATGTCACCATTTATTCGGTTCTTCCTTTGATCTTTCATTTATTTGCTTACAGTATATATTGAGCAACAGTAAGACACCAGGCATTGTTCAGAGGATAGAGCAGACAAAAGCCCTGCCCTCATGGAGCTTACATACTAGTGGAAAGAAGACAAATATTAAATAAACAGAACAATGAAGTGTGAAGTAGTGATTGGATGGCATGAAGAAAACTAAAGCCGGGGAGAGAGTGCTTTTGGTGGGAGGAGATGGTTAAGAGTTTTAAATATCAGGTCAGAGAATGCTTCCTGAAATGGTGGCATTGGAGCAAATACCAAAAGGAGTGGGGAACTGAGCCGTGCAGCCACATGAGAGACGAATGTTACATGTAGAGCGGCCGCAAGGGCAGGAACCCTGAGGTAAGAGCCTGCCTGGCATATCCGAGGAACAGCAAGAAGGCCGGTGTGCCTGGAGCAGAGTGAACAAGGGGACAAGGAGTGGGACATGAGGCCAAAGAAGTTATTATGGGACCAGCTTATATAGGGACTTTAGGTTATTAAACTGAAGGAGATGGGAAGTCTTTTGTGGGTTTTGAGCAGAAGAGTGACAGTATAAGACTAATATTTTAAAAAGATCAATCACCCTGGTTGCTGTGTTGAGAATAGACTGTAAAGCAGAAAGGGTAGGAGCAGAATAGTTAGGAGGCTATTCCAGTAATCCAGATACAGAATTGTGTGTAGTACCAGAGTGATAGCAATGGAGGTGGTGAGAAGGGGTCAGGTTCTATTTTGAAGATAGGTACAGTAGGATTTGCTGATGGTTTGATAATAAGATGTGAAAGAAGGAGATGAACAAAGAATGACTGTTAAGGTTTGGGGCCTGAGGAAACAAACAAAAAAAAATTGTTGCTTTTCATAGAGATGGGAAGTCTGGGAGGGGCAGCTTTGAGGGGAAAGATTAGGAGTACACTTTTGGACATGATGGATGTGGGATGCCTGTAAGACATCTAAGTGGAGATGTTGAGAAGGGAATTGTACTCAAAGTCTGGTATTCAAGGAGAGGTCTAGGCTGAAGATATAAATGTGGAAGTTAATATACACATGGATTTATAAATTGTGAGGCCAAGTGGTATCATCACAAGAGTAAGTGAAGATAGAAAAGAGGTTCAAGGATTGAGCCCTGGGCACTCCAACATTTAGAGATTAAGGAGATGACCAGCAAAGGAATTAGGAAAGAACAGTGAGTGTGGAGGGAGAAAAACTAGGTGCACATAATATCCTAGAGCCAGGTGAAGAAAGTGTATCAGGAAATAGTCATTAGCTGCGTTCAGTACCTCTGATAGGTCAAGTAAGATCAGAGCCAAGAAATAGGCTATAGCAAGGTGGAGGTCCTTGGTGACCTTAACAGGAGCAGTTGAAGGAGAATAGTAAGGACAGAAGATCAGTTGAAGTGGATCAAGAGAGAATGAGATGAGGGAGTTCCCTGGCGGTCCAGTGGTTAGGACTTGGCACTTTCACTGCCGTGGTCTGGGTTCAATCCCTGGTCAGGGAACTAAGATCCTGCAAGCTGTGCAGTGCTGCCAAAAAAAAGAGAGAGCGAGTGAGATGAGAAATTGGAGACAGGTGCTGTGGACAACTCTGTCTTGGAGCTTGACTATAAAGGGAAAGTAGCCCTTGAAGCAGTAGCAGAAGCAGGATTTGGGGTCAAGAGAGCAGAGTTTTCGGGGGAAATAGACCAGTATCGTTATAGGCTGGAAGAAGCGATCCAGTAAAAGAAGTGGGGTGGGGGATGAGAAAGCAGGAGAGAAAGAGGTTGCTGTTTAACCATTGTTGGTTATAGTAGTGTTTTGTTTGTATTTTTGTGAAACCCTGACCAAGAGTTAAAAGATCTGAATACTGATTATAATTGCTACTTGGTAGTCATTTAAAATTGAAAATCACACTCATTAAAAAATTTTATGTTTCACTTTCTACATCTGAAAAAATACTTGGGCTACTTTGTTATGAACATAAAACAGATATGTATATTATCACTTTGAAAAGGTAAAAAACACTAGTCATATGCTATTTTAATTTGTTACTGGTCATATTCTCTCCATTATAGATCTTCTTTCTCTCATACTATGAAATGTGCCCAATTCATAGAGGAAACTTCTCTTTTTAAATTCAAGTACCCACATTTCTGTGTTTTCAACAAAAATAATATCATTAATTCATATATGTGTAATAGTAGAGACAAATGTGTTTCATGAAAAGACTTTTCTACAAATTAATTTTTAACGTGTTAAAGTTTATGTGTGGAGCTTTATAACCTTGGGAAGTTTTTATCAGTAAATTGCATGTTTTATATTATCTTCAGGTTACTTTCTCAACAGTATCAAATCCATAAGGAAGAAAAAGATAATTCTGTAAATGGTATTGACACAATTGATAACTTTTGAGAAGAAAACTTAATTTAGATCATTGCTTTATAGCACTTATCAAAACAAATTCCAGTTTAATTAATGATAGTTAACTGTTTTTTTAAAGTCGGTTAAGCTGTCTAAATAATTAGAGAAATGACTGTCTGTCCTGGCTAGTGAAGACTTTCTAAATTTGAGGTGTTAGAAGAAATCACATTGAAACAAAGGCAAACTTGATTTTGCAAAAAAATATTTAACTTCTGCATTTCAAAAGGGCAAAAAAGAAAGATAAATTTGTAGAAAATATGAGAAAGGGTTAATATGTTTAAAACCCTAAAATAAATAAAATAGAATAAAATTTTAAACTTCAGTTGACAAATGGACAAAAGACATGGACAGATGAAAGAGGAGATGACTAGTAAATAAAAAGGGAAAATATTTGACCCTGCTAGTAATTTTTAAAATGCAAACCAAATAATAATGGGTGGTTATATTTGTATCAAATAAGCAAAAGGAATTTATAATAGTTGTACCTATTAAGGATGTGGTGAACCCTGTGTTCTATGAATTGTTTGTGTGAGTAGGCCTTTTAGGAAAGCAACTTGGGAATATTAATCAAAGGTCTAAAAAAGATAGGTATACTTTTACCAGTTTGAGAGCATTATACTCAATATTTGGTAATAATATCAGTTAGCTTTACTGAGTGCTTACTGTTTGTACTCTTGTAAATCTGTACATGTATAAACTCATTTACATCTACAATAACTTTATTAGGTAATCCATTTAGAAAAGGAAACTGAGGCACAGGGAGAGTAAGAAACTTGCCCAAGTTAACATGAGTTAGTGGTAGAGCCAGGACTTTATCCTAAGCAGTCCTCAGAACTTAGGCTCTAAAAACATAGTAATATTTTTAGAAAGAGTAATAGCCAGGATAGAGGTTGCTCATTATAAAATTTAAAACACACTAAAAGTTTATAAAGATGTTTATACTGGTAAACCCATGGAAATTTACTTAAGTACTAATGATCTAGCTTTTAATAGAAATTGCTTCTACAAGGAATAATTAAAATGATAGTTAATGCTTAAAGAGAGTTTACATGTACTAGATAAGTGCTTTGCATTTCTTAATTTATTGAATACCCTTAACAACCCTAGGAGGAAGGTACTACTGTTAGCCCCATTTTCTAAGTAAGACCCTAGAGCATAGAGAGATTTGATATCTTGCCCCAAATCACTCAGCAAAGCCAGGATTTAAACCGAGACAGAGTGTGTGCTCTTAACCGATAAACTGTTCTACCTCTTTGTAAAAAAGCCTTACAGGGACTTCCCTGGTGGCACGGTGGTTAGGACTCTGCGCTCCCAATGCAGGGGGCCTGGGTTCGATCCCTGGTCAGGGAACTAGATCCCACATGCATGTCTCAACTAAGAGTTCGCATGCCACAGCAGAGGAGCCAGCCTGCCACAACTAAGACCCGGTGCAACCAAATAAATAAATAAATATTTAAAAAAAAAAAAAAAAGCCTTACAGACTATTTTTCTAACCAGTAAGTTACATTGGCTTTGCAAAAATATTAATTCTTCTTTGGATTGACTTACTCTAAATTGAGGCTTTATTTGGAAATTTAAAACAGAAATTTTATCTATATTTATATATACATATATATATACAAGCACTCACACTCACACACACACACACACACACACACACACACATATATATATCTTAAATGTATGTATAAGCATTTAATATATTGGAAGCAGAAAACCAGAACAGGCTAAAAGAAGTTTTTAAATGTTTTCCCCTATCATCTCATTGGTAATTAACCCAGTTCTTTCAATATATGGTACGCTTTGCAGTCTTATGATTTGTCAAAAATAAAGTATAGTGACTAAATCAGACCACAAAAATCTGTATCTACAGTGCATGCTGTCCTCTGACAAATGAGTTAAATCAGGTCTTCCTGACTAGATTTAAAACTACCTGTTACAGTCATATAGGACTCCTTGTTGTTTCCCAAATCTTTCTGTACTCTTTCCAAGGCCCACTATGTCCACTTCATCAACCTAATTCCTTTCTCATTCTTTAAAACTCAATTCAGATTTTACTACTGCCAAGAAGCCTTCTTTGATATACACACACACCCTTTCCCCTTGGTATGTCATAGCGCCCTATGATTACTTCATGACACTGTAATGCATTTTTCTTTCTTGTCTATCTCCTACTTCTGTATCCCACCATCTCACAATGTGCCTTTCACTCCATATATGTTTTTTAATTGATATGGAGAGAGAGGGGGAGAGCAAGGGGATAAAAACTTCTGCATAGTAAAAAAGCATTGTCAACAAAGTCTAAAGACAGACAAGCCATGAAAAAATATTGTACTCATATCACAAATGACTAGTTTCTTTAATGTATAAAGAGCTCCTGCACATCATTTAAAAAGGCTGATAACCAGTAACTAAACAGCTTCTGCAGAGCAAAGGAAACCATCAACAAAATGAAAAGGCAACCTACTGAATGGGAGAAAATATTTGCAAATCATGTATCTGATAAGGGGTTAATATCCAAAATATATAAAGAACTCATACAACTCAATGGCCAAAAAACGCATACAATTTAATTAAAATTGGGCAGAAGAACTGAGTAGATATTTTTCCAAAGAAAACATGCAGATGGCCAACAGGTATACGAAAAGATGTTCAGTATCACTAATCATCAGGGAAATGCAAATCAAAACCACAATGAGATATCACTTCATGTCTGTTAGAATGGCTACTATCAAAAAGACAAGAAATAACAAGTGTTGGCAAGGATGTGGAGAAAAGGAAGCCCTTGTGCAATGTTGATTGGTGCAGCCACTATGGAAAACAGTATGTAGGGTCCTCAGAAGAATAAAAGTAGAGCTACCATATGATCCAGCAATTCCACTTCTGGATACGTATCTGAACAAAACAAAAACACTAACTTGAAGAGATATATGCAACTCCATGTTCATTGCAGCATTATTTACAATAGCCAAGACAGGCAAATAACATAAGTGTCCATCAACAGGTGACTGGATAAAGAAGAGGTGTTTTATATATATATATATATATATATATATACACACACACACACACACACACACACAGAGATGCGTACACACGCACACATGCATATATACACAATGGAATATTACTTAGCCATAAAAAAAGAAGAAATCTTGCTGTTTGCAAGAACATGGATGGACCTTGAGGGCATTATGCTAAGTGAAATAAATCAGAGAAAGACAAATACAGTATGGTCTCACTTATATGTAGAATCTTAAAAAAAAAAAAGCTCACATACAGAGAATAGATTGGTGGTTGCCAGAGGCGGGAGGTGAGGGGTGGGCAAAAAGGTACAAACTTCTACTTATAAAGTAAGTCCTGGGGATGTAATTTATAGCATGGTGACTGTAGTTAATAATACTGTATTGCATATTTGAAAGTTACTAAGAGAGTAGATCTTAAAATTTCTCATCACAAGAAAAAAATCTGTAACTATATGTGGTGACAGATGTTAACTTCAGACTTACTGTGATGATCATTTTGCAATATATACAAGTATTGAATCATTATGTTGTACACCTGAAACTAGTATATGTCAATTATACCTCAATTTTTTAAAAGGGTGGTGGGGAGAGTCGATAACCTAAAAGAGAAATGAGCAAAGGAAAAGCAGACAATCCATAAAAAGAAAGGGAGGAATGTCCCCTAAACATATTAAAAGATTGTCTGCCTCAGAAGTAATAGAAATGTAAATTAAAACTATTCTGAAATACCATTTTTAATCTTTCAGATTAACTAAGACCAAAAAGTTGATGCAGTAGGGAAATAGACGTACAATGCTAGTAGATTATGAATTAAGAGGACCTCTAAGAGTCACTTGGCATTCTTCCAGATTTACAAGATCAAATGTCCTTCAATTACTGTTTACTGGAATTTAGCCCACAAGTATACTGAAATGATTATGCACAGCATACATGTTATAACATTGTTTGTAATAGAGAAAACTGGAAATACTCCAAATGTACATCAGAGGGGACAGATGAATGAATTATGTATGTCCATTCAGTGAGGTCCTCTGCAGCCTTTGAAAGAATGAGACAGCCCTGTGATATGGAATGAGCTTTCAGATGTAGTAATGTTAAGTGAAAGAGCAGGGTGCTGAGCAGTGTGGATAGTGTGACACCACTTGTGTTGGGGGTGAGGAGAAGTCACACTTAGGTGTATGCTCATCTCTGAACCAATTATTTCTGGAAAGATACCAAGGAAACCTAACAGTGATTATCTCTGGGAAGAGCGCTGGTTGGTGGGGGGCAGGGGTAAAAGGAGGCTTTTTTTGTTTTTGTTTTTATTGGAGTATAGTTGACTTACAATGTTGTGTTAGTTTCAGGTGTACAGCAAAGTAAATCAGTCATACACATATTAAAAGGAGACATTTTTTCCATTGTCTACACTTTTCAGCCTTTTAATTTTGTATTGTGTATGTACTACCTGTTTTCAAAAATAATTGAAAAAATAAAAGCAATGAAAAATTACAAAGAAAAATATGGATTGTTTTGGCAATATAAAAGTTTACCTGTGTTACAAAATATATCACAGAAAGCACCAGCAGTGAGGAAAATAAGGACACATTGCGTGTTTTGTTTTTGTTTTTTTATAAATTTATTTATTTTATTTATTTATCTTTGGCTGCATTGAGTCTTCGTTGCTACGCGCGGGCTTTCTCTAGTTGTGGCGAGCGGGGGCTACTCTTCGTTGCGGTGCTCGGGCTTCTCATTGCGGTGGCTTCTTTTGTTGAGGAGCATGGGCTGTAGGTGCGCGGGCTTCAGTAGTTGCGGCGCACGGGCTTAGTTGCTCCGCGGCATGTGGGATCTTCCTGGACCAGGGCTCAAACCCATGTTCCCTGCCTTGGCAGGCAGATTCTTAACCACTGCGCCACCAGGGAAGTCCCACATTGCGTGTTTTTAATGCGCTAGATACTTTAGGTATATTACTTAATCCTTATAAATCCTCTGAGAAATACGAAGTTTTAAGTGTATCATATAGAAAGAAGAGATGAAGGGAGACTTAGAGATATCAGCATTCAGCTATTAAGGGGCCAAGGGTGTATTTGAACTCAAGTCTTTCTGATTTCAATGGTTTTGGTTTTTTTTCTTCACCAAACCACACTGCTTCCAATTAGTGATCCTTTTACGTTAACAAAAGTACAACTGTGCCTCAACAGTCATCAGCAGCAATTACCTGAAATGTCCACAAGGTGGAAATGTTGGATGATCGTAGTCATTTTTCTCTGTAAAACTTGATGCTACACTATCCAAGTGGAATAGTTAAATCGATATAATCTATTTTGCAGTAATGATATTTTTCTTTTGTAATTTGTTATGTAGCCAGCTAGAATGTTTTAAATATTCAGTAATAATAATAATAGTAGTTAATATGGCTTTTTATGTGCCAGACAGTATTCTTTTTAAATCTTTTAAACAAATAATATTATGAGGTGTTTGCTATTATAATCTTCATTTTAGCAATGAGGAATAGAGCATAGAGATAATAAGTAGCTTATTCAGAGTGACACATCTAGTAAATGATAGAGCTGGAATTCAAACCTAGACACTTATTGATATCTTTTTGAAAAAAGATACAGGTTTGTTTTACCAGTGTGATTATGTAAGTTTTACTTGTACATAAATTTAAGAGTACTGTTTTTAGTAGACTCTTATTGGCTGGATGTCTCTTGGACTGTATACTCCCTCATTTCCAAATCACATTAGGAAATTAGACATAATTAGGAAATTAGACATAATTTAAGACATTATGTCTTAAAATGTTAACTGTGAATTAAAATATTAGTGGTCAGAATTTCATTCTTAGTGGTAGAAAACATCTTAGAGCCTCTCTGGAGAGTTCAGACTTTCTTACCCACCCCCCTGTGTCTAAAGTTACATATCTTAAGTTGTCCGCATTTCATCATGAAAACATTGACCTAAGGAAATGCCACATTTATTGCTCTATGACATATCTTGTACATGTGAGAAAAAATGAAATGAATCAGTAAAAGTGTATGTTTTCTTTAGTTGCAGAACTTGAAGTGAAAACCAGAGAAAAATTAGAAGCTGCAAAAAAAAAAACAAGCTTTGAAATTGCAGAGCTTAAAGAGAGATTAAAAGCAAGTCGTGAAACTATAAATTGTTTAAAAAATGAAATCAGGAAACTCGAAGAAGATGACCAGACAAAAGAAATATAAACAGTTCTGAAGAGAACTCGATAGTAAGTGAAACTAAAAATAAGGTGGAGTTTAAAGGAGAGATGGACTACAAATGCTGCGATGTTTCTTAGAGGAACTGCACATATAGTTGTCAGCCATAGATTTCTCAGCAATGGGGGCAAAGTATTTGTACTTTACAAGCAATCTTTAACGTAAAATATATGTGTGTAATGCTGTATAGGCATTTTATCAACCCATTTCGGGGTAGTTCTGTGATATTAAGCACAATTTTAAAACATTTTTATTGCATTGTATGTATAGCTTATCCTTTTGACAGACATCAAATTTCATTATAAAGTATAACTTGTACGAATTTTGTACTTCCCTAGTAGTTAGAATTCGTGGTAAAATTAACGTGTGTATTTAATTTCTTAAGTTCTTACCTGCCCCCATCCCAACTCTTTTGTATCTGATGTGCCCAGTGCCCAATAAGCACTCAATAAATGCAGTTTACAGATGCTGTTTCTACCTCTTGATGTGTTTCTTCGCCTTGAAGCAATTTGATCTCTTTCATTACAATTAATGTATCTCCATAGTATTGTGACCATGCATCTCTTTTTTTTTTTTTTTTTTTTAATAATGGGAAGAGGCTTCCCCCCCCCCCCTTTGGGTTTATTTATTTATTTATTTATTTATTTATTTATTTATTTATGGCTGTATTGGGTCTTCGTTTCTGTGTGAGGGCTTTCTCTAGTTGCGGCAAGTGGGGGCCACTCTTCATCGCTGTGCGCGGGCCTCTCATTATCGCGGCCTCTCTTGTTGCGGAGCACAGGCTCCAGATGCGCAGGCTCAGTAATTGTGGCTCACGGGCCTAGTTGCTCCGCAGCATGTGGGATCTTCCCAGACCAGGGCTCGAACCCGTGTCCCCTGCATTGGCAGGCGGATTCTCAACCACTGCGCCACCAGGGAAGCCCCCCATGCATCTCTTATTTGCAGTCAGTGTAGCATACAGAATCTCTCTGACAACCAAGATCATATCTTAAGTATTGTTCTGCCTAACTCCCACAGTATCATTAGTTTTCACATAGAACAATATTTCAGTCCTTCATGCATGTTCCAAAGACATATAGTAGGGGACCCCAACCCCCCGGGGCCACAGACCGGTATCGGTTTGTGGCTGTTAAGAACAGGGCCACACAGCAGGAGGTGAGTGGCAGGCTGGCAAGCGAGCAAAGCTTCATCTGTATTTACAGCCGCTCCCCATCACTCACATTACCACTGAGCTCCACCTCCTGTCAGATCAGAGGTGGCATTAGATTCTCATAGGAGTGGGGACCCTACTGTGAACTGCGCATGCGAGGGAGCTAGGTTGTGTGCTCCTTACGAGAATCTAATGCCTGATGATCTGAGGTGGAGCTGAGGCAGCCCCATCACCCCCAGATGGGACCACCTAGTTGCAGGAAAACAAGCTCAGGGCTCCCACTGATTCTGCATAATGGTGAGTTGTATAATTATTTCATTATATGTTACAATGTAATAATAATAAAAATAAAGTGCACAATAAATGTAATGTGCTTGAATCATCCCCAAACCATCCCCACCCGATCCCCAGTCCATGGAAAAACTGTCTTCCGTGAAACCGGTCCCTGGTGCCAAAAATGTTGGGGACTGCTGACATACAGGATGCAGCTGTGCATCAATTTCACATACTACCCCTAATTTCTCTACCTTCTCCTCAGGCTGTCCTGTTCAGATCCACATGGTGTGTCCTCTATTTTTGACTCATCTAATTTGAACATTAGTGGTACTTAATTTTTAAGGCCATGTTGGCTGACTCATCTTGGCAACCTAGGAGCAACAATAAGTAGGAAAGTATTTTGGAAAACATGTAATATTAACATGTTACAAAGCTCCTAAAAATGGAAACCACGCATATGCCTAATGCAGATTCTATACCTTCTACAGAGTGATAACTAGCCACTCTAGTACTTTAAGATACTTTTAATCTATCTGCCCTGGTGGATTGGTTAATTTTTACTTTGTTGCTTTACTTTCTAGGTTGTGACATTTATAAGCATTATGGAGGTTGGACAAAGCTGTGGTCTGAGATTTCTGCCAGGGGTTCTCTGGGGGGTTGGAGATGGCACTTCTAATTGTGCTAGGCATCATTCAGCTCTCCCCTACCTCTTACCCCAATGCCCACAGTATAGGGTAGGGCTATAGGGATAGATCAGAAAAAAGAATGGGGGAAAAGTCCCATTCTATTGGGTTCGCCAAAAGGTTCATTTGTTTTTTTCCATAAGATGGCTCTAGTATCACTTACTTGTCTTTAACTTCATTTGAAACAATTTTGTTAGATTGTATGTGACAGCTGTCATATCAGCATGCATTTAAAAGACATCAAATTTGGTGAATTTTTGTGTAGCCATTTTAATGTTGAAGATGGAAGAAAAAAAGCAACATTTTCAGCATATTATGCTTTATTATTTCAAGAAAGGTAGAAATGCGGGGACTTCGCTGGGGGTGCAGTGGTTAAGAATCCGCCTGGGGCTTCCCTGGTGGTGCAGTGGTTGAGAGTCTGCCTGCCAGTGCAGGGGACACGGGTTCGAGCCCTGGTCTGGGAAGATCCCACATGCCACGGAGCAACTGGGCCCGTGAGCCATAATTACTGAGCCTGCGCGTCTGGAGCCTGTGCTCCGCAACAGGAGAGGCCGCGACAGTGAGAGGCCCGCGCACCGCGATGAAGAGTGGCCCCCGCTTGCCGCAACTAGAGAAAGCCCTCGCACGGAAACGAAGACCCAACACAGCCATAAATAAATAAAAATTTAAAAAAAAAAAAAAAAAAAAAAGAATCCGCCTGGCAATGCAGGAGACACGGGTTCGAGCCCTGGTCCAGGAAGATCCCACATGCTGCGGAGCAACTAAGCCTGTGTGCCACAACTACTGAGCCTGCGCTCCAGAGCCCACGAGCCACAACTACTGAGCCCGCGTGCCACAACTACTGAAGCCCGCGCACCTAGAGCCCGTGCTCCGCAACAAGAGAAGCCACCGCAATGAGAAGCCCGCGCACTGCAACGAAGACCCAATGCAGCCATAAATAAATAAATTTATTTTTAAAAAAACCCCAAATATGCAAGATATATACAAGGATGTTCACTGCACATTGTTTACATATCAAAAAATTGGAAACAAGGTAAATGCCCATCAATAGGAGCTGCATAAATTATGCTATGATATAGTGATATGATGGACTCCTCTGTAGTTGTCAAAGTGGATAAAGCACATCTGTATGCTCTGACATTTAAAAATACCTGGATTATACTGGTTGGTGAGCAAGAAAAAGGCACTTTGCAAAATAGTGTTCATGATTCCGTTTTTTTTTAAATAATATTACATTAGTGTATAGAGAGAAAGCATGACTTGGAGGAATTTTCACCCATCTTAACAATAGGAAAAGGAATTATAGGGACTGTCAGTATCTACATAATGTGTGTGAATGTTAGAATTTTTTACAGTAATAATGCATTTCATTTGCATTAAAGAGAATTTTTAAATAGTTTAAAACTTAAAAGGAAAAACTGATGTCTTTTGATTATCAGAACATTGCCTCCGATGAACCAGATCATTATGAAGTGTCATGTGACAGTTCAGAGAAATGAAATGTGACCTGTGAATGATGTGAGAAGCTGATGGGCCAGGACTTCTTCTGGAATTGTACTGGAGGGACTTACGGGTAAGATCCTTGCTCTTCAGTGCATCATCCAGTGAACTGGGATCATAATCGTCATGTAAAAATAGGTGGTGAAAGGTGTGGGGTTTATCTGACTTCTGTCCCAGTCTGGTCTCTCTGATCTGGATTTTTAATTACTTTTAGTTATTTTTAATTAAAACAATGTGTAATTAGTTAACCAACTAGATTACAGTAGCCTGTGTAATATGCCCCATGACATCCCCAACTCTGGGTAGCCGCCCCCACCCCAATCTGCCTACTTTCTCACTTTCACTGGCTACCCACCCTAGCTTACCTGCTCTCTGTCCCCTACCAGGCTTCATTGCTCTTCAGTAATTCCTTATCTACCCTTAGTGAATTCCCCATCAATGCTGTTTGAAAATTCCCAGTCCACTGAATCACCACTCCCCTTATTCACTAAATTAATAGAGTTGTAAAACTGAAAGGCAGCTTAGAGAACATCTAATTCAATTCCCTCATTTGATGAGGGAGTAAAGTCTTGCAGATATTCAATGACTTGCAAAGTCACACAGTCCTTTGGGGCCAGGGTAGAATTTGAACTCAGCTTTCTCTGACCGAGCAGTCATGGTATATCACTGTACGGCTCCACCAAGGCTTAGAGAAGAGTGTGTGAATTGGCAGGTTACTTGGGGAAAAGCTTTCCAAGGAAAAAGGAATCTGTAAGTTGCAGTGTGCTGTTATTGATACGGTCAAATCTCTATCATCAAAATTTTGGTTTATTCTCCTTCCAGTTTATCTGGTCAAATCATGATCTCAAAATTAATGAGAATTGTCACCACCTACTTGGTTTCATTACATGCATGAATTGAAACCACAAGTCTATTTACTCTTATTATGCACATCAGCAGATGACCTCAGTTCTCATGTCATTGAGATCACAGATGCCTTTCAAATTGACCCTGTAAACTTCTAGCTGTACAAAGTTTCTCTTTGTTCTCACCAAATCCTGCTTTCTTTCATCTCCCTAATGTTCTTCTCATCTGTGGTTTTGGTTTCAATTTATATGATGTATTACTGCAAATTTATAATTAGGGTAAAATCACATTACTTTCCTGAGCCTCAGTTTGCTTCAGTGAACATGAGTATACTACCCACCTCATGCAATTCTGTTTAAGGTAAGTGAAATAGTACATGTAAAAGCACTTTGAATGGTGGGAATAAAGAAGATAATAATGCTAGTACCTGCTCATAAAAATCCTCCACAAAATACTAACAAACTGAATCCAGCCACATATAGAAAGGATTAAGTCATCTCATCACCAAGTGGGATTTATTCCAAAAATACAAGGTAAGCTCAACATATAAAAATCTGTGTAATACAGTTATGGGCTGAATGGTGTTCACTCAAAGTTCATATGTTGAAGTCCTAACTAACCCCCAGTACTTCAGAATGTGACTGTATTTGGAGATAAGGCCTTTGAAGGGGGTAATTAAATTAAAATGAGGTCATTAGGACGGGTCCTAATCCAATATGACTGGGTTCTTGTAAAAGAGATTAGGAAGACCATGTGAAGACCCAGGGAAAAGATGGCCATCTGCAAACCAAGGAGAGAGGCCTCAGAAGAAACCAATCCTGCCAACACCTTGATCTCAGACTTCTAGCCTCCAGAATTATGAGAAAAATTTCTGTTGTTTAAGCCACACAGTCCATGGTAGCCCTAGCAGACTGTTATGGTAGCCCTAGCAGACTGATATGTATACCATATTAATAGAATAAAAGACAAAAGCCACATGTGATCATCTCAATAGATGCAGAAAAAACATTTGACAAAATACAATACCTTCTTAGGATAAAAACTTTCAACAAACTAGGGATATAAGGAAACTTCCTCAACCTGATAAAGGGCATTTATGAAAAACCCACAGTTAACATCATACATGATTGTGAAAGACCGGATGCTTTCCCCCTAAGATCAGAAACAAAACAAGTATGTTTGCTTTCACCACATCTGTTCATTGAGTTACTAGAGATTCTAGCCAAGGCAATTAGGCAAGAAGAAGAAAAAGCATCTAGATCAGAAAGAAAGAGGTAAAAGTACCTCTATTTGCAGATGACATGATCTTGTACCTAGAAAATCCTAAGAAATACACACACGCACACACACACAAACTATTAGAGCTAATAAATGGGTTTAGCAAGGTTGCAGGATACAAGATCAATATACAAAAATCAGTTATATTTCTTTTTCTTGAATTTTATTTTATTTTATACAGCAGGTTCTTATTAGTTATCTATTTTATACATATTAGTGTATATATGTCAAACCCAGTCTCCCAGTTCATCCCAGTGCCCGCCTGCTTTCCCCCCCAAAAATCAGTTATATTTCTTTCTTTCTTTAAAAAGATTATTTATTTTTGGCTGTGTTGGGTCTTCGTTGCTGTGCACAGGCTTTCTCTAGTTGCGGTGAGCAGGGGCTACTCTTTGTTGCAGTGAGCGGGCTTCTCACTGCAGTGGCTTCTCTTGTTGTGGAGCACAGGCTCAAGGCACACAGGATTTAGTAGTTTCAGCATGCGGGCTCAGTAGTTGTGGCTCGTGGGCTGTAGAGTGCAGGCTCAGTAGTTGTGGTGCATGGGCTTAGTTGCTCTGCGGCATGTGGGATCTTCCCGGACCAGGGCTCCGACCTGTGTCCCCTGCATTGGCAGGTGGATTCTTAATCACTGCACCACCAGGGAAGCCCTATATTTCTATATACTAGCAATGAACTGGAAGTAAAATTAAGAAAACAATTCCATTTATAATAGCATCAAAAAGGATAAAATACTTAGGAATATAACACCTAAAGCTCAAGTAACTAAAGAAAAAAATAGATAAATTGGACTGTATCATTAAAAACTTTTATATTTCGAAGGACACTATCAAGATTGTAAAAAGACAACCCACAGAATGAGAGAAAATACTTGCAAACTATATATCTTAAAAAAACAACCAATTAAAAATTGGGCAAAATATTTGAATAGACATTTCTCCAAAGAAGAAATATAAATGGCCAATAAGCACATGAAAAGGTGCTCAAAATCATTTGTCACTACGGAAATCAGAACCCTCTAGGATCACTGTAATAAAAGACTCAGACAATAACAAGTGTTTGCAAGGATATGAGGATGTGAGGAAATTGAAACTCTCATACGTTGCTGGTGAGAATGTAAAATGGTACAGCTGCTAAGGAAAACAGTTGGGAGTTCCAGAAAAGTTAAACATAGAGTTACTATATGACCTAGCAGTTCTACTCCTAGCTATATACCTAAAAGAATTGTAAACATAGGTCCACACAAAAACTTGAACCTGAATATTTATAGCAGCATGATTCATAATAGCCAAAAGTGGAAACAACACAAATGTTCATCAGCTGATGAATGGATAGATCAACTGTGGTGTATCAATACAATGGGTTATTATTCAGAATAAAAATGAATGAAATGCTGAAATCTTCTACAATATGGGTGAATCTTGTAAACATTATGCTAGATGGAAATGCCAGATACAAAAGCCACATATTGTATTGTCCACTTATGTGAAGTGTCCATAATAGGCAAATCCACAGAGGTAGAAAGTGATTAGGGGTTACCAGGGGATGGGGGTATGGGAGGTGGGGAGTGATGGGGAAACGATTTCTTCTGGGGGTGTTGAAAGTGTTCTGGCGTTAGATAGTGGTGATTGTTGCACAACCTTGTGAATATACTAAAACTTGTACGCTTTATGGTATGTGAATTATATCTCAATTTAAAAAATAATAATGCTAAGTGTTACCATTTACTGAAGACTTAATGGCCCCACACTTAGCTAAAGGTAACCCAGTGAGTGCATGTTATTATCCCTACTTAACAAATAAGAAAACCTAGGTTCAAGGAGATTAAATGCTTTGCCCATAGTCACATATACAAGGAAGCACTTGAGCTGAGACTCAGGTCTAACTCCAAAGCCCCAACATTTAATCACTCCCAGCACCAAGCTTCCCTGATCAAAAATTGTTAATAGTTCCCATTACATATCTGTTAATACTCAAATAAAATATTTATGTGTGTATATATAAACACTACTTCAATATATATGCTATAGTAATATATAGAAAATATGTAGTAATATAGATGTAGTATTGTATATATATGCAGTAATATGTATACTATTATATATACTATATAATATGAAGTATACAAGTAGTATATAATATAGGTTATATAATAATATATGTATTACCCACAAATCAATAAAAAAGGTTAAGTCAACGCAATAGAAAAATGGGCAAAAAATATGATCAAGTAATTCAGGAAAGGAAAAATCAAATGGTGGTCAAACATTTGAAAAGATGTGTGAACTCAGCAGTATTCAGAGAAATGCAAATTAATACAAGACCATTTCTCATTCATTATAATGACAAAATTTAAAGATTTCTAATACACAGTGTCACAGAGAGTGAAGGGGAATCGGTACTCATACATTGTTGGTGTGCAGTAAGATTAACAGCAATTTAATCTATAAGAATTTTACGTTTATCATTTAATCAAATAATTTCACTGCTAGGAAATACTCTCATGTGTACATAAGGATATTCATTGTTTTTGATAGTGAAAAATTGGATGTAAACTAAATGCCTACAGATACGTACACAATTTTATGTACATTTTTAGGAAGGTTATTAACAGGAGTTACTTTTGAGGAAAGAACTGAAATTGGGTGGGGTGTTGGGGAAGATGGGTAAAAGGTTAACAAAACCTTTCCCCTTCCTGCTTGACAATTAGACCCTTCGTTAACCTTCTAGTTCTGTTTCTCAGGCAACTTGATAAGGATAGTGTGTCAACCATGCTGCTAGGCAACACTGCACATAGGATAAATGACCCCTGTTTGGTAAAATACATCTGGAGTGAGAGAACTTCTCAATCCCTAGCAGGAAGTCCTATCTTTGGATTTCCCTGAATGCTGTGACTCTAGTAATTAGAAACCTGGAAGCTATGCCTATGAAGTTGTTACAAGAGATATCAGCTCCTGTAGGGAGTGATGCCTGTAAACCAAGGCAGCTTCCATGCTTGCAGGATGGGCGCCTTGCTTCCCTGAGTCTAAGCTGCACTGCTCAGGGGTCTACCGCCAGGAATCCCGGGGGTGCTCACCCACGCCCTGGCAGACATCTGTGGTTCCTGCTCTGTACCCTTTGGAGTATCCAAGTGTGGTCTATACTCGAGTTGTGAGTCAATGTGTAGTTGAACCTAAGAAGACCGCCCCCGCCCCAGCCCGTGATGGGCATGGTTGGAAGGGCCTTTATGACAAAGTGAAAATAAATCTGTAAGTTAAAAGATTAGTTTATACACACCCTCTTTTTCAAGGAGTAGAATCTCCATGCTGTTCCTTAAATGTACCCTGTACTCTCCTGTTTCACACCCTACATCTTCCTTTGTTAAAATATTTCCTTTCTTCCAGGCTTAAATTTCCCTTTCCCACTCCCAAGTAAGTTCATCTTACTCTGAAGTACCATGGCATCTTGCTTCCCTCTCTTTTGTGTTGTAGTTCACTTACCTCAAAAGGGTGAACTGGAATTGATGAACTCCTGGTTCCCGCTTGGAAACTATACATATATATATAAATATATGGAAACTGATGTTAACCCTATACTTGTATTACCAGCCTTCAGACTTTTCACTCTTGGTAAAGAGCAGGGAGTTAGTTTTGTTTGTCTTGATAATAGAATGTAAAGCACTTGGCATGCCTACCATACAGGAAGTGCTCAATAAATGGTCGCTGTCATTTTATTATTCTCTGCCGCTTAACTTCCAGCACCTGCACCGGGATCTATTCCACACCAAGGCACAAGTCTAGTTGCAGATCTTGGCTTTCCCTTCATCTACTCTAGCCTGTCCCAGTGCTAGGCACAGAGTCTTGCCCAGATCTGTCTCCAGATATCACAAAGAAGCACAAATAAGTCAGGTAAAAACGCTTGGATTTGGACTAAAATGGAGGCATTTATGTGGGTCTAATTATGCTGGGGTTGTTCCTATACTTAAGATTTTCAGAGATTAGACAGATTTATAGTTTGTTTTTTACAGAGGTTTCGTGACCAGAACTAAGCTATTTTTATATCTCTAAAAGGCAACCTAAAGTCCCAGGACCACCCTCTCCACTCTTCTAGAGCAGGGGTCCACAGATGTTTTCAGAAAAGGACTAGACGGTAAATATTTTAGGCTTTGCAGGCTATACATCCTCTGTCACTGCTACTCAGCTCTGCTATCGTAGCATGAAAGTAGCCATACCGAAACAAATGAGCACTGTCTTCTAATGAAAATGTCTTTAATGACACTGAAATTCGAATGTCATATAATTTTTACATCACAGAATACTTCCTTCATTGTTTTTCATCATTGAAAAATGTGAAAAACATCCTTAGTTCACAGGCCATACAAAAACAGGCAGAGGGCCAGATGCAGTCCCAGGGCCACAGTTTGCTGATCCTTTTAGTATTTCTAAGACTAGGAATATACAAGAGTTGCCAACCCCAAGAGGGAGCTCTAGGATTTGTTCTGCAAATTCGGAGTAAAAACCTGAGACTGGGCCTTAAATGTCCCAATGGCCTGTAATGTCCACAGTTGACTAGGTTAGTCCAAGTTACTCTATACAAAACAGATTTGCTGAAGAACTGTGAAGCAAAAGCACACGGACTTATTCCTTCCATTTAATTTCACCAAGGCTTGTCACCTTGCTGTCTCATGGGTGGCTACAAAAGCATTAAATCATGAGGAATTCACTTCCTAACCTCCTAAACTCATTGCAATTTTGTTTTCCTTCACTTTGATGCCCCTCATCAGAGACCTTGGGGCCATATCCAACTGGGCGGTTTTCAGGGTTTATCTTATTTAATAGAATTCACCACTTTCTTTTCCTTGAAACTTCTCTCTTTCCTCTTTCCATGTTTTTTTTCTGTGTTGTTTCTTTTTTTATATACCAGTCCTTTGGGCAATTTTCCTTAGTCTCTTTTAGTGTTTCCTCTTCCTCTGTTTATTCTATATTTTTTAGTCTCTAGAATTGTATCTTGAACCAGCAATTTTTTTCTCATGTACCCATGGTTTCAAATACAGTTTTTATGCTGACTGTCTGAAGCCTGAATTTCTAGTCCAAATTCCCATGCTGAACTCCAGACTTTACATTCATTTACTTCCTAAACAATATATTTGGATGTTCTGTGGGCATCTCAGTTGAACATGTCCAAAACTTAAGTTATCATCTTCCATCCCTATCCTCTCCCCATCATGAATTCCCTCCTTTGATAGATAGCATCAGTACCAATCCAGTTTTCCATGTTGTCAAGGGTAGACAGGCTTTTCCCAACCTAGGCTCCCCTGGTGAGAACTGCAGTCGCTACTCACAGAGGTGAGTCCTGTGGCCCTTCCCCTGGCTAGAGATGATTGGATTTGGGTGGATGCTTAACCCAGTCTGAATCAGATTATCTCCTGGGATTATCTTCAACCATCACTGATGCTTGAACTAGAACTGGTGCAGCTATGTGCATGGAGAGGAATTTGAAAGTTGTGTACAGAGAGAAATTGAAGTTGATACACAAGGAAAAGCAGAAAGAGTAGAAGAAATGGCCTTAGATAGAGTAATCTTTATTCTGCCCTCTCAATTCTCCATCTGCCTGTGCCTTGCCTGCAGGGCTGCCTGTGTCCCTGGATCACCACCTTCTAGATATAAAATAATTAGCCTCTGAACTTTTGCAATTAATTCCTATGTTAAATTCCCTCTATTGCATTGTCTAACATGACTTTTGTGCTCCTGGCTGGACCTTAACTAATGTAAATGTCTTTGTAAATAAGCACATAGAGATCTACATCATTTACTTTGAGAGCTGCCTATGTTTCACTTTTTTGAATGTTCCACCATATATTTAATCATTTGGCTATTGATGAACATTTAACTTGTTTCCAAGTTTTTTGCTACTACAGTTAGTGCTATAATGAACATCTTTGCATATATATGTATTTCTATAGGACAAAGTAAAATTGCTAGAAGTAATATTGCTAGGTCAAAAAAGGGTGTATGTATTTTTTTTTTAAATCACTTTAAAGCAATTTATTTTTATTTATTTTTTGGCCACACCACACAGCATGTGGGATCTAAGTTCCCCAACCAGGGATTGAACCCATGACCCCTGCAGTGGAAGCGCGGAATCCTAACCACTGGACCCCCAGGGAATACCCTGGGTATATGTATTTTTAAATTTTAGTGATAGTGCCAAATTTCTCCCAAAAGTTTGTACCAATTTATACTTTCTACAACTGTGCGTTAAAGTGTTTCCCTACTCTCTGGCCAACTCTTCACCAGTCTTAGGTGAAAAATATTTCATTGTTTTGAATTGCATTTCTTTCAATTCTGAGTGAGAATGAATATCTTTTCATATACTTATTGGCCATTTGAGTTTCTTTTTTTGTGAACTGCCATGCAACTGGTCTTATTTATTTCTTTTTTCACTTAATATTATATAGCATGAACTTTATCTAGAACAATAATAAAAAGCAACACCGTAAGGACTGCACATTATTCCATTCTATGACTGTACCATATTCTTTTATTATTGGATACTTAGATTGTTTCCAGTTTTTTTCTTAACATATATTCTTAGATGAGGAATTATCGGGACATAACGGGGTGTGTGTGTGTGTGTGCGTGTGTGTGCGTGTGTGTGTGTGTTTAAGCCTTTTGATACACATTGCCAGGTTGCTCAAGAAAACTTCTTCCCAGTTTGCACTTGCACCAGCAGACTATGAGGGTGCCCATTTCCCCATACAAAGGAATTCAGCTGAGAGGTGACTTCTGGAGTTTGTATCAAGAATTTCACATGCAAGACGATTCCCTGACCTGCAGCCCAAGTCATCTCCAGAATTTCAGGCTGGAGGCAGCTCAGGTCTCCAGCATAGCATATTCCTTTGTCCATCACTGACATTAAAACCACAGACCAGCCCCTTTCAATATATTCTCATTCATTCCACAACTATTTATTGAGCATCTATTGTGTGCTAAGATGCTTTTTCTTGCCCTAGAGCTCTGCCATCCCAAATGGTGAGAGCCACAGTTACACGTAATTAGAAATACCATAATATTTAGAAATGACTTGGGTTTTGGAGAAAGCCCAATTATGGACTGTGTGAATTGGGACAGGTGCTTAATTTCTCTGAGCCTCAGTATTCTCTTGCATAATTGAAATTATAAAACCGATTTCAGGGGAATGATTTAAAGGGCCTGACTGCCCAGCACATGTGGGTGTTATCATAAGGATTAAAAGCGCGGGCTCTGAAGTCGTACTACAAGGTTTGAATCTTTGAATCGTGGCTCCATTGCTTACTGGTTTTGTGACCACAGGCAAATTATTTACTTCTCTGTGTCTTGCTTTACTCATGTGTAAAGTGGGCATAATTATACTTACCTCATAGTGTTATTGAGAAGATCAAATGAAATGATATATGTAAAGTACTTAGCATAGCACCTAGAACCTAATAAGTGCTCAATTGATATGATATTTTAAAAACAGCTTTATTGAAGTATAATTTACATATTGTTATGAGCTGAATTGTGTCCCCCACTTCACCCCGCAAATTCATAGGTTAAAGTCCTAACCCTCAGTACCTCAGAATGGAACTGTATCCACAGATAAGGTCTTTAAAGATGTAATTAGATTAAAATGAGGTCATTAGCGTAGACCCTAACCAATATGACTGGTGTCCTTATAAGAAGGGGACATTTGGCTACAGATGTGCAGAGGGAAGATGATGTAAAGGGACTTCCCTGGTGGCGCAGTGGTTAAGAATCTGCCTGCCAGCGCAGGGGACACAGGTTCAAGCCCTGGTCCAGGAAGATGCCACATGCCACGGAGCAACTAAGCCGGTGAACCACAACTACTGAGCCCGTGTGCCGAGAGCCTGTGCTCTGCAACAAGAGAAGCCACCGCAATGAGAAGCCCGCACACCGCAACAGAGAGTAGCCCCCGCTCACTGCACTAGAGGAAGCCCGCGTGCAGCAACGAAGACCCAATGCAGCCAAAAATAATAATTAATTTTTTGAAAAAAGGAAAAAAAAAGAAGATGGCCATCTGCAAGTCAAGCAGAGAGACCTGGAACAGCTCCTTCCCTTATAGCCCTCACAAGGAATCCATTCTGCTGACACCTTGATCACAGACTTCAGCTTCCAGAATTGTCAGAAAATAAATGTCTACTGTTTAAGCCACCCAGTCTGTGGTATTTTGTCCTAGCAAACTAAGACACATGGCATAAAATTCACCCATTTTAGTGTATAATTCATTGATTTTTAGTAAATTAACAGAGTTGTACGATATAATATTATTTTCATCACTCCTCAAAGAAACATTGTCCCCACTTGCAGTCACTCCCCATTCCCACCTTTGGCCCCAGGCAACTGCTAGTTTCCTCTCTGTCTCTATAGATTTGCCTTTCTGAACATTTCATATAAATAATCTCCAATGATTAGGAAATTTTTTATATTGAGTCAGCCCATTCTATACCTTGATAATCTGTTTATTAAATCTTCTTATATTGAACCCAGATCTGTCCTGTAAACTGAATATGACATACTGAATATAACATACTGAATATGACAACTGAATATAACATACTGAATATGTTATACAGTAACATATTCCTGATATAGTTTATTTCCAATATAAGTAAGACAAAAATTATTACATGTACCACAGAATAGTTGGGATAGGGCTGAAATATTCAGTCAAAATTAGCACTGTAGTCATAAATTAAGAAATTATAAGTTTGTTTTTAGCAATCAATACGGGAAAAGTTTGACAAAAGAGACTATGAGGGAGAGTGCTTTTTTGAGCTGCAGAAGGATTGAGACAGTCCAAGGAGGATTTCAGTCGAACTGCTAGTGAGAAACTGTTTTTCTTTGGTGAGACCTGAACTGACAAGCTCGTCCCTAGAGCCGCTCAGGCACATCTGATAACTAATCGGGACATTCCATCAAGCCCACGTGTGCGGGGCCACGCCTACACGGCAGAGCATCCAAACTGCCGAAGACAATGTTGAGGCTGCACAAAGATGGGGCTTTGTATCACGCCCCTTCTGTTGAAAAGATCCACTTAGATGAAATCTAGCTAGGGCATTATGTCAAAACTGCAAGTGAAGAGGTCTTTGCTTTTCTCACCTGGAAGACTTGGTCTCCTGTTAACCTTACCATCCCATAGTAACTACAAACTAAAACTATGCATAGCTGTACATATGCATGCATATGGAACCATTTATTCAAGAATATTTATTAATTGTGTGTGCCACGTGGTACTGTTCTAAGCACTTGGGAATATATCAGTGAATAAACAAAGGTCCCTGTGCTTGTGGCGTTAGCATTCTAAAAGAGAAAGTCAGAAAATAAACAGTAAACATAATAATAATAAATAAGTTAACTAAAGCTTCAAGTCAGAAGGTGTTAAGTTAAAGAAAATCAGAGCAAGGTAAGGGGGTTGGGATTGCTGGGCGTGAGCATAGATGAGGTTGCAATTTTATTTTTTTGCTTTTGAGAAAAAACTATTGAGGTATAATTGACATACAAAAAGCTGTACATATTTAAATATAAAACTTGATGAGGGACTTCCCTGGTGGTCCAGTGGTTAAGAATCCCCCTTCCAATGCAGGGGACTCGGGTTGGATCCCTGGTTGGAAACTAAGAACCCACATGCCATGGAGCAACTAAGCCTGCGTGATGCAGCTACTGAGCATGTAGGCCACAACTACAGAGCCCACATGCTCTGGAGCCCACACGACACAGCTAGAGAGAAACCCGAGCACCACAACAAAGATCCGTGTGCCACAACTAAGACCTGACGCAGCCAAAAATAAAACAAATAAATATTTAAAACAAAAAAAAACTTGATGAGTTTGGAGATATGTATAGATCAGTGAAACCATCACCAATCTCGATACCATAAACATATCTATCATCTCCAAAAGTTTCTTCCTGCACTCTATGCTTTTTTCTTTTCTTTTCTTTATTTATTTATTATTTTTTGACTGTGTCAGGTCTTAGTTGTGGTACGCGGGGTCTTCATTGTGGCATACGGGATATTTTGTTGCAGCACACGGGCTTCTCTCTAGCTGTGGCATGCAGGTTTTCTCTCTCTAGTTGTGGTGCGTGGGCTCTGTAGTTTGCAGCACGTGCTCTCTAGTTGAGGCTCCAGGGCTTAGTTGCCCCGGGGTGTGTGGGATCTTAGTTCCCTGACCAGGGATCGAACCTGCATCCCCTGCATTGGGGGGCAGATTCTTTACCACTGGACCACCAGGGAAGTCCCTGCTTTTCTTTTCTCTTCTCTTCTCTTTCTTCTTTTCTTTTTTTCTCTTCTCTTTTCTTTTTCTTTTCTTTTCTTTCTTTCTTTCTTGTGATGGGGTTGCAATTTTAAATAGGTGATCTATGTAGGCCTTACTGAGAAGGTGGCATTAGAACAAGACATGAAGGAGGGGATAGACTTAGCAATTATCTGTGGAAACAGTGGTAGAAGGAACAGCTATAGTAAACTCCCTAAAGAAAAAGCGTTCCTGCTGTGTTTGAAGAGTATCACAGAGGACAGTGTGGCTGGAGCCGAGTGGGCAAGGGTAGAGGAGCTGAAGATGAGCTTAGGTGGATAATAGGAAGCCAAGCCATGTAGGGTCTTCGTGTACCTTGCAAGGACTTTAGTTGTTATTCCAAGGGAGATGGGGACCAGACAAGCAACATGATCTGACGTAAGTTTGGAAAAGACCCCTCTGGCTGGACTGGAGGGGAGGAAGGATAGAAGCAGGAACGTTGGTTGGGACCCTATTTCAGAATCCAGACAAGAGATGATGATGGTCAGGGTTGGGAGCTGGGGATGAGCTATGTTTGTGCAACTGGAGCTTCATTTTACCCAGTGAATATTCATAGGCACTGTGCTATGTGCCAGGATGCTGTGGTGGCCAGCCTAGTGACACTCCCTCCCCTATCACTATAACAGCTAATGGTAATGGTTAACATGGACAGAGGGCTTGCTGCAAGTCAGGTCAGCTCTAAGCGCTTGACAGGTATCTTCTCAGTTAATATGGACCTATCTCGAGAGCTCAGGTACCACTATAGTCCCCATTTAAAGGTGAGGAAAGTCAAACATCGAGTGGGTTAGTGAATAGCCCAAACTTGCACAATCAGGCAAAGTCAGAATTCAGGTGCAGGGGGTTGGGCTGCAGAGCGCCTTCCTTAGAGATGGCGGGTGTGACGGGGGTTGTAATAGGATGATATGGGCTGGAGGAGATGACACTGAAGCTGATTCAGTTTGTTAAGGGTGGGACGCATTATAAAGTTAGGTAGATCAAGTTTTCCATTATCAGTCTTCTTTTCCAGCTATTCCTGCACATTAGTAAACAAGTTATCTGTGCAGTTTCTTTAATACCTTCTCCACAGAGAAATGACAGTGCATCCAGATGTGATCCCTGCTATGCTATCTCATTTAAACTGCAGTGCTCATCCCCCATCCAGTTCACATCTGAGCATGTAGTCCTTCCCATGATTATCCCCCAAATGGAGTCACTTCACAAGTCAAAAAAAAAAAAAAAATCTAAACAACAATGGCATATCTGATAAAGAGTGCATTTTTGATTATCCTACAAATTGGACAAATGTTTTAGTCTTAAGTGATACTGGAATAGAAAAAAGATTCAAATATTTGACATCCGCAAACTCGATCCACTTCTGCCCAGAACTTTCTATTTAGTTTACTTCAAAATAAGATGGGAATTTCTTGGCATATGATGTCTAGAAGTAGGAGAATGCACTGACTTCTTAAACAGAGAATCCCCTGGACTTCCAGGGTCAGAGCCAGCTTGGCGCCAACTGACTTGGGATTAACCGGGGTGATGTAGCTGATTGCTCATCAGCGGCATTGGGAATGAATTTGCACTGCCTTGCGTTTACGTGACTTTCTTTCTCAGGGACAATGTTGCCATAAATTGTTATGTGAGATATCAACAACTTGGCAAGGAAGAAAGTCTTTGACAAAGTACTGTAGCTATTGGAAGGGCAAAACTTTGGGAAATCCCACCCAAATTCCTGCAGGATGCAGACAGGTGTCCACAAAGAACATAAGCAGAGCAATTCAAAACACCTAGAATCATGCATGGTTCAAGCCCGTATCACATGCACAAGGAGCAGTACTTTGCCCTCAGAGCCAGGGGCCCTGGAGGCAGTAAGAGAGGAACATGAGAACTTGTTTCCCCAGTTGGCCTTTGTACCCCTCTATTCCAGTATTTCTAACTTAAGTCATTAAGTGGACAAAAGTCCAGTGTACTCAGTGGTTCCAAACCAACATTTAGTGTCACAAAAGTATTTAGAGCTAGTAATGGACCCAGTGACAGTGACGGCTTCAAAGCAAAATTGGGAGTGAAGTGGTCTGAATGCTTGGTGAAAGATGGTACATCTATAAAAACCAAGGCCATAGGTATGAGGGGACAGGTGGGGGAAAAGCGTGTGTGCAGGGACATGACCACAGGTGAAACGGACTGGGAGGGGAAAGATGTCTGAAAGTCAAGGCAGGAAGGGAGGGGTGGGAGGAGAAGGGAGTGGGGGACTGGCTGGGGGCTCCAGGCAGGAACAGCAGCCTTTCTTTAAATGTCATGTGCGTCACTGCCCGAAGGTGGCATCTCTCACTCTGAAGGATTCCTATGAAGATTAAGAAACCTTGAAATACATTTTTGTGGAAGGTCAGTTCACATCTGTTTTCTATTTGTCATGTTCTGTCAGCACTTCTGTGAAAACAGAGCCATTACACCAGCCCTAGAAGCCAAAGGCAGCTGGATCCTCCAGGCCTGGCACCTTCCAGGCCCTCAGTCCCACCTCAGTGGAAGAAAAGTGAACCCAGCTCCATGCCCTCTTAACGGACGCCGCCACTAACCCTCACCTGTACGCTATGCTTCAAAGAGCAAACAGGGACAAAGACTTCAACCTGGTTAATGAGCTGTTCTCCTGCCTGTAAAACAGCATAACAAGAAACAGTTTCGAGGCTTTTCAGTCCTCTGATGTGTTTAATTTGTTATCTAGCAAGCAATAAAAAAGAAAAAGAAATTCTCCAGATTTTTATATTTACAGTCCTCTAGCTAGTGAACTGGAGTTTGCCCAAGAGGCTTATTGCAAAGTGATTGGTCGCAGGGAGAGACCCAGAACTCAGTAATACTCACCGTGGCCTTGTGATGTTTATCAGAATGGAGAAGATTTCCAAATGGTGCTTATCGGTATGTGAAGGCACTTATCACAAGTAAGGAAAGATCTCCATTGATCTGGTTCAAAGGGCAGTCCAATGCGCACAGTGGGTCATGTTCCCTGCCCACCTCCCTGCAACCCTCCCACCACCATCAGATGACCTAGGTTGGCTTCACCAAGGTCTGGATTTGATATTACAAGGTACCTAGGACAGTCCACTTCCCTCTCAGGTCCATGTGTAGTGACCGACTTCCAATGCTTAATTTTGATGTTAAGAATACACTCGGTGGGAGATGGATGGGTAGTTCCCAGTTTGGTCAGGGCTGAATTATAAGATCTTGGCTGAATACCTTTGAGGCTTTGGAGCAGATGAGAAAGGATGACCAACTGCTAATGCATAAGGGCTACGTGGGTGGGAGGCTAAAACTCCTGTGACTAAATCCTTTGTTTTTCAAGTCTAATTATCTGTTTTCTCCACTACGAATTCTGTGATGTTTTAGGACTAGCTTTAAAGTGGAGAAATATTTAATTTTATCAATCACTATCCATGTGCTGTGTTTCCAGGACTGTTTATTTATTGGTGTCTCTGTAAAAATAACAGCAACCCCTTGTCATTGTGGGAAGAGTCCCAGTGGAAATCAGTAGTGCTTAGTTTGATGTTGGCACTTTTGTTGCATGCCTCCCCAGAAATGCTTTACTTAATATTTTTACAGTAGAAGAAAAAGTAATCAAAGCTTTTGAAGCCAGATGTCCCTTTAAAAAACTGCTGATAGGGTATCTTTTCTCAAATAGAAAGAGATTTCAGTTAAGATGATCAAATAAAATCAGTTATATTTAAGTTTCTGGCTTTTTTGTTTATCTTTGTCAAATAAAGCTGTGTATTCTAGCAGAGAAATCAAAGGTCATTGTTCTGACAAAGATTCTGGTGATTGTCTTGTTTTAGGGAAGCCATTTTAGCAGTGACTTCAGCCTTGGCAGGTGATAATGCTGTTCTAGTCCTGTTAGGAGGTTGGAAGAGTTCCAAAATCTAAGTCAATTTTGGACTGCAGATACTCTGCTTGAAATTTGTATAAGGCACTTTTTACCTGTTTTCTGATCTGCCCCAAATCTTGATCGACAACTGACTATCCCTCTTTTTCAAAGGTCGATAATAGGGAATTCCCTGGCGGTCCAGCCGTTAGGACTCCGAGCTCTCACTGCCAAGAGCCCATGTTCGATCCCTGGTCAGGGAACAAAGATCCCACGTGCCTCGCAGTGCAGCCAAAAAAGTAAAATAAAATAAGACGTCAATAATAAATAAATGCTGGTCTAAAACATTTACCTGTCAACAAAGTGATGTATGTGTTGGAGGGAGTAAACAACCAAGAATCAGAGTGACTTCAGTTGGTTTTTCCTCCACATATTTCCCTTGGTAGAATCCATCCTTGTGTGATACTTAACTCTTGTTTATCTGTTTCATATCAAAGTACAACCTACATAATCTAAATATATTTGGGCTAACCCTTCAGCCTTGCTACCTCCTCATCATCAATATTGCCATTAAGTTGTAAATATGGGGCTTCCCCGGTGGCGCAGTGGTTGAGAGTCTGCCTGCCAATGCAGGGGACACGGGTTCGAGCCCTGGTCTGGGAAGATCCCACATGCCGTGGAGCAACTGGGCCCGTGAGCCACAACTACTGAGCCTGCGCGTCTGGAGCCTGTGCTTCGCAACAAGAGAGGCCGCGATAGTGAGAGGCCCGCGCACCGCAATGAAGAGTGGCCCCCGCTTGCCACAACTAGAGAAAGCCCTCACACATAAACGAAGACCCAACACAGCCATAGAAAATAAATAAATAAAATAAAATTTAAAAATTAAAAAAAAAAAAAAAAAAAAGTTGTAAATATGGTTGGCCTAAGTTTCACTGCAAACATTTCTCCTGCCCACCTCTCTAACCATTCTTTCCTTGGGGCCCAATTTGAGTGTCACATCCTCTGAGGCCTCACTTTCCCGTTCTCAATCATCCCTCCATGAATAGATCCTCCCTTACTTAGCATACACCTCTACTGTGCTCATCCTAGTTTATAGTCACGTGTTTATGTGTCATTCTCACTGGTTCAAATGAGAACCCCATCAGAGCCAGGGCTGTGCCTCGTCTACCTTTGTATGCCAGCACCTGGCTCCGTGTCTGCCATTATAGAAGGCTTGTCTAAATGCTTGTTGATCGAAAGGGTGCCACGTGCTGGGCACTCCAATGGGATGAAAGATGGAGAAGGAGTCTGTCTCTACTCCCAAGGAGCATAGAATGTAGTGGATCACAGAAGACCTAGCCATAAATACAATATAAGAATGTGTGTGACAGGTGGCATTATCAGTGAAACATTTGAGATGGGCCTGGAAGGATGTGGGAAGAAGCTTACAAGCAATGGACCTGCATGAGCAAAGGGAGAAAACATGAGGTATCTTCACGTTGTCTGGTGAAATTTCAAGTTGTCCAGGTTACATTAGGTCGGTGTCCAAAAGCAGTGGGAGATAAGGCTGGAAACCTAATTGAGCCTGGATGGCTGAAAGTCATAAGTTTTGGATTTTCTTTTTCAAATAATGGAGAACTACGAAAAGTCTCTGATCTACCAAGAACAGTGTGGGGAGGATGAACTGTCATTGCTTTGAGGTTTAAATATAACTGGATTGCTGAGAAGAACATGGATAGGAACCTTGACTAACTGCATGTTTCATTCTTTCAGCTACCGAATGTCCAGCAGTAGAAGGGCATAATCACAGCAGTGTTTTAGAAGAATGATTTTCTGAGGTATAAGGAATGAGATATGAATGATGCGCAGGAGGCAGGGAGGCCAGTTGGGAGGCCAGGAGTTTTGAGGACCTGAAGAAATGCTTTGGATGTCAAAGGAAAGGGGTGAAGTGATTTGCAAACTGTGTTGCTGTGAAATCTCCATCAACAGTTAACTAGTCAGGCACCTGGATGGTAGGGGGAAGGGGGCGGAAGGCAAGATGATGAGTTGTGTTTCAGATGTATTAAATCTGAGGTGCTGGAAATACATCCAGGAGGATGTTTCCAGCAGATCATTGGAGATATGTGAAAAGAACACGAGGAAGAGACATTAGAGACTGAGAGATATTTGGCAGCTCTTCACATAAAGGGATGGATGGCAAAAGCCACATGACTTGGTGAGCCCATGGAGGTGAATGGGGACTAGAAAGAAAATTCCAGGAATTTTAGGAAAAGCTTTCATTTAGGGAACAGAAGTAAAACAGCCAGCAAAATTGGCATTAAGGATCTAATAGTACCAGGAGCATAGGTGCTAAGGAAGCCAAGCTGGATGTGGTCTCTACAGAGGTGACAGAGAGAGGCAGAAAGTTCAAGGACACTGAGGATGGAGCACACACCCATGTATCTCATAACTGGAAAATCACCAGGGACTTTCAAGAGGAAACTTGCAGGTGAAAGATAGGGACAAAACCAAACACTAGCAAGGGATTGCAAAGTCAAATGCTTATAAGGACCTGACAGGTGATAGAAGTGAGCAAAGAGGGTCAGAGGAGACTGTGATGACCTACTGATCACAGGCCCCACCCACAGCTGCTATACCCAGACCACTGTTGCCACGTGGAAAGGGTGGCCCAGGGCAGCCAGCTGTCTGATCTTTACAGAGAAGACCAAAATCCTTAATTTTTAAGTGAAATTTCCCAAATGAAAAAACTCTGTGGGAGTCAAGTGAAACTCTTCTATCAATTGTATTTGGTTTTTGAGCCACCAGTTCTAGCAACCTCTGCTAGTTTTGAAGGCATTGATGACAGGACAGGAATCTTTTGTATATAAGGCAGTGCAAGAGTAACCAGTCTGATGGGTGTTTTAGAGACTGGAGTGCTAGCTGGTGTCAAAGGGAAGATGAAAGATTCTGGGGCAAGAGGTCCAAGGAGCAGGTGAGAGGCATGAGATCCTTAGGGAGAAGAGACACCTTTTCCTTTCAGATGAGAAGTATGAAGAGAGTGAAAAACAGAGAAATGTTAAATGTTGGGAATGGGGGTTGAGGTAAATGAGGGAAGTTTAAAGACTGTGAACTTAATGTCATCAATGGACTCTAAGAAGTAGAGATTACCTGCTGAGGATGAGGGACGTGAAGACTGCACTTGGGCCTTGGGAGGGTGAGGAGTGTTTGCAACAGTCCCCAGGGTCAGGATTCACCAAGTGAAAAATTAAACAAATAAATACCTGGTTGAGATTGATAGCATACATCTACAGGGATTTTCCATTTAATTAGCACTTTTTAAGTGGCTTCTGCATTCTGGGCAGTGAGCTAAGCCCTGGGATTTCCGATCAGGTTAAGGGGGTAGATGAAGAACTAAGTAATTACCACAAGGCTGTAAATGTCATAAAAGGGGTATAATCAGGGTGCTATTGAGAAAACAGGAGAAACATCCTGGAAGGCTTTCTGAGGAGGGGGCATTTAAGCCTATGTTTGAAAGTTAAGTTGTAGTTGCTATGAAGACAATGGGGAAAGTCAGAAGAGACAGTATATAGAAAACTAGAGGTAACAACAAGCACGGTGTGCTCTGGGAATTTCAGCTAATTCCACGTATCTGAAACACAGTGCCCTTTGCAGAGTGGGAGGGGATGAAAGTGATGAGTTAACATGAAGTAATATGAATGGTCATGGAACCTGGACTTGCCCTATAGATGAGGAAAAGCCCTGGAAGGATGTCAAGCATGACAGTGACATCATCAGCTTGTTTGTTAGAAAGAGCATGCTGGCTAGAAGCAAGAAGGTCAAGAAGGAGACCAATTTCGATGTGCAATTATGTGCAAAAAATATTCAGCCACGGAGGATATATTTTGATTGATTGAAGTTAATAATGGCAATCTCAATCTCTTCATCCACTGATTGATCTAGGGTTGGGGCATGCAGCCCACTTTAGGTTAATAGGGTATAAAAGGATGTATACAAGGAGCCTCTGGGAAGCAGTTCTTTGAAAAGAAGGAAATGCTTGAGAAGAAAGTTTCTATTGTCCCTTTCCTTCCTCTGCTTCTGGATGTTGCTCTTTGGAGATATAATGTTTGGAGCTGCAGCAATCATTTTGAAGTCTGTGAGGTCTATTTTCATCAAAGAAAGATAGGAGCCAGCACTTCTTTCCCTTTCCCCTTCCTCTTTGATGGACCACTCTGGGCACCATGATTCCATAGGGCTTGACCAAGCAACTCACTGTTTTCTCATGAAACCAGAGGCAATTCCCTAATGCATCACTTTACGTTTACTATTTCTCCATCCCTGACTGACTTCCTTTTTATTCACTCATGTTGCTCTGGAATTGTATTCCCTTCTTTTTGTTTTTTTTAATTAATTAGTTAATTAATTTTTGGCTGCGTTGGGTCTTTGTTGCTGCGCACGCACTTTCTCTAGTTGCGGCGAGTAGGGGCTACTCTTCGTTGTGGTGCACGGGCTTCTCATTGTGGTGGCTTCTCTTGTTGCGGAGCATGGGCTCTAGGCATACGGACTTCAGTAGTTGTGGCACATGGGCTCAGTAGTTGTGGCTCCCGGGCTTAGTTGCTCACACATATGGGATCTTCCTGGACCAGGGCTCGAACCCGTGTCTCCTGCATTGGGAGGCAGATTCTTAACCACTGCGCCACCAGGGAAGTCCCGGGAGGAGAATTTTAAGAAGACAGTGACTCAAATATTGCCACAAGAACGAGAGGAGTAAGGAAAAGCCTTTGGAATTACTTAGAAGCAGACACTGGTGTTCTTCAAAGAACAGTTTCAGACACTCCAGCTGCTAGCCAGAATAAAGTCATTGCAACCAGGATTAAACTTGAACAACTAGAAAACTGGACAAAATATATGAAACACCTGTTTTCAGACTTTGGACAACAGGTAGTATGGAACTGTGATCACTGAGAAAAGGCGGCCCTAAGATGGCCCTGGCTTTCTGCCCTGAGACGCACGCCTGGCCATGGAGCAGGGAAGTGGGTCCCATGTAAACCCCAATGATTGTATTGAATTGAGGAGACAAAGATCAGAGTTCAGGACGCCTGAAGCTGCTGCAAGCTGTAGGGCAGAGTTGCAGGGAGGAGGAAGCTACTTAGAAAGAGAGTTCCACAAATCTGTATGGGCTCGTTTTGAGTCTTTGCTGAATACAGTGAAACTCCACAGTTTGGGTAAAGAGGTTGGGGAGCTGTGAGCTGAACAGTCCCTGAGCTTACACAGGGCAGGATTGCTCAAGTTCTGTCTAGCCAGGGAGGAGTGTCCTCAATGATCACTAGGAACATTCAGTAGAGACCCGAGAAAGGCCATGATTTAGTAGTGTTACTTAACCAGTCCTAGAATAAAGGCTACTTTATGTCTGCCCTAAAAAGGCTTAAAAACAAGCCCCCAATCGATCAAGTACCCTTTCCTGCCCATCACAACAAAACACAACAGTCTTTAAAGAAAGGCAACAAAATCTAGACACTCAACAATGTAAAATGCAAAATGTCCAGTAAAAAATTACTAAAAATGCCAAGAAGCAGGAATATGTGCCTATAACCGGAAGAAAAATTACTCAAAAGAAGCAGACTCAGGGGCTTCCCTGGTGGCACAGTGGTTGAGAATCTGCCTGCCGATGCAGGGGTCACAGGTTCGAGCCCTGGTCTGGGAAGATCCCATATGCCGCGGAGCAACTGGGCCCGTGAGCCACAATTACTGAGCCTGCGCATCTGGAGCCTGTGCTCCGCAGCAAGAGAGGCCGCGATAGTGAGAGGCCCGCGCACCGTGATGAAGAGTGGCCCCCACTTGCCGCAACTAGAGAAAGCCCTCGCACAGAAACGAAGACCCAACACAGCCATAAATAAATAAAAATTTAAAAATAAATAAATAAATAAATAAAAAGTCATAGAAAAGTATAAAATCCTGTTTAAATTGAATATTTAAAAAAAAAAAAAGGCAGACTCAGGAATGATAGAGATGCATAGAATTTGCAGACAAGAATGTTAAAGCAGTATTATAACTATGTTTGACTATTTAAATGAAAACATGATCAATGAGGAGAGAAATGGAGGACATTAAAAAAAAAAGTGAAGTTTCAACAGAGCGGTGGAGAGGGATACAAGACTGAAAACAGGGAAGGGATGAGGAGGGCAAAATGAAGGTAGTGGGCAAACACCGATTACTTCAGAAGTAGGACTTCAGTAGGGATTTCTCTGGTGGTGCAGTGGACAAGACTACATGCTCCCAATGCAGGGGGTCCGGGTTTGATCCCTGATCAGGGAACTAGATCCCACATGCATGCCACAACTAAGAGTTCGCATACCACAACTAAGGAACCTGCCTGCTGCAACTAAGACCTGGCGCAACCAAATAAATAAATAAATATTTAAAAAAAGAAGAAGTAGAACTACAAAGACAGAAGGGGACAGCAAGACCTATCAAAGTCTTGGGTTGTTGGTTTATCTTTTTTTTTTTTTCCTAGAAAGAAACTGAGAAGCTAAAAATGAAAACTAAAGAGAAGGAGGTTGTTGGGAAAGAAGTGTTTAATTGTTAGAAAGAAGAAATTATGTGAGGTTAATGGCTTTAGGAAGCTTTAGGAGAGAAAACTTTTATCTCTAAAGAGAAGAGGAATGATTTTTCCCTGAGGTAATGGAAAGAAGATGAATATAAAATAGAGACAGAAAGTTCAAGGGAATTAAACAAGGCCAAGGTAATTAACGGAGTTTCAGTGAACAGTAGGCAAAATCATTCACTAAGAGGCCAATGCGAAGAGGCCAAGGGAATCCAGTGAGTGAGAAAATGAGAAGAGGGCGCCTGAACCAGTGACTGTGGGAAACAAGCCTCAGAGAAAATATAAGATGAATAAAAGGATTACAAAGGTGTATCCCCAAAACAGCCACATTTCCCCAAACACTGTGAATTGATTGGATGCCAGAGTCAGTAAGAAGGGAACCCTAAAATGCAAAGGAGGAGGGATTTGAGTTTAAATGTTAAAAGGAAGATGATTTCCCTTTTTCTTTTAGTATTCTAAATCCTAGTGAAAACTTTCTGGGAGAATAATGATGTGGAGGAGGTTAAAATTGTGAAGAAACTGTGGACTGGGAAAGAAGAAGGAAAATGAGAGGTGGGAAAAACTTCGGATGAGCTGGACAAGAGTAGAAGGGCTGTGATCATCAGACAACTAAATTTTTGTTTTTGAAAGAACATTTGTAAACTTGGTAATAACTTTGCATAAGTGACATTTGATTGCAGTAAAAACTATGAAGTCAGTTACATTTCTGTGTTGTGTGGCGAGGTGGAAGAGTCAGGCCAAGAGTCAGAAGGCTTAATGTTGTGTCTGGTCTCTGACACTGACCATCTCTATGGGCTAGTCATCTCATCTCTCTGCGTCTGTTTCTGCATTTGTAAAATGGGCAGAATGCCAATTATGCCTATTCCAGATGTATTTGCACAAATCAGATTTGAGTACATGAAAACACTTTGTATGCTGTTAAATGCTATGAGACACAAGATAAGTATAGACTATTTTGTGCTTTCTACCCAGCTCACAATGACTCATCTTTCTCTGAGGGTTGCCTTCCCATCCACTAGTATGACTCCACGCTCCCAGCTGGATTTACTACATCACTCCACTCACCTACCCACAATTGATTGGACCAGGACTGAACACCTAATCCTAGATGGACCAATCAGGTTCTGTCTTCTGAGAATTTAGAATTGGGACCAAGACTATCCAACTTGAACTGATCACTTGAACAGAAATGTAAACTCTGGAGCAATGGATTGGCCATCTGCTGCCTGCTGAGGGCATGGAGATGCAGAGCAAGCCAGTCTAGAGAGGGAATGAAGCTGATAGGCAGGAAGAGTTTGAGATGAGAGGAAGAGAGAGAGGTTAATACTTCTGATAGCTGCACAGTTCTGGGTTCTTCCTCCCGAGGCCAGACTACTTTACTGTTTCCATAAAACACTCCTGTGTCCTATAAATAAAATCCTTTGTTGTTTTCTTTGTTTGTTTGTTGTTGTTTTGCATAATATGGCTCAAGTGTTTTTCTGTAATTTTCAACTAAAGAATCTTAACTAAAGCAATATAGTGGATGGAATAGTTCCCCTCTCCAATAAAAATCATATTTACCCAGAACTTCGGAATGTGAACTTATCTCCTATTTGGAGATAGGATCTTGGCAGATATAATTAGTTAAGATGAGGTTATTATACTAGATTGCAGTGGGTTTTAATCCCATGACTTATGTTCTTATGACAATGCAAGAGGACACAAGAAATACACACAGAGAAGAAGTCCATTTGTGGATGAAGATAGGCAGAAATTAGAGTTATGCTGCCACAGGCTAAGGAATGCTTGAGGCCAACAGAAGTTTGAAGTAGGATTCTTCCTTAGATTCTTCCTTAGATCCTTCAGAGGGCGCATGGCCCTGCTGACACCTTGATTTCAGACTTCTGGTCTCCAGAATGGTGAGAGAATAAATTTATGTTGTTTTAAGCCACTCAGTTTGTGGTGCTTCATTACAGCAGCCCTAGAAAACCATACAAGTATTATAGGATAGCTTACCTCAAAATTGCTGTTTTCAAGCTCTGTTATAGAAAGGGCCAGACTCTACACTAAGTAGAAACCCTTGAAGCTCTACAGCCCCCTTCTGAGAAACAGTCCCCTTGTGGTCTGTTCTGCATAAAGCTGTTCTATTTCTTACCATGTGAAAGGAACCCTACTACTCCAGCTACACTTGGTTGGAGCCAGAGTCCCATGGGAATGGGCTAGTCAGAAGGAGGCCAAAAAGAGCTTGGTGTCAGACTGCCTAATAAGGACACTGTATATTGGACAGTGACAAATGGAGTCAGCCAGGAAATATAAATACTAAATAAACAATGAGTAGGCAATAATCCAATCCATGCTGAGCCTTTGTTTCATTTCTCCATGAGCCTATAGATCATCCCTGTCTGGGAAGCTCTGTGACCAAGAATGGCTGCCCAGGTAACAGAGGGCACTTCATGCTGCTCCATGAATCCCAGCAATAAACCCCCGCTATCAGAGTTCATCTGGGCACGCTTTCTGCTTCAACCTGTCTTAGTCTGCTCAGGCTGCTGCAACAAAATACTATAGACTATGTGACTTAAACATCAAAAATTTATTTCTCACAATTCTGGAGGCTGGGAAATCTAAAACCAGGGTGTGGGACAATTAAGTGCCTAATAAGCGCTCTTGTCCTGGCTTGCAGATGACCACTTTCTTGCTGTGTCCGCACAAGGACTTTCCTTGTTGGGTGCACAAAGAGAGACATTTCTCTCCCTCTTCTTATTAGACCACAATCCTATCAGATTAGGACCCCAACCTATGACCTCATTTAACCTTAATTACCTCCCCAAAGCTCTGTCTCCAACTGTAATCACACTGGGGGCTTAGGGCTTCAACATATGGATGGGGGTGGGACATGATTTATTTAATAGCAAACCTTAAAGGATCTAACTAATATAGGCTAAGCTTACAGTACTCAAGTATGAATATGATGATCACAAAGATTTAATATGCATTTTGGGGGATGGGGAGGAAGCAAATGAAAAACTTATCCCAAACTTTGCCACTACTTCCCCTCCTTCACACCCTGGTGATGTCACACAAAATCCCTAGTCCTCTGAGGTCTCCCTTCCAGGATGTCTGCTGGAGAGCTTATTTCACGGGATTGGCCCAGCCCTGCTGGAAGGCAAAATGCATTCTGGGAGTGTATACACAGGGTCAAATTGATTTTTCTCCTTACCATTTTGTTAGAATCTTTTCACCAAACAGCTGGTTCATTCTGATTCCAATGCAGGGGTCACACTGAAAGACAATCTTGGATAATTTCTGTCACCTTGCCAAGTCACAAAGTGCTTCTAAATTACAAAAATGAGGATATACAAACACATATATGAATATATATTTATACTACATATCTATCTATCTATCTATCTATCTATCTATCTATCTATTCATACTTTTTGTGTGCCTGGTATTGTACTAAGTGATTTATATATATATATATATATATATCAATTCATTTTATCCTTTCATCACTTTCATGACGCAGGTAGTATTAGTATGCTCATTTAACATACCAGAAAATCAAGACACAAAGAGGTTGAATAACTTGCCCAGGCTCATACAGCTAGTGTTAATGCAAGGACTTGACCCACACAATCTGGCTTCAGAGTTCATGCCCTTAACTACTATACTTTGCTGCCAAGTTAATAAACCATAGTCCCAGCTATGAGAAACTGCTAGTGTAGTGGATGAGCAAGAGATATAGGTAGGAAGATTGGAATCAGAAAATTATTATAAGAAACACGCTATTTTGAATGAACCATCTCTCAGCCTACTAATTTCTATAGACTTTGATGGCCATGTAGTAACTGCCAGTCCCAGAAGTAAACACAGCTTGCCTTGGAACAAGATTATATCAGTGAAGGGCTCTGTGTGTTAACTTTATCTGTCTCTGGACAGTGGGCAAACCATCTGGTATATGTGGAAAGAGATGTAAAGTCTTTCTCATCAGAGTCCGTGTGTCCTGAGCAAAGAGTTGGTTGTCTGAAGTCTTGTCCCCAGGGCAGAAAGGAAAGAAGATTGTACTCCTTCCCATAGCTCATACTAATCAAGTGCCCCTGTGTGCTCCAACAAGAGGTTCTTCTTAGTTGGATGAATGGATGTGTAGAGAGGCAAGAGGCCAGGACTTATGGGCTCAAGAATGTGTAAGATTTATTGGAGCTGCTGGTTAGAACACTGCTGCTTTCGTGAACTGGACCAAAATGCTCTCACACCAAGCTTTCACCAATAAAATAAATAGCCTCAGGTGTCTATCGACCTAAGAGGACCTGCTTGTAGTTGATATAATTGCCAAACCACTCACTGGGAACTTGACAGATGAGTCCTTTAGATTCCAATCCAGGATGAGAATTTGCACGAAAAAAATAAGACTAATTTTTTTTTTTTTTTAAGACTAATGCTTTTTAAAGAGAAATAGAAATACCCATTTTCTAAATCATTCATTCATTCAGCAAATATTTATTGAGTGCCTACTGTGTGATAGGCCCTGTTCTTGGAGATTGAAATACATCAGTGAGGAAAACAGAGATTCATGCCCACGTGGGACTTGTACTCTAGTGTGGGGAGATAGATGATTAGCAATGGACATAACAAATAAGTAAATTATATGGTGTATATGAGGAGGTTTTCAGTGTTATGGGAAAAAAAAGAAGTAGAGCAGAATAAGAGGGATTGAAAGTGTTTAGGGATGGTTGTAAAATTTTAAGTAGAATAGTTAGGGTAGATGTTATTGAGAAGGTAACATTTGAGCAAAGACTTGAAGGAGTTGAAAGGATCAGCCAAGTGGACATCTGGGGAAAGGGCACACCAGGCAAAGGAAACAGCAAAGCGGGAGTGTGCCTGGTATGTTTGAGGAACAGTAGGAAGCTAGGGTGGCTAGAGCAGTGGGTGAAGGATGGCGGGGGGCGGGGGACCATGAAAGATCGGGAGAGGTAGCAAGGACCTGATCATGTGTGGGCTCGTAGGCCACTGTCGGGGCTTCTACTTTTACACTGTAGGACTTTTACTCTGAATGAGATGGGATTCCATTAGAAGAGTTTTGAGCAAAGGAGTGACAAGTTCTCTCTTATGTTATAACCAGATCACTTTGACTGCTGTGTTGCAAGTTGATTGCAAGAGTGGAAATGAGAAAACCAGAGAGAATGCAATTTCAGTTATCAAGAAGAGAGAGGATGCTGGCACAGACCAGACTGTAACAGTGGAGGTGGTAAGAAGTAGTCAGATTTTGGGTAGAATTTGAGGGTAGGGCCAGTTGGAGTTGCTGTGGATTGGATGTGGTGTGTAAGAAAGAAAGAAAGAAAAAGATGAGTCAGATGACTATAACCATCAAGATGGAGAAGACTGCATGTGGGGCAAGTTGTTGGATATACAAGTCTGGAGGTCAGAGGAAAAGTCTGGTCTGGAGATAAATGGAGATAAATGTGGAGTTGTTGGCATACAGATGATATTTAAAGCCAAAGGCTGGTTGTGACCACGAAGGAAGTGAGTATGTATAGAGGAGAGGTCCAGGTAGTATGACTTCAAGCTTAATACTCCAACATTAAGGGATTGTGAGAAAAAGAGGATTCAAAAAAGGAGACCAAGATGGAATAACCAGAGGTAGGAGGGCCACCTAAATGCTAAATTCTGGAAACCAAGTGAAGAAAGTATGTCATGGAGGAGGTGGGTATCAACTATGTCAAATGCTGTTGAAAAGTCAAGTAAGATGAGGACTGAGAATGATCATTGGATTTACCAACATGGAGATCGTTGGTGATTTTGTTAACAAACGTTTTACTGGAGAGATGGGGAAAATCCAGATTGGAATATATATATATATATACATATATATATATATATGAATGAATAGGTGCATTTTATTATGTATAAATTATACCTCAATAAAGTTAACTTAAAAGCACAAGAAGAGAGGAAGTATGAAATAGGATAACCAAAACTTAGAAATACCACAAATACCCATCAATATTCGAATGGGTAGATAAATTATAGCATATTCATTCAAGGGAATACTATAGACTAAGCAGGGGTCAGCAAGCTACAGCCTGAGAGTCAAATCCAGCACAGGGCCTATTTTCATCAAGTTGCACTGGGACATAGACACAACCATTTGTTTACATAATATCCGTGGCTGCTTTAGTGGGCTCCAGCAGCAGAGTTGAGTAGCTGTGCTAACGTCCTATGGCCACAAGCCTCAAATATTTATCATCTGGTCCTTTATAGAAAAAGTTTGCCCATCTCTAGACTAGAGCAATCAGAATGACTGGATTATTGCTATTCATAACACCATGGGCTAATTTCCAAAATACAATGTTCAGGGAAAGAAGCCAGATATAAAGCAGTATGCACTGTATGATTCTATTTGTCTGAAGTTCAAGAACAGGAAAACTAATCAACAGTGCTAGAAATAAGCAGGCTGGTTACCTTGGGGTTAGTGACTGGGAGGGGTCAGGTGGTGAGTTTCAAGTGTGCTGATGATCTTCTAATTCTTGATCTGGGTGCTGGTTACCAGGATTGTTCACTTGGCAAAAATTAACTGAGCACTTAGGATTTTCTGCACACTTCTGAATGTCTAAAATAAAGTTTCCTAAAAATTAAAAATGGTAAGAGAGGAACTGGAAACAGGGGTTATAGCAACTCCTTCGTGAACTTTTGCTACAAAGGGGAGGAAAGATATGAGGAGTAGTTCACAGAGGAAGGAGGGTTAAAGAAGGGTTTTTTTAAGCTGGGAGAAATAATAGCATGTTTATATGTTGATGGGAGAAGCAAATTGAAGATTTTAGAAGAGAAAGGGGAAAATGCTAGATTGATGTCCTTGACTAGGTGAGAGGGGATGCAGTTTGGTACGTACAAGTAGAGGGATTGCCTTTGGACAAACACAGAGGGGGTTCATCTATGCTAACAGCACATTTTGGATAATTGAAGGCACCTACAATCTGGTGCCTATCTTTATACATAGTGAAGAATAAGTCTTGGTTACCAAGGAATTCCTTTATGATTTTCCCAAAGCAGTTCCCAGTTGGCCACTTGGTAAATAATAACATCACTAACAGTCAATACTTCACAGGTGCTTTCACACAGATCTCATTCAACACTTATCTTCTAATGAACACAGCCCGTTTTCTGTCTTTCTGATGAGATGGCACAGCCCAGCCCAGAGTAGCTGAAGTGATAGCCTAGTTGCTGTGACTAAGCCAGGAACATAACCAAGGTCTGGGTATTCATTTGCTAGAGCTGCCATGATAAAGTACCACAAACTGAGTGGCTTAACAACAATCTATTTTCTTACAGTTCTGGAAGCTAGAAGAGTGAGATTAAGATGTTGGCAGGGAGACAGAATCTGTTCCGTGCTTCTCTCCTAGCATCTGGTGGCAATCTTTGGCTTTCCCTGACTTGTAGATGCATCACCCTGATCTCTGCCTTCATGTTCACATAGTGTTTTCTCTGTGTGCTTTGTCTGTTTGGGTCTAAATTTCCCCTTTTTATAAAGACACCAGTCATATAGTGTTGGAGGCCCACCCTACTCCAGTATGACCTCCTCTTAACCAATCACATCTGTAAAGACCTTGTTTTTAAATAAGTTCATATAAATATTTTGAGGTACTGGGGGGTTAGGGCTTCAACATATAAATTTAGGGTTGAGGGGGACACAATTCAATCCACGACAGTCTTGAAATGTCACATTTAGTGTCAACCTTAATGGTAGTAGGGTAGGCAATTGCAGATGAGGTAGGACTGAGAATCAGTGGGATTGAAAAGGCCTTCTTTATGCATCTAATGCCTGCCAATCCCATCGTTTGAACCTGTTGTCTTTGACGTGATTCTGATGTGACTGTTTTGACCTGTTCTAGAGGGCAGAACCTTGAAAAATAAGAGGTAGTGACTAGAGGGTGAAGGGAGTTGCAGGGGAGGTGTTCCTCTAAGGCAGCGACCATTTGTATTGAATACATGTTTGTCTTTTATAAAATAAAAGCAGCTTCCCCAGGCTTTACCCCTAAGATTCTGATTCCGCAGGCCTGGAGCCCAGGAATCTGCATTTTTAGCCTGCTTTAAGGTGATTTGGATGCCACAGTCTGACAAAGATTTTCTTAAAGAGCCAGTGGTTCATGGTGTGGGGAAATTGCAGCAACAAGACACTGGGCCTTGCCATCTAGAGAGAGTGGACAGAACCGTAGAGCCCCTGAGGTCAGAGCTCCAAATGCCAGACGACATCCTTCAAGTTCACCTCCTTATTTTCCAGATGAGAAAATAGAGCCCAGAGATGGTGAAGCCAGGAAATTTTGAGCATTTAAGAAAAGAGAGAGACACAAAAACAGGACTTAAATATAATAAGAGGATTACAATGGATAAAATGAAAAGAGAGAAGAGAAATGTGAGGCGCTGTCCCTTAAGCCAGTGTCTAGACTAGATAATGTCTCCTTTCTCTTTGTCAGGTCACAGAAGTTGTCATGCTTCAGAGTGGGCCACCTCCATGCTTTTGAGGCAGGCCTGGGTTCCTAAAGCAGGTATTTGCCCACAGGATAAAGAATAGGTCTATTTTGAGTATTTATTTGTTGGGATTCACTGCTTCTCATGGCACGGCATTATCCTTAGCATGCAAAGATAAAATAAGAACCCAAGAAAAACACTTTGAGTGTGGGATTAATTTAATCAATAATTTTCAATTAACTATGATTAGACTTTGGTAGATAGACTTGCTGCCCAAATTCTGAGTATAATAATGTGTATCTGCAGAGTTTCTTTACTGGTCTTTCACCTTCTTGTCCTTATCTTAATGCTCACAGTAACCCTGTGGTAGGTATCACCCTCACTGGACAGATATTTTAAAGATGAAAACCTGATCGTACGCTTTCCCTGCTTATAATCCTTCAGTGCTTCCTCACGGTCCACCCACTGGCTCATTAATCCTTCCTTGGGGAAATGTGTTACAAGCTAATAACCTAAAAGGAAGAAAAGGGCAACTTGTACAAGGATGTATGTAGTAGCTTTATCCACAGTATGAAAAAACTGGAAACAAACCAAAACCCAACAATAAAGGGCAGGGCTAAGCAAGACCTGCTCTATCGATACACTGGAATACTCTGTACCTACTTTAGACGATAAGAATCTGGTCTGTGTTGAGGCATGAGTATGTGTCTAAAGGTGGGAAATGTGAAATAAACTTAACAAACAGGATAATGAACACCCTGCTTTCACCTCTGTAAAAATACACATGTACATACTGACAAAGACTAGATAGTAATAAAAAGTAATAAAATGTTTGGTATTGTATGTGAATCAGATTTTCTGTTTAAGTGTGACATAAAAATTTAAACAGGGAAAATAATGCCCTTGGAATTTTCTTCTGGGGGCACTCACATGGGATTTTATATAATGAAGAGAAAACTAGAAGCGGAACTTAAAAACTTAAGGCCCCAGTACAACAGGTTGGGCTAAGGACACGGTGACAGATTTTTTTTATGTTGGGATGTCAGTGTTTGCATCAATTCAAGTCAGGATGGGGATGGGGCAGGCGGCCCACGGCCTGTGACTGTACTTAGTGTGCTCGTAGATGCACATGCACGCTTGGCCTGTGGTCACATCAGGGACTGCTGAGCAGCAGCTCAAAACAACTGAGAAGTCACAGAGCAGGAAAAGAACTGCCCTATTAACTGAGAGAAACTGCTCAGACTTGATCAAGCAGAACATTAGTGTGTGATGTCAAACTGACCTTATGTACGGTTTCAAAGATCGTCCAGGAACAGTTCACCGAGTTCTCTTCTCTTTATTGGTATTAGTCACCGTCAAAGGCATAAAAGCATGGTGCTGAAGGCCCACTATTAATGCACCCAAATGGCTGAAGTACCCAAACTTTAGTATCTATTAAAATGTGTTCATTAGGTCTCCTCCTAGTTCTCTTTCAGGACTCTTCCCCTGACTCTAAATCTTACAGTATGTGCCGTTTGTATCTTTCATTAAACAATATTATCACTAATTGAATCTTCTTTAGGTTTATCGTTTCACTGTGTACAGATGAGGAGTGGGTTGATGGTCAAAGATGTTGCCCTTCTAGATTCTCTGGGTTTTCTGTCTTTGTAAATCTGGATCCTCAATCTTGGCTTACCCTGGATTGGTCAGGACCTAAGAAAAACTGGCTTATGCATCCCAAATTCACGTGAATCTGATTTGTATCAGAAAATCAGTTTAATCATTTACAGTGAGAAATGTAGAGGCCAAGTGGGGTGATATTTATGTTGACCAGTTTGTGAGTTTTCTTCCCACCAAGGAAACCAAACAAAGACTAGAAGTCTGTTGCTGTGTAAATTATTGGTACGAGGGAGGGGGTCTCAGAGAGATGTATTTATAAATTGATCTGCCTAGAATTCCCTGATTCCCTTTAACAGTGTCTATTCCTCTAAAGGTCCAGTTCACACCTTACCTATTCTGTGAAACTTCTTCTACCCCTGGGCGCTTGTGAAAAATTAATCACTCACCCAGCCATCTTACCATAACTTTTATACCTATTATAGCACCAATCACTCGTATTCTAGTAGTTCTTGAGGTACCTGTCTCCCCTGCTGTTTAGATAGTTGGGACAGGGAGAGGGTCCCCGTCCACTTTTGTTTCCTCAATGCCTAGCACATAAGTACTCAGTGCAGAGTTGCTAAATGAATGAAGGAATGAGTGAATGAATGAAGTTCTTTCTCCATCTACCTTAGTGACCTTCTATATCAGGTTTTATTAAATGGATGTAGATAGATATTAAGAGCAATTGTATATCTGTGTGTGTGTGTGTGTGTGTGTGTGTGTGTGTGTGTGTGTGTGAGAGAGAGAGAGAGAGAGAGAGAGAAGAATGAATCCTATCCCCTAACGGGGAGAGACCTATCCAAACATTATACCATGGGGAACCCATAACAGCCAGTCTTATTCAATACTTAATGCTTTACGTTTTCTCACAGACTGATCTACTCATTTGATCCTTCTGTTATTCTCTGGCCTCATCTTAGGCCCTGGCTTATGTATGCTTTAGCCTGCTTCCTTGTTTTATTGAACAATTTGACCCCCTCCACAAGCATATTGATTTGGACTCTCCTGACTCACCCTTTACCCATACTGCTCTCCTGTGCTGATCCTTTAGATCCCTACTTCTCAAAGGACTAACAGCATTAACATCACCTGTGAACCTGTTAGAACTATAGACCCTCAGGCGCCAGAACTACTGAATCAAAATTGGAATTCTAACAAGACTCACAAGTGATTTGTGTACACATTAGAGTTGGAGAAGCTCTGCTTTACATCTTTATGATGACCGCTGCTCGTGGCTCACGGTTTTCCTTTCTATCTGGTCTGCTGTTATCCTTAAGATATCAATACCCGTTGTATTAGTTATCTATGACTGCATATAAAATCATCCCAACTTACTGGCTTAAAATAACAGACATTTACTATCTCACAGTTTCTGTGCATCAGGAATCTGGGTAAGACTTATCTGGATCTTGTAGCTCAGGGTCTCTCATAAGGCTGCAATCGAGGTGTCAGCTGGCGCTGTAGTCATCTAAGGCTGGGCTGGGGAGGAGCCGCTCCAAGCTCACTCGTGTGACTTGTGGTGGGCCTCGTGTCTTCACGGGCTGTTACTTGCCTGGTTGGTCTCTCCATCGGGCAGCTCACAATATGGCTTCATAGAACGAACAAGTGAAAAAGTAAGAAAGGGGAGGCAAGATGGAAGCCAGAGTCTTTCTGTCATCTCAGGAGTGACAGTCCATTATTTTTGCCTCATTTTATTTGTTAGACGTAAGTCACTAAATCCAATCTACACTCAAGGGGAGGGATTACACAAGGGTGCAAGTAGCAGGAGGATCTTTGGGGGCGATCTTAGAGGCTGCCTACTACATCCAAGTGCATTTTCCTCTAATAACTTGGCTGACCAGTTTCTTTCTTTTTTTAAAAAAATTATTTATTTATTTATTTATTTTGGCTGCGTTGGGTGTTAGTTGCAGCATGTGGGATCTTTCTGTTGCGGCGCACGGGCTCTTTGTTGCAGTGTGCAGGCTTCTCTCTAGTTGTGGCACGTGGGCTCCAGAGCAAGCGAGCTCAGTAGTTGTGGTGTGCAGTTGCCCCGCGGCACGTGGGATCTTAGTTCCCTGACCAGGGATCAAACCAGCGTCCTCTGCATTGCAAGACGGATTCTTAACCACTGGACCACCAGGGAAGTCCCTTGGCTGACTTGTTTCTACTTCAGTCATGAATTGGTATGGCCATACCTGGGACCTCAACACCACTTGGAATTTTGTTCTTCAAACGTTCACCCTCTCTGCTTTCTGTCATGACTACGACTTGTCATTCCCTCTACTTGTCCCACAACTCCACTCACAGCAGACATGACTTCCTAGCCTTTTCATCCCTTCTTGTGCTAGTCTATTAATATCCTTTCTGTCTTACTCAAAGCCCCACACAGGGTGTTTCCTATGAGCGGCTAGTTATGTACGGGCTTATTAAAAACCTAGGAACACCTACACTCACCTATTTGATTGTGGGATTGTCACCTTCCCTTCCTCCACTTTAGGAAAGATCTAGCATTCTCTGGTTTTTCTTCCATTTGCAGGTTGATGAGCATGCCTCAAGGAAATTATAAAATCATGCCGACTGGGTGCACTATAAATAGATGCTATCTAACTTCATCTGGGTAATACCTCTCCTCAGAAGTGCATCCCTACAGAATTTACCCAGCAGCATTTCCAGAACTTTCTCATTCTCCTCAAGTTCCCAAACCTACCTTCACTATTCTTAGTCTACCTTTAGCTTTCCTCCAGTGGAAGGCCATTCCCCACTTTGGCTATCTCCACTTGAGAATGTTCTCATCTCTTCACTCATTATTTTTTTCTCCCTCTTGTCTCCGAGGAATAGGTGTTGATCTTCCTTTCTGGGTCTAAACTCTTCACGTGTCCTTATATTCCATCCTATCCCACTTCTTCTTTGGCTTTGCTCCATCTGTTCCTCTCTCTCTCTCTGTATTGCCTCCTTCCCTTTAGCTTACAAACATGTCCACAGAAAAAGCAACCTGGGCTCAGTTATTGCCTCAAGCTACTACTTCATCACTTTCTTCTTACCACTAAGTTTATTTTAATTTTCAAACATACAGAAAAGTAGAATACCATAATAGGTACCTATATTCTTGCACCCAGATTTAACAATTGACCATATTTGCTTCATCTTTCTTCTCCTGAAATATTAAATCAAATGATAGACATCTTGACATTTTACCCCTAAAAACTTTAGAATGCATCTCTTAAAAATATCATCATCACAATTAGCAAAACTAATAATAAAGCCTTCATTTTATATAACACATCATATTTAAATTTTCCCAGTGATCTCAAAATATGTGTTTTACAGCTGTCTTTTTCAAGTAAAATTCAATTAAAGACCATGCATTGCTTAGGATGGCTTAATACTCTTTTGATTTCAACAGTGCTTCCCACCCTCTTTTTTTTTTTTTTAATTTTATTATTTATTTTTTTAATTTTTGGCTGTGTTGGGTCTTCGTTTCTGTGCGAGGGCTTTCTCCAGTTGCGGCAAGCGGGGGCCACTCTTCATCGCGGTGCGCGGGCCTCTCACTATCGTGGCCTCTCTTGTTGCGGAGCACAGGCTCCAGACGCGCAGGCTCAGTAGTTGTGGCTCACGGGCCTAGTTTGCTCCGCGGCATGTGGGATCCTCCCAGACCAGGGCTCGAACCCGTGTCCCCTGCATTGGCAGGCAGATTCTCAACCACTGTGCCACCAGGGAAGACCCCCCACCCTCTTTTTATGTCATTGAGTTGTTGAAGAGACTGGGCCCGTTGTCCCTATTTAATGTCCCACTTTCTGGATTTGTCTGACTGTTTATTTTTTGGTGTCATTAGAGGTTCATCTACCCCTGTATTTTCTGTAAAATGGAGGTGAGATATAAAGGCTGATTTCAAGTTAAATATTTTTGTTGGGAATATTCGTAGTTGGTGCTGTGTGCTTTCTATTGCATCACATTTTATGCACATCACTTCTAACTGTCTCACTTTTAGTGATGCTAACGTTAATTACTGAGTTAAGGAGGCAACAGCCAGATCTTCCCACTGTTAAGTTATGATACACTTTTTTTCCATTGCAATCAGTAAATAACCAATGCCTGGAGTGATACTTTGGCCCCATGTAATGCCAAGAAGTTTTTAAGACTCTCATATTGCTGCCTTTTACCCTATTCCCTAATTCTTCTTCCCCCCGCCACCGAACGAAACTCTTCTGTAGGAGGTCACTAGTGACTTCCTTACCACGAAAACCAAGAGCCTTTGGCTTTTCATGAAGGTGGTGCCGAAAGCAAAGAAGGAAGTCCCTGCTCTTTACCCTCCTAAAGCCAAAGGCTTTGAAGGCGAGGAAGGCAGTATGAAAGGCATCCACAGCCACAATAAAAGAGAAGAAAGGAATGTCATCCAACTTCCAACAGCCTAAGACACTGCAGCTCAGAAAGCAGCCCAAATATCCTCAGATGAGCACACCCAGGAGAAACAAGCTTGACCATTGTGCCATCATCAAGGTCACCCTGACCACTGAGTCAGCCATAAAGAAGATAGAAGATAACACACACTTGTGTTCATTGTGGATGTCAAGGTCAACAAGCACCAGATCAAACAGGCTGTGAAGAAGCTCTATGACACTGATGTGGCCAAGGTCAACACTCTCATCAGGCCTAAAGGAAAGAAGAAGGCATATGTTCCACTGGCTCCTGACTGTGGTGCCTTGAATAGTGCCAACAAAATTGGGATCATCTAAACTGAGTCCAGATGGCTAATTCTAAATATATCTTTTCACCCATATTTAAAAGATAAAGAATAAAAAACAAAACCAAGAGACTCTGTTCATCTTCCTTGAGCTTTCTGAAATATTTTATATTATTACACCTTTTTTAAGAATGTCTTTTCCCCTTTCTTCCATAAAGTTTCCTATTTCAAGTACCTCTCCCTCTAACTGCTTATTTACATCTTTATTGAATGCTTTCATTGGACTGTAAAGACGGTCATAGTTCTGCTCTTTGTCTTCAACTTGGTCTCTCCACTGTCCACTTTAGTAATCTTACCCACGTTCACAGCTCAAGCAGATTGCTAAAAAAATGTGTACCTCTAGCTTGACATCCTATAGATTTTTTTTTTTTTTAATAGGGAGCATTTTCTTTTTTCAAATTTTTATTTATTTATTTTATTTATGGCTGTGTTGGGTCTTCGCTTCCGTGCGAGGGCCTTCTCCAGCTGTGGCAAGCGGGGGCCACTCTTCATCGCGGTGCGCGGGCCTCTCACTATCGCGGCCTCTCCTGTTGCGGAGCACAGGCTCCAGACGCGCAGGCTCAGTAATTGTGGCTCACGGGCCCAGTTGCTCCGTGGCATGTGGGATCCTCCCAGACCAGGACTCGAACCCGTGTGCCCTGCATTGGCAGGCAGATTCTCAACCACTGCACCACCAGGGAAGCCCTCCTATAGATTTTTGACATTTCCATCTGGAGTCCCATCAGGTATAACTTAAACTCAACCAGCATAAAAGAGAAGTCATCTTTCTCTGTACTTCCATCCTCCCAATATAGGAGTTTTGATTATTTCAATGTTCATGTTTACATTGTTATGTTCATGTAAATATTGTTCACTGCTGAGACACAGTGTATTTTAATCACACTTACTTTTATATAATAATAACTATAATAAAAATTACCTTATTTTAAAAAAATTTTTTTTTTTTTTTGGCTGCGTTGGGGCTTCGTTGCTGCACGCGGGCTTTCTCTAGTTGGCTGTAAGTGGGGACTACTCTTCGTTGAGGTGCTCAGGCTTCTCACTGCAGTGGCTTCTCTTGTTGAGGAGCAGGGGCTCTAGGCGCATGGGCTTCAGTAGTTGTGGCACGTGGGCTCAGTTGTTGCGGTTCGTGGGCTCTAGATCACTGGCTCAGTAGTTGTGGCGCACAGGCTTAGTTGCTCTGCAGCATGTGGGATCTTCCTGGACCAGGGGTCGAACCAGTATCCCCTTCATTGGCAGGAGGATTCTTAACCAATGGACCACCAGGGAATTCCCATGAAATAGTTAACATAATCTCTTTTTCTTAATAAACATATTTGCTTTCAGACACCCTTTTCCAAGCTAATCTGCATTATTACTGCCAGTTTATTTCTCCATAACATTTTTGACCAAATTATTCCCATGTCAAAACCTGTTAATTGAAGTTAAAACTCCTTAGCATCCCTTTCAAATTCTTCGATATACAGTTTCAACCTTCCTTTTTACCCTTCTCTCCCTATTTTTCCCTACATTTGTGCTGTCTTTCAATCCACCCCTGTTGGATGCCCTTTTCTGAACCTCCCTTATGTTCTCTACCATCATGAGTTATTATTATTCATGAGCTTTTCCCCATGTGTGCCCACAGGAACCTTAGCCATTTTCTAAAATATATCTGAACTTCGACTCTCTCCTAGAAATCTCCCTGTCTACCTCAGTCAGAAGCAATCTCTTTCTGGCCTAAGTTCCTGGGATACTTAGTATGATAACATTTTTTTAATGAGCAAATGAATGTGGCACTTCAGCATCAGTATTACCTTTAAAACTAGATTCTAGGGGGAATCCCCCGGCGGTCCAGTGGTTAGGACTCTGCGCTCTCACTTCAGAGGGCCTGGGATCTATACCTGTTGAGGGAACTAGGATCCCACAAGCTGCTCTGGCGCCCCCGCCCAAAAAAAAAACCTATATTCTAAACTCCCAGAGGACAGAGTTCACAACTTATACTTCCTTCTAGTCTCTATAGCACCCAATGTACTATCTGATAAATGAAGGAGTGACCGTTGGAGTGGGTGAAGAGAGGGGGTAAAGAGTGGACAGGGAAATATATTGTAGAATGACAAAGTGGATAAATCAAAAATAACTCCAGGAACTTATTCTGGATTGTCTGGAAATGGGATGACTGGACCACACACCCATCTGTCTCACCAGGAAGAGGAGCTGCACTCAAACCCGACTTCCCATGTGTGCCTGTCAGTTTCCTGTTTGCTCTCAGAACCATCTCCCACCCTTTCCCTGCTCCGTGCTGTATCACAGGGAACTACATTGTCCAGGATGTTACATTTGGCTTTTTGGTTGTTTCAGATAGTTTTCATATTGTTGTTTGGCTATAGTTCACTCACTTTCATTGTTGTACAATATTCCACTGTGTGCACGTACCAAATTTATGTATTTATTCAACTATTAATGGACATTTAAATTTCTCGTTTGGGGCTATTATTAATAATGCTAACATAACGTTCTGTTACATGTGTCTTGTAAAAATATATGTTAGCACTTATTTCTTGGGTTTATATCCAGGACTGGAATTGCTGGGTGAAGGGCATGTGTATATCTAGTATTTACTAGAGATTTCAAATATCCAAAGTTGTTCCAGCAGTGCATGAGAGTTCCTGATGCTCTACTCCTTGCCAAGGCTTGGTATTGTTAGATTTTAAAACTTTTTGCAAATCTGATGGTTATGAAAAGAGAGCTCATTCTGCTTAATTCACTGATTACTAGTGAGGTTGAGTCCCTTTTCTTAGGTTTATTGATTATGTATTTCTTCTTTGAAGTCATTATTCATATCCTTGGCTAGTTTTTCAGTTGGTTTTATGTTTCCTTTGATGTGTAGTAGTACTTTACATATTCTGGATATTACACTTCGTTAGTTATACTGCTTCTCTCAACAAATATTTATTGGGTACTTACTATGCTCAAAGGATACAGCAGTGAACAATACAGACCAAAAAACCACTCTTAGGTCATGAAGCTTACATTCTAGTATAGGGAGAGAAACGATAAACACAATAAATAAGTAAAGCAAAGGTATATTAAATTTTACATACTCTATGATAAATGCTATAGAGAGAAATAAAGCAGGGAAGGGGGTTAGGGAATTCTGGGGAAGGGTTGCAGTTTGAAATAAAGTGGGCAAGGGAATTCCCTGGCAGTCCAGAGGTTGGGACTCTGTGCTTCCACTGCAGGGGAACTAATATTCCGCAAGCGGCATGGTGCAGCAAATTAATTAATTAATTAAATTAAATAGAATAGTGGTCAGGGAAGGCGACTTTTGAGTATAACCCTGAAGGAGGTCAGGAAACAGGCCATAGAGGAGTTTGGGGGAAGAGCATCTTAGATAGAATAGTAAACGCAAAGGCCCTGCAGGTAGAACATAAATGGTGTGTTCAAGGAACGGCAAGGAGACCAGTGTGGCCAAAGCTGAATGAGGAAAATGAGTCATAAGACATGAGATTTTTTTTTTGTTTTGGGTTTTTGTTTTGTTTTGTTTTTTTTGGTAAGAACACATTTAAAAAAAAATTTTATTGGAGTATAGTTGATTTACAATGTTGTATTAGTTTCAGGTGTACAGCAAAGTGAATCAGTTATACATCTACATATGTCCACTCTTCTTTTTTTTTTAGATTCTTTTCCCATATAGACCATTACAGAGTATTGAGTAGAATTCCCTGTGCTATACAGCAAGTTCTTATTAGTTATCTATTTTATGTAGAGTACTGTTTATACGTCAATCCCAATCTCCCAATTTATCCCTCCCTGCCCCCCTTATCCCCGGGTAACCATAAGTTTGTTTTCTACATCTGTGACTCTACTTCTGTTTTGTAAATAAGTTCATTTGTACCCTTTTTTTAGATTCCACATATAAGCAATATCATATGATATTTGTCTTTCTGTGTCTGACTTACTTCACTCAGTATGACAGTCTCTAGACCCACCCATGTTGCTGCAAATGGCATTATTTTGTTCTTTCTTATGGCTGAGTAATATTCCATTGTATATATGTACCACATCTTCTTTATCCATTCCTCTGTTGATGGACATTTAGGTTGCTTCCATGTCTTGCTATTGTAAATAGTGCTGCAATGAACATAGGAGTGCATGTATCTTTTCAAATTATGGTTTTCTCCAGGAATATGCCCAGGAGTGAGATTGCTGGGTCATATGGTAGTTCTATTTTTAGTTTTTTAAGGAACCTCCATACCGTTCTCCAAGACATGAGATTTGAACAGCAAGGTGGAGAATGTATGTGTGCAGAATGTAAAGGATGTTTGTAGACCATTATAAGGACTTGACTTTTACTCTTGGTGAGCTGGGAAGCCTTTTGAGAGAAGGAAAGATTTGAGCAAAGGAGTGACACAATCTGACTTACTGCTTTAAAAGGCCCATTCTGGGAACAAGGGGAGGAGTAAACTGAGTGGCTTTCAGAATAATACAGGTGGGGCTTCCCTGGTGGCGCAGTGGTTAAGAATCCGCCTGCCAATGCAGGAGACATGGGTTCGAGCCCTGGTCCGGGAAGATCTCACATGCCGCGAAGCAACTAAGCCCGTGCACCACAACTACTGAGCCTGTGCTCTAGACCCCACGTGGCACAACTACTGAAGCCCGCGCGCCTAGAGCCCCTGCTCTGCAAGAAGAGAAGCCACCGCAATGAGAAGCCTGCCACTGCAGCGAAGAGTAGCCTCTGCTCACCACAACTAGAGAAAGCCCACGCACAGCAATGAAGACCCAACACAGCCAAAAATTAAAATTAAAATTAAAAAAAAAAAGAATAATTCAGGTGAAAGATAATGGTGGCTTGCGCTAAGGTGATACTGAGGTGGTAAAAAGTGATTAGAGAAAACTAAAAGATAATCCATGAGTAACTATGACCATGTTGAGGTTGGGTAGCATTTGTTGGGTAGTTATTGGTTAATTTTTGTTTTCTTACGCTAGAAGAACTTTCTCTACTAATGTTTAGGAGCTGGGACTCTGGATGGAGAAAACAAAAATGACCAAGACATTGGTGGTGGTTGGTATGGCTATAACAGTAAATACACAAAAATGGTAATGGCTTGGGCTTAGGTGGTCCCACTGAAGTTTGAGAATTTGGATTTATTTTGAGAGTGTAACTAACAAGACTTGTTGATAAATTGGGCATGGAATGTAAGCAAAAGTGAGAAATCAGGAGTTACTTTAGGTTTTTTTTTGTTCTAAAAGGTTAGAGTTTCCATAAGTTGATAGTGAAAAAGCTTCAAGAAGACCAGATTTGGTAGAGAAGATCAGGAGCTCATTTATGGACTATTGAGTTTGAGCTGCCTTTTCGATATTCAGGAGGAGATGCCCAGCTGGCAACTGGATATATGAGCTTGGCATTCAGGAGAATTTAAAGGGAGTTTTATTAGTCACCATTTTTGATGTAATAAACAACTCTGAAATCTCAGTGGATTACAGCAACAAACATTTATTTCTTGCTCTTGTCACATGTGGGTGACAGGTTGATTACAGTTCTGCTCTAGGCTGTGGGCCAGCTATGTGTCTTGTTAGAGTGTATTCTAATTTGGGGCCTAAACTGAATAAACATCCACTGTCCAGCACATGCCATACTCACAGCAAAGGGCAGAATCAAGAGGGGCTAAACTAAGCAATGCAATTCAATTGAAAGCTTCTCTTTGCATGTGGCTATATCACTTGCTTCCATTCCATTCCATTAGCTAAAGAAAGTCACATAGCCCAGCCCTGCATTGGTACAAGGATGTATATTGTGCACAGAAAAGGCATTTCAAGACAAATTCAAACGGTGTGTACGTACAATTCTCATAGAAGGGAGGGAGTAAATAGTTGTAAACCATAATTCAATCTCCCACGATGTGAGTACATTGAAGAGAAGAAATCCAAAGCCAGGTATTCCAATGTTCAGAGGTCAGAAAGATAAGGAAAAACCCACAAAGGAGACTGAGAAGGAGCAAATAGTAAGGTAGGGGGAAAACCAGATTGGAAGTCAAGTAAAGAAAGTGTCTCAAGAAGGTAAGAGGGATTAACTATGTCACATGTTGCTAATAGGTCAAGCAAGGTGAGGACAGATATTGACCATTAGATTTAGTCATGTGGAAATCTTTGGTCATCTTGACAAGAGAATTAATGACATGGTGGGACCAAAACCTGATCAATGCGGATTTAAGAAAGAGTGGGAGGAGAGAAGTTAGAGATAGTGGGTATAGGCAGACTACTCTTTCAAGGACTTTTGCTAAAAGGGGAAGGAAGGAAACAGATGAGTAATTGGAGGGAAAAGTGAGGTCAACAGTAGTCTTTTTTTTTAAGATAGGAGAAATAAAACCATGGTTTCATGATGATAAGAAAGATCCAGTAAAGAGGGGAAAACTGATGATGCCAGAGAGAAAGTAGAGAATTACTGTACTGAACAGGCTAGAGGGGATGGGCTCTAGTGCTCCGTGGAGGACTGGTCTTCATTAGGAGCATATACAGTCTATTCAGAGTAACAGGTGAGAAGGCAGACCATATTGTCACAAGTGCAGGTAGGTGAGTAGATATGATTATGGAAGCATAGGAAAATTCTCTTTTGATTGTTTCTATTTTTCAGCTAAGTAAGATGCAAGTCATCAACTGAGAGTGAAGATAGGGAGAAGTTGTGAGAGGTTTGAAACTTAGAGAAAAGTATGAGTAGTCTAGAGGAATGGGAGATTGAATGCACTAGGGAACAATATCAATTGGTAGTAGAATTAAGGGCCTATTTGAAGTTAGTGATGATTGTGTGGGTATTTTTCTCCCACCACAGTCAGCTGCAGAGGTGTGGGTGCAGAGTGAAATGGAGAATTGGATGTGTCCAGGTAACAAACAGGCAGAAATTTAGATTTAATCAGAATCTGTCAAGTTAAAAAAAAAAAAAGCAAGAGAGACACGTGTATGCAAGGGAAGTTTCATCACAGTGGTTGATCATGTAAGTCAGATAATAATGGAAGTAGAACATGGCACAGATTAGGGATAATAAAATGATGGAAGAATCATGGATTATAGGTCTAGGTATATTTGACAAATTTTTGGAGACAGGAATAAGCTTAAAAAGTAGAAAGTCTTGGTCAGAGTGTGATGCTTAATACTGACACTATGGAGGAGTTGCATTTACGGGTCAATGACAAGATCTAGAGCAGCACTATTTAATAGGACTTCTTCTGATGATGGGGATGTTCTGTATCCACTGTCTAATATGCCACTGGTGGCTACTGGTCACTGGAAATGGGCTGTCTAAGGAAATAAAATTTAAATTTTATTTAAGTTTAATAAATTTAAAATTAAAAGCAACATGAAGCTAGTAGCTACCATATTAGACAGTGCAATTCTAGAGATTATGACCATGTTAGTGAGTAGCTAAAATGGAAGACAATGTTATTGGAGAAGAGGAGGCCAAAAACTTAGAAGCTAGGTTATTGGAAAGACCACATCAGTAAGTGGATATCGAAATCTGCAAGAATGATGGCAAGAATAGTACTGAAGTGACAGTGAACCACCAGCTGAAATCTTCAAGGAAAGATAAGTGTCTCAGGATGGGAGGACAGGTATAACAAAGAGTAAAGTGAGTGCTATAGTCAGATACCATGTTAATCAAAACTGAGGGTTGGGCTTCCCTGGTGGCACAGTGGTTAAGAATCTGGCTGCCAATGCAGGGGACACGGATTTGAGCCCTGGTGCGGGAAGGTCCCACATGCCGTGGAGCAACTAAGCCCGTGCACCACAACTACTGAGCTACTGAGCCTGCGCTCTAGAGCCCGCAAGCCACAACTACTGAGCCCCTGTGCCACAACTACTGAAGCCCACGGCGAAGAGTAGCCCCCGCTCACCGCAACCAGAGGAAAGCCCACGCACAGCAACGAAGACCCAACACAGCCAAAAATAAAATAGATAAATAAAATAAATTAATTAACTAAAAAAAAACCCTGAGGGTTTTAGGGAGGAAGGAAGCAGAAAAGTTTAGAACCAGCAATGCAAGGCAGACACCTACCCCTTGTCTAGGTTCAATGGCATAATATATGCTTTGAAAATATATTCGTCCATTGCAAAAGAGAAGTTTGTGGATTGTCTTATCACTTATTTATTTATTTTAATTAATCAATTTATTTATATTTTATTTTTGGCCGTGTTGGGTCTTTGTTGCTGCCCGCGAGCTTTCTCTACTTGCAGCAAGCAGGGGTTATCACTTATTTATGATGGCTTTTGTTGAATAAAAGTTTTCCTTCTTAAATTTGCAAAATTATTCATCATTTTTATTATTCTCATTTTTATATCTTAACTAAGAAATCCTTCTGGGAATTCCCTGACGGTCTAGTGGTTAGGACTCTGTGCTCTCACTGCTGAGGGCTTGGGTTCAATCCCTGGTGGGGGAACTAAGATCCCACAAGCCGTGCAGTGTGGCCTAAATAAATAAATAAGTAAATAAATAAAAGAAATCCTTCTCTACTCTAAGGTCATAAACATATTATCTTATGTTTTCTTTTGAAAGTTATAGGTTTGCATTTAACATTAAAAATTTTAATTCCTCTTAAGTTTATTTTTATGTATGGTGTGTGATAGAAAACAAATTTTATTTTTTTCTTATAATCTATTGATATTTTCTGAAGCACAGCTGTTGAAGTCTACTGTTTCTTACAGTATTACTGCCATCATATTACTTTCTCTAATAGCTTTTGAAATTAGCTCTTTATCCCAGATGATGTTCATTTTATTATAATGTACATAGTTGGAGATTTATACTGATACATCCTGCATAGTACTCAGTGCATATGTGTGGTCAATTCTACAATTACTTGGTTGTTATTTCTTCAAATATTGTTTCTTCGCCGTTCCCTCCATTCTTCTGGAATTTTTATTGAATGAATTTTTTTTCAATCTGTTTTCCATATTTCCTAATTAACTGCTCTTTCAAAAAATATTTTTATCTCTTTGGTTCCCTGTGCTATTTCTAGATGAATCTCTCAGCACTGTCTTCCAATGCAGTAAAGTCAGTCTTCAACTGTGTCTAGTCTAGAGTTTATCCTGTCTATTAAATTTTTAATGGTCATAAAAATTTATAAATTCTAATAGTCTCTTGTTGCCTCTTTTTTATATCCAGATGTTTTAAATTTTATTTATACTTATTTTCATAAATTCTTATATTAATAGAAGTTATTCCTTTATATCTTTTAGTATCCTAAATATATTTGTTTAAAAATAATTTTCAGACTGACTTATACAATTGGAGTGAGTTCATGCAACAATTGTTTACTTTATGTACTTTTTTCCCTAGTGTTAGTTTTGTTTTCACGTGTTTTGGAATTTAGGTTTTCAGACTCATTTTAAGTAAGAGGGATTTTTGTTTGTTTGTTTTGTTGTTGTTTATTTGTTTGCTTATTTTCTTCTTCTACTTCTGTGCTCACACCTCCTTATCTAGCAGTTTTGTGGCTGCCTCCAGTCAGACTCTGTTCCCTCCATCCAAAATCACGTCCTATATTAACCCTTCAAAGTTCCTGTAATAACTATGGGACATCAGGGATGCTGCAGATCCAGTCACTGAGACAGTGGTCAACTTTGTTCAGTTCGTAGTTGCTGTGTCTTGTCTTTCTACCTCCTCAGGTTCACAGCTCTATATAATGCCATAACCTCAGGAAGAGGGTTGGCATCAGCTTTGTTTTTTAGCCTCTTCTCATAAGTGGGTGAACTGTAGATTTGGAAGAGATGGGGTGCATCAAAGCGTCATCCTGACCAGAAGTCTTCTGATAATTTTATAATTTTATTTTTTTAACATTTAAATCTTTACTTGATCTGGGGTTTATTCTGACATAGTTTTTGAAGTAAGGATCTCCTTTCCTCCAAATAACCATTTATCCCTACCTCATTTATCAAATTATGTATTGAATTGCCAATTTCTGCCACTGCTGCCTTTTAAATAGCCTTCAAATCTGTCTTACTCTTTATCTTCCCATTGGTACTTCCCTAGTTTAGGTCACTCTCATCCTGCCAACTTTCACCTAGATTGCTTCTATAGCCTCCTGACTCTTTCTTGGTCTTCAATCCCTTATACATACTGCAGTCAAAGTGACCTTTGTGTAACACAAAACTGCTCATGTTACTCCCTGCAGAAAGCCTTCCAGTGACCATCCCATTCCCTTAAGGTGAAGTACAAACCATTATATCAGCTTATTTCTATAGCTTCATCTCTCACTATTCATCCTCCTCACCCTCATCTCTACTCTCTACCCTAAGGCCCCTGAATGTACCATGCTCTGCTTCATTTCCAGGCACATGCTGTTCTTTGCCTCTGCTCTACCCCACTATATCTTTGATGACTAACCTCGTCTATCCTGCAGGTTTCACTATGGTGTCACATCTTTCCATAAGCCTTTTGTGATCTTCCTTGAGCCCAGATTAGGGGCTTCTCCTATATGATATTTTCCCAATTATACTTTCCTCATTATAGTACTAGTCATGCAGAATGCAATTTCTTATTTACCTTCCTATTTATTACTCTTCTAGATTATAAGCCAGTTGAGGGAATTTTGTGTTCTTCTGAATCTCTAGCACCTAACATATGGTAAATTTCCACAGATATTTTTCGAATTCATCAGCTACATGGTAGATAGCAGGCACTGTGCTAGGCTATGGAAATACAAGAGAAAACAAGAAAGACAAGATTACTCCCCTCATGTAACTTACACTCTAGTGAGAGAGATAGACAGTGAACCAAACAAATAAACAAAAAAATTGCTGCTTGTGTTAGGAAGACAGTAAACAGTTGCTGTACTAAGGAAGAATAGAGGGCCCTACTTGAATAGGATGGCCAAGGAATTCTGCTTTGAGGAATTGACATTTAAGCTAAGAACTAAAGAATGAGAAGGAGCCAATCATGTGAAAGCCAAAAGAAGGACATTATAAGCAGAAAGAAGAGCAGAGGGGCTTCCCTGGTGGCGCAGTGGTTGAGAATCTGCCTGCCAAGGCAGGGGACACGGGTTCGAGCCCTGGTCTGGGAAGATCCCACATGCCGAGGAGCAACTAGGCCCGTGAGCCACAATTACTGAGCCTGCGCGTCTGGAGCCTGTGCTCGGCAACAAGAGAGGCCGCGATAGTGAAAGGCCCGCGCACCGTGATGAAGAGTGGCCCCCGCTTGCCGCAACTAGAGAAAGCCCTCGCACAGAAACGAAGACCCAACACAGCCATAAATAAACAAACAAACAAACAAACAAACAAACAAACAAACAAATAAACAAATAAATAAATAAATAAATAAATAAATAAAATTAAAAAAAAAAAAAAAGAAGAGCAGATGCAAAAATCCCGAAACAGAAAATCTTGGCGTATTCTAGGAACTTTGGCTGCAGAGGACACTTTGATTGCAGATGTTGTAACTGGTGGGATAAGGTACATGGTATAAAGTTGGAGGTCTCAGGCAGGTGGCAGTCATGCAGGGTCTTTTTGGCCATAGCCAGGGACTTGGATTTGTTCCAACAGGCTGGAAAATCACAGAAGAGTTCTAAAGAGGAGAAATGGCATGCTCCAATTACATTTTAAGAGTTCACTCTGGCTGTGTTGATAATGGAATGCAAGGAGGTTACCATGGAAGTGGAGGGACCAGTTAGAAAGCTACTGCAGTAATCCAGGAGAGGGAGAATGGTGGCCTACACTAGCATAGTCACAAGTGGAGATGGGGAAAAGTGAATGACTTCAAGATGTATTTTGGGGATAGAACAATTTAGACTTGCTGATGGATTGACTATGAAGGACAAGGGAAAGGGAGGAGACTAGAACGATTCCCAGTTTTCTGACTCCAGACTCCAGTGGCTGAGTGAATAAAGTTGCTATTTATAGAAATAGGGACAATGGGGAGGAATGGCTTAGGGAGGACACAAGGAAATCAAACATTCTATTTTGACTATGTTAAGTTTGAAATGTTTGTGAGGTAACAAAGTAGAGATGTCAAATTAGTAGTTTGGATATATTAATCTGGGGCTTGGATGAAAGGTCTAGCTTTGACATACTAATGTAGGTTTCCTCAGCATGAAGCCTTAGGAAATGGATGAGCTCCCCAAAGAACAAAGTCTAGGTGGCGAAGAAGGTGGTATTTAGAAACCAAGAGCTAGAATTCCCTGGAGGTCCAGTGGTTAGGACTCGGTGCTCTCACTGCTGGGGCCGGGCTTGGTCTCTGGTCAGGACACTAAATTCCCTCAAGCCTCGTGGCCAAAAAAAAAGAAACCAAGCACTATATCAGTTACTAGGGGTGTCCCTTCTAGGCAGTCTTACTGGACTGAGCCAGTAATATACATACATTCACACATACATTTACATCTGTGTTTGTTTCTATATCTACCTATATTGAAAATGGTGAGTTCACACTGACATTTCAGTCCATTACCACAGAGCTCACTCTAGCTTTCCTCCTTCCATATTTATACCTCTCTTCTCTCACAGTGAAAAGCTTGACTGTCATTATCCTCAGTATTCTGCTAGTTGGCTTGATCACCCTGTGTGTGGCCAATCTCCTGACACCTTTAGGCTGCCACCTTGACAGAATGCTCCCTTTGTACAGGCCTGGCCTTTGGGCAGTTCTTCTGGTCAGGAAGGAAGGAAAGTTCATTTCCTTTATTGAGGTTCTGCACATGTTTTATTATATATATTCTTTGGTATTTTATTTGTTTGGTTGCTATTTTTAAAACGCACTTTAAAAAAATTACATTTTCTGTTTATTGCTCATATTTGAAAAGGCTACAATATATAGTTTAATTTTTTATATTTGCCAATCTGAGGTTAGAAAGTTTTTATTTCATAGCTTTTATTGATTACTAGTAACACTGAACATTTTTCAAATGTTTATTAGCCATATTAATTTACGTTTCTGTGAATTGTATACATCATTTGCTTCTTCTCTGAGAATCTTTGTGGTTTTTTAAAAATCAACTTTCTTGAGTTCTTTATAAATTCAGGAGAATAATTGCCTGTTTGTTTCAAATATTTTCCAGCTTAATTGGTTGGAATCTTTTAAATTTTCTTTTTTTTTTAATTTACAGAATTGAAAATTTTTATATGGCCTAATTTTTTTTTTTTTTTTTTTTGGTCTGTGTTGGGTCTTCGTTGCTGCGCGCGGGCTTTCTCTAGTTGCGGTGAGCGGGGGCTACTCTTCGTTGCGGTGCGCGGGCTTCTCACTGCAGTGGCTTCTCTTGTTGTGGAGCACGGGCTCTAGGCGCACGGGCTTCAGTAGTCGTGGCACATGGGCTCAGTAGTTGTGGCTTGCGGGCTCTAGAGCACAGACTCAGTAGTTGTGGCACCTGGGCTTAGTTGCTCCGAGGCATGTGGGATCTTCCCAGACCAGGGCTTGAACCCATGTCCCCTGCATTGGCAGGTGGATTCTTAACCACTGTGCCACCAGGGAAGCCCTGGCCTAATATTTTGATTTTTTCCTAGTTATCTTTAAGATTCGAATTTCCTTCCCTCTCCAGAGGTCAGATATTCACCTATACTTTATTTTTGTTAAAGATTTTAAGAAACTTTACATTTTAAGAAATGTTAAATATTTTTGTTAAACATTTTTATTTTTGTTAAATATTTTTAGAAATTTTGTTAAACATTTCTCTACCCATCTGGAACTTACTTTGTTATATTTTTAGCTAGTCTGTAGAAAATTCTAATATTAACAGTATTAATCCTTTACCCATCAGAGTTGTCACCAATATTTTCCCTGGCTTTTTATTTGCCATTTAAATCTTATTTTGATTTTTGACATGTAGAATTGTTCATTTTTTGTTTTTGTTTTTTTTAATTAATTTATTTATTTATTTATTTATCTATTTTTGGCTGTGTTGGGTCTTCATTTCTGTGCAAGGGCTTTCTCCAGTTGCGGCAAGTGGGGGCCACTCTTCATCGCGGTGCACGGGCCTCTCACTATCGCGGCCTCTCTTGTTGCGGAGCACAGGCTCCAGACGCACAGGCTCAGCAATTGTGGCTCACGGGCCTAGTCGCTCCACGGCATGTGGGATCTTCCCAGACCAGGGCTCGAACCCGTGTCCCCTGCATTAGCAGGCAGATTCTCAACCACTGCGCCACCAGGGAAGCCCTGTTCATTTTTTTGTAGTTAGATTTACCTATCTTTACTCTGGTGACTTCTCCTCTTTCTTCTAAGCTTAGAAAGAGACCTCCCCTATGCAGAGATTTAATAAATGTACACTTATATTTTCTTTTTTCTCTTCCTTGCCTTCCTTCTCCCTCTCTCTCTCCTCCTCTTTTTCTTCTCCTTCTTTTTTAGGGTTTGCCTCAAGTCCAGCTTTAAGTAAAATGAGTCACTAAGCAAGCCCCAATCACTTTGGTCTCTTGGGGGTCTTATAGACCCAAAAAAAAAAAAAGAAAAAAAAACCTGTGGGATTGGGATGGATTTCTCTGCAAAACAACTCCCTCCCTTCCCCTCTTACATAAAACACAGCTCAGTGTCAAGCTCCCCAATAAGTGTATGTACATCTGACAATCCATAAACTGCTGAAGTGAAAGGTGGCCTTTAAATACTCTGGATATAAATTTAGCCATTTATACAGAGAGAATGAAAAAAAAAAATGGCCCGATTCTGCTCAGATGCTGCTTGTTTCTCCTTACACCATGGGGTTCTGTTCTGTGTCATTTCCTTTGAAGTCAGAGGGAGCTCTGTGCAAGACGGCAACTCGAACACCGACCTCTATACATGAAGGTGAGAACTGCCATTACGATAAACTACTCGGCGATGTGGTGGAGGGAACATTGCTCTAACGCTCTTGGTGGCTGCCCTGCAGATCCCACTGTCTGTAAGAGCTTTGTTCAACTGGAGCAAACAAGAACGTTTTGAATCTTGACATACAAGGGCTCATTCAGCAGAACATCCCCTGTTATGAGAGGAAGTGCTGGGCAGACATTGCAGTTTTTAGCCAGCGCACTGAGGGCATTTCTCTCACATTCTCTCCATCTGTAAAGAGACTGTTTTCAAGACCCCAAAATGGTTTTCTATAGATTGGAGAGATGTATAGGCATTTTTAGTTGTTTGTACTCACATGTAATGGGGGGCAGACCGCAGTCATATCAAAGTAGCCCGGTCTTTTCAATACGGAAAGCAAGAATTCTTCGCAGATTTTAGCTGAGGGTGTTATTTGGTGAAAAGCACGGCTTGGAGTAGAAACCAATGAGAGAAACTTTGACATGGAGAAGGTATTGGAAATCAAGAATCAGGTACATTTGCTTTCTATCTCAGGAGAATTATTTTGTTAATTAGCCCACAGAGACTTTCCTACCCCTTTCACAATGAGTTATGTACCATTTTTTAGGACTCCAAATCAAATGATGGTTTCAAGTTGTTATTCTATAAGCATTGGAATGAATAGAGGTCAAAGAGCAAATTGCCTAAATTGATGGGTAATTTTTCCACCCATCCCATGCCCTGACTTTGAGAAGTGATACCCCCTTACTGATTCCTTCATCATATCCTTTTGCTCCTGTCTCCAGACCCTTGCTTAAGCTGTAGCATACAGCTTCAAGGCCCCTGACTCCCAAGGACCCCTCTCAGAGCAGAACACCAGCATTTTGTATTTATAATTTCTCCTGTTGGATAGCATTGGAGTGGAGCAGGCATTTTTTACTTACAGTTTTGAATTCTTCTTCATAAAACTTGTATCCACTTCTGCATATAGAATACCCTTTCTTTCCACCGGCCATCAGGTGGTTAGCATGTAGGCAGTATTTAAATCCTTGAGACTGGATAAGATCATTAAGGGAAGAAATGTAAATGGAGAGGAAAGGACTGAGTTCTGGAGCACTCCAAGTTTAAGAAACTGGGAGAAGAGAAAATATATCTGGGAGATCACACTGAAATAATACACAGGGAGGAGCATAATTCTTTGAAATAATTGTTACGTTGTAATATAATAGTTATAAACTATTCTAGTTTGTGAATATGCCTAATTTGTATAAGCAGTCCTCTACCAAAAGCTTCTTTTTTTAAATTATTTATTTATTTATTTATTTATGGCTGTGTTGGGTCTTCGTTTCTGTGCGAGGGCTTTCTCCAGTTGCGGCAAGTGGGGGCCACTCTTCATCCCGGTGCGCAGGCCTCTCACTATCGCGGCCTGTCTTGTTGCGGAGCACAGGCTCCAGAAGAGCAGGCTCAGCAATTGTGGCTCACGGGCCTAGTTGCTCTGCGGCATGTGGGATCTTCCCAGACCAGGGCTCGAACCCGTGTCCCCTGCATTGGCAGGCAGATTCTCAACCACTGCGCCACCAGGGAAGCCCCACCAAAAGCTTCTTAACAGTTACTCCTGCTCTCAGTTTATCCTTACTCCAATCCATTCAACATACTGCTTAGGTTAACTTTGGATTAATTTTAGTTATTTGTGTCTGGATGAAACATAAAAAATTGGGTAAGTACCACATATTACATTTATATGATGAAATACAGTGCAGTTACAATTTTAATAAGAAAATACTTGCAAAATAATGTTGAGTGAATTAAGCATAATCTCAATTTATACACACACACACACACACACACACACACATATAACCAGAAAAAATGCTATAAGTTTATCCATCAAAAGCATAACATATTTCTGAATGGTGGGTTTCCAGGTGACTTTTATTTTATTTTTATGCTTTTCTGTGTTTTGCAAATTTCCTTCATGAAAAAAAAGTAATCGTGTACTTTAATTTTGTGGCTTCACAGTCAGGAAAACAGCTTTGATTTTTTTTAATTGAATAAATTTGATGTGTAAGTTTAAGGTGTACAGCATGTTACTTTGATACATTTATATATTATAATATGATTGCCAGTGTAGTGATATTTATCACATTACTTAATTACAGTGCAATAGCATTGTCTATATTCATTATACTGTGTGTTAGATCTCTGTGGCTCAATTACTACTTGTTGCAAATTTGTACCCTAAAACATCATCACTCTTATCCTACCCCCAGCCCCTGGTACACAGTTTTTTACTCTGTTTTTTACAGGTTTAACTTTTTTTTTTGGCTGTGCTGTGCAGCTTGCGGGATTTTAGTTCCCTGACGAGGGATTGAACCCCGGGCCCACAGCAGTGAAAATGCTGAGTCCTAACCACTGGACCACCAGGGAATTCCGAGGTTGAACTTATTTAGATTCCATTTATAAGTGATATCATCCAGTACTTGTCTTTCTCTGACTTATCATGCTTAGCATAAAGTGTGCATGGTTTGTCCATGTTGTTGCCAATGGGAAGATATCTTCCTTTCTCATGGCTGAATAATATTCCATTGTGTATCTATACCACCTCTTTTTTTCATCCATTCATTCATTAATGGACATTTGGGTTGTTTTCATGTCTTGGCTATTGTGAATAATGCTGTGATAAACATGGGAGTGCATACCTTGTTGAAATCCTGTTTTCATTTCCTTTGGGTATATACCCAGAAATGGAATTACAGCTTTGATTCTTTATTGCCTAAAAAGATAATATTCAAGTATCTTAATTTAGTAGTCAGACCCTTCAGACGAGAGGCCCAACCTACTTACCCAAACTCTTTTTTTCGGTTAAAAGGTCAAGGTCTTCCGGATGTGCTCTTTACTTTCCTACCTCTATACTTTTTTGAGAGCTGAGATCCTTTTTATTTCCCTCCTTTTCCTATAATTTCTACAAGTCCTTTAAGATACTATTTAAGTTCTGCCTCTTACTTGGTCCCAAGACCATTAATGATGGAAGAGGCTTCAAAGATTAGTGGCTATGTTATTTAGCATTTACCACAGGATGCTTGGCATTATTATGGTTCTATGAGTCCATAACTTATCTCCCCAACTGGCATTTTGATTCTTAGAGGACAGGTTCTGTGACTTAGAGTTCTTGGTATCCCCTGACACCCCTGTGTCTTGTTCACAGTAAATGTGCAATAAGCATTTGCAATAGTTTAGATCCAAGGTTATTTCAAATATATACATATGTATATATACACATATATTAATATGTATACAAATATATACATATACATTTTAAAATTTGAAATAACTGGATATCTCTCTTTGCATATATGTTTGTATCCTCAGAATGCATTGAGCTTATTCAACAGTTAATTTACTATAAGGGAAACATTTTAAATACTTGTAGTTTTAAACTATTGCTTAAGCATTCTTTCTTCCCTCACAGAAGGTCACTCGTCTTCTCTTCAGGGAATGTTTCCTTCTTACTGTCTACTGAAGTACAGTGTAGCTTTACTTTTCTTCTTAATTCCCTGGTCCCAAATATAATCTCCACATGTGCTCTATCTTTGTAGGTGAAATACGTCCTGCCTCAGTGATATCCAGCCCCGAATGAATTTCCGTTGGTTTAGAGAGCAACTTGAGGATTCTACATTTTGGCACCATTCAATTTCCTTGGCATCTCTCCATAGTCACCATTTAGAAAACTCCTGGTCGGCAGGATTTCAATCCATCATACGCTCTGTGGAGATTAAAAAAGGATTGAATTACATTGGCTTGAAAATGTGATGGAAGATGAAATTTGCTTTACAAAGAAAGGAAGATTTTGAAACTCAAATTGTTCTAATAGGACCCTTATACAGAGATCGTTCTTGAAGTAAAATGGCATATATGTTGAAAGTTCCTTTTTACTTAGGTTGCCACTATGTAAATATCACAATTTTTAAAATCACTCACACAAATAGAGAAAGTTGCAAAACAATATGATTATATTTATGGTCTTAAAAATATGGGAGTATAGGGCTTCCCTGGTGGCGCAGTGGTTGGGAGTCTGCCTGCCAGTGCGGGGGACGCGGGTTCGAGCCCTGGTCTGGGAGGATCCCACATGCCGCGGAGCGGCTGGGCCCGTGAGCCACAACTACTGAGCCTGCGCATCTGGAGCTGGTGCTCCGCAGCAAGAGAGGCCGCGACAGTGAGAGGCCCGCGCACCGCGATGAAGAGTGGTCCCTGCTTGCCGCAGCTAGAGAAAGCCCTTGCACGGAAACGAAGACCCAGCACAGACAAAAATAAATAAATAAATAATAAAAATAAAGGAATTCCTTTAAAAAAAAATATGGGAGTATATATAATTATAAAGCAAGCTTGGATTAAGATATTAAGAAAAGTCCTAAGCGCTGAAGAGCTTATGATGCATATGAAATAATATCCTATTATTTACTTTAAGATTAAAACCATCTTAAAATTAAATAAATGTAAAGGAAGTCCCGACAAGTTCTGATTTTTTGTATCTATGCATTTGTAAAGACATCAAATTCTTTACAAAAATTCTTTTTGCGGTTCTGGTTTGCTGGTGCCTTAAGTACATACTTCATCTGCCTCTTGGGTAATTCTGTTTATATAAATGTAAATGCACAAAAATAGGTCTGGAAAGGAGCATGCCAAATCATTAACAGTGGTTACACCTGAGGAGAGGAGTGGGCTGGGGAATGGGGAGCATTGTATTTTTTCATTTTACTCTATTTTTTTCCCCTAATCATCTATAGTCATTTACTTCATGCACAGTCATTAAAAACAAACAAATGAACACACTACGAGAGTAAAACGCCTCACCTTTTTTTTTCTATCAAAATTTCATATTAAGATGCTTATATTTGATAAATGTGAATGTAATCTAGAGGGCAGCTGAAATCATCCTCCAAGTTGAGTGTATTGATTTTTCTTTCTCTTTCATCCAATAACATGGTTAGACAGCTGCTCACTATTAGTTGTTTGTTTTTTGGTTTTTTTTCCAGATATTGGTGCTAGTCATCGTCACCACTGACATCCACTGAGTTCTTCCAGTCTGCCAAGCACTTGTACAGAGCGCTCCCTGTATTAATTTGTTGAACTCCCACAATAATCCTGTGAGGTAGGTATTATTACTACTGTCATTTTACCGTTGAAGAAATAGAGGCTGGTGAGGTTTAACTATCTTGTACAAGCTGGGTCACACAGCTAGCAAGTGATGGAACTGAGCTATGTCTCTGGCCATCTGACTTCAGATTCTGCATAGGAAAGAGGAAGGGAGTGGAACTAGTTCGTGGTTTAAGGTTTTTACTTTATTTCATAGTTGGCATATACACTTTTGTCTAATTGGGAGGTGACTAAAGACATCTGGGTCTGGTTGATGTGTTGGTTGAAAATTACTATTATTATGAGGATGATTATTATAGTATTTAGTAATTATGCAGAGCTTTATCCTTCAAAGAGCTGTGCTTTATAATCATTTATTAGCTATGTCTCACAACGTGTCTACAATGTAAAGATGCACTTATCATGCATTTTTGCAGATGGAGAAACTGAGGCAGAGTAAGATAGGCTATATCTTCATAAGGAAGTGTGAAGGTAGTATGCAACTCAAATTCCTGAGACTCCATTCATGGTTCTTTCTCAACTGACTCAAGGATAATCGTGGAATCTTAGCTCAGGTTCTCTAGGAATCAGACCCTGAAACAAGGATGTGAATGAAAATGGTTTGTTTGGGAATTGCAGCTAACATCCTTAAGGAAATGGGATAGTTGTAAAGGAAGTAAAGGCAGTCAATAAAGAGTATGCTGTTGATTTACAATGTTGTGTTAGTTTCAGGTGTACAGCAAAGTGAATCAGTTATACATATACATATATCCATTCTTTTTCAGATTCTTTTCCCATATAGGTTATTACAGAATATTGTAAATCAACCTTATTTCAATAAAAATTAAAAAAAAAAAATTCCTGAGACTTGCTAAACAGCTCATTTTGGACAACAACAGAAGTTTAATTCTTTAAAACTCCTAAAGGAAAATGTAAGTTCCAAAATTTTTTCCCATTTTTAATTAAAAATTAAATGTAAAATATGCTGATGACATATTTGAATGTTGATGGAATGTTGATCGCCATTCCTCTATTTTTGAGCTTTTACTGCATTTGTGTCAATGTGACATTTTTGCTCAAATTCAACCTTGCTATCTCCCATTTCTCCACACAAGCATAATTTGACTACAGATATTGGTTTCCACTGTCAATATTATATTGCTTCAAAGTGCTTCCATTGTCTTTAAAAGATGCCTTTTGTTCACCAAATGCATAAGACTCTTCATGATAATTAGCAATAAAAACAAACTCTGTGAAAGAATTATATTGGAATTAAAGGAAGTCTTAGACGTCTGGCAGTTTGTACACTTCAAAACTGAAGATTATAAACATGTCAGTATGACTTGGGTTGGGAGGGGGAGAGAGATGAGAAGGATCTGTGTGGGTTTAATATAGCAGCCTATAAAAGGCTTGGAAGAGATACATGCACTCTTCTATAAATCTGGTAGTCTCTTTGAGTTGGGAGGCAGTCATGGCCATAGCACATGGGAAAGGCTCAATAAATATTAATTTAGTGGTTAAGACCATGTCTCTGGAGACAGACTGCCTGGGTTCTAATCCTGGCTCCATTACTTGCTTGCTACCTGAACTAGCTGTGCTTGTGTTTCTCCATCCAGGAAAAAAAAAATCACAATCCATAAAGTTAGTTTATCATGAAGCTTATTCAACTGTTTGTTATTATTTGTCGTTTCTGTTTCCAAGGCAGTTGACAAATAACATTAGCTACAATGCCTGTAAAATGTTGGTGGTAATCATATTTATAATTTGATGTCTGCACTTGCTTGGCTTGTTTAGAAATGGTACAAGATGGTACCTCACAATTTTCTACCTCAGAAAAACAATTTAAAATTACCTCAGAATACACTGAAATAAATCATTAAGAACACATGTAAAATCTACAAGGCAAAATTCTATACTTGTTTCTCTAAAACATCCGTATGATCCCACACACCAGTGGCCCCAAACTCAGCGCCTGACATGAAGATTTCACACATGAGTGGAGCCAACTCATTGTACTACTTGAATGGAGAGCTGCACCTGAGCTAAAGACGCCAACACCTTGTGGGATGCACGCCCAGTTTGCCAGTGTCTAAATTTTCAAGAGATGCCAGAAATTGGGATTTTTATTTTATGTGACATTTCTCATTTTAAAATTTTTGGCTCAGTTTATTTCTTGGTACAGAACTCTGTGGGTCAAACAGCACATTTGAGGCCATTTGTCAAATCTCTGCCAACTATACTAGTACATATCTACAAGTACACCGTGCTGTTATTCAAATTAGCAAGTGTTTTTTAAGCACTTGTGCCAAGACATGAATAAAAGGTAAGGAAGACAAAATATGACAAAGCCTTCATGAAACTCACAAGTCTAGTGGGGAGATAGGCAATAATGTCACAGAAGAGAGTGAAAAATGCCATAGTAGAGTGTGGAACCCAGGACTTAAGCCTGGTGATTTAAGTATTTGATCAGTCCTACATTAAAACAAACAAAAAACACAAAGAACCCCATTATTTGAAAGGTTGGCAAACTAATGGACACCCAAGTAGATGGTTCTTTTGTTTAACAAAACACCTTAATGGATTTTTGGGGCGGGAGCTATGCATAGACAGGGCTATAGCCTTGCACAGTTCCAGGGGGACCATTCCTATTGTCGCCTGTGCAATTGGCACCCCCTCGAGCACCATTCAGGTTGTATTCTTTGTGAATGGTACCCCCTGGAACTGTGCAACTTGGCGACTCTGTCAACAAAGATAGGCCTGGAGTCTGGTCTGAGAGGAGGATTGAGAGCTAAATCCTTCTACATAATAAAGTGGGAGGAATTTTAAGTCTTTGCCTAGTGGGTGGAGGCAGGAGGGTGGAGGGGTGCTTGTTATGGGGAGAAGAAAGGGTTTGGAGAAAAGATCTCTAGGATGTGGATGGGCCAGCAATTTGGCAACCACCTGGAGCCTATGAACCTGTTGAGAGATTTCTTGTAATTTTTAAGAGAAACACATATAATCCTCTGTCATCCTCTTTAACCTCCAGTAGATACTGACAAATTAAGTCAAAAGGCTTTTTCTTTGGCATCAGCTATAGTTTTTGAACCTCTTATGTATGAATCAGGAGATAACCAGGAAAGATTCAATGCTCAGGCTCACATAGTAACACTTGGCTAAACATATTAATATTATAATAACTTGTCTTTTTACTGTTTTTCTTCAAAAACTCAGAGCACTTACACTTTTATTTCTTCATTTGTTCTAACATTCCAGTGTGGGAGGGGCAGATTTATGATAACATTATTTATAGATGGAGAAATTGACATAGAGATTAAATTGCTTACCAAATGTTGCATAGTTGGGGTGGTGAAGCCCACAGTGGAATTTGGTTCTCCAAGCTCCTGCTATGAGGTGGAGCGATCATGAGTTTTGGAATTAGAGGGATCCTTGTTTGAACAACCCTGATTTCTGCCCCTTAATAAGAATGTGGCCTTAAGTCAATTACTTCACCTAAGCCTCAGTTTTTCTCTTCTGTACAATTAAGGCCATGAAACCTCATGGTAGTGCAGTGAAGATCAATTTAGAAAATGCACGTTAAGCCCTGGCACAGAGAAGTTCCCAAGTGAGATTAGTTCCACCCCCTAGCCAGTATTATCTGGTTAAATTTCAGTACAAATTGAAAGTAATCAAAACAGAATTCTCCATTAATTTTTTTTCTAGCCTCCTCTCCCACTGAGAGCAAAACATGAATAAAAATGCTTCAATACATCATTTAATTCATTGGGAAGAACTTTTGCTTCAGTAGAGTTATTTCTGTTGGGGATAATTAGAAAAAAAAAAAGAGGGTTATGTGGAAGACAAGATAGTAGAGTGCAGAGGTTCTAAAACTGGAGAATGTTTTAGAATCACTAGGAAGGCCTGTCTGAACACAGATGGCAGGACCCCACGCCAGACTTTCCGATTCACAAGTTCTGGAGTGAGGCCTAATAATTCGCATTTGTAACAAGTTCAAAGATGATGTTGATGATACTAGCCCAGGGACTACACCTCGGGGAAGCACCAGTATGGTCAAGTGAAATTCTGGGGGTGAGGTCCAGCGCTCTGTGTTTTAACATGACCTTCAGGTGATTCTGATGCACTCTCGAGATTGAGAACCTTTGGCACAGCGGCGAGGAGCAGCTGAGGAGAAAGACTCACATTCAAATCCTGGCGGCACCACTTACTAGTTAGATGACCAGATTCCGTGACCAACCTTTAGCATGCCTGCGTCCAGCAGGGGAGCCTGACAATGTCTGTGATTCAGGATTCCCTCTCACTATCCCTCTAAGCCCTTGGTGGAAAGAGAAGTTAGTGAGTCCTGCCAACCCAGGCTCTGTTTTTTTACTTCTTCACACTCCAAGGCACGAAAGGCTGGTAAATTTGGGTATTACAGAAGTATTTACAAACACTTCTGTGATCACACACACAAAAATAACACAGTGCTGTAACAAAAGCCAAAAGCAAAGGCATTGTTTGCATCTTAAATTTGTAATAACGGGTTCTGAACTATTTCTATTTCCCCTGCCTTGCTTAGTAGACAATTTTGAAAAAATCTTCCTCTTCCTCCCCCTCAGTTTTTAGAGGTGTTTTGCAGATAGTATGCATGCTAAACACCCCCATACGGCCCCCCCCCCCCCAAAATCTGGACTCAGATACAGAAACTATCTCAGATGTCCGGTGCCTTCCTGATTTTGTGGCTGAGGAATCCCTTTTTCTTTTTCCCCCTCCTTTCCCTGCCTGGCGTCTGACTATGGGTCCTCAAACTGTCTCAGCTCACAGCGTCACAAGTATCCAGGCTGGCCCCAGGACATTCTTTGTCTCACCTACCTTCATTTTTCCCATTGCAAAAACCTCTACTCTTTCTTTATTTCCTTAACTAACCTTTTCTATTGCCTATTGCTAACCCATAGTTTTTCAAATTACCCCCTGCTAGAGTGACTCCACTGGAGGAAAAACTGTTCCTGTTAATGATGAGGCATGAGAATTGTTGATTTTTACCCAGTCATACGTTGGTACTAGGTACACCACTGTTTATCAAGCATTTTTATTTTGAATTCCCGTAACAATCCAGAGATGATTATATACGTGCATACACACAAACACACATCAAATATATCAAATATATTACAAATGAGGAAACAGGCTTGGAGAGGTCAAGCAACTTGCCCAGGCTGAAAAAGTAAAAGTATTAAATAACAGGATCCAGGCAGTAAGATTCCAGAGTCTCCCAGCTCTTGGCCTCAAGTGATGATGGAATATAGGAATATAATTTGGTTCCTGCCCTTGAAGAACTTAAAAATCGTGTTAGGGATAAGTGAAATTTATACACACAACATGAGTTAAAATAAAATCAAGAACCGAAGTTTGTGGTGTTGGGTTTGGTTTCCTCCTCTGCAAGACGTAGATAATAGCACCAACCTCAAGGGATTTGAGGACGATTAGCTGAGTGAAGCACCGAAGCGCTTAATACAGTGTGTATCACGCAGTTAGCGGTCAATAAATGTTAACTATCATTATTTTTAAAGGAGGTAGATTGGAGTGGTAAGAATACTGGAGAGAGTCGGAGGGCGGGTGTAGGCGCTGGATCCTTGCACCTAAATTTTCTGAGCCCCGGTTTCCTCCTCTGTACAATCAGGTGGCCTGAGTGGAACACGTCGAAGAGTTGTAAAGGATACAGCCGGAGTTTGGGGAAACGAGGGGCCAAGGGGCAGAAAGGGTTAGCGACCAGCCCGGGGGCGGACTTGCGGGAGCCCTCGGAGAGGCCCCGCCCCGCTCCGCCCCGCCTCGGAGGCCCTGGCAGCTCCAGCCCGGGAGCAGTTCCGGTGCCAAAACCCTTCCCTCCCCCGCTCCCCCGGAAGTGCTTTTCCAGGGTTCGGGCCGGAGAGAGGCCTTGTAGGTACAGACGCTGAGGCTCGGTCGGCTCCGAGGAGGGGCTCCTGCCCGGGTGGGAGTCCGGGGTTCCGCGCCCGCCAACCCGCGCCTTGCCCCCTCCCAGCTCCCGGGCCGACGGTGAGTGGCCGGCGGAGTGAACTGTGACGGCCGCGGGCCGCGTCGGGGCTGGCGCTCTCGGGCCCCCGCTGCCCGCTCCGGGCTGCGGGCTGGGCTGTCGGGGTTCGAGAAAGGGGGTTGTCGACCGCCGCGGTCTTCGCCCAGCCCGCGGGGCGGGAAGGAGCGGGCGGTGGGGCCGTGGGATGGGCGGGGCGGAGCCGGGGAGGGGGTTCCAGGAGCTGTTGTTGCTGTTGGGACTTGAAAGTAAGAATGGGCTGGGCCTCCGTCCATCCAACCCCCTTATTTCTGCTCCCCCAGATCGTCGCGCTGCCTCTCGGATTTGGTTTTCTCTGTCCGACCCGGGTCTGGGAATCTGGACGTCAGACCCAGTCTTGGGCTCTAGTTCCCGACTTCCGCGACCTCTGGGTCTGTCCTCGGGCTCAGTAATTAGCTGGGGTCCCAGAGTGGTGTCTCCTTGGTCCCAGGGCGGGGCGAATCGTGTGTAGATGCCGGAGATCTTTTGCAAGGCTTTTCATCTAGACCCGCTTAGGGGTTGCCTACGGTCGATTTGGACTGCGCTTGGGACGGGTTCTGGATTCGTAGGTCAGTGTGGCACCACCGTGCCTCCGATGATCTTTACTCACTCGAAAGCTTACTCAAGCTGTTGTTGAAGTCACTTCTTAAAAAAACAACTTGCTTGAGGAAAATCGGGAGCTCAGGTAAATTCCCTTATTTTCTTGGCAGACGTAAAAAATGATGCTTTCTCTAATCTACATTCCTAATTCTGTGGCTCTAAGAAGTCGCAGTTGGTTGATGAGTTTAGTCTGCGTTTGTTGCACGAATTTACTGCAAACGGTTGGAGAATTATTACGCCCCCTCTTTCCCGAAGTTTGTATACTTGGAATTGTCATTTTCCTTAACAGTTCATATTTGGAATTGTCATTTTCCTTAACTTTTAAAGAAAAATTGTTCTCGGTAACTCCAAGGAGGTTCTTTAGACTGTTAAGCTGTTCCTGCAATGCAGAGGTTCACACAGGTGGGCAGAAGTGTTTTGGTTTTTGTCTTTTGTTGTTGTTGTTGTTTTTAAATTTATAGTATGAGGAGTTTACTTCGGATAAATTGAGCATTTCCTAGAGGAGAAAGTGATGTAGGTAGTTGTTTTTAGTGAACGGATTTTAGGTAATAAACTACTCCTGAAAGGTTTGTAGGAAATAGGATTTTCCACATTTAATGGTGATTTTTAAATTATGATCATAAGGGAATGCAGTTACTGCAGATTTTGACTACCAGTAGATGACCATTGCAGTGTAAAGTATATGCACACCACCTTTGTGAAACCAGTGACACTTGCCTGCACTTCTCATCTTGTGCTTATATTAGGACTTATGCTGTAGTTTTTTGGGGGTACTTATCTCATTTTCTCACCTCCCACCACTGGAAGGGGAGGTAGTCTCATGAATTAGGGAAAATAGACTGAAGTGACGAGTTCAGGGAGCTCTCTTATGCAAAAGAAGATTTATTTCAGGGTTGTTGATCTTCAACAGGCAAAGGGTGGATGATTTTTAAAGTCCCTGGAAAAAATTGTGGAGTGGAGATTAGTTGCTCAACTTTTAGATTTAGATGAAAACTGTAGATTCTTAGCTATTTGAAATGCTCTAATTGTTTAGAGCCTATGGTTGGAATATTGGAATTGAGAGAATCTGGAAACGGAGTCAAGTTAGATACGGTTGTGGATCTGTACTGAAGGTATGATAGTTAATGTGTTTTGAAGGGAAGGATTTCAAGAATTGTAAGAACAGAAAAAGGTAATTGGGGAAAATCAGATACCCTTAGTAAATTTAGTTATGTTTAGTTCAACAGATACTGAACATTTACATTGGAGATTATATCATTCAAGTCAATTCAACAGATATTGCTATGTTAGGCATCAGGCTATGTTAGGCAACCATGTAGGAGCAAGTAAAGATACAGCCCTTACAGCTAAGCTTCATGTTTTTGGCAATAATTTTTTTAAGGTTTGTCAGAAATCATGAAGAGCGTATTAAATATTTAGGCATATTAAAATATTTTTCTAATTGGAGGTGAGTTCTTTGTGCTTCATGAAAATCACTGCTAGGCATTATAGGATGCAAAGATTAAATCTTGGGTCTTTAGGAATTTGAAATCTAGAAGGGGATGTCAGATATTTGTATAAAAATTTACAGCATATAGAAATATACGTTAAGACTACATGAGTGGTTTGATCTAAAGTTTGGAGTTGTATGAAAGGAAAATGGATTCATTCTTAGAGTAAAATGGAAAGTGGTGGAGGTATAGGTATATTATAGGTATATTATATATATATATATAATACTTATAAAGTTAGTTCTGAAGCTCTTATTTATTGAGCATTTAGTGTATACCAGGCTCTATGCTAGTTGCTTTACATACATTTTCTAAGCCTCATAACAACATCTAAGCATATTTCTTAATAATGAGGGCACTGATACTTAAATAAGTTAAGTAACTTACCCGGGCTATGTAGCTAGCAGGTAACTGAGCCCCAATTTGAATCCAGGTCTGCCTGGTGCCAAAGCCTGTGTGTTTTCGCTACAGCATGCTGCCTTGCAATAAACCAGCAGCCTGAGTTCAACACTGCAGAGGGTAAGACTTTTCTAAGACAAAAGTGTAGGGGCTGGGAGTAGGTGGATGAAGAAAGCTTTTTAAATAAAGGGAATGATGTGAGCACAAATGTGGAGGTGGGAAAGTTCATTGTGTCCTCAGAGGAAAGTTAGTGGACCAGATTACTTAGAATATAGGGTTCATTTTTGGGAATAAGAGATGAGGTTTGAAATTTAAATTGGGGCTGGATTGTGGAACATGTTTAACTGCTGTATTTAGGAGTATTTGGGAAGTAATGAGAAACTACCAAGGTCTAATAGTGTAGTGTGTAGAATGATTTGTTGTAGACAGCCGACTTTCAATAGAGTATAAATAATAGGCAAGGGCAATGGTGTTGGTATGATTTACTAGGTGGGTGGGAGGAGGGATTGTTGGGAAAGGTTTGGAGGAAGTGGAGGTTGAAGATTACACTCATTTTAAGTGTGGGTGATGGCAGTGGTGGTACTATTACTAGAAATATGGACAAGAAGGTGCATAATGAGATCAGTTTTGAATATGGTGAGTTTTTTATATACTTGCCAAACACTGGAAATGCTCAGAGGTTTTTGGAAATATGGGTTTGTAGTTCATGAGAGAGGTCAGTGCTAGGCATATATTAAACATGTGTGTAGAGAATAATGTAAACAGATGTATTAGTTGAATCTGTATATGAAGATGAAAGAGCCAAGGGAAAGTTTAGATGGAAAGAAAAAAAAAAAACCCTTTATTTTAGATGGCATCTATTTAAAACAGAAGGAAAAGACACTAAATAGATAATTTTATTCAATGGGTAAAAAACTTGATAGTCTGTATACTGCTCACTCACATTGCAGATTCAGATGGAGTAGAAAAGAATCCGATCATTGAAAATCTAATTGGGAAACAAAACTTTTTTGCCGTCGCTAGTAAGAATACTGTGCTATCATTACTCTATTTCAGAGAGGAAGAACTATTTCAGACTCATTTGGTTCAGGGTGTTAGTCTTTGGTTACTGTAGAGCTGTTTGGTCGTTCCTTTTGGACATTGGCAAGTGATATGGAAGCAATTCTCTGATATAGTATTCTCTTTATTTATATGTATGACTTTCAGTTTTGGTTTCAATATCAAGAACTTCTGATTATTCAAAGATAATTTTTGTGCCTCCTGTTACTACTGGCTGCTAATAGTGCTTTTCATAGAAAATGGTATTTAATTACATATTTTTCTTTCAACTCTCTTTTATAAGTACTTTTGATTAACATGAGTAGTTTTGTCTCTAATATTTGGACTATCCTAGAGAGATAGAATGATAAGACACTCTTTATCCATCATATAATGATACATATATAAAAACTATATATTTTAATTTGGAAACTATTTAAGAACTATAGATTTACAGAACTTCGTGTGGTTTTCTGTTTAGATATTTAATTTAAGGGAACCTGTGTATCAGTGTATAAAAGATTGTAATTATTTGCAGAATGAGGCTTAGAGTTGTAACTTTTTGAGGGCAAGTTGATTATTTTTAGACTGAGTTACCATGGAAGTGTTTATTTCCTTCTTGATCATTCATACATTCCTTTTGTTTTTAGGAATATGGCTTTCACTCTGTGAAAGCCAGGCACTTGGGAACACGGAGGAGTCCTGTGTCCGTGTTGTCGGAGGCAGGGGTTTGTGTGTGCTTTGTCTGGGCTGGTTAGCTTAGTTGCCGTGAGCCTGCTATTCATGAGGCAAAGGTCAGGAGTTCCATTTAGCTTCAGTCTGAGTGATGGCCAGGGAGTACACCTCTCACTCCTGCCAGCTGTCTTGGAAATTCCTCGGTTGTCCTTGGTCACAAAGGTGACTGGATTGGGATGGATCTTTTTACCACTGGAAGAATATTAGAGGAAATTTAGCATGATGGTTAGGAACTCTGACTCTGGAATCAGACAGACCCGTGTCAAAATTCTTGGTCTGTGACCTTGGGAGAGTCCCTAAACCCCTCCAAGCCTCGATTACCTCATTATTGAATAGGTTAATATTTGGTTTGGGCATGTGCTACCATTGCTTTCTTTTTCCAAGTGGGAGTTAGCTGCTTAGACCCGTGGTTCCCAAATGTTGGACTGTGGAGCGGTGTCAGTCCACGACAGAGTTTTCACTTGTCTGAAGTGAAATGAGAATGAGTGAACTTCTCATAAACCTACACTTACTGAATTTAGAAGATAATATTTTTTTTTCTAAAATTATCTCTTACCATTTTTGGTATAAGCATATTAGATTTTTTTTAATGAAATAATGGTGATAGTAATTGGTAGTTATTTTCTTTTTAAATGTCTTTGGCAGAATAAAAGTTGGCAACTCTGTGTTCGTTCCCCCCCGCCCCCCACCTTTTTTGTCCCCTAAAGATTACGACTTTGTGAAATCTGAAAATCTTGGTTTAAACAGAGCCAGGAGATGGGGGGGGAGTATTCATCCAACATATTTATGCATATTCAAGTTAGGTTTGGGGTACATTCTACCCTTCAACTACTCTACAGTGGCTGTATTGTGATTCTCACCTCCATTGCATCTAATTTTGTCAAGTTTTACATTAATACTTACAGCACATTTCAAGGAGCAGTTCAGATTGTTTTCAGTTGAGTTCAAACAAGTTGCTCCAAATTATTTGTTTAAAGCTGTGTTTCTCAACCGGAGTCCCATGAGGAGACCAGCGAACCGTGGGGGCCGCTGCTGTAAGTCATCCTCTGTTGATGAGCCAGGAAGACAAATACCTCGCCTTTGACATAGTGAAGTAGCAGAAAGTGGCTTTCCTTTTCACCTCTCCTGCAGGATTGTTGAAGCTAGAGTGAGAAAATCTTCGTTTAATATAGAAAGTAAACCTTGTACACATATTGGTATTCAGAATGCTTTCTAGAGAAAGAGAATAGTTCAGTACTTTGCATAATGGGTTATGTAAGTGGAGCCCCAGAAGTCCTCCTGAGGACACAAAACAATTATTAGCATAAGTGTTTATTGAAATTGCATTCAGCTGTTTAGATGAGAAGCTTATTGACCCCCTGGTTCACTTAGAGTTGGGGGAAAACTTAAGTTGCAAACCTAGCCTAAGTGACTGTTAAATTAAGGCTTAACATTTGTTTCCTTTGAATGTTTTTGGTTAGGTAATTTTAAAAATTCGAGTGCTATAGAAATACTTAATTTGTGTTAGAATGCCTAAAGCAAAATGTTCAGGTTAAGCTGAAACAGCTTAGGCCCTCTGTCCTTTAATTTTAAAGAAAGTGGAGGTTTGCTGCTTTAGATATTAAGGATGCTATGGTTTTATAGAGTTTTGTTGTACATCATTGTTTCTGTTAAATTAAAAAATCATGTAGAATTCATTTATTTTAAGAATGCTTAAATTTTTCCTCCTAAGTGCTGCCGACAGCAGAAATGAATGGTATGTTCAGAAGTCTGGAGGTGCGGCCCAGAGTGTCCTGCTATAAGTAGAAAATTTCATGATGCCTATAGCGTTTTGTTTTTAAAAATTCATATGAATTTTGCATTTTGCTATTTTATATGTATGTAAACAGTATTTTAAAGTACTGCCAACTAAAGTTGGTGCCCCCAAGAAGGGTCATGTGTTCATCCTGTGGATTTTTGTATCCTTTTGATGTGGCTTGTATTACAATTTAGTAGCACTGTGCTTAACTATTTAATTTTGGCTCATTAAAAAAAAAAATCCTGTGTTCTGATGGTTTTGGTGAGACATGGGAGATGGTGAAGAGATCCTCGCGCTTTCTGCATATTTCTTAACAAACAGCAAACTATTTTAAAATACTACTAAGGAGCTGTAGTTTCATAGAAATAAAATGACTTTGAAAGGAGATTTAATAATTATAAAAGTAAGAACATCTGAAAATTTAAGATTATTCAATTATCAGTATATTTTAATGTTATAAAAATATAGCAGCATTGTCTAATAAACTTACTGCAGTGATGGAAATATTCTGTATCTGCATTATTTAATATAGTGGACCTCAAATGGCTACTGAGCACTTAAATGTGTCTAGTGTTAACAGAGGAACTGAATTTTAAATTTTATTTAATTTTAATTAACTTTAAGTGTGAACAGCCCCTTGTGGCTACTGTATTAGTGCTGCCCTCTAGGGTTAGGAACACAAGAGGGAGAAGAGAGGTTAGGAATCTTCGTGCCACCCCTCAGCTCAGTTATAGGCAACGATTAGGCACTCAATAGGTAGTTGTTAAATAGAATAATGAATCTTTTTAAATTCTTTCAATTTTAAATACCAAGGTCTGGGACATATTCTAGATTTTTAGGGAATGATGACTAGCCTTTTGGTTTTTTTCTTGTGTTGATTTTTAAGATTTACTTTTATTACAAAAGCATATAGGATAATAAATGTGCAACTTAAATAATTATAATATGAACTACCATGTACCACTAACTAGCTTAAACAGTAGAACACTGCCTCTTTGAAGCCCCTTTGTACTTCTCACCACTTGTGTTCTCTGACATGCTTCCTAAGTAACCGCCATCTGAATTATGTGTTAATCATTCCCTTGCTTTTCTTTTTTAATTTTGGTGAATGTATTTTTAAAAAATCCATTTTCCTCTCTCTTCACATTTGGAAGTTAAATTCTGTGTAGTTTTCCTTTATCTTAGTTCTCCCTGACTCCCAACAAATTAGATATTATTGTTGTTTTAAACACTGTTGCTTTGATTTGCCTATATATTTACAAGTGTCTTTGCTCATTTCCATTTGCATCTCAGACTTCCTGTCTGGGATCTGGGATCAGATCATTTTCTCTCTGCCTGAATATCCTTTAGAGGGTCTGTTGTTGAAAAACTTTTTATTTGTTTGAAAGTACCTTAGTCTTATTCCTGAAGGTCGCTTTTCTGAATGTGCATTCAATGCTAGCAATTATTTTTTTCTTTATTATAGATCTTATTCCATTTTCTTCTGGCTTTTATTGCTGTTGAAAAATTGGTAATTCATGTAATTTGTCATTCCTTTAGAGATACAGTTGGCCCTCCATATCTGCAGGTTCTGCATCCTTGGATTCAACCACCTATGGGTTGAAATATTCGGAAAAAAATTCTAGAAAGTTCCAAAAAGCAAAACTTGAATTTGTTGCATGTTGGCAACTATCTATATAGCATTTCCACCGTATTAAGTATTAGAAGAAATCTAGAGTATACAGGAGGACATGCATGGGTTATATGCAAATACTCACAATTTTATATAAGGCACTTGAACATCGGAGGGGTATCCTGTGGCGTCTTGGAACCGTTCCCGTTTGGATAACCGAGAGACGACTGTATCTGTTGTTTCATTATAGCTAGTTTTAGAATCTTTTCTTTGTCCTTGGTGTTCTGCACTTTCATTTTGATATGTCTAGAAGACGGTTTCTTTTATTTATCATGCTTGGTATTCAGTAGGCTTTGGAATCTGAAGATTGGTGTCTTTCAGCAATTTTGGAGAACTGTTGGCCATTTTCTCCTCAGATTTTATTTTCTATACTTTCTATCTGAAACTTGTATTTGAAGTATGTTAGATCTTTTTACTCTATCCACCAGGCCTCTTAACCTGTTTTTTATATTTTCCATTTCTGTATTTTTCTGTATTGTGTTCTGGATAATTAGTATCTTTTCTTCCAGTTAGCTAATTCTCACTTCAGCTTTGTTCACCTGTTTTTTTGAATTTTTTCACTTTATTTTAACAATTATATCAATTTTTTATTGTGGTAAAATATACATAAATAGAATTTACCATTTTAACCATTTTAAAGCGTATAGGTCAGTGACATTAAGTATATTCACATTGTTGTGCAATTATCATCACTGTCCATCTCCAGGACTTTTTTCATCATCATAAACTTCATGAAGTCGGTACCCATTCAATGATAAGTCCCTGTTCCCTCTTCACCCAGCCCCTGGCAACAACTATTTTACTTCTATGAATTTAACTATTCTAGGTACCTCATATACGTGGATCATACAGTATTTGTCCTTTTGTCTGGCTCATTTCACTCAGCATAATGTCTTTAGGGTTCATCTGTGTTGTACCATGTTTACTGAGTTTCTAAAAATTTCCATTTACTATGTTTTTTTAATCTCTAGAAGTTCCATTCAGTTCCTTTTTAAGATTGTTTATCCTTTTTTTGTAGTTATTCCTTTTTTAGTCATGTTCTCAAGATATCTTTTATTTCTTAAAAATCTATTAAATATACTTATTTTATATTTGTCTGATAATTCCAGTATCTGAAGTCTTTTTTTTTTTTTTTAATAAACTTATTTATTTATTTTTTATTTTTGGCTGCATTGGGTCTTCGTTGCCATGTGCGGGCTTTTTCTAGTTGTGGTGAGCGGGGGCTGTTCTTTGTTGCGGTGCGCAGACTTCTGATTGCGGTGGCTTCTCTTGTTGCGGAGCACGGGCTCTAGGCATGTGGGCTTCGGTAGTTGTGGCACGTGGACTCAGTAGTTGTGGCTTGCGGGCTCTAGAGTGCAGGCTCAGTAGTTGTGGTGCATGGGCTTAGTTGCTCTGCGGCATATGGGATCTTCCCGGCCCAGGGCTCAAACCCTTGTCCCCTGCATTGGCAGGCGGATTCTTAACCACTGTGCCACCAGGGAATACAGTATCTGAAGTCTTTGCAGATGTGATTCTGCTGTTTGTTTTGCTGGCTCTTGCTCATGGTGCTGTGTTTTCCTAATTTGTTTTGTAATTGGACTGTGAAGTTCCTTAGAACTTTCTCTCTATTAATTTTGCAGAGTGATTTTTAAAAAATAGTATATAGCTTAGAGCTTTTAAGTAACCCCCTGGAGATTAGTATCCTGTGTTCTTAAACTTTTTATTTTGAAATAATTTCTAACTTATAGTAAAGTTGCAAGAGTGATATAGTAGACTCTTACACCCTTTACCTGTATTAACCACTTTTTAACATTTTGCCATATTTGTCTTATGGCACACACACACATTGTTATTTATTTTTGTGAACCATTGAAGAGTATGTTGCATGCCTTTTTTACTTCTTAATACCCCAGGGTGTATTTTCTAAGGATAAGGTATTCTTTTATGTAATCACAGTACCGTTATCAAATTCCAAAATTTAACATTGATACATACTTTAGTCTGCGTACACTTTATATTCCAATTCTGTAAATTTGATCATATCTTGTATTTGGTTGTCCTTTCTTTTTAGTCTCCTTTAAAGTGGAAGAGTTCCTTAGCTTCTCTTTGTCTTTTATGCAGTTAAAGAATATAGGTAAGTTATTTTATAGAAAGTTTTTCAATTTGGATTTGCCTCATGATTTCAGGTTATTTATTTTCAGCCAGACTACTACAAAAGGTATGTGTCCCTCTCAGGATGCCCGTGGGGATATACATATGTCCGTTTGCCCCTCATTAGCGATTTTAATTTTGGTCAGGGTGTTGACTGGTTTATTCACTGTATAGTTACTGTTTTTCCCCTTACAATTAATAAGCAACCTGTAGGGAGATCCTAGCGTCGTGTTTTACTTTTTCTTAATGAAAAGCTAAGTACAGTAATAATATATCTTTTCATTTGTATAGTGCTTTCTAGTTTGCCAAGCATTTTTTTTTTTTTTGGCTGTGTTGGGTCTTTGTTGCCATGTGGGCTTTCTCTGGTTGCAGCGAGTGGGGGTTACTCTTCGTTGTGGTGCGTGGGCTTGTCATTGCGGTGGCTTCTCTTGTTGCGGAGCACGGGCTCTAGGCGCGCAGGCTTCAGTAGTTGTGGCATGAGGGCTCAGTAGTTGTGGCGCACAGGCTTAGTTGCTCTGCAGCATGTGGGATCTTCCTGGACCAGGGCTTGAACCTGTGTCCCTTGCCTTGGCAGGCAGTTTCTTAACCACTGTGCCACCAAGGAAGCCCCTGCCAAGCATTTTTATACACACCTTGTTTATTGCTTTCTTTAAAAAAAATTGCTTTTATTGTACTTCATTCTATTGCGTTTTTTACAAATCAAAGGTTTGTGGCAACCCTTTGTTGAGTAAGTCTATTGGCGCTATTTTTCCAATAGCATTTGCTTGCTTCATGTCTCTGTGTAACGTTTTGGTAATTCTCACAATATTTCAAACTTTTTCATTATTATTTGTTATGGTGATTTGTAATCAGTGATCTTTGATGTTAACTACTATGACTTTCTGAAGGCTCAGATGATGGTTAGCGTTTTTTAGCAATAAAGGTTTTTTTTTTTAAGGCAAACAACTTTTTATTGAAGTATCGTTGATTTAAAGTTTTTAAATTCAGGTATGTACATCGGTTTTTTTTAGATGTATTGCTGTTGTACACTTCATAAACTACAGGATAGCATAAACATAACTTTTACATGCACTGGGCAACCAGAAAAATTTGTGTGACTCGCTTTATTGTGGTGGTTTGGAACTGAACCTGCAGTATGTCTTAGGTATGCCTGTATTTTATGATCTTATTTTAATCTTTATGGAAATAGTGCCTATTTTATAGTTCTGGAAACTAAGACTCAGAAACATAGCTAGCTAGTAAGAGGTAGCATTGGAATTCAAACCCTTGTTTTCTGAAGTTTTTTTTCTTTAACTAGCTGCAGTTGCTTTTTTAAAAAAATTTATTTTTATTTATTTATTTTTGGCTGCGTTGGGTTTTCGTTGCTGTGCACTGGCTTTCTCCAGTTGCGGTGAGCGGGGGCTACTCCTCGTTGCTGTGCGCGGGCTTCTCACTGCGGTGGCTTCTCTTGTTTCGGAGCACGGACTCTAGGTGCGCGGGCTTCAGCAGTTGTGGCTCGCGGGCTCTAGAGTGCAGGCTCAGTAGTTGTGGCACATGGGCTTAGTTGCTCCGCAGCATGTGGGATCTTCCCAGACCAAGGCCTGAACCCGTATCCCCTGCAGTGGCAGGCGGATTCTTAACCTCTGCGCCACCAGGGAAGCCCTACAGTTGCCTTTTAAGTTGGTAGATAGACTGTTAACTCAGGGCATGGTCTATGTCTTGTTTACTGTGTTGTCAGTACTTCAGACTGTTGAATGAATAAATAACATATAGACATGAGTTGCTATCTGACTTAAGGGTCTTATATGGTAGTAGTTCTAATGTAACTGTATTACTTATTCACATATTTTATATTTATATATAAATATAGGTATATGTATAATGTGTAAGTATATATAGGTATATGATAATGTACATTAATTACTTAGAGCTTAAAGCTTGTGTAGAAGGATTTTCTGATGCTTTGCATAACTAGCTAAAAGTTTTTTCAGATTAAAAAGTTAATGGATTTGCACATAGCGAAGAAAATTTAGCTTTCTTTTTCTTGGCCACGCCACACGGCCTGTGGGACCTTAGTTTCCTGACCAGGGATTGAACCTGGGCCTTCAGTAGTGAGAGTGTGGAGTCCTAACCACTGGACCTCCGGAGGATTCCCCCAAATTTGGCTTTCGTAAAGGCATTAGGTGATAAAGATCAGTGAGGCAGATTTTCTGATATTAGTTCAATTCTTTTTCTAATTGTTAAACTAGTCTTGAAGATTTTGCTGATCGGAGGAAATGACTTAAAGTTTTTCTAAGGTCAACTTTTTCACCGATACTAGAATGTAGTGTTGGTTAATGTAATCTTTTGACCTGGTGAATTGGTAGAAGCTGGGCCCTATCCACATTCACCTTTTTTTCCGCTCTTACTTTCTACTTTCTACCTCCCGTTCTTGGTTAAAGCTGGAGGGACTTAGTCATAGAACCTTGGTTAGAACACGAATTCATCCCTCGGCTTCAGTTATTGGGAGCCTACTAGCTATCAGGAACCATGCTGGGGGGCTTCCCTGGTGGCGCAATGGTTGAGAATCTGCCTGCCAATGCAGGGGACACGGGTTCGAGCCCTGGTCTGGGAAGATCCCACATGCTGCGGAGCAACTAGTCCCGTGAGCCACAACTACTGAGCCTGCGCGTCTGGAGCCTGTGCCCCGCAACGAGAGGCCACGACAGTGAAAGGCCCGCGCACCGCGATGAAGAGTGGCCCCCGCTTGCCACAACTAGAGAAAGCCCTCGCATAGAAATGAAGACCCAACACAGCCAAAAATAAATAAATAAATTAATTAATTAAAAAAAAAAAAGAACCATGCTGGGTGCTGAGGTTAAAATGGTGAATTCAGATAGATGTGGTTGTTGTCATGGAGCACAATCCAGAGGTGATGAACTCTTACATCCCTTTGTATTAGTCATTTATATATTTAAATTGAATATATGTAAGAAAATCTTATTTATATCTGCTGAAACTTTTCTGGCAAGGGAGAAAATTCTGAGGACTCTTACTTAATGTATTATGTAAGTATAAGGTTTGAGACTGAAGACTACTCAGTTAAGCATGTTCTGAAAATTGACTGATAGCTTTAATTTAAATTGAAGCCTTTTATTAAAGCCTGACCTAAGTAAATTACGTTCAGTATAAAGACTGCCATTTGCTTCCTACGGGGTTTTATGAATAGTTACTAGGAGTAGTGTCTTGGAAGTTATATATTACACGGCTCTTTTACATTCCCTTGCCTCCCACTCCCTCAAAAAAGTTTAATGTTATACATGCAAGTGCATATATATTTTTTTAACTTTTATTTTGAGGTAGAGATTTATAGAAAGTTGCAAAAATAGTATAGCCCTGTGTACTCTTCACTCAGTTTCCCCACAGTGACATCTTAGATAACTATCATACAATAGGAAAATGAGGAAATTGATATTGGGACGTTACTGTTGACTAGAATACAGGCCATGTACAGATATCACCTACATTTCTGTGTGTGTTTGTAGTTCTGTGCAGTTTTATCCCATATACAGTTTTGTTTAATCGCTACCACAATCAAGATACAGAACTGTTCCATCGCCACAGAACTCCTTAGTGCTACCTCTTTGTATTCACAGCCCATCCCCCCATCACTAGTTTTGTCATTTTGAGAATGCTGTAAGAATGCAGTTATACAGTGTGTAATCTTTTGAGATGCATGTTTTAAAAATATAATTTGTTTTAATTGTAAGTGTAAAATAACATTTCAGAAAGGTTAGATGGTAGAAAAAACAGATTTTGAATCTACCACTTTAATACAGTCATTATTTGGTGTTTTTTTTACGTCCCGTTTTTATGATGTTTTATATCATAGTGTATGCTCAATTTTGTTTGCTTTTTAAAAAATTTTTTTTATTTTTTGGCTGCACTGCGTGGCATGTGGGATCTTAGTTCCATGACCAGGGATCGAACCTGTGCCCCCTGCAGTGGAAGTGTGGAGTCTTAACTACTGGACTGCCAGGGAATTCCCTTGTTTGCTTTTTTAAAATTTTCTAATTTTTAAAAGTTTTTTTAAAAATTTTTATTTATTTTGGGCTGTGTTGGGTCTTAGTTGCTGTGCATGGGCTTTCTCTAGTTGCGGCGAGCAGGGGCTACTCTTCGTTGCAGTGTGTGGGCTTCTCATTGCGGTGGCTTCTCTTGTTGCAGAGCATGGGCTCTAGGTGTGTGTGCTTCAGTAGTTGTGGTGCACGGGCTCAGTAGTTGTGGATTGCAGGTCAGTAGTTGTGGTGCATGGGCTTAGGTGCTCTGCAGTATGTGGGATCTTCCTGGACCAGGGATCGAACCCATGTCCCTTGCATTGGCAGGTGGATTTTTAACCACTACACCAACGGGGAAGTCCCTCGTTGTTTGCTTTTTTAAACTTAATATTATATTATTTCCTGTGTTATCATCATACTTAATTTTTGCTATTATAAGAAACGTTGCAGAAAACACCCAAGAGTATATATTTTTTTCATATTTTTAGTTATTTCCTTATAGCAGATTCCCAGGTGTGTGATACTGAGCCAAAGGATATGAAGGCTTATTAATCCTGAGACATTCAGTCAAATTGCTTTTCAAAAGGACGCTATTACTAGTACTGTTTCACTGTATCTTTGTTGGATTGGATATTAGTGTTACTTTTCCCCCCTTAACTTAATAAGGTGAAAAGGTACTTCATTGTTCTAATTTTAGAGTGCATTTCTGTATGTAACAGTTTTTCCATGAAGAGTAAAATTGACTGTAATGTCAAAATGACATGAACTTTTAAAAAGGTGATTTTGCTTTTAAGTAATTTGGAAAAGCATTTTAATATCTGTGCGAGTGTTCAGCGGTTCTGAGCAGGAAGTTGAATCACCACATCCTTCTCTTTACCTTGCCTGTAACCTCTTCAGTTTATAGGTTTGTTACCTACAGAATGATTACCAGTTTCTGCTTTGCTTCCTCTCTGGTTTCTGCCATTATCACCTCCTAGCTACTCTCCTCAGTCTGGATCCTTGACCTTTTCCTCTGTTTGTTCCCTCTTCAGAGAGCTGCTGCTCCCTCCACTGGCACCACACACCAGCATCTCATTGACGTTTCCTACTTTCTTGCCAGCTTTAGATGCCAGGTCACTCTGATATGTTAGTACATTACCTGCATTACTGTAATGTTATCCTTACAGTGTAACCCTGGGAGCCCACAGTCTCAGTAGTACTGGACGTCTTCACTTTTTTGATGGCCACCACAGAGTTATTTGGTTAATCATGTATGGAGTATGTATAGTGTACCCAAATATAAAAATAACAGAATAACAAGGAAATTGTGCACCTTTTACTTTTCTGTTTTGGAAGAAAGCATTACTATAGAGTAGTAGTCATACCATCAGGGTACTAATAAAACCCTTAAAGTAAAACAGAAGTTTTAAATTGAATGTCATTAAGTGCCAGCACTGTGCTTAATTTTATTTAGTTGTCATAATATTCCTGTAAATTTTTGAGGTAGCTACATGTGAAAATCTCATATGTGATGTTGAGTAAGTAGAAAGTTGGAAAAGTTGGTTAGCAGGGAATCATAAAAAATGATATATATTTTTAATTTTAACTCGAATATACATTCCTTCACCATTTTTCCCCCCTATAGGCTCAGGGCTTTTCTTTATGGATGGGTCCTTTCATTAGAGTTCTGAGTTGTCTTTTTAGCATAAGCTACACCCATGAGGCATTTATCTATTAAGTATCGCTGTCTAAGGTAGAACAGAGAATTTATTTTATTTTATTTTTTTAGTTTTTTTTTATTGGAGTATAGTTGCTTTACAATATTGTGTTAGTTTATACTGTACAGCATAGTGAATCAGCTATACGTATACATATATCCCCCCTTTTTTGGATTTCCTTCCCATTTAGATCACCACAGAGCATTGAGTAGAGTTCCCTGTGCTACACAGTAGATTCCCATTAGTTATCTATTTTATACATAGTATCAATTATGTATATATGTCAATCCCAATCTCCCAATTCATTCTCCCTTCCCACCCCCCCGGTATGCATATGTTTTAGAACAGAGAATTTAAAGGCACTTTTAATGTATTAAATAAAATCCTTCTACAGTTTTATGCTTTTTCCGCTATTCTCTTAAAGCTGTTTTACATACATATAACTCTATAATAACTTCCAAAAAATAAGTAGCCTTTGAATCTTTTTGAACTTTTCAACATAATTTTCAGAGAAACAACCCCTTTCACGCTCATAATTCATCAGTTTACATAATCTTAAATTACATAATTACAATAACAAGTGCAGTTGGCATACATGGGTTTGGGAACAAACAGCTGGCTCTTGTTAAGCCTCCAGCTCATTTAGTGAGAGTAGAAGGGTGAGGACACAGTAAGAAAGTGGTTGACTTAGAGGACTACCAGGTGCAAGTGGTCAGCCTATGATGGACATCAGGAAGTGATTTATGGAGGAATTTAAGCTCTTTATTTCTCTAAGTTGATAAAGTAGAGGTCCTGTTAGATGAATTTCTATTGAATTATTATTCTCATTTCTGTTTTATAGAGGAGAGCACTGAGGCTTCAGAGTTAAGTAAGATTCCCAAGGTCAGGCAGGTAATAAATGATGGAGCCCTAGGACTTACGAACAAATTGGACTTAGGAACGTGCTCTCGGAACAGAACTCGTTCGTATGTAGGGGACTTACTGTACTGTAATAGGTTTATAATACTCTTTCCAAATTAATACATAAAAAACAAACAAAAAATAAAGAAAACATTTTTAATCTTACAGTACACTACCTTGAAAAGTACAGTAGTACAGTACAACAGCTGGCATACAGGGGCTGGCATCGAGTGAACAGGTAAAAAAGAATTACTGACGAGAGGGAGATGAGGAGGGAGATGGTAGAGCTGAAGGATCCTCAGCAATAGGAGACAGCGTAAGCTGCAATTTCACTCACATCCTGGGCTTGAAATAAAGATACTGTACTACTGTACTCTGTACAGTAAAGTACACAAAAGCACAACCACTTGTAGAGGATGCACGTACGTGACAATGTACGCACATGACAGCGTACGCCAGATACATGAACTAACTTACGTGATTGGACGTGTGAACGCATGTTCATATCTTTGAACATTTGCAGCTTGAAGGTTCATATGTAGGGGGCTTACTGGATTTGTATCTAGATCTGTATAAGGCTCAAATATAGCATGTCCTTTTGCCTCCTGTGCAGGTGCTAGATGCCTTTTAGGTCATCTTATTTACCCAGTCATTAAGTACTCTCGAGTGGTCTTCAGGTATGTTTGGGGTTGTGTTTTTGCAGTTATCCCACATCTTGGGCCCTTCTTTCATTTTCCTCCTTAGTGTTTCTTTTGTACTAACTATGTAAAGAATGAGGGTGCATCCCAAGGTGAAAATTAGGCTTACAATCATTTGTTTTTATTTTATATTGGCTATGTATATGTGAGAACAAGACTAAGATCTTGCAGTGTTGTAACTCCTAAGGTAATTGTGAAATAAAAGAATGTAAAGGGGAAAAATGGAGTGGGGAACAGACATAAACTTTGTTCTTCCTTCTGTTAAATTTCCTTCTTAGTTTGGAATGTGATCAATCTTTATCTGTCCATTACTTGTTATTTCATGAAGCATCAGTTGAGCCATTAGGATCTAAAGAAACGGATATGTATATAGTTAGTGTAAAAAGTTATATTTCAGACAGTATGTGAGGCTTTTAGGCTATTTAAATCTTGAAAATAGCTTAAAGAACTCTCAGTTCTACCTTAGGTGGTACTCGACTCAGGATTGAAACCCATTGATACGAATTTAAATGTTCATTTTTGTGGTTGTTAATCCGTAACTTTGGTATGATTATAATTAATATTATGATTAGTATTACTCTTTAGTTAAGTTTATCAAGTACCTCGGACACTCTTGAGCCATAGTAAATTGTTTACTAGTAAATATAAAATAAAATAGAATAAAAAAGAAACTTATCAGTTGATAACATTCTTCTCCTTTCCCTTTGTAAATGTCAAGATATATGAACTCCACATATTAATTCTAAGGCACTTTTTCCTCCTAGTTTTTTTTTAAAACTAAATTTATTTATTTATTTTTGGCTGAGTTGGGTCTTTGTTGCTGTGCGTGGGCTTCCTCTAGTTGCGCCGAGCGGGGGCTACTGTTCGTTGCAGTGCGCGGGCTTCTCATTGAGGTGGCTTCTCTTGTGGAGCACAGGCTCTAGGCGTTGGGACTTCAGTAGTTGTGGCTCATGGGCTGTAGAGCGCAGGCTCAGTAGTTGTGGCACCCGGGCTTAGTTGCTCCGTGGGTGGGATCTTCCTGGACTAGGGCTCCAACCTGTGTCCCCTGTATTGGCAGGCGGATTCTTAAGCACTGTGCCACCAGGGAAGCCCTCCTGCTTTCTTAAGTGTAACTTTATTTCGTGATTTTTATTTCTTTTTCTTTTTTGACATTAGTCCAGGTGAATCTGGCAAAGGAATATACTAATTTTTTTTTGATATGCCAGCTAGCACCTTTCACTTACTGAGATATATTCTAGCCTTCAGAATACTGTAATCGGTTATGACAACACACCTTTGAGCTACATTTTTTAAACAAGTCATTAAGTCTGTAAAATTTAAATTGTACATAGTGATATAGCTGTGTGATTAGATGGCTAAGTCATAAATGTCATAGTGTTGTTAACAAGAGACCCCAAAAATGGTATTTTTTTCCACAAAAAATAAATATGATCCTCTTCCTAAATGTTACCATGTTATGTACCCCCCCCCCCGCCCATCAAGATTTTTTTCCCCTATTTTCCTGGTTTTATAATTGGATTTGAATCAGAGGAAGAGGGAACCAGATTAGTATTAGCTGCTGTTATATTAATTGTTCTCTTTAGCAGCAAAACCAAAAATCATATGAAAAAGTAACATTTAAAAATAAGCTTGAAAAAGAGTTTGAATTGTTCCTTTCAGTTGCTTGAGTTTTAATTACTGAGGGACTGCTATGTTCAATCTTACTTGGAATTTAAGAGATAAAGAGAAAAATTCTGATAGAAAAATATCTTAAATGTTCTTTTGACATTTGAAACATTGCCCGTGACTTTGTCCTCCCCCTTCCCCTTGTTTTTTAGCCTTTTGGATTTGAATGATTTTGGCCCTTCTTAGGTTCTTTACAAAACATTTCTGGTGCATGTACCCATTTGAGATCTAGACCCTAACCAGAAATTCCAGCCAGATAGTTTTTTTTTTTCCTTTTGGCGAAGCACGGTTTTCAGAGTGCTGACAAAATTATACTGCATCCAATTTTATTTCTGTAATAAAGGTTGCTTTGGGTAAGATAAATTCTTCACCTCTTTCTTCCCCTATTATACTTTGTTTTGATTGAGGCAGAGTTGCCATAGTTGTACCTCTTCTTACTAAAGAGGAAATGAGCCCTCTACCCTGTATATTGGTTATTGGTAACCTCTAGTAGCCCAGATTCTCAGTCCTGATTAACATTGCCTACAGATGAGGAAAGTAGAACTGTTTATGCATCAGAGGATTGGAGAGAATTGTCCAAATTCTTTAACAAATTTTTAGCTTACTCATTTTTAGTAAAAGGGTAATATGTGTACATGATTTAAAATTCAAAGGTGCAAAAGGGTGTATTGTGAAAACAAGTCTCATTTCCCATCTCCCTGTCTACTAGGTCCCCTCCCCTGAGGCAACTGCTGTTTGTAGCAAGTTTCTTCCTACATTTACAACCATATCCACTCTTTTTATTGGTTACATAGTATTCATTGTATTGAATATACTGTACATTCCGTTTTCGGTTGATATGTAGCTTGTTTTTTATCTTTTCTTTTTATAAAGCAGCAGTGAGTATTGTATACGTACATCACACCTGTGTAAATATATCAGTACTTTGAATTTTACAAGTGGAATCTCTGTGCCAATAGATATATGCATTAAACATTTTAATAGGTATTACCAAATTATTCTTCATGGTACATTCATTTCTAAAGTTAGAATATTGGTTTTATAATATATTCTTTGCAAAAGTGTGATCACTGGTTGGTAATATGCTGTTTATAACCAGATTTATTTTCTTTCCTTTTATTAGTTATGTGGTTGTAAGCACGGTTCACTCATGTTGCACAAGCTACTGGCATTCACTTGTTTACTTTGTCAAAAATCTATTGTTTTAATCACTAGCAGTCACTGTAATTTGACTCTTTTATATAGGTAGCCTCTATCTTGTAAATGAATTTTTTTTTTTTTTTAATGAATTGTTTTAAAAAAGATTGTGGCTAGAGGCTTGGGGTGGGGGAAATGGGGAATTAAAAAAAAGGAATTTGGGATTAGGAGCCTGTTTTTCCAATAAGTCATAAAAATGATATTTAGCTTATTACTAGGTCAGGCAATAAAAAATGTTGTAACTCATTATATCACAATATATTCGAATCATCCTTTATAAGACTGGTGGAAATTCATTCATCTTGTTGCATTCCTCTCTTAGGGAACTGGGTCTACCCAAAATCTAGGCCCTTGTTTGTGACTTCCATTACCTGGGACAGGAGAGTAGGGGTTAGACAGGGTGACGCTTGGGGAGCAGTGAATGAGTTAGGGGTAAAAGAAGGAGAAATAGCAATAGAATGAGCGTAAGGTGCTTTTATTCCTTCCTTTTGTTGCTACTCTGCAGTGCTGGGGCAGGATAAGGGAGGGAGCCAGGAAATGGGAAAGATGGGATTTTCTTTCCCTTTCTTTCAAGTATCAGTACTTTCCTCTTTTACTAGTCCCATTCACAGGATCCTGATACCTGGGATTCAGGTGAGTTGAGATGAATTATGATTTGACGGAGGTGATGGAGAGGGATGAAAGTGAAAATACCTGTACTTGTCAGGAAGGTTTATAGAGTCTGAGAATAGGGATACAGAATGGAAAAGAAGATTTCTTGTGATAAGACAAAGAACCATCTGTATGTCAAGTATTTATAGCTTGTTCTTTTCTTTCTTTTTTTTTTTTGGAGGCAAGTGGGTGGGCAGTGTTGAGGGCATTTTAAGCATTGTTTTTGGGGAAGAGGCTCGTAACATCTTGGCTCCATGTGTATTTTTTTTAGAGTATTCTAACCATTTTTCCCTAAAGTGAAAACATACACAAAGGCTCTGATTTAAAGAGAATGTTCTATTATATCTCAGTTGGTTTAAAGGTATCTGTGCTGGTCTCACTTGAAGTGGTAGCAATAATTCTCTTTCTATTCAGTTCCATGGTGTGGCAAACCAGAGTTGACTATACAGCTGTTGTCCTTAAGACATGTCTAAATTTCTCAGTCTATTTATGAGCATCAACAAACACTTTGTGCATACTTTGTGCCATGGGTTGAATGGGTCTATTTTCCTTTAATTTAGCTTAAAACTAGTAATGGAATTCCTGAGGTTTTGAGAGGAACAGTGTTAGCAAACTTAGTTTTGAAACTAAAGGCAAATTAAGATACCAAGCAAAACAGAAGGAGACTATTGCTTTAGAAAGGGATCTTAAAACTCTGCTGACACTTGCAAACCCAGTGTCTTATATTTATATAAGCTTTAGATAGGAACTGCTATTTTTCTAAAATTGTTGGTTTAAAAATAATTGTTACATTAGTGCATTTAAAAAGTTGCTTCTAACACACTTTTGGTATGCTTGAGCTCAGCCTTTTCAGCAGTGTATTTCAGACATTTGAGCATCAGCCTTTTTGGTCTTATTCTGTCTCAGACCATTTAAAATAATTAAGATGGATTGTGGATGTCAGGAATTTGATAAGCTTCCATTAAAATCTAATGTGTTTTTTAAAATTGCTTAAAATGGCCTTTGAACCTGTTAAAATATGCTACCATCATCTGAATTATGAAATTTAGCTGAGTACTGCTAAAATGACAAATGATAGCACTTGACATTTTGATGTTTGTTCTTTAAGTGTACTGTTTCATTGCCTTTGGAAGATATTAGCAGCATGTACTCTGAAGGATTATACTAATTAAAAATAGGACTTTCCCTGATTAAATCTATTTAATTCTAACTTTTTTTGTGCATCCCACTAATATTCATTTGTGACCTCAGCTATTCATGTGAATTTTACCCATGAGATTTTTTTGAGTGCCTACTGTGTGTTAAATCTCTCTACATATTTTGTTTTGTTGTTAGATATCTCTTACTATTTTAAAATTTCTCCAGGACAAGAGTTATGTTTTCTTACATTCTTTGGGTATTCTGTACTGTGCAATGCGATGACTGCTTTGTTATGGTGGGTAGATACTTAGAGCTTATTTGCTCATTTGGCCATTTAACAGATGGTATCCTCAGCCTCTACAACTCAGTGCTTCCTTTGTTGTAGAGGCTGAGGATACCAAGTCCAATAAGAACTCTGCCTTCAAGTTGCTTAGACTTTGATAGGAGATTCAGAAAATAAATCAGAGTACCATGCGTCATTCATAGTTTGAAGTTATCTTTGAGATAACTTCTCAAAGTTATCTTTGAGAGGTCCACAGCTCTACCTCTGATAGAGAAGATTTTTTTAAAAAGTATTTTTATTTATTTATTTATTTATTTTTAAAAGTAATCTTTTATTTATTTATTTATTTTTATATTTTTATTTTTGGCTGTGTTGGGTCTTCGTTTCTGTGCGAGGGCTTTCTCTAGTTGCGGCAAGCGGGGGCCACTCTTCATCGCGGTGCGCGGGCCTCCTCACTATCGCGGCCTCTCTGATGTTGCGGAGCACAGGCTCCAGACGCGCAGGCTCAGTAGTTGTGGCTCACGGGCCTAGTTGCTCCGCGGCATGTGGGATCTTCCCAGACCAGGGCTCGAACCCGTGTCCCCTGCATTAGCAGGCAGATTCTCAACCACTGCGCCACCAGGGAAGCCCGAGAAGATTTTTGTACTCACTATGAAGAATGGAAACTAACATTTGTAAAGTGTCTAAAGGTTTCTATATCAATTTATCCTCCTAAATCCTTCAACATGAGCATGCTATCCATTTTATACATGAGGAAACTTAGAGAAGTCGCATAATTTGTTGAAGGTCATTTAGATAATAAGTTGTAAAGGTGGGATTCTAACTTAGTGTTCTTCCTTTTATACCCAGGTTTCTTAACTTTAGCACTACTGACATTTTGGGCCAGGTTATTCTTTGTTGTGGGGGACTGTCCTATGCACTATAGGATGTTCAGCAGTATTCCTGGCTGAACTCCGGGCCAGGAGTAGGGTAAAGAAATGAGGCATCTGGAGCACAAAATTTAAGGAATCACTCACTCTCAGGATCTTTTAAGTGCTGACTCAGCATTTAATCCTCACAACATTTGAGAAAGTTCTCCCACACCAGCCTATTGATTCTAGGTTTTCATTCAGTATTCTCTGGTAAGGACATGAGGACTAAATGGCATTTAGATGTTCCTTGGGAGGTGAAGAGCAGTGATTAGCAGGGGCTTTTTGCCTAATTTGTCTCTCTCATCCCAGAACATATGCTCTTGGGCAAAAGTGACTAATAAGAAATGGCATTCATAGGTGCTAAGTAAATACCTTCTAAGTAGTACAGAGCTTAGAATCTTTAGGTGATATGTTACAGAACAAAGAAACTAGTTGCTTCAAACAAATGAAAACTTACAGCAAAAATTGTACATTGAATATACTCAGTCTAATTAATTTGGTCCTGGTGGTCTAGCACTTACCTGCTGATACTGATTTTATACTGTTAGAAATCATGTTAATTATTTTCTCATGCCTCTGCTTCAGTATAAGTATATTCTTGTTGTATGGATACATCCATTAATACCTTTTGATTAACTGGACTGTAGCTTGCATGCTAAACACAATCTTGGTAGTTTGTGTAGTTCTCTAGAATGGAGTCTTTCAAAAATGAAGGATGTAATAAAAACTTGAATTTTAGGAGAACTGAGCAATAGTGCCTAACAGAATTATTAGTAGTATCTAGATTTGGAGTCTTAAGTAGTTAGTTTTAACTTATATTTAACTTTCTGTTAAGCATGACTATTTGACCCATGATAATACTATTTTTTTCTTTTCTGTTTTTTTTTGTCTGCGTTGGGTCTTCATTGCTGCGCACGGGCTCTCTCTAGTTGCGGCGAGTGGGGGCTACTCTTCGTTGTGGTGTGCGGGCTTCTCATTGCGGTGGCTTCTCTTGTTGCGGAGCACGGGCTCTGGGTGCATGGGCTTCAGTAGTTGTGGCACGCGGGCTCAGTAGATGTGGTGTGCGGGCTCTAGAGCGCAGGCTCAGTAGTTGTGGCACATGGGCTTAGTGGCTCCGTGGCATGTGGGATCTTCCCAGACCAGGGCTTGAACCCGTGTCCCCTGCATTGGCAGGCGGATTCTTAACCACTGTGCCACCTGGGAAGCCCATCTTTTCTTTTTATATTGGTAAGATTGGGGCTAGATTACAGAAGTCCTTAAAAAGCTGGTAGAGTAGGCAGCTCTTGCTATTGGGTTGGCCAAAAAGTTCGTTCAGGTTTTTTGGTGCAAGGTTAGGAACTTTTTGGCCAATCCAGTATTATAGGCAATAGAGAGCCATTAAAAATTGTCTCTTATTTCTAGACCCAAATTTAAAGGGTTTTTTTATGTGGTTAGTTCAGGCCCACTTGGATAATTCCCCATCATAAGTCAACTTTCTTAAAGTTAACCTAATCATGGGAGTGAAATCCCATCGTATTTGCAGTCCCAAGGATTATGCAGGGTAATACACCAGGGAGCAGGGATCTTGGGTCTTTGAATTCTGCCTATTGCCGACAGTCCTCATTGTATAGCTGACAGTAAGTATTGCAGTTGCCTCTGTTGTGTCAGTCCTCCTTAATACATTTATCAGTGGCCACAGATGGTGAGCTTCTGCAGCAGTGGTAATAGATTTCCCTTTGGGCTCCTAAGAGGAGTTTGGGCAGAAGTAGCTAGCAGGAATTAGCCAAGTGGTGGAGCAGTGTCTCTACATTTTCCTTTTCAGTACTAGGAGGGAGATGGGTAATGGTGGCTCAGATGCATTATATCAGTCAATGAGCAATGTATCCCATAAGTTTTTATTTATATTTTAAAATATACAGGTAGTCTTAGTTACATCTAAACAAGAATACCACTTAAAAAACTTGTAGTGGAGCATAAAAGTTATTAGACATGGAGCTATGTTTCTGCCAATAACTCGATATTTTGAGGACAGATAGTATCCCATTTCCAATTTGAGATTGGGTACAAAAATATCCTAGGGCTGAGAATAGGCATAGTAAATTGCACCAACAAAAACCTTTTGTGAATTTACAGTGGAGGAAAAGTCTTCATTGAGTGTGCATGGAAAAATGTGATATAAACTCTTCATGCTTTAGTATAGTAGATGGGACCTCATATTTTATATTAATTACTCTGTATGATTAATTTTCAATGCAGATTCCAAAAGTGTTTTTGCACATGAGTTACTTATCTTTTTTTTTTTTTTCCTGTTATCTTCATCTTTGGTTACTTAGAATCCTCCTCCCCCTTCTGTTCCAGAAGTGTAGCATTAGTTTTTCTTCTCTTATTTTTATCTTCATATTTACTTTGATTAATGCTTTTACTTTAACCTTAAATTTTCTCCTAGTGCTTTAAAAAAAATTATGAGACAGTAAAGTTATCTTCAGATGTCTCTTATTTTCACTCTAGCACTGTTGAGTTGGCCTTTAAGACATGCTTATTTTGCATAAGTTTCTCTTCATGGAGAAGAGTCACTTACAGCATTAACATTTCTAGGAATTGTTTCAAAATTTAGTTTATTGTCTTAATGTAAATAAGACTTCCAGAAGTCTGTTTTTTGTCCCATGTCCCCAAATAATATATTTGATTTTGTTGTTTTACTTGGGTTCTGTAGCATTTGGTTTGATCCCAGATATTTCAAAAAATTATAATTAACTTTTAGTCTTCCTTCTAGTTTATCCAGTAATTTAGAATAGTACTGCAAATACAATTATGCTGATAAGTTGGGAAAGTACTGATATGTATTCTTCAGTGGAAATAATTTTAATAAGATATTAATACTGTTAACTACTAAATATATTTAAGGAGATTGCTTAATAAATGTTAATACTGTATTCAGCTACTAGGTAAAACTTTGTGGTGGAAGCAATAAAACATTGTATGAGTTAATTTTTGGTAAGTTATAGAAATTTGTATAGGCTTTTATACAGTTACCAGTGAAATGTAACTGAAGTTAATTAGTATCTAACCCTGACTATTAGAGTATACAATTTTGTTGGTCAAATATTTAACTAGTGTGATCTATAATCATTGAAACAAACTAATAATACATAAAAGTCAATGTTCTGTGTGTGTATGAACTGATACATTTTCAGAGAATTAAAAATAATAGATTCCTGAATGGCTAATAAAGTACTTTAGTGATTGTTACTATTCATTATTGATTTTCTGAATATTATTGATAAAACACTGATCCCAATTTCTGTTTTGCTCTTGATATCCACTACAATTATTTCCTTGGTGATAGGCTTGTATAATTAAATGTTAATCTAAGGCATAATCGAAGATGTGTGCTAAAGGTCACATAACATATCCAAAGGTAAGTAGAACTAGTGATCCATCTACAAATACGTGGCTGCTTAGTGGAGTGGTTTAAGAGCATGGATATTATCTAAGACTCTGCTGAGCTGGACATGGCAGGCTGAACTGCTTAGTGAAAGAGGTCATTCAACTAAGAAATGGTTAAATGGCAGAGCTGGGCTTAAGACCCTGATCCTCCACTTCAGGTACATTGCTTTTGTACTGGGCCACAGCTGCCTTAGAGGGCTGAAGGTTGTTTTCGGCTCTTTTGTGCCTCCATTTAGAACTCCTTTTCCCTCCTCCTCTCGGTCACACATGAAAACACAGGTAAAAATATTGAAAGAAAACTTGGTTACACCCTTCTGTATACTGGATAAATTGGATCAATTAAGTAGTGGATCCTCATGGAAGGGGGAGGGAGCGCCTGGCTACCGCTCAGGGGTTTTGGGTGGGAGTGTAGTGGGAGAGCATGAGAGTCTTCTGTCTTTGGGTGTGGGAAGAGAGAAAGAAGTGAGAGAGGATGTAAGGAACCATGACTCTCAGGTGCTGGACCAATGAGTGTTTTTCAATTTGTGATGAATATTAATTTAGATTGGGGTACACTAGTGAACATAGATACCGTTTGTAGATGTATAAAAACTAATAGGATCTTACCAATTTAGAGAAGGAAAATTTTAGGTTAGGTGTAAAAAGTAGTATTATAATTCCTGAGAAAGCTTATAATAAGTTTGTGACTAATAACTGTATGGCATAATGACTTGTGCATTCCATGACTGTGTTTATTTTATAGTGTTTCATTTAGATATATTATTTTTCTTTGATTTTCCGTCTCTATTTAGGTAGCTATCAGCATACAATCAAAATAATTTAGATAAAACAATGAAGAAGTTCTATATATGAATTCCTTGGAACCGTGACTTTAGCTCTGAAGTTTGTTGCTTGGGCAGAATGGCCTGTTGGCTAAAGGAATAGTCCTGGAATAGTAACATATCTCAGTTTAGTGGGAAGGCCATGGTTCTGGCTGTAAAAGTTTTGTGGTCTTAACTGAGACCCATTTGGCCGTTGTGTATTATAGCATACTTACTTTAAGATGGACATCTTTTTTTATAGCATCCTAATGTTTTTGGTTTTAGGAAATTGAGGTTGATAATGAAGTCCAGTGTAAAATACTTAATACATAAAATAGTGTGTAGTATAGTAATGCATAGATTATAGGACTGGGAATCAGTCTCAGCTGTCCTTATGTAGTTTATGTCCCTATGTAGTTTAAGTATACAGCAAAATTGAGAGAGAGAACAAGAGAGAGACCGAGACATTGATCTTTCTCCTTTATTTCTTCAAATGTTTCTCTACTTCTTTGAGACCCAGTTCAATGTCTTCTTCCTCTCTCAAGGCAACTGTTATCTTCCTCTTCTCTAAATTTACCCTTTATATTTTGTAGTTTAGTACTTAGTCATTTAGTTTTTTATATTGTTCATGAATTGTTTTCATGTCTTGGTCTTGGCAACCCCACCACACACACTTCTTACCTCTCCTCGTGCACTGCTAAATCTCAAACTCTTTGAATGCAGGAGTCTTGTCGCATAGGAATTTCTCCATCATGTTCTCTGACACGTGGGCACTAAGTGACGAAAACTTGAGGTTTTCTTTGGTTGCTCTATCTCTGACTCTATTTCTTGTTTGATTATATGAGTGTGCAGTATAAACAGTATAACACATGATTTTAATGCTCTTAAACCTTTGTGATAGTTATTGAAGTATTTGTAAATTTGTTATGTAGTTGATACATGAAATTGAACAACTATATGTTGTAGGTCAGCATAGGCCATTAGTACTGCTGGAAAAGCAAACCAAGGCTCATAGTTTTTATATGAAAAGAACTTTATTAATTTTTTAAAAAATTCAGTAGATTCTGATGTAGTTGCTCATGGTTTTAATCTTGTGCTTTGAAGTATTTTTCTTTTTCTGGAATGAAGTTCTTGGTTGCGACTGTGTAGAAGAAGTATGTTAATTAGATTATATTTAGTTGGTGAATTTGTGCCCACAAGAATGTGACTTTTAAAAAGTTGCAAGTTGTGCTCCTTTGGCAGCACATATACTAAAAAGTTGCAAGTGGTACAGTTCTTGCAGATAAGATTGTTTCCTGTTTTCTTTTGCATGTTTAGTACTTTTATATATTTTTCCATGAGTAGCCTTTCAGTTTGTCCATTTGTATCATTTGACACTCAGACTTTATTTAAGTTCAGCTCTACCATCACTGGGGCTTACAAATGTTAGTCATTTGAAATGTCAAAATTTGGATTTGATCCAAGAGTTACAAATAATATAAGCCTTTATATAAATATATCCAAATATATATTCTTAGGGGGAAAGGAATAAATAAAATACTGTGTTTATAGAGTGGTTTTAAACAGTTAGGCTTTAGAATTGCTACATGCCCAAAGTATTTCTCCAGTGAATTGCATACTGTATGAGTTCATGAATTGTGCTATAAGAAAGGTGTTTTTTTTTTTGAAGTGACAACTAGATTTAATAAATTAATACACGTTTTGTTTAAAGATGTACACTGCACATTCTGTTTAACCCAAGGTTTTAGGGTATCCAGAAGCTTCTATTTACACGTATACAGACCTCAGACAGCAGTGATGTCAGAAGATGCAGGAAGGGCAGCAGAGCCTTGCACTGCTGCTCTCTGAATGCTGAGAACGCAAGTCAAATACGTTTAACTTAAAGACAATACTGAGAGATCACTGGGGAAAACCTCTGAAGAGAGAAGTCCACAAAAGACACATAAAGGCAAGGGGAAGGTCAAGGTAGTTGATACAACCACTTTATTCTTGGGATGAATGTGGAGGTGGCGGAGACGTGCTTTGTTTGCCAGATTTCCATTCATAGTTCACGAGGCGTTGGCCCACAGGGTACTTGTCTTTTTTAATATGTTCATAAAGGCACTTAAACTGGCAGACCTGGAGGGACAAGATTCCCATCAATACCACGACTATTAGTAAAAGTGGAAAAACCCGCCAGTGGACCAAGTTTTGCATTTCCGCAGTTAACACCTAGTAAAGGAATGATGCCGGATGTGATGATGTAAGGTACACATTAGGAAAGCAAGAGCACAGAGATCACTGGCGCTGCCAGTTTCCGAATGATATAGTGAAGGTCAGTGTTCCGGATGCCATCTGCCTAAACCTGCTCAATTACAGTTTTAAACCACCACTGAGGATCCATCAGTGTTATATAGCTGCAGATTCTCACATGCAGGATTCCAGGTGCCCAGTCCTGTGATGGGAAAAAAAGAGGACTTTGACCCAAGGGAGCCCTCGGGGGAGCAACAATAACCAGCTCAAACAGGAGCCCCAGAAGAAGCAGGACGACTCCAGCCAGCAGCACTGCAACTATCGAAGTCTTCATTATCATGCGGGACTACCCTTTAACCTTCTGAAGATCACTCTGCATCCCTGTGGCATCCATGTCGCCAGCACCGCCACTGCCTTTATGGTTAGCCAGCAAACGTAGAAACCATAAGCAGCTGTGTAGAGCTCGTGGATTTTGGCAGTCCCCGTCCAAAATGACATTAACCGACGGCTGGCAAATACTGCTAGAGTAAGGCAGATGAGGGTGGCCATCAGTAAGGTTCTTGCACGTGAAGAAAATCAACAAAAATATCCTGAGTGGAAAAATTAAAGGCCGACGGTAAGGCTGAAAGCCAGCAGGCCCTCCCTGCTGAAGTATGGCTTGGTGGGCTGCATACACACCTTCCCCCACCACAGGAATAGCGTTATTATTTCAAACAGGCTGGTTATTGTTCACTGGTTGGTTTGCACTGTTCTCATTTTCTTCCTGGTCTTCCACCAAATAGGAATGAAGATCCAGCAAGTTTCCAGCAGTAACAGTCCCTGCTCACACAAGCTCCTTCAGCCACTGCTGCGTGTATCCCTGTTCAAGTAACACTGGTAAGATAACCTGAAGCAGAAGCAGCTCAAGGGACAGTTCACTCACTGGAGCATCACTGCAGAGCATGACGCTGTATGGAAGAAAATTAGGCAGCAGACTCTTAGTTATACGAATAGGTAGACAAAGCACCAGGAGCACAATGGAGCCAAAGAGAATCACTGACAAAATAAATCTTGGGAGATGCTTATAAATAATCAAGTGAATCATTTCTTGTACTGGATTTTTAAAAATCTGGATCATTCAGATTCCTTAGAAACCAAAATACACCAGGTTGAAGTATCTGTCTCAGCAACAGAATGAAGGAGGCAAAGCAGAAAACAGACACCATTCCTACTAGTTAATGCAGAAACATGATCTTTCAGAGTAGCATCAGACATTTCCAGGGAACAGATATCCAGTCACCGGCCACAAATGAGAGGGGACACTTATTTCTACCACCACTAACAAAGAGGCCTTTAACAACAATATAGCAGACTCCCAGCTAGTGACGAGACCTATGAAATTTAACAAGAGTTGCCAAGCCATGATAAATTATCAGTGTTATTGCTAAAAGTACATACCCTACTATGGTTGTGATTAGGCCTTCAAAATGAGATGCTTGGAGGTGTTCTTCAAATCCCAAATGAACAAGGGAGAAATGACCAGTGTGGTCAGGGCAAAATGCAAAACCAAGAAAGAACAGTGTGTATAAAGACACCACCCAGATGACATGTTCTGGAAACACTAGTCATCCATCAAGTCCTAGCATTCTTCCCCATGTAAACTCTTTGTAGCTCCATCCCGTTCTAAAGCATTGCAGTTCATGTGACATCAGCTGCATTTTCCCCGCCTGTGTTCCTCCTTGTTCTCCTCCTCCTCCTCTTCCACCTGGTCATCCTGGGCATCAGGGTTTTCCGGCACCAGTGCGTTCTTGGCTGGTGGGTTAGCATGCTGGTCGGGGGCAACATTTTCAGCACCATTTCCTCCCGCTGGAGCCTCATTTTGGTGATGCCTAACAGCACTGAAGGGCAGAGCAGCAAGTAGCACGTTGACCTCAATACTACTGAAAATCCTAAGAATTACAGAAAGCTAACACAATAGTTTGAAAAAAAAGGCGTATACTCAGTCTAGACAATTTCAAATCGTTTTAACATTTTGACAATTTTCTGTTTTGCCTCTGTACATTTTAATTTATTTTAAAATTAAAGTGATATTTGTACATATGTAGTTTTAAAAATCAAATAATTTTCAAGGCTTATAAAAATAGCAGGGCACCATCTCTTCTTATGTCCAATTCCCAGCCTTTAGGGGCAGTCAATTTCAATTCCTTCAGCTGTTCTGATGTGTCTTTATTTTTCTAAGTCAGTTCTGCTTTTTGTTGGCTTTTCATTTTAAGACAGTAGCTACTCACTTTCCTTCTAAGAAAAATGAGGATTAGTCATCTTAATCTCTGTGCCGCCTGCAAACATACATATTTCCCTTTCTCTCATCTTCCTTTTATAGGATATCAGGTTTGGGGGGTAAATTCTTTATTTAGTATTTAAATTATCATGACTATGCAAATATTTTTCACAGCCTTGTCACAAAATACACTGTGATCGTATTTCCTTTCTTGTCCAACTTAATGTTTTCTCGAATAATTATCTGAGTTTGAAATTTTATGTAGTTTGTGCCTATTAATTAATTTGCAATTCTCTGACAAACATAAAATATAATATGGTTGGGCACATCAGATAATCTGTCAGTTTCCTTTTTCTTCTTGGAGACAGCCTTCTGCCTCCTATTTAGAATGCAGACTTTCAAATAATTCTCCTGTTTTTCAGTAATCATTTTGTCTTGCTTTCAGTGTTGACCTGTGTTCCAAAGATCAGGGTCTGTGGTACACCCTCTCCAGGGATGGGGAGAAGATTGGTTTTGGGGTGAGGCCACTTAAATGAACTTTCAACCAGTCATCTCGTTTCCAGCCGCACCCTACATTTTTGTCTTCATCATGCGACCAATACCTGAATCTCTCCAGCATGAGTCAGCTTGCTGCTTTTTTTTTTTTAATTGTGGTGATGTGGTAAAATACACATAACTCAAAATTTACCATTGTAACCATTTTAAAGTGTACAGTTCAGTGGCATTAAGTGTATTTACATTGTTGTGTAACCATTACCACTGTCCATCAATCTCCAGAACTTTTACATCATCCCTAACTGAAACTCTGTACTTACTAAACAGTAACTGCTTACTTAGCCCGGCCCCCTCCCACCCCCAACCCCCGCTCAGCCCCTGGCCACCGTTATTCTACTTTTCTCTGTTTGTCAGCTTGATGGCTCCTTCCTTTCAGGTTTAGGTTTCAGCTTTCTTGGTCTAGTTAGTTTAGTCACCTCTTTTTTTCCTAGCTTCCAAAATACTGTGCCTTCTCTTATTTGCTGTTGTCTTTCCCCATTCTCTTATCCTTATGGATTTTATACTTCTAAAAATTCCTTTTAACTTTTTAAGGTGAGGTTTCAGGAAGGGGTCAGGGCCAGTCATGATTAACTGAAGGTCTGCTACTCCCCACCTCCATTCCTTATTATGAGTTTTAAAATTTAGGTTTTTCTAAATTAGAAATTTAAATGCAGGTATGTCAAACAAATAAAGGCAGTTTTGTAGCTATACTGGCTATAAAATTAAGCTTGATAGATAGGCCGCTTCTTATTGCTGGTTCCCATTGTGTTGACAGGGGTTTGATCACTCAGACCTGTTGCGGCCCCATACTCTTCCTCCAGCAAACCTAAGATGGTTCCGCTGTGCTGAGACATGTTTTGTGCTACTGCAGCAGTTTCACAGCAGTGACCCTTCTGTGGGGAGATAGACTGTTAGCTACAAATTTCTGTACAAGTCTGTTATTCAAGGTGTAGTTGAAGTATTTCCTTCTCTGTGCAGCTTCTCTGAGTGCCCTAGACAGAGTTAATAACGCCTTCTGTGCCACAGCACTTGTAAAAATTCTATTTTATTCTAGCGAGGTTAGACCTGTCTATTTACACTAGATAATCTACCTTATGATGGTCTGTCTCCATCTTTCTTAGACCTAGTATTTCTCAAGTTTAGGAGAATACTCCCAATTTTGATACAGTTTTTGATCCATAATAAATAATTATTTACCTAATGAGTAAATAATCCACCTGGATTGGTTGAATTTCCTATTTTCTGGGACGCATACTCTCATTGTGCCCTGTGTCACCAATGTCCACGGAAAGCTGTTCAGTGCTTTTTGCTTGATACCGCGAGTAAGTTCTGTGTAGTGATTAGAAGTGTGGTTGCCAGAATACCTAGGTTCAAAAAAACAAGCAAGTTTTCTTTTTTTTTTTTTGGCTGTACTCACGTGGCACGCGGGATCTTAGTTTCCGACCAGGGATCGAACCTGTGTCGCCTGCAGTGGAAGCGCAGAGTCTAAACCACTGGACCGCCAGGGAAGTCCCAAAACAAGCAGGTTTCTAATGTCTCTCTGTTTCAGTTTCTTTACCTATAAAATAGATTAATAATCGTAATATCATGTAATGTCGTAAAGATTAAATTAATACGTCTAAAGTCCTGGATCAGTGCCTGCTGGTACAATGTTTTGTAGTCAGTCTTTTTCATCTTTCTGGGGACATTGCCTGCTATGATATCATTAGAACTTGATGGAAATAGATGATATAGAAAATCAAAGTAAAATAGCAACTCTAGTTACTATTAAAATATTTAGCTCTGAATTTTCTATATGAACATGTTCTGAAATGATTTCCATGGACAATAGCAGATTAAGGCATATGGATAATAAACTGGGAGAAATAATGTCTTCAGTGTGTTATATACCTACTAAAATACTGTATTCTTTAAATGTACTATAAAATAACCAAACACATGGAAATATATTTTAAACACATGGAAATACATTGAATGGCAATGTTAATGTTCATGTTCTTCTCTCCCTAAGAAGAATTTTATGCAGCCCACTAATGAATTCGATATGTGGCATAACTGTTGTCTTCTAATTTGGGAGCCTGCTCTGTTTATTTTTCTCTTCAGAGACTGTGTGCTAAGGGGAGAGAACCCTCCTCCATTCATTCAGCAGTCTTGAGAAGACTTGCTCATGTGCCTAGGCATTGTGGGTAAGGGAGAATAAGGCACAGTTGTTTTTCTTAAGGAACCATAATCTCTTCATCAATTCAGTAATATTAAAATCAGATGTTCTGGCAGAATATATTCACACTGACCAGAATTCCATTTATAATATTTTATAAATGGAATAAAAATGTGCACAGAGATTTATGTACAAGGTGTTCATTAAAATACTAATTATAAAAGCAATAAAAAAGATAGGACTTTTGGTACGTCCATTATATTTTCCAGACTTTCAATTAGAAACATGCTAATACTTAAATAATTAAACTTTTACTTTAAAAAAATCTGTCCTGGTGGATTTACATGGGAGGATGGATAGAGGGTTAGGTCAGTTGAATTGCCCGATCCATTAAAAGGAGTGGTAAAGTGCTCAGGTCCATGTTAGAGCTCCAGTACCACCACTAGTGTATGTATGACTCTGGCAGGTTGGTTGTTTAAAATTCTGTAAACCTCGGTGTTTTTCCTGTCTGTATAGTGGGTGTAATAGTCGTTTTGAAGTTTGTCGTGAGGACTAAATGAGACAGTGTATGTAACCTTAAAAATAAAACAAATAGTTCAGTAAATATTTGTGGCTTACTGTTATTGTTTTTCCTTACACTCCTTTCCTCCTTAATAGTTTTTCTCAGTAACCTTCCTCCAGTCAATCTAAACAAGGAATGGCAATATTTTGCTTGGTCTGATAATTCCCATTGCTTTGTAATAGCCATCTAGAGGTTTTTGAGGCCTTTGCTAACCTCTACAGAGCTGTCACCTGTCACTTGCGTTGGCCAGTTTTGAAGAAGGGGAAATAGCAGTACATGTGCCTTGGGTTTGCCATTTTTGCTCTAAACCTTCTTTGTCTCTTTATACACATATTTACTCCCTGTTCTCTTCTGGGTATCGTGTACTTTTTGTTCTTGCACCTTATTTTGATGGGGAGTCTGTTAGCTTCCTTTTTTTTTTTTTGAATGTTTTGGCTGTTAACTGTAGTTTCATAGCATAAGTTACTCTTCATAACAGGGTAGTCATCCAAAGCTAGCCTTAGTTCTTTTTTAGCCCTGCTTCTCCTAGGCCTCTCATGAAACGTAAATATAGCTAGTTTGTTAGGCTGACTTGGACGTGCCTCATTTAAAGAAGAGTTTGATTTTTTGTGAACTTTTTCTTCTTACTCTCCTGAGTACAGAGCTCCTTCTATGTTTAATATAATGTAACCAGATACAAAGGCACTTTTCCATGAGGGATTATGGTGTCTTTTTAGAACACGTAGATTATGACCAGAAAAATTTTTTGTTTTGTTTTGTTAAATGGCATAAATTTAAATACGTGATGTTTAGTATAAGTTATGTTCTGACAGAATCCGGGAAATAACAGCCAATAAATTATGACTGGTGATTAATGGAATAGCCCTCAGCACTTAGGCAAAAATGATTTTACACACCTTGGGAGTTATGGATACTATGAAAAGGTTTTACTTTTCTTGATGATTTTTTCTACATTGATAAGTCCAGGGTATTTATAAATTATCGTAAGTCAGAACTTTATATTAAAAAGAGTATTAACAGTTGAGTTTTGAAATTACTTGCCTTGGATTTAGTATTTTTTGTCATTTTTTTTTTAAAATTTATTTATTTATATTTATTTTTGGCTGTGTTGGGTCTTTGTTTCTACGCGAGGGCTTTTCTCCAGTTGCGGCAAGCGGGGGCCACTCTTCATCGCGGTGCGCGGGCCTCTCACTGTCGCGGCCTCTCTTGTTGCGGAGCACAGGCTCCAGACGCGCAGGCTCAGTAGTTGTGGCTCACGGGCCTAGTCGCTCCGCGGCATGTGGGATCTTCCCAGACCAGGGCTCGAACCCGTGTCCCCTGCATTGGCAGGCAGATTCTCAACCACTGCGCCACCAGGGAAGCCCCTTTTGTCATTTTAAATCCAGGAATTAATACCATATGGTGTGCAATTAACTTTATTTTGAATCTATTTGAAGAACAAGCTGAAGGTGTTTTAATGACATCACTCAGCTAAATCAGGAGATAGGTTCCTTGGGTAAGTTGCTTAACTCTCAAGGTCTCAACAGATTCTGTCCTGTAACATAGCTCTAACGTACTATTGTCATGAGCCCTAAAATTTTGTGGCCTTTTTAATTTTCTTTCACAAATCTCTGTCGAAATTCAGTTTTTTTTCTACTGAGTTTTTAATATGATAGCTATAGATTAGATGTCAATATACATTTCTAAATGCTTGATTCTTTTTTTTTAATTTTAATCTGAAAAGACTATCACTTTTTAAAGATTGCTCTTTTGTTTAGATTGCTCTTTTATTCATTAAAACATTCAACTCTATATGGTAACTGGCTCCTGGGGTTAAAAAAATACATATTTAACCCCCCATTTTCACACTCCCCACAAACCTTATATTTCATTTATATTGACAAGTAATAAAATTAACAGATTTGAGCTTTAACATTCTAAACAGTGGAAAAAGCATTACTGAACTATAAAATGGCCATGCAGAGAAATCTGGGAGAGGGAGAGGAGTGTATTTTACATACTGAAAAATCAGCCTGTGGCAATCAGGCACTGACTTGCTCTGCACTGTTTTAACAGAGAATTGAATGGTTTTGTTATACAAATATTTTACTGAGTTATTTGCTAAAACAAAATAGGAATGTTTAAGGCCTTTTGATAATAATTTAAAAATTTTTGACCTTAAAATAACCCTTAAGAGGAGGAGGGACTCCTTGGTTATAGAACCCCAAGTGAAAAGCTCCTGCTGGGAAGAAGGTGCTTGGGAATACAGCGAGGTTGATTTCAGGCACGTTGGGATAATTTCTCTTACCTTAATGATAACTTACTCCTTGCACATACGTATTTTCCTGTGTCATCACTTCTCCTTGTCTGTGTTCCTTTGAAATAAATCTAAAATTGATTAGCCATTTCTCATATTCTAAATTAAGAAAATTATTATCCAAAATTTATAGAAATAAGGTTTCCAAAACCTTACAGGGTAAATCCGTTGGTTGAAAGTGAACATTACTTTTGTATTTCTTTGGAGAGATTAAAAACAATCTTTTTCCCCTGTGGGGGTGGGGTAGGTGAGAATGGATGTTCCCCCTGCCTGATTGTTTCCGTCACAATTCTTGGTGGCAGTAAAAACCAGTAAAAGCATATCATGTATTTTAAAAGGATATTGGATAGAGCTCAGTGGCTCATCAAATTGTTTTGAGAGTTAGAGAACCAGATTCAGGGCTGAGCAGCCAGAAACAGTGCCCGAAATCACATTGCACAACGATTCCCATGAGGTTGCCAGTGCCATCTAGAGACAGACTGACAGACGCCACAGCCTGTCCCAGTGACACAGCTAGCACTGGCTGACTCTAAGTGCTGCCACCTCTGCCCCAGACTTGACCTTCCTGCAGTTGCTCCACCGTTAGTGTAAAAGAGAGTTCTTTCTGGTCTCTTCTTGTCCTGCTTGTTAGTTGCCCATTTCTACTCTGGGCTGGGCATGTGTGTTTGGCATAGCCCGTGTCCTGGCCGTGTAGGACATGTGGAAAAGTGTCTCACCTTCTGAAATCATGAGATGGTGTGAAGTTCTTAAATTTAAGATGTGGAAAACTCTTTGATCTTCTGAAAACATAAGGTGGGGAAGTTCCCAGACTTAAGAAGGGAAGTTCAGATGCTAGGCAGACAAAAAGAGTGATAAACGTTGACTGCATGTTTTAGATGTAATGTGTGCTGAGCCCTCACTATGTGCTAGTACCATGCAAACTGTCTTACAGGTGTTATCACAGGCCATTCTCACAACATTAGAAATGAGGTAATAGGCTGAGAGAGTAAGTAACCTGCCCAAGATCATACAGTTAGTCAATGTCGAGCTAGGACACGAACTCAAAGCTGATTCCAAAGCCTGTGCTCATAACTGTTGTATTAAACTAACTCTTTTAATACCCCCTCTCCCCATATATTTAGCTCAAAATCCTGTAAATAAATCTGTTAGATTAACTCTACTAAGTTTATTAAAGTCATATATATGGTATATCTATGTATTTAGACATTTTAAAGGAAATGAAAATTTGTGGCTTTAATTTTATCTATTTTCAACTAACTGAATGATTTTTTTTCTTTTTTTCATTTTGTGGCTATTTTTCTAATTCACTTTGCCACAGGCTACAATCTGATAAAATGCTTGCTTTCTGAATATCAGTGCTTAGAAGCCAGTTATTGAGTGTAATAGAGGTCAGCAAGAAGGAGAGGGGACATAGAGTGACCAAAATAGAGGCAGAGAGGAAGAAACATCACACACATATACACACACACAGCCCTGGGAGAGGGAGAGACAGAGACAAACATATATGGAAGGAATGGGGGGACACATGCATGTTATTCTACAAGCAGCATCCTTTATAGCCTTTTTTATTTGCATTGGTAGGTTGAAAAACGATGAAACTCCTCCTCTGCTTTAGGAAAGTCATTAAGGCCTTTTTTTTTTAAGTTAGAATCAGTGCTTTCTTAATAAGTTTTAAGCCTTTATACCAGTTTGCATTTTAAATTGACTTATGTACTTCTATTTTAAAGCTAAAAAAAAATGATATCTAGGAGTGAAACAGGAGCTGTTATTTAACTTGGGACATATCCAACTTGGTTTGGGGGGAAAATCATAAAGGCAAACTCTCGTAGTTACCATGATGTCACCCAAGCTAGAGTATTTCTTCATGAACCACAGCTCTTGTTAATTATTCCTTTAGTACGAGTACGTCTGTTCTGCAGATTTTTCTTTGCTACCAAATCAGCGCTTTATAATAATGTTATTTTGTTCACTTGTGCCTTTGGGACTAAATGGGAGGCTGTAATTTTTGTGAAATTGAGTAGATCAAATGCCCTTCCACACACATACTGTTGTAAACAGTCTAAATGTGAGTTGGGTGATAGAGAAATACTTAATGTAAGGTAAATGTCCATGAAGTTGAAAGTGATTTTTATTCTCTTTAAGTATTACATTTTTAATATTAAATATACTATGCTTTTTGTCCTTATCCTAATCTGATCTTTCCTAGAATATAAATTTAAATTTGAGAACTCGTATTTCTCTGTGAATTTTTTTGTTTTTGGTCCAGTGCAGGCTGTATACAATGGGTTTTTGTATAAATGCAGTTGATGTTATATATATACTCTGCTATTCCACTACTTAACTTTGAGATTTATTCCTCTTTTATGAACTGGTTTAGTGGACCAGCAATCCTCAAATGGGCAGTAGTCCTTTTATTAAGCTACCAGGTTGAAAACAGGATATTGGCATATACACAGTTTCTTATCTTTATGAACATTAGCTAATGGTGCATTTAATTAGTCATCTAAGTAAGAAATGCCATACTGGGCCAGAGCAGTGATCCATCCGGCACAGACTGTCCTAAAAAGCTGCACCAAGGAATCAGGTTACTTATTGGAATTCTGTCATCACTAAAGGATACATAGACCATTTCTAATTTCCCTTAATTTATATACTCAGAATTCATGCATTCATTTAAACTCTTCAACATTGCGATCTGTTCTGATTACATATGCTATGTATGTATTAAGCTAAAACACCTATTTTAGATCTGTTGGAATTGGTAATTCTAGGGTAAAATACCATTTATAATATGAACTTCAGTTCTTTCCTTGCTCATGTGCTTCTTCAAGTTTCTTCACCTATAAAATATAAAATGATTTCAGTTTTTTTCCCCCAGTCTCAAAATCTGTTCTGTTATTTCTAATATGGCCAATTTATGAGGTTTTCTTTCTCACCCTCCTTCTTACCATTTTTTCTTTCTACATGCAATTTAAATATAGAATATTAGACAAATTCTTTATGTATAATGAAGGAGGACCAAGTTATAGAGGGCCACTGAATTCCTTTGAATTATCTGATGGCCATAACTGAAAGTTCTGTGGATTTTAGGAGAAACAATATTTCATAGCTGTAGTTCAGAGAAAACAGGTATAGCTTATATTGATTGCTTTGTGATATGGATTTATTGAAGATTCTTTCATGAGACATGAATTCTACTTTTCATTTTGCTGGAAACTGACTTCCAGTTTGAAGGCATTGGTCATTCTTTCTTTCATTGTTCTTTGTGCAGTGCTTACCATGAGAAATTAGAGTTTGAGTGTGGCGAAAAATTGTATCTGTTACATTGCTGAAAAATATTTACAGTCTACCAGAACTACTAAAGAATGAAGATAGTATTTTCCTCCTAGCAGGGAAAAGAGGAATTTAGAAAAAAAATTGTAACTCTTCTAGGTTGACTTCTATTTTTGAAGTTATTGGTTATCCCCTAGAAAATAAAAGGGCTGAAGTGAGCTTTATAAAAGTTGTTTCCACTTTTGAGGAAGTTAATGCAGTTGGGTAACAGTTTGTGGGGCACATACATATTACAGCATCTTCAAGAAGAGACTATCAAATACTGAAGTCTTTTGGTATTCAAGTAACTCAACCCCCTGGAATGGAGTCAAAGTAAATCTGCTTTAATACCAAGTTCCTCTCCATAGTGAATATTTTATTGTGTGTGGTATTAAAATTCATGAAAAACAGTAAAGCCACAGGCTCTGTGATATTTATTTGTATGTATCTCTTCATTACGTATAATGTTGAACACATAGAAGAAAACTAACCCAGGAGATATTTACCTTAATGTTCTACATAGACTCATATGTTAAGAGGTCTTTTTTTTTTTTTTTTTAAGCTGAGAAATATATTTTATTGTCATGGCCAGAATGTGAGTAGCATGTTTGTATATAAAACAAAAGTTTAAAAGAGTAACAGTTATTCATATTGTGTGCAAGAGGAAGGAAGGGAAGGAGAGAGAGAAAGAGACAAACACTAACTATAGGGAGAGGAGGTGTGTATGATAACGTTTCAAGAAACAATACATACTCCATATGCTGTGTACTTCCATTTTGTTAAAATGCAAAACAAAACAGCAAACACCATAGGTGAAGGTTGTATTATTTATAATTGGTATCCTGGAAGAGTGTGTTCTTACCTTCCCTCCCCTTTCCTTCATCATTCTTAACCATTAGTGCAATGATTTGAGATTGTGAGGGAGGTTTTTTTTGTGTGTTAATTTATGCTGAAAATTCCCAGGACACAATCAAGTATTTAGAAGACTAGCATAATGTATTTAGGTCTTTGGGGAACTTTTAATCATGAATCTGTTGAGTCTCTGCTCTGTGTAAAGCAGTAAATTATTTAAATGGTGTTTCTTTTAGTCAATAGGGATAATTTGTTCCAAGGAGTCTTCACTTTCTCCAAATAACTGAGGACATTAATATAGTAAGGCCACAGTTCCTGGGTAATGTGTCTTTTTAAAAAAAAAAAATTTATTTAGGCTGTGCCGGGTCTTAGTTGTGGCACGCGGGATCTTCATTGCGGCATGGGGGATCTTTAGTTGCGGCATGTGGGATCTTTAGTTGCAGCATATGGACACTTAGTTGTGGCGTGCATGCGGGATCCAGTTCCCCGACCAGGGATCGAACCCGGGCCCCCTGCATTGGGAGCAGGGAGTCTTACCCACTGGACCACCAGGGAAGTCCCAGGGTAATGCGTCTTGATAGTTAAGTAATCACCTTGATTTTTTGTTTTAGAATAGGTATGTTACTTTCATTGTATGATAAGCAGTGTGTGCATCTAGTAACAAATTAAATGTACAGTTTAGAAAGAAAATATTCCTACAAAATATTTTCTGATTAATGACATGTTAAAAAATCAGATTCTGTTGAGTATAAAGAACTGAAGCCAATAAGTGTTATCTCATAGTGTCAGGAACTAAGGTGTTCCACATGAGAGAATTTTCCGGAAAAGGAAAATTAGGAATTATAACTAATAATTTTATTGTAAATTTTAAGAAGTTAATGAAAAACTTTAATGTATGTATGTGTATGTGTATATCTATACATCAGGAGAGAAAGAGAGAGAAGTATTTTAGACATCCAGAAAACTACAGAAACTATTTTGGTAAATATCTGTGTTACCCATTGTATTAAATCTTAACATTTCTTCCCTGACTTCTCAGCGCATATGGAATAGCCATCAGTCACTTAGAGTTGATTCAGGTTAATCATTATGAATGAATACTAATTAGTGAGCTATGCTGTGCCTCACTTACTCTTACTCAGTTCCCTTAGAGCTAAATGTAGCATATTCTTCTGATTCATCCCTAATGCTACATGTTTGTTACTAATGTACAACAGTGAACCTTCCTCTTTTGTCCTCTTATTTAAAACAACTGTGGAAGAATGGAACAGATTTCTCAAATGAGCAGCCTGGATTTACATGTTACTCCTATGGGGCAAATGTGGTATTTGTGACTAATAGTTTTATTCCAGTTTACTGCAGATTATAACAGTGAAAAAGAAAGACTGAGATTCTGCATTTTGGAGCTGTCTCTTTCTGGTTTGGACAAGTTATTTAACCACTCTGTTTTGTTAATACCTTTCCCACAGGGAAGCTCTGAGAATTAAGCAAGCTAATGTAAATTTCTGGCACACAGAAGTTGCTCAGTAAAAGATTGCTTTAATATCACTAGCCTTTTTTCAAGTGGTTGAACTTGCTGAAAGTCTGATTTCCAGATGAGTGGGGGCATTTCTGCACAACAATATTCAAGAGTTCTCTTCACGTCCCTCCCCAAAAAAGCAGATTTTAACATTAGATTCATCATCCAACTCTTAGAACCCCAGCTGATTGTTTTCATAATACTTTTGGTTTATTTTTGTACGTAAGGTCTGATAGGCACATAACAAATGCTTTGTGAGCCTTAAACTAAGTGAAAATAGATTGTTCAGATGAAAGGTATGTGGATAAGTCAGTTTTGGGGCAATTCTAGAGAACTCTTGCCAGAACTGGTATCTTTGTTTTGGTCTTCAGAGACTATTAAATATGATCACTGAGTCATACTTGCTGTTTTCTCTGTCCCCTGGCTATTTCTCTTAAGACCCTGAAGCTTGGCCACCACCCGCAAGATGTTTAAAAGGCAGCCTAGGCCTTAGCCCAGGAGGAGTTTGTTTATTTAAAGAAAAATAATTAAGTTCAAACATCCCTACCATGTCATAGCTAGTCTAGTCATGTTAGAGTTAGTGGTTCTTTTGATTCTTTCTGGTGGTCATGGTGCCTAAAGGTAACAGATAAATGTGAAAGTAGTTAAACTTTTCCTGAGATTACTTGGAATTTTATAATGTAATCTCAAACAAATCCCTAAAGGAGTGGGAGGAAAGGGAATGCCATTTATTTTGCTAGTTGTTTTTTAATGGGACTCATATAATTCAAATCTTTCACCACTTCTTTCTAGGGTTATGATACAGATGATTTAAAAACAAAGCAAAAACTGAAAAAAAAAAAAGCCCCGCACACTATGGTAGCTATATCTTCATTAATTCTTTGAAGTTTGGACCATAAGAATCTTTTCAAAGGGATAGTATAACGTCATAGATGTTTAGATACAAAGATACAAAAATTGATTACATTTGTGTTTCAAATGATTATCATCTCCAAAATTTATGACTGACTTCTCCTTACATATTCTCTGCCAGATAAGGAAATCCGAGGCAGATATTTTGGGCTTGCCTGGGGTACCAGGGTGTATCTCTTTAATTAGATAACTTTTAAAAACCAAGTCCTAAAGGAAGTGAAGGAGGAATTAGTACAAGTCCTGAGGCACTGAAGTGAGAACATGCTTGATGTGTTTAAGGAAAGAGGCCAATGTGCCTAAAATGGAGTGAACAAGAGGGAGAGTGGTAGGAGATAAGGTTAGAGAGTTGGGGAAGGGAAAATCAGATCGTGGTCCTTATGGTCTTCGTAAGGATTTTGGCTTTGAAACTGGTGAGATGGACTCAATTAGAGGGTTTGAGCAGAAGAATGACATGATCTGATTTTCTTTTGAAAAGGACTAATCTGACTGATTTGTTGAGGTGAGCAAGGGAAGAAGCTAGGAGATCAGATGGAGAACTATTACAGTAATGCAGATGAGAAATAAGGTGGCTTGGACCATCATAAGAGTGGAGGTGGTAAAAGTGGTCATATTATGGATATCTTTTGAAGTTGGAGCTCCCAGGATAAATACCTAATGAATAGTGATGAATACTTCTGTACATAAAGTCTGGTTGATCCCTTTTTAATGATGTTAAGGTTAATCACTGGGTTCAGGTTTTGTAGCCTGATTTATCCATTATAAAGTTTCCCATCAACCTTTTATCTAATGGTTTTAGCAACCATTCATCAATTTTTAGATTTATTATTTCATTAACTATTACAAAATGGGTATTCTCTAATTCTGTCATTCCTTCTACGTTTATTTTTTGGAATCCTATAAAGGAGGGCTTTCACTTACTGACTGCCTGGTTACTCTGGGGTGCCTTTCATATAAGAAAGGCAGGATACATACTTGATTCTATTCCATTATCAATTTTCAGGATAATTAGTTCTTGCTCTAGTGACTACCAAAGACGATGGATTTTTTTAAAAATACATTTAATGTTTCAGTCAATGGTAGTCGTTATCATTTTGATGTTCAAAATGTCATTATCGTTTGATGTTCATTTGACTTTAAAACATGTCTTCAAGTACAAACTATGAAACAAGATATATTCTGAGGAGTCTAACTTCCATGCCTGTCCTTTCCAACTTGCTTTCTCTTTTCTCTGTAGACAACCATTTAAAAATGATTTTGGTTTATTCTTCAACCGCTTGTTGAAGAAAAGCAGTTCTGTAATAATATTTGTATTCCCCCCAATTTTTTTTTTACTAAAAGAGCAGCATTTTGTGGGATATTAATTCAGTTACAGGATGGGAAGTAGAGGGTACTACTGGGTTCCTTGAGGGTTATTCTTGAGATCAGTCAACTTTTCACTCCTTATAAAAGATTTTTTCTTATATTCCTAGCTGTCACCTCAAAGAACATACATGTTTGCAAAAGAAAAAGGCCCTCACCCACACTATTTGGCAATATTTAGGAAGATCACACGTCCAGCAGTTCCCCTTCTAGGAGTCTTTCCCAGAGGTTGCACTGATAAAATTACAAAGTGATAGATGCCTTTATTCTGTTCCTTGAAGTTCGGGGACCATGTCTTGATTGTCTTTTAATTATGGGCTTTGTTTGTTGGCAGAAAGAAGCAATACTGATGATGTAGTTGGCATTAACATTAATGGTGTATGTGTGGAAGAAATGGCATTTTGAGACTGCTGTTTTGACATACTGTCAGGTTAAATATTTCATCAGTTAACATTAAATCATTCATAAAGTTATTCATTCTTTCGATGAATATTTACTGAGCACTTATGGCATGGCAGTCGTTGTCTTAGGTGCTCGAGAGATACCAGCAAATAAGACAGAAAAAAAATCTCCTTTGGAGCTTAGATTTCTATAGATGTGAGGGAGAAACAGAAAAGCATAATAAATAAGCAATTAACTTACTGTTTTCAAATGTGCAATTTTAGAGAATTCCCTGTCAGTCCAGTGGTTAGGACTCGGCGCTTTCATTGCCTGGGCCTGGGTTCCATCCCTGGTTGGGGGACTAAGATCCCGAAAGCTGCACGGTGCAGCCAAAAAAACAAAAAACAAAAACAAAAAGCCAAATGTGCAATTTTAGGGTTCCTTTTCTACGTCTTCCTTTCCTCTTTTTCCGGTCTGTAAGTGGCATCCTTAGGAATTGCAGGAGTCTGATGGTGAAAGGGATTGAGGACTGAAGCGGTTGTAGATTTTTATACTGAGTATGTGTAGCATAACTGTATAATTCTGGTCCCTCCCACCTCATTCTCAGCCCAGTTAATGTTTTTTATTAGAAGGTTGCTTAAGAACTGTTTTGATAGTTCCCTCTAGTCACTAATATTTAGATAATTGTCCTTAAAGATTTTATATTTTTGTTATAATATGTTCTTAATTACATCTTTATTTCAGAAATGACCATTAAGAAGTAGATGCCCAGATGCCAAAGTAATGAAACAGTCAATTTGTCATAAAGTAAGATGCAGCTGTGGCTTTTCAACCAGATTAGTAAGTGTGGCTAAATTTTTTTTTTTTTAACTTTATACTTACTTTATCTACTTTGAAAAACATTTAATAAAAAATATAGTGGACTTTTAAAAAAGTGTCAACTTGTATTTCTGTTTTTCCTTTGAGTTGTGGAACAAATTCTAGCATATATCTCTAGAAAATGTATGTCTTTGCTTTACTTTTTTAAGAACTATAAAGTTAATATTATAAAATTTTAGTTTTGAGGAAATATATGAAAAAGAGTCACTATAATAACGCTCTCCAAATACAGCCACTCTTGTAATTTTTGGATATTTGTTTTCCCTTCTGGTCTTTGTTCTACACATTTAAAAAAAAAAAACAAATTATGATCAGAGTGTTGTAAAGAGTATGCTTCTTGTATATCTTTTAAAATTAAATTTGTTAAGATGTCTCTTCCTGGGAATAAAAATACCCTTCAGAACAGTGTTTCTTGTTGGAGTGATGAAAATGTTCTAGAATTAGGTGGTGGTGATGGTTGTGTAACTGAATTTTACACGTTAAAGGGATGACTTTTATGACATGTAGAATAGCTAAAAAAAAAAGGTACCCTTCAGAATATCAAATCTTGGCAAAAGTAAAACCCAATTAAGTACTAATGTCTTAGAATATGAAAATGTGCCACTTATTATTATGTACTTAGCAAAAATGATTTGATAGTAGAGTATTTTTATAATAAAATAAAAAATTTTATAATAAATATTTTAATGAAGATAATAACATACTTTTATTATTTGAGACTTAATATTTCTTAAGCTTTGTTAATACCAAATGTCATAATAATCTAAATGTACTATGCTAGCATTTTGTAACTTTTCATTTTCAAAAGACTTTCTGTTTGAAACTAACATTTCAACTTTTCTACCTGAAATTTTTTTAGGGACAAAATTGTATCTATTTTTCTCAGAAGAGAATTCCACAAGGTAAGACATTGTTAATATAGTAATAAAACAAATATGGTTGAATATAGACTTAATTGCTCTGGCTTTTTTTTTCTTTTTATCCTTTTCCCTTACTTATTTCATATCTTTTCTGGATTATTACAAGATTCTCACAAATTTGTTAGCTGTTCCTTTACTACCTCAGAATTTGCTAGCAAGACACAAGTCATCTTATTTGAAGTTAGGATTAAAAGGGTGTGATTAAAGTAGTCACCTTGAAACTCAAATACTGCTTTTCATAGTCACTGCTTATTCCTAGCATCCTTAGGAGTGGGTTTGTCCATTTTGAGAAAAAAGTTCTTTTCTTTCACTGGGGCCCATTTACCTTTTACTTCAATGGATAGTACTATCTAAGTGACATTAGGGAGTAATGGGTTGATAGAAGCTCTCTTAGAGGCTTTAAGTTAAAGGAGATTATTTAGCAATGCTTCCACCTATGGAAATTGTGTAACTCCTATATTTAGTTTAAAAAGTAGAATGCTTCCTACCAGCTAGATAATAAAAGATTGAGTAACAGGTAGTATTAAAGAAAAAAATCCTGAATGATCACCTTGACAGTGGATTTTAATTCATCACTGACGTACATTATTATTCTCTTTAGACTTCTGAAGGATGAAATGTTCAAGTGAGTAGAGAGTAAAATTTCCTTATCAGTGTGCCTACCCTATGCCAGATACTTAAAATCAATTGCTTGGCAGCATTAAGAACTTACTTTGATTAAGTTTTCTCAGGAACCTTTGGCATAGGTAGTAGTGGTCCTTGCGGAGTAATTCAATCTGTCAACTGGAAATGCTTATAAAGTGAATTATTCAGATCAATAGCTTTCTCATTTTTTCTCCTTTTTCAGTATCCTGTGTCCTGAGGGTAACATTCACCCTCAAACACAATTTTTCCACCTGCTTTTGAAACTGCCACAGATTTAGTTAATCAAGTCAGTTTTTATCCTGATAACTGAAAATAAAGCGTTAAAATAAAGGAGACCCACTAGCTGATAAGGAGGAAGGGAGAGCAAATTACCAAGTTTTCATTTACAAGTTTCTTGTGAAACTCTTTTGCCCTATTTTTTTCTTCTACTTAACAGGGGGTTAAGGGAGGGGATCCTAGAACCCGTGTATAGCATTTTCTGATCTTCCAGGGCACTACTCAAAGGCATTACTTCAGGAGAAATCCAGATCCTTCTTTTCCTGGACCATAATGCTTAAAGTAAAAACAAAAACTTCAAAAAATTTAATCTTAGTGAACTTGATCTGTTACATCTTTGTCACTGTTCTTTTGGCAAATAAAGTGTAAATCTCGGACATCAGTACAATGTATGATACAATGATGATCAATTATATGGTCTGTACCCTTAGGGTTCCCCGTACCTGTTCAATAAATATATATTTTTGTACATACCAGGTGCTTTCATAATTTTTTTAGAGTAGAAAATAATCTAAAAAAGATTATTCACCTTTATATAGTATTACCCTGCTACACAGTTAAAGGTATTAAAGGGACAATGACAACTTAAATTATTGTTAACCCTACACTTAAAAATGGTTGAAATGGTAAATTTTATGTTATGTGTATTTTATCACAATTTAAAAAATTACTGTTTAAAATTTTGGGCAACTTTGTTTATTATGAAAGAGGATGGCTTTGTCTGAAGTACCAGTTTGTTGTTGTTTTTGCCTCTGTCAGGAGGCCCTCTCCTGCCACTACTCTCCTAGGTCCTAGTAGCCACACTTCCCTTTACCCTTTGGACTGAGGGGTGGTAACAGCTCTAGCTCTCCACTGTTGCTAAGCTGGGGGAATTCCCCCTTAACCCTACCATAGTTGTGTAATACAGGTTTAACTTCTGGTATCCACTATTGACAGTTCAAAGACAAAGGAGTAAAGAAATGCAGAGAATTTCATGTTAACTAGTCCAAAATAGTATCTCAAAACATGTTGCTGCTTATGGGACACAATGTAATTTAGATGCATGCAGAGTTTAAAATGCACAAAAATTTGCATCTTTTTATGCTAGCTATTGTACCTTGTTTTGGAGTGCCATTTAAAAAGAAAAGTATCAAGCTGAGAGTTGAAGAAAAAGTAATCCTTACAAAATACTACTGTAATCAAATGGGAACATGGCCTGAAGTGTCAGGGTGATAATAAGTACCCAAAGACAACCATGGATTTAAATAAAGCAGTAAGAATTCCATAGAGGGGAGGAAGGCCAGGTATCTAAACAGTCACATGATTATCTTCTCCAATATTGAAGTACCAGTTTTTAACCTCAAGTACAGAAGTATTGAGTTAATGATATTCCTCAGTTTGTGTCATACCCATTTATCACTGGTTCGTTAAAGGACTGTTCTTCCATTTTCTTTTATAACTAGTCCCTATACAAATGACCTTTAAATGTGTTTGGTGTGTATCATTTTGTTTATATCTTATAAAAGGTTTTATTATTTTATGTGCCTGTGTTTTAATTATACATTAGGTCTTAATCTAATTCTTATAGTCCCCTCCACCCTCCTCTGTCTTATTTTTTCCTAAGATCTGGCCATGTTGCTGAGTGTTCTTCTAATTTGTTTTGTCCAACTGGTACATTGTATTCCAGGTTGTTTATTAAAATGAAGCTATTAAATGTAAAATTTCTTAAATGTGTAAGGCACATAAAATGAGCATTTAAGAAAAGGTCAATTCGTGCTTATTTCTTTATATTAGAATTGAAGTTGAAGAATGCGAATTAGATCCTGTGGAAGATTAGAGGAAATATAAATATCTGTTTAGAAGGCTGTCTATCTAGGAGTCTGTTAGACCAGTCAAAGAAAAGAACTGTAGGGCCTAACAAAAACGTATATTTTTTGTCTAGAAACAGTATATTAAAATGCTTAGATCTCAGTGTTTGCTGGTAAAAAACCTTATGGTTGAAAGATAATACCAGTAATGTTATAGAACCTCCCCATTATCTATTGCTTGTTAATTTCTCCATTAAATTATACATGAACGTTCATCTTATTTCTTTCTATTACTTCACTGAAGCAGAATCATGTTCTGTGAATTTCCATCACTGAATCTAACACAGAGTAAGAACAGTACAAATGCAAGATTCTAAAATTTGGGATGCAGAAAGACAGTTTCATCTGTGGTAAGCACAGTATCAGCAGAAGTAACTTCTCTTGGATCCCCTAACTAGAAATTGTCAGAACGTGGGAACTTTAGAATCTCCAAGTCTGTGGTGATGATATGCCTTGTAGTCGAGAAGAGGGGAGAGGGGAAAACTCCTAGGAGAGGATAAAGTGGGCCCTGACAGTACATTAAGGAGGATAATGACAGCACTGATCAGATCAGGGAGGGGCTTCTATCAGGTCGAAAAAGCTAACAAGGTACCTTCTGGGAGCAGTTTCTTTTTGTGGAAGGAGGATCTTAGGGGCACTTAGTTCTGGAGGCCAGGCGGAGATGTGGAACTGATTCAGTAGTAGTGGAATGGAAAGGGTAAGGGAACGCACATTTGCTGAAAGCCAGTGTTGAGGCTTTTTGAAAGAAGTAGTTATTTACATGTCAACACTTAAGTATTTGTAAAATCTTTGGCGGGAAGACTGGACTCTCTTGATACTGATTTGGTATCCCATGCATTGTTGAATACTCCCCACTCTTTTTAAAAATAACAATTCAGGTAACATAGTCCCTTTCTCTGATTTCTTAAATTTTTGAGTATTTCCTGTGGCATAATAATTTCATGATTTTTACTTTGTTATGTTAACACATGCCATAAGTAGGACAGATAGTATTATCATTTTACAAATGAGGAAACCAGTAGCGGAATTAACTTTAGATTCTTTTTACTAATCTACACTGCCACCCTATCAATGGATATTTTGCTCTATATAGAAGATGTAATTACAAGGATAGTTTTAACATGGAGGAAATGTTTCTAACCAAAAAGAACCTCATAGCCTGAGAATTTAAAAAAAAACACATATACAAACAAAAATAAAACCAATAAGTAATGTAGATGGTATTCACTTAACCTTAACATTCACTGAAACAGCACTTAATAAATTAACATGGATTTTGTCCATCAGTTATATAGAAAATTATTTCATAAACTTTCCAACTTAGAACAAATACCATAAATTTAAATTTTTTTAGTTTTGAACATGCCTGTTAACTATACTTAAAAATTAGGTGTTTAATTTTAACAAGTGGGGATTAGAATTCTTTTGTGGGTATGGAACGAGCAGTTTGATCTCACATTATTTCAGAATACGGTAATCCCTTCCCCCCAAATAATTTGTTTGCAGTATGCAGGCAAACAGTATTATAAACCTGTATCTTTTATCCTGAGAGACTTAGTTGGGTTCAGACCCAGCTTTAGCGGTACAAGCACAGATCAAGATTGGTTTTGAGTAATCCAGTGCTATCCTAGGTCATTCTAGGTCTGGAGGGTCCTCAGATATACTAATCATTTGGTTTCAATACCTAGTTTACTTTTGAGCCTGTGGAAAGATTTCACATGTAGATGGTGGGATAAAGGGATACAGATCAACTCATAATCTATTAAATAGATCGGAGTTATAGCACTTCGAAGCTTAGCAATGTTTTTGTTGTTCAAAAATAGGCTGTGACAGGTCTTCTGACTGATTTCTTATTGTATATTAAGGCTTCAGATGTTACAGTTCAATTTAAGTAAATTTTAACTTTCAAAAATGTGGATAACTACATCATTTTATAAAAGAATACAGTTATTTCAGATACATTTTTGTTTCATGTTCCATTCTTCCTTAGAATTCCATATGAGCTGCCTTGATTTTATTTTTTAGCCATTTGCTTTTAGATTAAAAAAATAAATAAAAGAAAGAAACCCTCAAAATAGGTTGAAACTCGACACAAATTGCTGCCGCAGAACAAAAGTGCTGATCAAGTTAAATCAACCCCTGCAATGTGTATTGAAAGGAAAACCTCTCCTCTCTCCCCCAATTTGAAGAACAAGCATATTCCCTGCCAAGAAGGGCTGACTTTAAATGGAGCAGCTGTCCATATTAGGAGCATAGGGTTGCTAAGGTGACCATGGCTGTTTGGAGAAGAATGCAGCTGAGAGGGCAAGTTCTTGATGTGTGAGCTGAGGGAAGGAATGTGGTGTGATTGTGCATCATTCCTCCTAATCACATGCTCACAAAGTGCTGTGTGGGCAGCATGTAGAAACTACAAGTCTGAGTGCTGGAGCTTGTGTGTGGTTAAAATCGTTTTGCTTTCATGTGAGCCAGAGGCTTACAGTTTCGGTTGAAAACATTTATCTTGTATATATATGTGTGTGTTTTGGGTAAAGGGAAGGATGTTTTTGATGGTGGATGAAATGGGAATAGATTTATTTTCCTTGGTGGACATATACCTTCATATTGTTAAAAAAATTTTTCTTGGGATAAATGTTCCTTCCAACTCATTCCTTTCAGTCATATATACAGTGTTAATAGTTTCCCAAGTGCATGAGGTGTTCCTTGTAACTGCATTTATTTCTTTTCCATTTTTAATTTCAGAATTATTTGGAAGTCCTAAGAATATATTGTCTATTTGCTCCATTTCTTCTTTTTTAAAAGTCCTTACTATTTCTCCAAGGGAGAATCTTATCTTAATATATTAAGTGTTTCTTCCCTAAAGCATCCAAGGATAGGTTCTGGATTTTGGTAAAAAATATGATTCAAGGAGCAGTGGGAAAGGTCAAAGTAACATCCCACTTACCTGAAACACTATTTAGATTTTACCATGGGCATCATTGCTAATATTTGCAATGAGATACAGACACAAATGTTGAAGCAGACACTTACTGAACCATGAGAGTGGTTTTTTTTAAATTCTTGTTTCCAAGTCCCTACAATAACGTGTTGATCTTAAGTGACAGTATAAATATACAATATATTTAAGATGTGAAGTAGTTGGAACATTGACAGCTCTGTGTTACATTAGCATTATATTATTTTTTTCAGATAGTCTACTGGCTTTGACATGATTGCTCTTTTTTTTTTTTTTTTTTTTAAGATTTATTGATTTATTGAGTGATTGCTATGTTGGGTCTTCGTTTCTGTGCTAGGGCCTTCTCTAGTTGCGGCAAGCGGGGGCCACTCTTCATCGCGGTGCGCGGGCCTCTCACTATCGCGGCCTCTTTTGTTGCGGAGCACAGGCTCCAGACACGCAGGCTCAGTAATTGTGGCTCACGGGCCTAGTTGCTCCGCGGCATGTGGGATCTTCCCAGACCAGGGCTCGAACCCGTGTCCCCTGCATTGGCAGGCAGACTCTCAACCACTGCGCCACCAGGGAAGCCCGACATGATTGCTCTTTAATTGAGTTATTTATAAAATATGGAGGGAAATTAAAAGATTAAAACATTTGATCTTTGAATTCAGTTGGTTAGTTGACATATTTCATGTATACCTTGATAACTTTTGATGACATTCTCTATAAGCTGTACCCTTTCCTCCCAAACACAATAGAATATAATTGGTTTACATATATACCTCATAATAGTCCTTAACTTTAATATAGTTAAATATATGGGGTTTTTTCCTTTATAGTTTATCTTAATCTTTTCCTATTCAGAGGTCATAAAGATACTCTTCTCTGTCAACTAAAAGCTTTATGGTTATACTTTTTACATTTAATTCTTTAATCTCAATAATTGATTTTTGTGAGACGTATGGATTATGAATTGATTCTTTCTGTATGGATAATTGGTTATTCCAGCACTGTTTATTGAAATAGTTCTTCATTTCCTTCCTGATATGCAAAATTCTCTATTTCATAAATCAAGTTTTCATATATGGGTGGTTTCCTTTCTGTACTCTTTCTTCTATATCTTTGGTCTGTTTGTCTACCTCTGAATTATTACTGTACTTTCTTAGATATCTTCAGATACTCATGGTTTTGTTTCCTGTCTGGTTCCTGATCTCAAAGGAAATGCTTTAAAATGTTACCATTTAAAATTACACTTGTAGATTCAATAACAAAAAAAAAAAAAACCCAATCGAAAAATGGGCAGAAGACCTAAATAGACATTTCTCCAAAGAAGACATGCACATGGCCAGTAGGCACATGAAAAGATGTTCATCATCACTAATTATTAGAAAAATGCAAATCAAAACTACAGTGAGGTACCACCTCACACCAGTCAGCATGGCCACCATTAAAAAATCTACAAATAGTAATTGCTGGAGAGGGTGTGGAGAAAAGGGAACCCTCTTACACTGTTGGTGGGAATGTAAATTGGTATAGCCACTGTAGAAAACAGTATGGAGGTTCCTCAAAAAATGAAAAAATAGAGTTGCCAGATGATCCAGCAGTCCCGCTCTTGGGCGTATACCCAGACAAAGCTATAATTCGAAAAGATACATGAACCACTACGTTCATAGCAGCACTGTTTACGGTAGCCAAGACATGGAAACAACCTAAATGTCCATCAACAGATGAATGGATAAGAAGTGGTATATATATATACAATGGAATACTACTCAGCCATACAGAAGAATGAAATAATGCCATTTGCAGCAGCATGGATGGACCTAATGATTATCATACTAAGTGGAGTAAGTCAAAAAAAGACAAATAATACAGGATATCACTTATATGTGGAATCTAAAATATTACATAGATGAACTCATCTACGAAACAAACAGACTCAGATACAGAGGACAGACTTGTGGTTGCCAGCAGGGAGAGGGAGTGGGAGAGGGAAGGAGTGGGAGTCTGGGATTAGCAGATGCAAACTATTATATATAGGATGGATAAACAGCAAGGTCCTACTGTATATATCGCACAGGGAACTATATTCAATATCCTGGGATAAACCGTAATGGAAGAAAATATAAGAGAATATAACTGAGTCACTTTGCTGTATAGCAGAAATTAACGTTGTAAGTCGACTATATTTCAATAAAATTAAAATAAAATTACACTTGTAGGTTTTTTTTTTTTTAAGAGAAAAAACCCTCCTTTATCAAGTTAAGGAGGTTTCATTGTATTCTTACCTTGTTAAGGGTTGTATTTTGATTGTTTTAAATCATGAATAGATGTTAAGCTGTATTGATAGGCTTTTCTGTAACTCAAAATGATCAAATGTTTTTCCCCTTAACCTGTTAATGTGGTCAGTTACCTTGATTTTCAAATTAGGCTAACTAAGCATTCCTGGGATAAACCCAATTTAGTCACGCTGGATTATCTTTTTTATAAATTACTGGATTGATTTGCTTATGCTTTGTGTAGGATTGTTTTTTACATCAGTGTACATGAGTCTAGCCTGTAATTTTCTTTTTTCATATTGTCCTGGTTGGATTATTTTAAAAATCTTTTTTAATGATTATAATTTTTTTTAATTGTAGTAAAATACACCTAGCATAAAATTTACATTCTTAATCATTTTAAAGTAGTTAGTGTTAAGTATATTCACATTGTTGTTCAACCAGTCTGCAGAACTTTTTTCAAAACTGAAACTCTGTGCCCAATAAAAAACTCTTCCACATTTCCCCCTCCCCACGTACCCTGACAAACACCAGTCTACTTTTTGTTTTTATGCATCTGGCTGCTCTAGTTACCTCTTATAAGTGAAACCATACAGAATTTTTATTATCTTTTTGTGCCTGGCTTATTTCACTTAATTCATCCAAGTTCATCCATGTTGTAGCATGTGTCAAAATTTCCTTTTTAAGGCTGAATAATATACCACTGTATGTATAAAACATTTTGTTATCCATTCTTCTGTCAATGGAAAGTTACGTTGCTTTCACCTTTTGACTATTCTGAATAATGCTGCTACGAACTTGGACGTGCAAATATCTCTTTGAGACTCTGCTTTCAGTTCTTTGGAATATATACCCAGAAGCAGTATTGCTGGATCAAATGGTAATTTTATTTTTAATTTTTTGAGGAACCGTCTTCCTGTTTTTCACAGCAGCTGTACCATTTACCTTACACCAGCAATGCACAAGGGTTCCCATTTCTCCACATCCTTGCCAACACTTTGTTTTTTTTTTCTCCCCAATTTCCTGTTTTTTTGATAGTAGCCATCCTAAGGGTAAGAGGTAATAGCTCATTGTAGTTGTGATTTGCATTTCCCTAGGGACTAGTGATGTCGAATATCTTTTCATGTTCTTGTTGGCCATTTATACATTTTCTTTGGAGAAATGTCTAATCAAGTCCCTTGCCCATTTTTAAATTGGGTTATTTGTTTTTGTTGTTGTTGTTATGCTGAGTTGTAGGAGTTCTTTATGTAGTCTGGATATTAACCCCTTATCAGAGATACGATTTGCAAGGATCTTCTCCCATTCCATAGGCTACCTTTTCATTCTGTTGTTTCCTTTGATGCACAGAAGCTTTTAATTTTGATGTAGTCCAGTTTATCTGTTTTTACTTTTATTGTCTGTGGCTTTGATGTTATGTCCAGGAAATCCTTGCCAAATGCAATGTCATGAAGCTTTTTTTCTGTTTTGTTCAAAAAATTTTATAGTTTTAGGTCTTATGTTTAGGTCTTTAATCCATTTTGAGTTAATTTCTATATATGGTGTAAGGTAAGGGTCCAAGTTTATTCTTTTGTGTGTGGATATCCAGTTTTCCCAGCACCGTTTGTTGAAAAGACTGTTTCTTCTCCCACTGAATGGTCTTGGCACCCTTTGTCCTGTTTGGATTTTGATATGATTTAGAAAGTGTTTCCCTTTTTTACTGTTCTCTAGAAGAATTTGTTTAAGGTTGTAATTATTTGTTGTTCCTTGACTATTTGGTAGGACTTACCCATAAGAAAATCTGGGCTTGATACTTTTTTAGTGGAAAGATTTTAAACTATGGCTGTTTAATTTCTTTAATGATTATTCATCTATTCAGGTTCTCTCTTTTATTTTATTTATTTATTTTTCTATTTCTTTATTTATTTAATTTTATTTATTTATTTTTTTGGCTGTGTTGGGTCCTTGCTGCTGCGTGCGGGCTTTCTCTAGCTGTGGCGAGCGGGGGCCACTCTTCGTTGCGGAGCGCGGGCTTCTCATTGCAGTGGCTTCTCTTGTTGTGGAGCACAGGCTCTAGGCGCACAGCCTTCAGCAGTTGCAGCACGCAGGTTCAGTAGTTGTGGCTTGCGGGCTCCAGAGCACAGGCTCAGCAGTTGTGGTGCACAGGCTTAGTTGCTCTGCGGCATGTGGTATCTTCCCGGACCAGGGCTCGAACCTGTGTCCCCTGCATTGGCAGGCAGATTCTTAACCACTGCGCCACCGGGGAAGCCCTGCTTGTGATTTTGGTATCATGTGAAAGAAACTTTTGCCTAATTTAAAGTCATGAAGATTTATGTTCTCTGCTAAGAGTTTTATGATTTTTAGCTCTTAAATATAGGTCCTTGATCCATTTTGAGTTAATTTTTGTGTATAGTGAGGTAGAGGTCCCACCTCATTATTTTACAATTGGAAATCCAGTTGTCCCAGCACCAGTTGTTGAAGAGACTGTTCTTTCCACATTGAGTTGTCTAGGCATTCTTGTTGAAAATCAGTTGACTAAAAATGTATGGGTTTATTTCTAGAGTCTCAGTTCTGTTGCATTTGATCTATATGTCAGTACCACACTTGCTGATTTGATGTTTGATGATGGTAGCTTTGTAGTAGTAAGTTTTGAAATCAGAAAGTATGAGTCTTATTTCTTTTTGAATCATTTTTAACATTGTATTTTCTATATTTTTTCAAAATATTCCTGATTCAAATTTATTGCTGTAAAATTGTCCATAATATCCTCTTATCAGTTGAATCTCTATAGCATCTGTAATGATGTTCCCTTTTCATTTTTTTAGTTTGTTTTTTCTTTTACTCAAATAGTTTTTTCAGAGGATTATCATATTAATCATTGTTTTAAAGAATGAGCTTTTGACTCTGTTGATCATCTCTTTTGTAAATGTTTTCATACCTTTTAAGTCCTGCTGTTTATTTCTTTCTACTTTCTCAGAATTTTTAGGGGTCTTTTTTGCTGACCTTTTAAAAAAAACTTTAAAATTTGGAGTTTTAGTCTGTAAATTTGCCTTTAAGTGCCTTCTTACCTGCTTCCCCACATGTTTTGATATATAATATTCTTGGTTTTTTTCATTTAAAAAATAAATTCTTATTTGCTCCATGAATTATTTAGAAGTGTATACTTAATTTCAAAATATATAACTTTTAAAATGAAAATTTTTATTAAACAGTTCTAAGTTGATTTCATTATGGTCAGAAACCATAATAAAATTTGAGAGACTAATTTTAAGACCGAGTATATAGCTAGTTTTCATAAATGTTCCATGTGCATTTGGAAAGAATGTGAATTCTCCAGTCCAGTTTATTACAGCGCTATATAATATGTCCATGAGCTTATTAATTGTTCAATTCAGATCTTTAATGTTTGTCTGTCTAGGTTTTGTTTTGGATTTTGGTTTGGTTTTATTTTGGAACTTTTCTATCAGTTTCTCTACTGAGAAAGACATGTTAATGTCTCTGACGTAGTAGTAGGTTTGTCAGTTTCTCTGTTGTAGATATGTTAATTTTTATTTTATTTATTTTGAGGCTATGTTATTAAGTACTTACAGATTTAGAATTGTTCTTTTTGTTGAACTTTTCGTCATTATGAAAAGGCTTTCTGTGTAAAGACATTTTTAGCCTTATGGCTTTATTATTGTTGTTGGCTGTTTGCTTGGATTAATATAGCTATTCTAGCTTCCTTTTGATTATTAGTATTTTCCATTCCTTAGTTTTTCATTGGTTCTGTGTTTTGGTTTGTATTTTGTAAATAGGGTATGGTTGACTTGTGTTTTTGTTCTGATTGACAATCTTTATTTTTTTACTGGAGAATTTCAGTCTTTTGTGATTGCTGTTAGATTTGGATTTATTTCTGTCTTTGCCTGTAGTCTTTATGTTTGTCCTACTCCCCCTTTCTCCCATTCTTCTGGTTTTTTGTGTTGAGCTATGTGTGTAATGCCTTCATTGAGGCATGCTTTCTTCTCATTCCATCCCACCCCACAACATCTTGCACACATGCATGCTCATTTATAAGTTAATATATTCTTTATTCTTTTAGTGTTTTTATCTGTATATTTTAACATGTATCCTCTTTTGTAAGGAAAAGTCTAAATCAGTATCTTTAACCTGTTCCTGAATAACATAATTTTAAAATGCTCTGATTGTCCTCCTCCCAACCTGGAACACCATCCTCTATTGTTATAGTTTTGGAATATTTCTCTCCTGCATACCTACACATTTATAGACAAATTATTGTTTTAGGTAGTCAATCTTTGTTTAAATTTATTTACTCTTTTCTTGGTTCATTATCCCTTTTTGTATTTGAGACCTTCCCTATGAGGTAATTTTTTTCTACCTGAAGTACATCCTTTAGAATTTCCTTTAGTGAAAAAGACACTTTTTTGTTTGTTATCTGAAGATGTCTTTATATTGAAATATCCCCATTCTTGAAAGATAATTTCTCTGATTTCTCTGTGTGTAGAATTCTAAGTTTTCTCATTACATTGAGGTCGTTATTCATGTCTTTTGACTGTCAGTGTTACTGTTGAGAAGTACAATTGCCCTTTCTTTGTATATATCTTTTATTTGACTGTTTTCAAGCCTTTTTGCCCCCCTTTGGTGTTCTGCAGTTTTATATAATGTATTGGGGTGTTCTTTTCTTCTACTTCATCATTTTATTTTACTATTTATAATCCTGCATGGGATTCTTTGGGCTTCTGGATCTGAGGATGTCTTTGAATAATTATGTTAAATTCTTGACCTTTATCTCTTTGAGTAATGCCTATTATTTTCTTTATTTTTGCCTTCTACAACTGTTTTAAAAGGTATAATTTTCTCCTTTTTTCCCCCAAAGGACAGGTTTTCTTCAGTCCTTAAGGATTCAGCTCCTTACATGGGCTTTGGCAGAGGTCATGAGGCAGCATCTGTAAGTCTAAATTAGGATGGGGTGTATGGTTTTTCTGGGCTTCATGAGAATGACTCTTGACTTCCCTGTTGTCAGTTATACAGCTCACACAGCAGTGTAGTTTCACATACAGTTTGGAAACCACATAGGTATTAAAGACTCTCACTTTGGAAATGTCTCTCATGCCTCTTCTTTTTTTTTTTTTTTTTTTTTTTTTTTAGTGTTTCATTTTATTTATTTATTTTAAAATTTTTATTTATTTATTTATTTATATTTTTGGCTGCATTGGGTCTTTGTTGCTGTGTGCGGACTTTCTCTAGTTAGGGCGAGCGGGAGCTATTCTTTGTTGTGGTGCGTGGGCTTCTTATTGTGGTTGGCCTCTCTTGTTGCGGAGCACGAGCTGTAGGCGTGCGGGCTTCAGTAGTTGTGGCACGTGGGCTCAGTAGTTGTGGCTCCAGAGTGCAGGCTCAGTAGTTGTGGTGCACGAGCTTAGTTGCTCCACGGCATGTGGGATCTTCCTGGACGAGGGCTCGAACCTGTGTCCCCTGCATTGGCAGGTGATTCTTAACCACTGTGCCACCAGGGAAGCCCCTCTCATGCCTCTTCTATATTTCCAATGATCAGCTTCTTAATGGCCTTGTCCTTGGGTACATATCTGGTGCAGTTAGTACAGTGAATATGCTGCAAGGGGCAGCAGCCCTTTTTGGCATGACCATTGTTCCTTCTTTCCTTGGTCATTGGAGATGAGGAGTTTTTAATTCCAGTTAGACATACATTAGACCTTTAATCTGTTTTCCATGTTTCTCACCCCTTTTCATCTTTTTCCTTCTCCACAAACTCATATAAGAACTGGCTTGTAGTTATAAATTCTCACAGGCGATTTTTTTACTTCCTTTTACCAGCACTAAGATTAAAGAAGGCAAGTTTGCTTGCTGTCACCTTCTACTAGATAGGTTTACTGCTCATTCAGTTGTACGCCTTTCAGATTTTCAGCTATATGCAAGGTTCTTTGATTACGTCTCCATATTGGGAGTCTCAGAATATGTATCCTGTCTCCAGCACTCTAGTTTTCAAAGCATTGCTGTGAGGTAATATTCAAGTCAAGAGCCACCTTCCATAGCGTCTGTATGTTTGTGCCAAATTAAGAAGTTTAAAAATATTAAAAAAAAAATTTATACAGCATTTTAGATTCAGACAGTCTGGGCACCTAATCTACCATGTTGCCAGAAATGGAAATCCTTGATCCATTTGAAATAAATATACATTTTAGATAAGGTTTATGTAAGAAATATGGCACAGAGTTCCAATCATCAGGCCCCCATTTAAAAAAAAATCCTTGGCACTAAGTTTGGATAATTCATCCCCTTTTACTTGCTCAAGCTAAAATAAAATGTTTAAGGGGTGTGTGTGTGTCTGTGTAAGTAATAGTCATATATATGATACTTAACATATTTATTTTTAACATCTTTATTGGAGTATAATTGCTTTACAATGGTGTGTTAGTTTGTGCTTTATAACAAAGTGAATCAGCTATACATATACATATATCCCCATATCTCCTCCCTCTTGCATCTCCCTCCCACCCTCCCTATCCCACCCCTCTAGGTGATCACAAAGCACTGAGCTGATTTCCCTGTGCTATGCGGCTGCTTCCCAGTAGCTATCTATTTTACATTTGGTAGTGTATATATGTCCATGCTGCCACTCTCTCACTTCGTCCCAGTTTACCCTTCCCCCTCCCCGTGTCCTCAAGTCCATTCTTTACTTCTGCATCTTTATTCCTGTCCTGCCCCTAGGTTCTTCTAGGGGTTTTTTTTTTTTTTTTTTAGATTGCATATATATGTGATAGCATACGGTATTTGTTTTTCTCTTTCTGACTTACTTCACTCTGTATGACAGACTCTAGGTCCATCCACCTCACCATATTATATAATATGTTTATATTATATAATAATGTAAAATATAAAATAATGTGTATATTTGATTTCCTGATTTAACCAAGTACAGCTAACCTCAGGTCTGTTTTGATTTAGGTAAGATGGTTTCTGCTAGACTTGCTTAATAACTGTGCCAGTGGAAACAGTTGTGCTTCATTTAGGTTGGGAGCCCTGCTCAGGTAGCGGTGAGGTAGGGGAAATGGTAATTATACCCAGGTATTCTGAATAATGATAAAAAAATAGTTTTTCCATTCATCTCCTTTTTAATGTAAATGAGTAAGTGGCGGGGAGGGGGATGGGGGGAGTTGGGGGGTGGGCAGAGCAACATTATAGGCCACCTTTGTCTTACAGATTGATTTTACAAGAAGTTTGTTAGTGGACTGTCAGAACAGCTGTGTGAGGACACATCAACCATGACTGCGTTTGATATGAAACATAAAAACTTGGTTAGGATTCTTGACCTTAATTTTTTTCTTTTGGGAAAGGTGATACTGGTAACACCTTTGTCTTAACAGAGGCTTCTGCTTTCCTTGAGTATTGGAGCTTGCTTTTTCCTTGAATCCACGGAGCTGAGTCTCCCAAAACAGCCTTATAGCTTTCCTTTTCTGTTGAGAAAAACCTCTGAAAAGATTCCTCTTCTCTGAATCTGTTAACAACGATATGATTTTTTTTCTTCTTTTGTTTATTAATATGGAGAATTACTTTGTTTTTCCTAACATTAGACCAACCTTTGATACCTTATATGTTACTGGACTCAGTTTGCTAATATTTTAAGAATTTTGCACTAATATTCATGAAGGATATCAGCCTATAATTTTTTTTTTTTATAGGCTGTGCTCTTTTTTGGATTTTAGTGTCAAGGTTATACTAGTCTCAAGATGAGTCAGAGAGGGTATCTTCTTTAACTGTTCTTTGGAATACATCATGGGAAATTATTTTTCTTTCACATTTGACAGAATTCATCTGTTAAAGCCATCCAGGCCTAGAATTTCTTTACAGGAGGATTTTTTGATTCCTGATTGATTTTTTTTTTTTAAGATTATAATACTATTCATATTTTTATTTCTTCTTGAATCATATTTGGTAAGTTATTTTTTTCTAGGAATTTAACATGTTTTGTTACAATTTTGCTTGTAATATTTTCTTATCTTTGGAATCTAATTTGGAGCAGTTTTCAAAGTATGTTCTGTAGACCTTTGTGGGTCCCTGTGACTGGGTAGTCTGGGAGGTCAAAACTATTTTCATAATACCGATTTTTTTGTATTTTTTCACTTTGTTGACATTTGCAGTGATGCTGCAAAAGCAATGGTGGATAAAACTGCTAACACCTTAGCACATATTAAGGCAGTGGTGCCAAAGTGAACAATTATATTCTTTATTGCCATGTATTCGTAGTTTGTTGTTGTTTTTTTAATCCAGTTTCATTTAAGAATGTCTTTGATGAAGCAGTAAAAATATTAATTTCATTTCATTTTGCCTTTGAGTACACATCTTTTTAATATTATGTGTGATGAAAGGGGAAGAATTCATAAAGCACTTCTACTCCATACTGAAGCAAGATAGTCGTCTTCAGAAGAAGTTCCTGTTCAGTTGAGTTTTGAACTTAACTACCTACTTTTTTCCGTAACACCCCTTTTGTTCTTGAAAGAACAGAATAGGAAAACTTCAGTTATTCGAACTTATGTATTTGACGTTTATTTTTCTCAAAATTGAACTTAAGTGAGCCTAACACTTCAAAAAAATAGCTGTATTTGTAGCCAATGGTTAAAAAAACAATCAAGCTTTCAAATGGAATTTGCAAGTATGGAAAACTTGTATCTAACACCGTGAGCTTGACAGCTTCCCGATACTTAAAGACCTTCTGGTGAGATGGGTAATGATATTAAAGAGTGTGATTTTTTTTTTTTTTCGCCTTGATGTTGTATTCTGACTTGTGTCAAAAATCTGCAAACCAGTTATTTTCCAAATGACCAATGTATGATGATACGAAGTCACATATGGGTAAAAGATCCATTAAAAGTGCAAGATAAACCAGTGGATTTTAATGTAACAGAGTGCGAAAAGTTCATTTATATGGCTTTAGAAACCACATTGTAATTAACCTTCAAGAAGGTTATTTGTTGAGTTTAGGTATAATATCAAAAATATCAACAGTTATGTGATTTTTAAAACAGTTATTAAAATATTCTTTTTTCTGATTATATATCTGTGTGAAGCTAGATTTTCTTTATATGCTTATATACCTTAACCAAAACAGCATATCACAGAATCAGTCATAAGAATCCACCTGTCTTCTCTAAAGCCAGACATTAAAAATATTTGCAAAAGTATAAAATAATGTCACTTTCCCTACTAAATTTCTAGGAAAATAGGTTTTTTTCAAGTTATTTTTTCATAAAATATTTTTGTTAATGTGTAATAGGCTTATTCTTTTAAATAAACTAACATTTTAAACATTTTCATATTTAATTTCTAATTTGGTAAATATTAATAGATGTAACACAGCTAAACAAAACCTCTTTTTGAAAAATCCTCAGTTTTTAGAACTGTATAGGGTCCACAGACCAAAAAGCTGGTGAACTGCTTGATGACCTACAGAAAACATAATGATGTTTCTTTTTTATTTCTGATATTTTACATTTGTCTCTCTTTCCTTAAAAAAAATGAAAACAAAAGAAGATGGCATGCCCCAATTGTGTATTTAAAAAAAATTGTCTCCCTTACATTTTTCGGATTGTTTTTCAAAACATCTGTAAAAAGTGATGATAAATATACATCTACCATCGTGTTGATTAATTTAAAAATATCATAGGCCTACTCTGGTCTCTGCATGAATTTATTTCTATATTTTGTTATGCAAATCCCTACAAAATAACATATAAATTTCTTTTAAAAACTAAGGCCCTCTTGGGACTTCGCTGGTGGTGCAGTGGTTAACCCACCTTCCAGTGCAGGGAACACGGGTTCAAGCCCTGGTCCGGGAACATCCCACATGCCGCAGAGCAACTAAGCCCGTGTGCCACAACTACTGAGCCTGTGCTCTAGAGCTTGTGAGCCACAACTGCTAAGCCTGCGTGCCACAACTACTGAAGCCCGTGCGCCCCGAGCCTGTGCTCCGCAACAAGAGAAGACACTGCAATGAGAAGCCCACGCACCGCAACGAAGAGCAGCCCCCTCTTGCCACAACTAGAGAAAGCCCGCACGCAGCAATGAAGACCCGATGCAGACAAAAATAAATTAAATAATTAATAAAAAAACTAAGGCCCTCTTAGAAACAATGACAGCCCAATAAGGAGCACACCTGATGCCCAGATTTTGGTTTCTAATACAGTTCTCCAGTGAAGGGAACCAGGGTTTCTTGGAGAAATGGCTGATTCTACGACTGGGGCAAGAAATATATAAGATCAGGCTGGGGACTTCCCTGGCAGTCCAATGGTTAAGACTCTGTGCTTCCAATGTGGGGGGCGTGAGTTCAATCCCTAGTTGGGGAACTAAGATCCCACATGCTGCTTGGCCAAAAAAAGAAAAAATCCGTTGGAGCATCTTGTAGTGCCAAAAAGTAAGAAGGTGCTTCAACAGACAAACCCACGGTAATGGGAATATGACAAAGGGCTGAAAGAGCCCTCAGTGGCCAAAGTTGGAATAATTTGAGCAAGAAAATAAATTAAGTATAAAGTAGTATTGGATTATAACCTAAAGTATAAAGTAAATATCCTTGGTTCCATACTAATATAAATAAATGATTGAATAAAGAAGTGGAGAAGAGAAAATCTGTGCAGAAGACCTCTAAATAATTTAGGTTGATCATTTATCTTCAACAGGGTAGAAAATAACTCCCCACTCCTTAAGTGTGGGCTAATGACTTTCAAAGAGTACACTAATGAAAGGATCTTGGGAGAAGTAATTTTACAGTGGAGAAACTTGGCAAACACTACCTCAGCCAGGTGATCAGGATCAATATCAATAGTGATAAGTCATAGTGTTAGGATACTTCCAGGAATATGTTGTGATGAAATGGTACTTTATCTCTGTGTTCTTCCTCCCCTAAACCCCATAACTCTCATCTAATCATGAGAAAAACATTAGACAAATCCCAGTAGAGGGCCCTTCTACAAAATACTTGACCAGTATTCCCCAAGACTGTCAAGGTCTTGCCATAAACCCTACCCTCAGTGTGACATTCTACAATTGGGAGGGAACTCAGAAACCAGAGCCTCGCCCTGAGGAGTGAAGGTTTCAAATCCAACATCAGGCATCCCAGCTTTTAAGAGATACATTTGAGAGATGAGCCCCGAAAACATCTAACTTGGAAAACCAAGAGGGCTCGTGTCCTGAGACCCACAAGACTGTAGCAGTCTGAGAAACTGCTGTTAAAGAGCTTGTGCACTTGGACTCACCTACTTCAGGAGCCAACTCAGAGGCAGCTGACTTGTGCCCAGACTTGCTTATATTAAAGTGCTGGCCTGAGAAGCAGGTATCTAATTTAATGTACACATCTAGGAGCCTGCTGGAACGTTCTCTGGGGACAGGCTGGCAGGTGCCATCTTCATGCTCTCCCTTTGTTGTGCTCTAGAGCACCAGTATTTCCCAGAAAGGAGCTTTCACATGCTGGTGCCTCGATTTTTGTGGCCACTGCCTTGGGGATTCCTCTTGATCACCTGGCTCTAGAGGACAGGGGAGCTTGTGTCCCTGGTCCCATGAGACTGTAATAATGTGTCTCCCAGAAACCCCTGTCTGTTACTCAAATTCTTGTAGCTGCTGGCAGGGGACACCTCTACATTATGTGGCTCTGGTGGCCAGTGGGGCTTATGTTCATGAGTCTCACAGGACTGTAACCAACGGAGAAAGAGTTCTTAAACAGTTCCAGGGCACAGCAAGAATTCAGAGCATAGCAAGAGGCAGCAGACCCAGGAGCTCATCAGTCTTTCTGTGAAGGAGACCTATTAGCTAGTCATCATGACTGTGGCCTGAAGGGTGGGTTTCTAATTAAACACGCATCTTGGGACTGGCTGTAATCCTTTCCAGACACCTCGGAGGGTGGATACTACCTTTGAGCTCATCCTCTGCCATACTCCAGAGCACCAGTGTCTCTTGGAGGAGAGCTTTACACGTGTCTGGTGCCCTGGTTTTCACAGCTGCTGCCCAGAGGACACCTTTTGATCACCTGGCTCTGGTAGCTGGGGGCTGGGATGGGGAGGCTTTCATTCCTGGGTCCCACAGGACTGTGGTATTAGGAAGGATGGTTTTTGGCAGGCTACCACTCCCAGAGCACTGCACAAACAGTGGATTGAGGCACATACACACCCCCTCCCTGACCCTGGCTTTCTGTGAAGGAAGCCTCTTGTCCTGGAGCTTTGGCCTGAGGGGCAGGCTTCAGATTTGGCACACATTTAGTGGCCTGTGGAGTGGCCTATGGCCTGTACTCTCAAGGAACATATGCTGTAGTTGCCATCTTTGTGCTCTTCCTCTGCCTTGCTCCAGCTCACTAGTATCACTGAGAAAAGAGCATCTACCCTCTCCTGGAGCCTGTATTTCTGCAACTGTAGCCCAGCAGACGCCTCCAGATCGCCTGGCTTTGGTGGCCAGCAGGTCTTATGCTTGTAGTCCCACAGGATTGCATATGTATTCATACTTTTAAAAGCTGATGCCCAAGTTCCTGACTTCAAGTCAGCCTGAGTCTAGGTGCTGAGATCCTCCCCTTTGGGATGCTGACAGGTCTTGGTACATCTTCTACTACTGGGAGCTATTAAAAATATGATAGGCTTCTTAGAGAAGCACAAAGGTTTGAGGGACAACCAAGAGCCGAGGCACAGTTGAACAACAAGTTTCATCTCCTACACAGGACCATTCCTTCAAGACTGGGAGAAGTGGTTATTTCATGTGCTGTACAGAAACCAACACAGAGTCAAGCAAAATGAAGAAACAGAGGAATTTGTTCTAAATGGAAGAATAAGATAAAACCTCAGGAAAAAACCTTAATGAAATGAAGATAAGTAATTTACCTGATAAATTATTCAAAGTAATGATTATAAAGTTGCTTACTGACTTGGGGAGAAGAATGAATGAACACAGTGAGAACTTAAAGAGATGGAAAATATAAGAAAGTACCAAATAGAAGTCACAGAGCTGAAGAATACAATAATCAAACTGAAAAATACACTAGAGGGATTCAACAGCAGACTAAATGAAGTAGAAGAAAGGATTAACTAACTCAAAAACAAGGCAATAGAACTCATCCAGTCAGAGCAGCAAAAAGAAAAAAAGAATGAAAAAAAGTGAGGATGACTTAAGGGATTGATGAGACAACATCAAATGGACTAATATTCACATCACAGGGCTCACAGAAGGAGAAGAGAGAGAAAGGGGCAGAAGTCTTATTTGAAGAAACAATGGCTGTAAACTTCCCTAACCTGGAGAAGGAAACAGACATCCAGATCTAGGATGCTCAAAGAATTATAAAAAAAAAAAAAGAGCCCAAGGAGACAGACCCTAAGATACATTATAATTAAAATGTCAAAAAGTTAAAGAGAGGGAATTCCCTGGCAGTCCAGTGGTTAGGACTCCACACTTCCCCTGCAGGGGGCATGGCGTTTGATCCCTGTTCGGGGTACTAAGATCCCCCATGCTGCAAGGCGTGACCAAAAAAAAAAAAAGAGAGACTCTTAAAAACAGGAGGAGAAAAACAACTTGTATGCAGGGGAACCCCAATAAGACTACCAACAGATTTTTCAGCATAAACTTTGCAGGCCAGAAGGGAGTGGCATATATTCAAAGTGCTGAAAGAAAAAAAATATCTCCCAACCAAGAATACTCTACCCAGTTATCATTCAGAAGTAAAGGAGAGATACAGAGTTTTCCAGATAAGCAAAAGCTAAAGGAGTTCATCATCATTAAACCAGCCTTACAAGAAATGTTAAAGGACTTCTTTAAGCTGAAAAGGGGCACCAATTAGTAGCAAAAAAAGAAAGAATGAAAGAAAGGTAAACATATAGTAGAGGTAGTAGATTAATCATTCACAAAGGTAGTGTAAAGTTTAAAAGACAAAAGTAATAAAAATAACTATGATTACAATAATTAAGGGATATATAAGATAAAAAGATGTTAAATGTGACATCAAAAGCATAAAATGGGGTGGGGGTAATAATACTGAGCTTTACAATGGGATCAAATTTAACCATCTTAAAGTTGATTGTTATAGATATAAGTTGTTATATGTAAGCCTCATGTTAACCACAAACCGAAAATCTGTGGTAAATACTCAAGAAAAAGAGAAAGAAATAAGTATACCACTAAAGAAAGTCACCCAACCACAAAGGAACAGAGCAATAGAAGAAGGGAATAGAGAGGAACCACAAAAACAGCTGGAAAACAATTAACAAAATGGCATTAAATCACATTTATCAAGAATTACTTTAAATGTAAATGGACTAAATTCTCCAATCAAAAGACACACAGTGGCTGGAACAAGACCCCTCTCTCTATATGCTGCCTACAAGAGATTCACTTCAGGTGTAAGGACATACACAGGCTGAAAGTGAAAGGATGGAAAAAGACATTCCATGCAAATGGAAACCAAAAGAAAGCTGTAGTAGCTCTACTTATATCAGACAAATAGACTTTAAAACAAAAGACTAATAAGAGACAAAAAGGGAAAAGGACGTTACATAATCATAAAGGGGTCAATCCAACAAGAATAGTAACATTTGTAAATATTTATGCACCCAACATAGGAGCACCTAAATATATAAAGCTAATATTAACAAACCTAAAGGGAGAAGTAGACAACAATACAATGATAGTTGGAAACTTTAATATCCCACTGAAACCAGTGGATAGATCATCCAAACAGAAAATCAGTAAGGAAACATCAGCCTTAAAATACATATTAGACCAGATGAACTTAAATGTTATTTATAGAACACTCTATCCAGAAGCTATGAAGTACACATTCTTCTGAAATGCATATGGAATCTTTTTCAAGATAGATCATATGTTAGGTCACAAACTAGTCTTAATAAATTTAAGAGGATTGAAATACTAAGCATCTTTTCTGACCCCAGTGGTATGAAACTGGAAATTAATTACACTAAGAAAACTGGAAAAATCACAAATATGTGGGGATTAAGCAGCATGCTACTGAACAACCAATGGGTGAAAGAAGACATCAAAAGAAAAGTCAAAAATACCTTGAGACATGAAAATGTAACATACCAACATTTATGGGATGTAGCAAAAGCAGTTCTAAGAGGGAAGTTTGTAGTGATAAATGCCTACTTCAAGAAGTGAGAAAAGTCTCAAACAACCTAACTTTACACCTTAAGGAACTAGGAAAAGAAGAACAAATGAAGCCTAAAGTTAAAAGGGAGGAAGTAACAAAGGTTAGAGCAGAGATAAATTAGAGACTAAAGAGACAATAGAAAAGATCCGTGAAACCAAGAGCTGGTTCTTTGAAAAGATAAAGAAAATTCACAAACCTGTAGTTAGACTCACCAAGAAAAAAAGAGAGGACTCAAAAAAATAAAATCAGAAATGAAACAGGAGATGTTACAACTGATAACTACAGTAATACAAAGGATCATAAGAGACTACTTTGAATAATTATCACCAACAAATTGGACGACTTAAAAGAAATGGATAAATCCATAGAAACATACCGTTTGCCAAGATTGAATCATGATGACATAGAAAATCTGAACAGACTGATTACGAGTAAGGAGATTAAATCAGTAATCAAAAACTTCCCAACAGACAAAAGTTTAGGACCAGACAGCTTCACTAGTGAATTCTACCAAACAGTCAAAGAAGAATTAATACTAATCCCTCTCAAACTCTTCCATACTCATTTTATGAGGCTAGCATTAGCCTGATACTAAAACCAGACAAGGATGCCTCAAGAAAAGAAAATTACAGGCTAGTATTCCCAATGAAAATAGATGTAAAAATCCTGAACAAAATATTAGCAAACCAAAGTCAACAACATACAGACCATGATCAAGTGAGATTTATTTCAGGGATGCAAGGATGGCTCAACATCTGCAAATCAGTCAGTATGATACACCATATTAACAAAATGAAGGATAAAAATCATATGATCATCTCAATAGATGCGGGAAAAGCATTTGACAATATTTAACATTCATTTAGGATAAAAACTATCAAAGCAGGTATAGTGGGAACATACCTCAACATAATAAATGCCATATATGACAAGCCCACAGCTAACATCATACTCAACCATGGAAAGTTGAAAGCTTTTCCTCTGAGATCAAGAATAAGATGAGGATGTCCATTCTTACTACTTTTATTGAACATAGTATTAGAAGTCTTTTCCAGAGCAGTTAGGGAAGAAAAAGAAATAAAAGCATCCTAATTGGAAAGGAAGAAGTAAAACTGTCACTATTTGCAGATGACATGATATTATATTTAGAAAACCCATAAGACTCCATCAGACTGTTAGTAAAACAACAAAAATAGAATTCAGTAAAGTTGCAAAATATGGAATCAATACATACAAATCATTGTGTTTCTGTACACTAGTAATGAACTATCAAAAAGAGATAAAACAGTCCTATTTACAATTGCATAAAAAAGAATAAAATACCTAGGAATAAATTTAACCATGGAGATAAAATACCTTTATATTGAAAATTACAAGAGATTAATGAAAGAAACTGAAGACGACACAAATAAATGGGATATTTAGTGCTCATAGATTGGAAGAATTAATATTGTTAAAATGTTCATATTATCCAATATACATGTTCAGTGCAATTCCTATCAAAATTCCAATGGCATTTTTTCACAGTAATAGAACAAACAATTCTAAGATTTCTATGGAACCATAAAAAACCCCGAATAGCCAAAGCAATTTTGAGAAAGAAGAACAAAGCTGGAGGCATCGTGTGCCCTTGTCTAAAACTACATTATAAAGCTATAGTAATTAAGACAGTGTGATATTGGCATAAAAACAGACACACAGATCAATGAATGGAATGGAATACAGAGCCCAGAAATAAACCCACACATATATGGTCAATTATTTTACAACAAAGGAGCCAATAATATACAATGGGGAAAGGACAGTCTCTTCAATAAATGGTGTTGGGAAAATTGGACAACCACATACAAAAGAAGGAAACTGGAACGCTATCTTATGCCATGCTTGAGAAGTAACTAAAAATGGATTAAAGACTTGAACATAAGACCTGAAAGCATTAAAACTCCTAGAAGAAAACATAGATGGGGATCTCCCTGACGTAGGTCTTGGTGATGATTTTTTGAGTCTGATACTGAAAGCAAAAGCAACAAAAACAAAAATAAATAAGTGGGATTACATCAAACTAAAAACTTCTGCATAACAAAGGAAGCCGTCAACAAAAAGAAAAGACAACCTACTGAGTGGGAGAAAATATTTGCAAATCATGTATCTGATTAGGGGTTAATATCCAAAATATATGAAGAACTCATGTAATTCCATAGCAAAAAGACAATCTGATTAAAAAATTGGCATAAAATCTGAATAGACATTTTTCCAAGGAAGACATACAGGTGGCCAACAGGTATATGAAAAGATTCTCTACATCATTAATCATCAGGGAAATGCAAATTAAAACCACAGTGAGATATCACCTCATACCTGTTAGAATGACTCTTATGAATAAGACTAGAAATAAATAATGTTGGTGAGGATGTGGAGGAAAGGGGACCCTTGTGCAGTGTTGGTGGGAATGTAAATTGTTGTAGCCACTATGGAAAACAGTATGGAGGGTCCTTAAATTAAAACTAGAACTACCATATGATCCAGCAGTTTCACTTTGGGGTATTTATCTGAAGAAAATAAAAACACTAGCTCAAAAAGGTATACTCACCCCCACCCCCCATGTTCATTGCAGCATTATTTGTAATAGCCAAGATATGGAAACAATGTAAGTGTCCATCGATGGATGAGTGGTTAAAGAATAAGTGGTATTTATATACAATGGAATATTATTCAGCCACAAAAAAGAAGGAAATCTTGACATTTGTAACATGGATTGACCTGAGGGCATTATGCTAAGTAAAATAAGGCAGTAACAGACACATCAGTAAAAGATCTTTCTTATATGTGGAATCTAAAAACAAACAAACCAATCACCCCCCGCCCCCCAGCTCATAGTTAGAACAGAGTAGTGGTTGCTAGAGGAAGGGGGTGGGGGATGGGAGAAATGGATGAACTGTTTTTGTTCTTTTTAGTTTAAATAGATTGAATTTTTTAAAAAGGAAAAAACATTAGACAAATGCTATTAAAGGGACATTCAACAAAATACTTGACTAGAATTCCCCAAGACTGTTGGGGTCATCAAAAACAAGGAAAACCTGAGAAACTGTATAGCCAAGAGGAGCCTACAAAGGATATGATGATTAAATATAATGTGGTATCTTGAATAGGATCCTGAAACAAAAAGACATTATGTAAAAACTAAGGAAATTTAAATAAAGTATGGACTTGAGTTAATAATACTATGTTTATATTAGTTTATTACTTGTAACAGAGGTTTTGTACTAATGTAAAATGTTAATAGATAACACTGGGTGTGGGGTATATGGGAACCCTACTATCTTCTCAGTTTTTCTCTGAAATTGTTCTAAAAAATAAAGTTTTTTATTTTTATTTTTATTTTTTAACATCTTTATTGGAGTAAAACTGCTTTACAGTGGTGTGTTAGTTTCTGCTGTATAACAAAGTGAATCAGCTATACGTATACCTATATCCCCATATCCCCAACCTTTTGCATCTCCCTCCCACACTCCCTATCCCACCCCTCTAGGTGGTCGCAAAGCACCGAGCTGATCTCCCTGTGCTATGCGGCTGCTTCCCACTAGCTACCTATTTTACATTTGGTAGTGTACATATGTCAGTGCCACTCTCTCACTTCGTCCCAGCTTACCCTTCCCCCTCCCCGTGTCCTCAAGTCCATTCTCTACGTCTGCATCTTTATTCCTGTCTTGCCCCTAGGTTCTTCAGAACCTTTCTTTAGATTCCATATATATGCGTTAGCATACGGTATTTATTTTTCTCTTTCCGACTTACTTCACTCTGTATGATAGACTCTGGGTCCATCCACCACACTATAGCTAACTCAATTTCGTTTCCTTTTATGGCTGAGTAATCTTCCATTGTATATATGTGCCACATCTTCTTTATCCATTCATCTGTCGATAGACACTTAGGTTGCTTCCATGTCCTGGCTATTGTAAATAGTGCTGCAATGAACATTGTGATACATGACTGTTTTTGAATTACGGTTTTCTCAGGGTATATGCCCAGTAGTGAGATTGCTGGGTCATACGGTAGTTCTATATTTAGTTTTTTAAGGAACCTCCATACTGTTCTCCTTAGTGGCTGTATCAATTTACATTCCCACCAACAGTGCAAGAGGGTTTCCTTTTCTCCACATCCTCTCCAGCATTTATTGCTTGTAGATTTTTTGATGAGGGCCATTCTGACCTGTGTGAGGTGATACCTCATTGTAGTTTTGATTTGCATTTCTCTAATGATTACTGATGTTGAGCATCTTTTCTTGTGTTTGTTGGCAATCTGTGTATCTTCTTTGGAGAAATGTCTCTTTAGGTCTTCTGCCCATTTTTGGATTGGGTTGCTTGCTTTTTTTGATATTGAGCTGCATGAGCTACTTGTATATTTTGGAGATTAATCCTTTGTCAGTTGCTTCATTTGCAAATATTTTCTCCCATTCTGAGGGTTGTCTTTTCATCTTGTTTATGGTTTCCTTTGCTGTACAAAAGCTTTGAAGTTTCATTAGGTCCCATTTGTTTATTTTTGTTTTTATTTCTGTTACTCTAGGAGGTGGGTCAGAAAAGATCTTGCTGTGGTTTATGTCAAAGAGTGTTTTTCCTATGTTTTCCTCTAAAAGTTTTATAATGTCTGGTCTTACATTTAAGTCTCTAATCCATTTGGAGTTTATTTTTGTGTATGGTGTTAGGTAGTGTTCTAATTTCATTCTTTTACATGTAGCTGTCCAGTTTTCCCAGCACCACTTATTGAAGTCTGTCTTTTCTCGACTGTATGTTTTTGCCTCCTTTGTCGTAAATTAGGTGCCCATATGTGCATGGGTTTACCTCTGGACATTCTGCCCTGTACCATTGATCTATATTTCTGTTTTTGTGCCAGTACCATGCTGTCTTGATTACTGTAGCTTTGTGGTATAGTTTGAAGTCAGGGAGCCTGATTCCTCCAACTCAGTTTTTCTTTCTCAAGGTTGCTTTGGCTATTCGTGGTCTTTTGTGTTTCCATACGAATTGTAAGATTTTTTGTTCTAATTCTGTGAAGAATGCCATTGGTAGTTTGATGGGGATTGCATTGAATCTGTAGATTGCTTTGGGTAGTATAGTCATTTTCACAATACTGATTCTTCCAATCCAAGAACATGGTATATTTCTCCATCTGTTTATGTCATGTTTGATTTCTTTCAGCAGTGTTTTATAGTTTTCTGAGTACAAGTCTTTCGCCTCCTTAGGCAGGTTTATTCCTAGGTATTTTATTCTTTTTGTTGCAGTGGTAAATGGGAGTGTTTCCTTAATTTCTCTTTCTGATTTTTCATTGTTGGTGTACACGAATGCCAGAGATTTCTGTGCATTAATTTTGTATCCTGCACCATCTTACCAAATTCATTGATCAGTTGTAGTAGTTTTCTGGTGGCATCTTTAGGATTTTCTATGTATAGTGTCATGTCATCGGCAAATAGTGACAGTTTTACTTCTTCTTTTCCAATTTGTATTCATTTTATTTCTTTTTCTTCTCTGATTGCTGTGGCTAGGATTTCCAAAACTGTGTTGAATAAGAGTGGCGAGAGTGGACATCCTTATCTTGTTCCTGATCCTAGTGGAAATGCTTTCAGTTTTTCACCATAGAATATATGGGTTTGTCATATATGGCCTTTATTATGTTGAGGTAGGTTCCCTCTATGCCCATTTTCTGGAGAGTTTTTATCATAAATGGGTGCTGAATTTTGTTAAAAGCTTTTTCTGCATCTATTGAGATGATCATATGGTTTTTATTCCTTAATTTGTTATTGTGGTGTATCATATTGATTGATTTGCGTATATTGAAGGATCCTTGCATCCCTGGGATAAATGGTGTATGATCCTTTAAATGTGTTGTTGGATTCCATTTGCTAGTATTTTGTTCAGGATTTTTGCATCTGTGTTCATCAGTGATGTTGGTCTATAATTTTCTTTTTTTGTGATATCTTTTTCTGGCTTTGGTATCAGGGTGATGGTGGCTTTGTAAATGAATTTGGGAGTGTTTCTCCCTCTGCAATATTTTGGAAGAGTTTGAGAAGGATCGGTGTTAGCTCTTCTCTAAATGTTTGATAGAATTTGCCTGTGAAGCCATCTGGTCCTGGACTTTTGTTTGTTGGAAGACTTTAAATTATGGTTTCAATTTCATTACTTCTGATATGTCTGTTTATATTTTCTAATTCTTCCTGGTTCAGTCTTGGAAAATTGTACCTTTCCAAGAATTTGTCCATTTCTTCGTGGTTGTCCATTTTATTGGCGTATAGTTGTTTGTAGTAGTCTCTTATAATCCTTTGTATTTCTGCAGTGTCAGTTGTGATTTCTCCTTTTTCATTTCTAATTTTATTGATTTGCGTCCTCTCCCTTTTTTTCTTGATGAGTGTGGCTAAGGGTTTATCAATTTTGTTTATCTTCTCAAAGAACCAGCTTTTAGTTCTATTGATCTTTGGTATTGTTTTCTTCGTTTCTGTTTCGTTTATTTCTGCTCTGATCTTTATGATTTCTTTCCTCCTACTGACTTTGGATTTTCTTTGTTCTTCTTCCTCTAGTTGTTTTAAGTGTAGGGTTAAATTCTTTATTTGAGATTTTTCTTGTTTCTTGAGGTGAGATTGAATTGCTATAAACTTCTCTCTTAGAACTGCTTTTGCTGCGTCCCATAGGTTTCGGGTCGTCGTGTTTTCGTTGTCATTTGTTTTTATGTATTTTTTTATTTCTTCTTCCCCCAGTCTGCAGTCTGGGAGCACCCCTCCTGCCTGCCTCTCCTGATCTCCCGGCCTTCCTCCTGTGCCCCCAGGACCAGTGCAGGGGTTGCGGGGGGGCTTGGAGGGCAGGGAACTGGCCTGGGAGCTCTGCAGGCTCCCTGTGTCTGAATGGGTGGGGCAGTCACCCTCTGCTCCTCTCCTGCTCCTCCCAGAGGACCCCTCTCCTATTCTCCCCTCGGCCTCCTTCCTATGCCCCGAAGGACCCATGCAACCTGGAGGGGGCTTTGGAGGGCAGGGAACCGGCCTGGGAGCTCAGCAGGCTTCCTGAGCCCAAGTGGGTGGGGCAAGCACCCTCCATTCCTCTCCCACTCCTCCTGGATGGCCCCTCCTGTCTGCCACTCCTGATCTCCCTGGCCTCCCTCCTATGCCCCCAGGACCCATGCAGCCTGGATGGGGCTTTGGAGTTGGGGGAACCGGCTTGGGAGCTCAGCAGGCTCCCCAGCCCCAGTGGGCCATGCGATCGCCCTCTGCTCCTCTTCTGCTCTTCCTGGAGAGTCCCTCCCCACTGCCTCTCCTGATCTCCCACCTCAGGGACGCTGATCTTGCCTGGCCTCCACTTCTCCTCCACCCTCAGTCCCCCAGCGTCCTACCAGTTTACTCTGGGGTTCCTCCCATCTCCTTGGGTGTTAGAGTCCCCCACCAGCGGCCTGCAGGCACCCTAGTTGTGGGGAGATGCTAACTCTGCATCTTCCCACACCGCCATCTTTCTTAACACTTTTTTTTTCTTAACACATTTTTAATAATTTAAATAGAGATGTTGATTTCAAATAAGTATTTTTTTTTCTATTTTTCTATTTTCAGAACAATTTTGCCTTGGACACTTGAATGATTATTTGGTTATCTTTTTTATTACTAAAGCAAGTGTCACCGGGGCCATATAATAGGAAAACAGCATTTATTGCCTCCAATCCAGATATTTTCTTGGCTGGCAACAGGGAGGGGTAATATGTTATGAATACTTTCCCTTACTAACAGTCATACTTAGTTTTGACAAATAAACATTATTTTGTAGCAATTTAATTAAAGTGAAAAATGTGTATGGTAGCAAACCCAATTTTAAACAGTTTCAGCCTTATCAATAGGAGGAATTTAAAGCCTTACTTTTTTAGCTTTATTTTTGGCTTATTTATAGATGAAGGGGAAAAAAAATGAGCTCTTTATTCTTTGAATTTTTAGACAGATTTTTGGATGAAATAGTGTAAAGAAAGAAAATATTTGGAGAAACTAATATGTTGTTAATAGCTAAACCATTATTTCAGTAGCCTGTGATTTTTCCAAACTTGTGTTTTCCACTTATGTAACCGCATTCCTCTTTTAGCTGAAATAACTCCCAAGTAACTAAATCATAGAAATGTCAAATAATTAGACCAAAGATGTTGGTTTTGGAATTGCACACGGCAGGTAGTTCAAGTGATAGTCAAAGACAATACTAGTTAATATTAGGAACCTTTTAAGGTTAAAAATTAATAGCTTAGGGAGGCGTTTAGGATCAGAAACTCAATATAAACAGTAGTCTTGGTCCTAGAGTATTCTCCTTCAAGTAGGCCCATACCAAGACTGCAGGAACTTCAAGGAGTGACCTAGCTTGGGGGAATTGATACAGCTTGGATAGTGACTTTTAGGCAATTGACTTGCCCAGATAGACTCTTTAGGCATCACATCTATAATAGCTACAATCTAGATGGCAGTGTTTGAACCTATGTAGGATGAAAAGGAAGACAGCTGATGCCACGTAAATCTTGTGAGTATACTTTCCCACTTTGACAGCCACATGATAGCATTGCTTCTCAGAGAAATCTTTTGGTATTATATGCTAAATTCAAAGCATTTTTCCTGAAATAGCTGTCAGTGTTTACGCAAACCTAAGTGATAATTTTAAGCTCTATTTTAAAGGATGAAGGTAGTCAAAATGTACAAACTTTCAGTTAGAAGATAAGTACTAGGGATGTAATGTGCAATGTGATAAATATAATTAACACTGCTGAATGTCATACGTGAAAGTTAAGAGAGTAAATCCTAAGAGTTCTCATTTCAAGGAGAAAAAAATTTTTTTTTTTTTATTTGTATCTGTGAGAAGGTGGATGTTCACTAAATTTATTGTGGTAATCATTTCATGATATAAATCAAATCATTATGCCATATATTTTAAACTTATACATGCTGCAGTCATTTATATCTCAATAAAACTGGTAGAAAAAAGACAAAAAAACTATTAAGTAATGTATTAACTAGTGGAAATATGAGATTATTTATTTGTAGTTTTATTGATATGTTTTAATATTGTAGAAATTCAGGGGCAAAATGTATCAGTATGTATGTTGCTAATTTGAAACATTATCCAGTAATATGGTATTTATTCATTCAGCTAAAACTATTTGAGCATTTAACACATGTATGGCACTCTCTAGACATTGGGGATACAGCAGTGAAGACAACATAGAGTTTATAGTTTGTTCTGGCTTTGGCGTAGAGACAGGAATCAAAGAATAAATTAATATATAGCATGCCAGCTGGTAATAAGTCATTTGGAGAATAACATAGCAGTGTAGAGGAAAAGGGGTTACCATTGTGGGGTAAAAGTTTATGTGTTTTCTGTAGAGTGCTCAGGGAAGTCCTCTAAAAATTGATTTGTGAGCAAAGACTTGCAACAATTGAGGGAGCAAGCTATGTGGGTATTTGGCAGAAGAGTTTTCCAGATGGAACAACGATTGCAGAGGCCTTGAGGTAGCAGCGTACTTAGTGTATGCAGAAACAGCCAGGGGGCCAGTGTGGCTGGAGCCGAGTGTGAAGTACCTGTGATCACCACTGGAGCCAGAAGGGCAGAAAACGATAACAAAGTATTTAGGACCTTGTAGGCCAGCCATTAAAAAGTCTTTAATTTTTACTTTCAGGGGAATAGGGGGAGCCATGCAAGATTTTGTCAGGAAAAATTATAAATGACTTTGAAATGGGCAAAAAATGACGAGTGAGTTTCCTGTCTTGCTCATTCATTGGGTTTATCTCTGTCTCATTTTCCTTCCTTCATCTTGTCTATGTATTTTACTTAGAATTATTTGAATACGGTTTTTAAAATTTTATAGAACCATTACTTTATATTTCTAAGTATTTAAAAGCTTTTTTTCTTATGTCTTTCCCTTTGTTCTTCTTAATGCAAAGTATTTCAGATTTAGTTTAGCTCTTGAAATTTACTTCAATTGAAAGAAACTCAAGTCATCTCATCCAGCTTCTTAACCAGTAATGGAATCTACTGAACATGGGTAGTGATGGAGAACTCAGCATTTAAAGGGAAATCAATTCTTTGTTAGATAGACGGAAATCTATTTTATTCTCATAGATGTCTGTGGTTTGGTCCAGCTCAAGTCCATTATTCCGTAAAACAGAAATTTTAAGACAGCTGACTTACTCTTCCTTACTGCTAAATATTATCTTCTCCATACTAACTTACCATGGTTTCTGTGGTCTTACCTTTTTGAGATTAGACTGTTCTTTGTATCCCATCTCACCTTGAATCACTGTCTTCTCTAGGCCCCTGTGATACCACACTCTTGGTGATTTTCTTCCTGTTTCTTGGACAGTACCTCTCCAGTCTCCTTTGTGGGCTTCTCTTCCTCTGCAGTTTCCTTAAATGTTGGTGTTTCTGAGTTTCTCTAGGTCTTTTCTTCTCACTGGGCAATCTCATCTTGTCCTGTGCCTTGCATCCATAAGCTGATGACTCCTAGATCCTTATCTCCAATTCAGATCTTTCTTTCACCTCCATACTTGTATTTCTGTTTGTCTTTTGAGCATTTCCACTTGGATATCTGACAGGCATCACACTACGTTCAAAATTGAGCTTATGTGCTTCTCTAAACCTTGTGTCCTTCTTATGTTTTCTAGCTCTATGAATGGACTGTTACCTAAATGGAAAATGTAGGTATGCTCCTTGACTTCTGCTTTTCTTCCCAGTCTAATCAGTTATCAGGTGTTATTGATGCTTACTTCTGAGTATTGCTCTAATCCATCCTTCTTTCTCCATCTTCATTGCTCACTACTCTAATTCGGACCCCAGATTTCTTCAACAGCCTCCAAACCTGTGACAGTCATATGAGGTAGGTGGTGGTGTTTTTAACTTGCCTATTGGGAAACATAGATTCAGAGATGTTAAGAACTCAGCTCTGTCTGGTTCTAAAGCTCATGATACTTTTACTGTATCGTGCTGCCTTGCTGGCATTATCAGAGATTGATACTGCCTTCTACTGGAGGAATTTAGAGTGCTTAAAATGAAGCATTATTTTAGATTCTAATGTGGCATTTTAAAATACATTTAGATAGCAGAGCTGTTGTAGGCCATCTGTCCATTATATGAAGATTAAAATCTTGTCTTAGTCACATTCTACCTTCTATTTAGCAGGGTTAATAGTTACAGAGAATCCAAATTTGGAATTTGCATATGGAAAATTAAAAATTTTAAGACTTTAACAGGAATATGAGACTAATATTCTTTGTAGCTAACTGTTGAATTAATTAAGTTCATTGTTTTTTTGGGGGGGGGGGGTGGGAGTTTGGTTTGCTTGTGTTTTATTTTTTATTTATTTATTTGGTTGTGCCAGGTCTTAGTTGCAGCTTGCCGGCTCCTTAGTTGTGGCATGCAAGCTCTTGGTTGTGGCATGCATGTGGGATCTAGTTCCCTGACCAGGGATCGAACCTGGGTCCCCTGCATTGGGAGCACTAATCTTAACCACTGCGCCACTAGGGAAGTCCCTGCTTGTTTTTTAAAGAGGATTTAAGGTAGATAGCTTTTCAGCCAGCTTTCATGCTGGTGAAGAAACATTTGAAAGTGGTACAGAGTAAAACATCTTAGAAATTCTGGCTGTTTTCTGTAGAGATTTGTTTTCTCCACATGTGTCTTAAAAAAAGAAAGGAGATAGTCTCATCATTGCTTTCAAATTCTATTTTATCATACGTTGTGCTCAGAGGGAATAGCCCCAGTGACCTTAGCTGTACTTTTGAATGTAGCTCTTCAGAATTTCCTTTACCATGGATGCTTGATATCCTGAGTTTAAGATCAAGGTAAATCTGAAGGAAAACAAACCGTGAAACCTTTAGGGATAGAGTGCATATTGTCTTTGTTAAAGTTGTAGATAGGGACACTAAGAATTCTAAATTTGGCTTCCAGTAAAATCTTAATTAATTTTTTTCCTTAATTTCCCCATTCGAAGATGGAGAAAATAGTTCCCAGCAGTCTACAATACAGGATTGTTCTCTAGACAAATACTTATCATGGCTCAAAAGAATATTGTGTCTTGGACACTCAAATCCTGTTACTTGATTGTAACTATCTTCTAGTGTATAGGAAGGAGCAAAGAAAAGATATTCGAAACATCTTTTCATTACTGTTAGTAATAAGTTGATAGTCTTCGTTGACTATATTTCATTGATTTTCCAATCTTATTCACTGAAATTTGGGTGTATCTTACAGTTGGTGGCATGTCGTAGTTTAATTAACCACTTCTGTTTCTTGGTGGGATATAAAATATCAAGTCTTAAAATGAGTTGTGTCTCGGTTTTGATGAAAACAGTGTATATATCTTCATTGGTATTAGAAGTAATAACAGTGATAATATTATAGTCTCCATTCCTGAGAATCACTTATTTGGTAGCCTCTACTTTCTTAAACATGACCAAGAACTGGAAAGTAAGCAGAAGAGGCTTCTGATGCTTACAATTGCTGTTAAGAAGCTCATGAAGTAAAGACCATGTTCTTGAAAGTAAAATATTCTGTGATCTCAGTAGAGGGCCTCATTTTGCACCTGTTCTTAATAGGCATGGGTATCTGATTACAGAGTCCAGGATTCAAAAGAATAAACTAAAAAAAAAAAAAAAAAAAGCACATACATATTTATTAAGTGACAACTCTAGGACCTGCTATCAACTGAGAATGAGGGTGACCATAAATAAAGTAAAAATTAAAATCTATCTTTAAAAAACAACACAAAACCCAGAACAGGCCACATAGCACTGTTTCAGGAGGGGTAGACAGCCCGACACACACAAATCACCCTGATTACAGCTTGGAAGAGGTTCTTTTTTTTTTTTTTTTTAAGATTTTTTTTTTTGATGTGGACCATTTTTAAAGTCTTTATTGAATTTGTTACAGTATTACTTCTGTTTTATGTTTTGTTTTGTTTTTCTGGCTGCAAGGCATGTGGGATCTTAGCTCCCCAACCAGGGATCGAACCCACATCCCCTGCGTTGGAAGGCGAAGTCTTAACCGCTGGACTGCCAGGGAAGTCCCTTGGAAGAGGTTCTTTATCAAAATTCATTCTGTCTGATTCCACTGATACTTTCTTTAAGGGACAAATGTATTTTTTTATTTTGATTGGGGAACATTTGTTGTTGATTAAATTTTCCCCTCTTATGGTTGAATGAGGTTGTCAGCATATTTTGCCCTGAAAGTATTGAAAAACTTTTGTGATACTCACCTGTCAGACATCTGAAATAGTATTTGATTCTCTTGTTCTAATGGTCTCTACCTCTGTTGCTAAATGACAACAGAGTACCATTTTAGGTCTTTGGGCTAAAGACTGAGCATGGGCATAGGTTGTAGGGAGGTGTTAGAGAAGAAAAAAGTAGAAAAATTTAGAGAACACACTGTCATCCTGATGTATTTCTAGAAGCCCTCACTGGGCAGTTGTGCATGTCCAGCTGCATTATTTTTGTTTGGAATAAACCCAGGGTACCTATCCCATAAATTCCTAGTGTTAGGGGGACTTTTGGGACATTCCCCTAAGTCATGAATTCTGAGCATAACATTGCTGACTGTGAGCACCTTTAGCCTAAGAGTAGATGTTAAGTTCGTGTATTGTCAGGTTTCCAGCATTTACTAATTAGGTTTTGCCTACTTAGGTTCTCCTGGCGGTTTCTCTTGGCCACTGTGTTCTTCACACTCTGCCCTAACCTGTTTTATATGTTGTCTGCCTTTGGGCTCTGCTTAGACATTTATAGCTTTTCTTTCTGAAGAAACCTTTAATAAAGTATTGATTTGTATATTCTTTAGTTAACAATTTATTGTTGATTATAAAAGCAATTCACACTATAGAAAATATGAAGAGAAAAATGCTTTTCATCCTACAACCGAGTGAACCACTGTTAACATTTTAATATGTTTTTGTCTAGTCTTTTTTTTCAAGGTTTATGTATTTTGTTTAGGAGTGGGAGAGAGAAAAGTAAGTGTGTTATTTTTTAAAATGAGAATCCTCTCAAACTTGCTACTGGGCATGCAAAGTAATTTTTAAAATAAAATTTTTTTTCAGAACAATTTTAGAATCACAGAAAAGTTGCAAAGGTAGTACAGAGATTCTCATATATCCTTTATTCAGCTTTCCCTAATATTAATCTTATATAACTAGAGTATACTTGTCAAAACTAAGAAATTAACACTGGTATAATTTTATTAACTAAGCTACAGACTTTATTTGGATTTTTTCCAGTTTTTCCACTAATGTCCTTTTCTGTTCCAGGATCCAATCCTGAATACCATATTGCATTTTAAAAGAACAGTTTTGTCTTTTTTTTCTGCTTAACTTTTTATACCATGAACATTTTCTTTGTCATTAAATATTCTTTAAGCAGTGCTTATTAGTGGCCCCAAACAGTTCATCAAATATTTACTCTGATGTAAGTATTTCTGGTTAACTCTTTTTTTTCTTGTATTTTGTGAGGGTGGGGAATGTTAGAAAACACACATATCAAACATTTTTATTAGTGGGGTACTTGAGTTAGGTGAGTTTAATGCTAGATTGTAGCAGTAATTTTGAATGCATTGCTCTAAAAGTAGAAAATAAATTATCAAGCTTATTTTCCTTAGAGAATTTAAGAGCATTTTAGATTGAGACAAGTGCAGAAAGTCATGAGTGACCTATTCATGAAGCAGTTTGTTTTGAGGATTTTTTTTAGAGTTGCTTGGCATTTGGCTTAGTGTATTTTGAGCAAATTGAATGTGTGTGTACATTTTATATACACACAGTCAATATTTAGACTGTTAATAAGAGTCTAGTAACTAGCATGATAACCACCTGAGTTTAAAAATACAGATTTATGGTATATTCTTCTCATACACTGGTGTATTCAGTTTTGAAAATTAATCTTTTTATTTACTTTTCTGTTATTCTTCATTAATATTTATTTAGCTCTAGGCTAAGTGTATTATATAAAATTTGAAGTTGCCTAGAGATTTTCTTGTATGTCTTGTAGTGTTTTATTGATGTTTGTAGTTGGATTGATATTGAATAATTTGTATATTCATTTAACATGAAATTGAAGTTCGAGTGGCTTGCATTTAGTGTTTTGTTGTTTTAAAGAATAAAGCCATAAAGCCAAATGCTTTTTAAGAACTATTAGGTGTATCATACTAAGAAAAACATTGTAAAATTCATATTTGGATTTTACCTTTTATTGTTGGTCAGGTTAGTAAAACCTCATAAGTTAAATAGTTATTATGCTAGGGTCCAGTCCCTGCTAGGGGACTAGTGTCTATTAGTAAATTTATAAACTAGAGGTTTATTAAGAGAGTTAAGCAATCATTGGTTTAATTTGACACAGTTGTAAGAATAATATGTAGAAATAATAACCGAGTTGAAAAATACAAACATGGAATTCTGATGTATAATACTTACAGAAGACTGAATGCACTGTCTCCATAAGATCAAATATATGTATTCCAGTTTTCAGAGTTAATGATAAATGCTTTCTGGAGAATGCATATACTTTTTTACTGCTACCTTACAATCATGTATCTTCTTTCTGTGGTGCAATCTGTGAATTTTTAGTAGAGAGAGCTACATGACCTGTCATATAGATTGTTCACCCCTTGATGTTGCTGGAGGACAGTACTTGATTTTCTTGTACATATATTTACATTGCAACATAGAGCACTTAAACTAAGACTTTCTTTGGGAGTTCCCAAGGCTGGTGATGTTTTTTCCTGTGATTTAAGGTGCTGGGATTGTTGCCATTGGTACTGATTACATTATTGAATTAGCTAAGGCAGAGTGTAACTCATCTGCTGGGTTTGCACATCTGTATGTCTGTTTTTATATCTTAGGGCAGAGATTATGGGCACCCAGATTTAATTGTGTAAATTTCATCACCAGTGTTTCTTGGTATGAGTATGTTCCAAGATTATAGATGATTCCAGGATTGAATTATGACTGGTGTTATTAAAGGTAAAAGTTGTGGTTTATATCATAAGCCATTTTAGTACCATTTTCTCAGTATTTGCTAAACACACACACACACGCACACACACACACTTCTTGATTGATAGAAATATAGATGGTAGATAAAGATATACATACAGATTCTTGGATTTCTGTTCTAAAAACCCAAATGCATAATTGAAAGTGACTTTGTCAAATTCAGTGTGAAATATGAGGTTAAAGTGGGTAACATTTTCCAGAAATGAAAGAAGGGAATCCGAGGTTCAGGTCATCATCTTATAATGACACTCACTGCAGGTCTGGACACTGTTGGGAGAATGTTTATGTTTATAGATAGATGCTGTGACTTGTAGGTTAGACTTTAGGCATCATAGTAAAACACCATTAATTTTATTCTTAGGAATTAGATGTTCTCCTTGTATATATTCTAGACTTTATGCTTCTATAGGAAAGTATTTTGGTAGGACATTAGTGGTGTCTTTAAGATTGTAAGGGAAAATGTGAACTGTCCTCAACAGTGCAAACTGGCGCTTCATGAAATGGCATGAGCCTACCTTCCTGCCTATCTCCTACTATTTTCCCATGCATACCATACATTCCAACTAAAAGGAACTATTTGGTTCTGGAGGCTGCCATGTTCTTTTAGGTTTCTGTGCTTTAGTATGCACTGTTCTTCATTTGGATTGCCCTTGCCATAGAAAACTCCCATCCGTCTTTCAGGACTTGACTTAGTGGTCACCTTTGCTAGGAAGGCTCCTTGATCACTTCTCTTTCCTTCTGCTCTGAGTTAAATGTTCTGATGGCACTGGCACATGGATACATGAACCTGTAACTCTGCCATGTATTCCTTTGCTTGTCTGCCTCCCTCACTAAACAGTAAGCTCCTTAGAATCAGGGAATGTGTATGTCCTCTTTATTTCTTTAACATTTAACTCAGTGCCTGGCAAAGAGAGTTGGTACTCAGAAAATAGTTGTTGAATGCTTTAATGTATAGATGGAGAAATGAATGAACTCATTTTTTATTCTCTCCTTAATATTGATAGCTGTTTACAATCATTTTTATTTACAAGTAAGCTTTTGTTAGCTTAATTCAAAAACTGTCTAAAATAAAGAAATGTTTACTAATATTTTAGGTTTATCCATAGGAAAATGAATTGGTGGCAGTTTAAATATACATAAGCATGTGCTTAATCTTTCTTGATCATCCTGGTTTTACTTGTCTCTTACAGAAAAAACAAAAATGAGAGGAATCTGGTTTAAATTGCAGTACAAGGAATTTAGATTAGACATAAAGAGTTTCCAGAAAATAAAGTACCAGATATTGAAGTGATTTGTAAGTAATGTAATTGATTTTTTTGAGAGTTAAAAAAAGGGGGAGTTCATGGAGGGTTGTGAATTGCAAAGTGGTTCACCAACACTGCCCTTAGTAGAATAAACAACTTAAAGGAAGAAAATCTATTTAGAGGTATGCAGATACAACCATATTCATGGATAGATGCTTAAAAATACTTGGGTACTTTTTGGCTTACTGTGTACATATATATTTTAAAATTTCAGCTAACCAAGGAAACTATGTTGCATGTATCCTTACTTTTTACAGAATGGCTCTGGTTTAGTGACTAGCAGAATATACTGAGAATCTCCCTCCTTAGCCTTTTTTTTTTTAACTTCTCTTTCTTAGAGTAATATAAATAATAAAAAATCCTTAGCAGTGTTAGAAATAAACAGAAAACTAAGGTATATCAATAAAAAAAAAAAGACCTACCCACATAGTTTAAAAACAATCAACCAGACCACTTACACAAAGAACAAGGTTTTTGAATGCTATTCTCTTGATTGTCTTAATAAAATTAAATATGGCAGTTAGCTGTGCCCAATATATAGAGTTATATTGCTATGCTTCTAACTATAGATATTCTGTCCTGGCTGTATTTGAACAGAACTACTGTAGTATAAGCCAAATTCACCCTCCGTGCTAGTGAACTGAAAGAGCAAATATACCTTCTTGAGCAACAGATTTATAATCATGCTAGTGAATAGAGTTCAGTGTTCTCTTTGCTTGTCATTCTGCAAGAATCATATTGGAATAATTTAGGACAGCTTTACTAAATTTATTAATGTAACTCTTGTTATGAGGATGGCGCTTAAATTGTAGGCTTTTGTGCTTACAGTGCAAAAGCCTTCTTTGTGATATAAGAGACAGGATTTTACATGTAGTGATGATATAATAATGCCTGTCTTTCTAAACGCTGTATATTTTTCTAAATGCCTTTATAGCCAGAATTTATTTGGTTTTCACAATAACTCTGTGAAATAGGTGTCCTAATCTTATAAATGAGAAATTTTAGGCATAGAAATTTTGACTGAGTGCCAAAGGCATACAGTATTGTTTTATAATAAAGTTTTGTTACCATTTCAATAGCTTGCATTTACTACATGCTTACTATATGCTGAGCTCTGTTTTAAGCTTTTTACATATATTAATTAATAAGAACTTGGGCTTTGTAGTCAGATCTGGATTTAATTCTGGCATCGTGCCATCTCTGCCATTTGCAGCATCGTGGATTAACCTAGAGATTATCATACTAAGTGATACTTCTTCTTATCAGCTGTTAACCTTGGAAAAGCTACCTAGCCTCTTCAAGCCTTGGTTTCCTTATTTGCTACAAAGAAATAATGATAGTACCTACCTCATAGGGTGGTTGTATGGATTGAGATAATCCAAGTGTGAATCTATGTCTGGTATAAAGTAGGGGCTTTAAAATCAGTTTGCTATAAAAAAATAAGGTGTTAATAGACTGTATTTACTGTAATTTTTAGCTTTTTGATAATTTTCCTGGTAAAATTGTATTCTTCTTGAGTATAAACTCATAGTTGATGATATATATATATACCTGTTTTATAGAAAAACATCCATGTTACAACAAGATTATAGCTCTATATAGTGGCTAAAACTACCTCTTCCCTCTCACTACCTCCCAATCACCTTTCAGTTCTAAGCCTTCCACTAGTCAGAAGAAACCAAAGTGGATACCTGAGGCATTCATGTTCCAAAGTCAAGACAAGATATCCTCAGTCCATTGGGTTGTGTTCGTTCCAGGAGTGCTGTGGTATATCAGTTGTTTGGAACTCAGAATGTATTTTCTTACAGAAAGTATCCTTTTAAATGAGGCACATAAATTCTTGTAATTCCTGATATAACTGATATGTGTATATTTGCACTGAACGCAGTAAAAAGCAAGCAAAAACGTCACAGCACTCTGGCACTGCTAATAAAGTAATTTAAAACAATGAAACTGAATATATACTGATCCCCAAAAACAGGCCTGGAGAGGATTCTGGGAAGATGGAGTAGGAGGCATCAGGAGTCTGTCTCCCCACCTAGATAACAAATACAGTGGTAGAATCTGATGTAACTATTTTGGAACTGTGGAGCTGTTGAAGACTTGCAACTGTCAGGAAAAGGCTCAGATGTAAAAATGCAGCCATTCTCTGCTGCCACCTTTGTGCAGCTCTCACACAGCTTTTGGAGCCGGTGGAGGCAGAAAGTACCCTCTTCTCCAAATATTAAGGATCTGTACCTGGATCAGAGATTGCTGCTTCTGGTCAGAGAGGTGCAGACAGAGAGGTGGGCAGCTATTGTTGTTGCACATACCCTATTGTTGCAAGCCCCTCCCCCACCTGCTAAAGTGACTTCCAGGAAATTTAAAAGACTGGCACCCTTATATGATCCAGCAATCTCACTCCTGGCTGTATATCCAGAGAAAACTCTAATTCAAAAAGATACATGAACCCCAATGATCAGAGCAGCACTATTTACAATAACCAAGACGTGTAAGCAACCTAAATGTCCATCGACAGATGAATAGATAAAGAAGGTGTGGTATATATGCACAATGGCATACTACTCAGCCATAAAAAAGAATGACATAATGCCATTTGCAGCATCGTGGATGAACCTAGAGATTATCATACTAAGTGAAGTAAATCAAAAAGAGAAAGATAAATCCTATATGATATCACTTATATGTGGAATCTAAAATATGGAACCACCTCAGCATATTGAAAGCTGTATATTGTGGGAGTCCTAGAAAGAGAAGAGAGAGAGAGAAAGGAGCAGAGAGAACTTTTTAAGAAATAATGGTTAAAAACTTCCCAAATTTGATGAAAGACATGAACATAAGCATCCAAGGAGCTCATTGCACTCCAAGCAAGATTAAGTCAAAGAGACATAGAGCAAGACACATTATAATCAACCTTCCAAAAGACAAAGACCAGGAATCTTGAAAGCAGCAAGAAGAAAGCTAATCGTCACATACAAGGGATTCTCAGTAAGATTATTAGCATATTGCTCATCAGAAACTTCGGAGGCCAGGTGGCAGTGGGCTGCTATATTCAAAGTGCTAAAAGAAAAAGTCTGTTCATCAAGAATCCTATTATCTGGCAAAACTGTCCTTCAAAAGTAAGTGAGAAATTAAGACATCCCCAGGTAAACAAAAGCTGAGGGAGTTCATTACCACTAGACCTGCCCTGCAAGAAATGCACAAGAGTTCTGCAAGGTGAAATGAAAGGACACTAGACAGTAACTAGAAGTTGTGTGGAGAAATAAAGATCTCAATAAAGGTAAATACAAAGGGAATTATAAAAGCTAGTACTATTGTAACAAAGATTTATAACTTTTTATTTTCTACATGACTTAAAAGATTAATACATTTAAAGGAAAAAAATTATTAGTCTAAAAGCTCATATTGTTGTAACATTTTCCGGGATACACCATATGTTAGGCCACAAATTAAGTCTCAAAAGATTTTAAAAGATAGATAGCATACAAAGTATCATCTCCAACTACAAGAGGATGAAGTTAGAAATCAACAACAGAAGGAAAACTGGAAAATTCACAAAACTGGGGGAATTAAACAACATACTTTTTTTTTTTAACCATCTTTATTGGAGTATATAATTGCTTTACAATGGTGTGTTAGTTTCTGCTTTATAACAAAGTGAATCAGTTATACATATACATATGTTCCCATATCTCTTCCCTCTTGCGTCTACCTCCCTCCCACCCTCCCTATGCCACCCCTCTAGGTGGTCACAAAGCACCGAGCTGATCTCCCTATGCTATGCGGCTGCTTCCCACTAGCTATCTGTTTTACATTTGGTAGTGTATATATGTCCATGCCACTCTCTCACTTTGTCACAGCTTACCCTTCCCCCTCCCCATATCCTCAAGTCCATTCTCTAGTAAGTCTGTAAACAACATACTTTTAAACAACCAATCAAAGAAGAAATCACAAGGGAAATTAGAAAATACTTAGAGACAAAAGAAAATGAAAACACAGCACGCCAAAACTTATAGGACACAATGAAAGCAGTGCTAAGGGGATTTTTGTAGTTATAAATGCTTATGTTAAAAAAATAAGATCTCTAGCTTTATAACTTAAGGAACTAGAAAAAGAACAAACTAAAACCAAAGCTAGCAGAAGAAAGGAAATAATAAAGATTAAAGGAGAGAGAAAGGAAATAGAGAATAGAAAAACAGTCAGTGAACCAAAAGTTTGTTCTTTGAAAACATCAACAAAATGGACAAATTTTTGGCTAGGTGGACTAAGAAAAAAGGAGGAAAGACTCAAATTACTAAAATCAGAAGTGGAAGTGGTGACATCACTATCAAGTCTACTGAAATAAAAAGGATTATAAGAGAGTACTATGAACAATTGTATGCCAACGAATTGAAGAACCTAGATGAAATGGACAAATTCCTAGAAATACAAAACCTACCAAGACTAAATCACAATAGACCTATAAGGTAAGGAGATTGAATCAGTAATAAAAAAATCTCTTTGAGTAGAAAAGCCCTGGCTTGGGACTTCACTGGTGGTCCAGTGGCTAAGACTCCACGCTCCCAATGCAGGGGACCCAGGTTCAATCCCTCATCAGGGAACTGGATCCCACATGCCGCAACTAAGAGTCTCCATGTCACAACTAAGAGTTCACGTGCTGCAACTAAAAAAGATCCCACATGCCGTAACTAAAAGATCCCATGTGCTGCAGCTAAGACGCAGTACAGCCAAATAAATAAATATTTTTTAAAAAAAGAAAGAAAAGAAAAGACCTGGCTTCACCAGTGAATTCTGCTAGTTAAAGAACTACTATCAGTCCCTGTCAAACTTTTCCAAAATATTGAAGAGGAGAGAACACTTCCTAATTCATTCTATGAGGCCAGCATTACCCTGCTAACAAAGTCAGACAAAGACATTACAAGAAAAGAAAACTATAGACCAATATCTCTTGTAAACATTGATTCAGAAATCTTCAACAAAATGCTAGCAAACTGAATTCATCCACATAATAAAGGGATTATATACCATGGTAAAGTGGGATTTCTTTTTGGAATGCAAGGATGGTACAACATGAAAATTGATCAGTGTAATACACCACATTAACAGAATGAAGGAAAAAAACACACAATCATCTCAATTGATGCAGAAAAAGCATTTGACAAAATTCAACACCTTTTCATGATAAAAGCATTAAAATAAACTAGGAATAGATGGAAACCACCTCAATATAATGAAAGCTATATATGAAAAACCCACAGCAGACATCATTCTCAATAGTAAAAGACTGAAAGCTTTTCCCCTAAGGTCAGGAACAAGGCAAGGATGCCCACTTTCACAACTTTTATTTAACATGGTAGTGGAAGTTCTAGCCAGAGCACTTAGGCAAGAAAAAGAAATAAAAGTTATCCAAATTGAGAAGAAAGAAGTAAAATAATCTGTTTGCAGGCAAGATGATCTTATATGTGGGAAACCCTAAAGATTCCACACAAAAAATACTTTCAGAACTAATAAATGAATTCAGCTAAGTAGCAGGATACAAAGTCAAAATGTAAAAGTTAGTGGCATTTCTGTACATTCACAATGAACGATCTGACAAGGAAATTACAAAAACAGTTCCTTTTACAGTGGCATCAAAAGGAATAGAATACTTAGGAATTAAAAAACGTACACAATGAAAACTGCAAAATACTGCTGAAGAAATCAAAGAAGACATAAATAAACATATCCCATATTCATGGATTAGAAGATACAATATTATTAAAATATCAGTCCTGTGCAAAGAGATTTACAGATTCATTGCAATACCTGTCAAAATCCCAATGATGTTTTTTTCAAAAACAGGAAAACCTATCCTGAAATTCATATGGAATCTCGGGACCCTGGATAGGCAAAACAGTCTTAAAACTGGATTACTCACAATTCTTGATTTCAAAACTTACTACAAAGCCACATAATCAAAACAGTGTGGTACTGGCATAAATACAGACATATAGACCAGTGGAATAGAATAGAGAACCCAGAAATAAACCCTCACATATGTGGTCAGATAAGTTTTGAAAAGGGTACAAAGACCATTCATTGGGGAAAGGAGTCTTCAACAAATGCTTCTGGGACAACTGGATATCCGCATGCAAAAGATGAACTTGGACCTTTACCTGACACCATATACAAACATTAACTCACCCTGGTGGCGCAGTGGTTGAGAATCTGCCTGCCAATGCAGGGGACACGGGTTCGAGCCCTGGTCTGGGAAGATCCCACATGCCGCGGAGCAACTAGGCCTGTGAGCCACAACTACTGAGCCTGCACGTCTGGAGCCTGTGCTCCGCAAAAAGAGAGGCCGCGATAATGAGAGGCCCGCGCACCGCGATGAAGAGTGGCCCCCACTTGCCACAACTAGAGAAAGCCCTCGCACAGAAACGAAGACCCAACACAGCCATAAATAAATAAATAAATAAATAAATAAATAAAATAAACCCAAAGTTTAAAAAAAAAAAAAACATTAACTCAAATTGGATCAAAGACCTAAATATAAGACACAAAACAATGAGATTCTTAGAAGAAAACATAGGACAAAAGCTTCACAACGTGGATTTGGCAATGCTTTCTTGGATGTGACACCAAAAGCACAGGCACCAAAGCAAAAGTAGACAAATTGGACTTAATAAAAAAAAATTTTTTTACTTCAAAAGATAACTATCAACAGAGTGAAAAAGGCAACCACAGAATGGGAGAAAATATTTGCAAATCATATATTTGATAAGGGATTAATATCCAGAATATATAGAGAACTTATACTAAAAGTCAACAGCAAAAGAACAACCTGATTCAAAAATGGGCAAAGGACTTGAATAGACATTTCTCTAAAAAAGATATACTGTGGAAAACAGTATGGAAGTTTCTCCAAAGATTAAAAATAGAACTACCATATGATTCAGCAGTACCACTTCTGGGTATGTATCCAAAATAATTGAAAGCAGGGTCTCGGAGAGATATTTGTGCATCCATGTTCATAGCAGCATTATTCCAATAGCCAGAACGTAGATAAATGTCCATTGACAGATGGATGGATTAGCAAGTGTTGGTATATATTCAGTGGAATATTTTTCAGTCTTAAAAAGGAAAGGAATTCTGACACATGTTACAGCATGGATGAACTGTGAAGACATTATACTAAGTGAGACAGGACAGGCACAAACAGATAAATAGTGTACAATCTCAGTTATATGAGGTATTTAGAATAGTCAAACTCATGAAAACAGAAAGTAGAATGGTGGTTGCCAGGATTTGGGCAGAGGGGAAATGAGTTGTTATTTAATGGGTATAGAGTTTCATTTCTGCAAGATGAAAAAGTCCTTGAGATTGGTTGCACAATATTGAATATATTTAACACTACTAAACTGCATGCTTAAAAATAGGTAAGATGGTAAACTTTATATGTATTTTACCACAATTTTAAAAATTAGAAAAAAGAAAAAAAAGATCTGAAGGTGAGAGTTTCTGACAGGATTTTTAATATTTTCAAGAGCTTTATATGCTGGCACACTGATTCTTTTGTATGTTTAACTTCATTTCAAAGCTTTCCCTTGATATAGGGGTATAGATGGATCACTCTCACTTCTCTTAATCACATTTACTATGAATAAACTCATTTCAAGATAGGGGTTGTGGGATGCTTATGAGAGGAACAAATAAAAAGAGGAAGAGAGATTTTTCTTAGTTAATTGGCTAAAATCTCTTAAGAGAGAGAGCTAGACAAACATCACATAAGAGAAATGATTTACGGTAGAATTAGCTGGACAGTTTTATAAGCCAGAGGCAAAGCATGATGTATGTTAAGCTTCTGGAGAAAAAAAAAGCTGAGCTAAGGAAAAGGCAGTGGGTTGCTGCCCACCCTAATGTGGGGTGTAGCAGCAGCTCACAAGGGGTGTAAGCAAACACCTGGCTGAACCGCTGATTTTATATACAGGTTATAAGTCCAGAACGAAAAATTTTGTTTCTGTGTGGGTTCACGGTTTTGGAAATGTTCATTTTGGGTATCAATCATATTTGTTAACTCAAGTTAATATATAGATTAAAATGAGACTATTTGGAGGGCAGACAGCAGAAGCAAGAAGAACTACAGTCCTGCAGCCTGTGGAACAAGAATCACATTCAGAGAAAGAGAGACAAGATGAAAAGGCAGAGGGCTATGTACCAGATGAAGGAACAAGATAAAACCCCAGAAAAGCAACTAAATGAAGTGGAGATAGGCAACCTTCCAGAAAAAGAATTCAGAATAATGATAGTGAAGATGATCCAGGACCTTGGAAAAACAGTGGAGGCTAAGATTGAGAAGATGCAAGAAGTGTTTAACAAAGACCTAGAAGAATTAAAGAACAAACAAACAGAGATGAAGAATACAATAACTGAAATGAAAACTACACTAGAAGGAATCAATAGCAGAATAACTGAGGCAGAAGAACGAATAAGTGACCTGGAAGACAGAATGGTGGAATTCACTGCTGCGGAACAGAATAAAGAAAAAAGAATGAAAAGAAATGAAGACAGCCTAAGAGACCTCTGGGACAACATTAAACGCAACAACATTCACATTATAGGGGTCCCAGAAGGAGAAGACAGAGAGAAAGGACCCGAGAAAATATTTGAAGAGACTGGAGTCGAAAAATTGCCTAACATGGGAAAGGAAATAGCGACCCAAGTCCAGGAAGCGCAGAGAGTCCCATACAGGATAAACCCAAGGAGAAACACAACAAGACACATAGTAAATTGGCAAAAATTAAAGACAAAGAAAAGTTATTGAAAGCAGCAAGGGAAAAATGACAAATAACATACAAGGGAACTCCCATAAGGTTAACAGCTGATTTCTCAGCAGACACTCCACAAGCCAGAAGGGAGTGGCATGATATACTTAAAGTGATGAAAGGGAAGAACCTACAACCAAGATTACCCGGCAAGGATCTCATTCAGATTAGATGGAGAAATCAAAAGCTTTACAGGCAAGCAAAAGCTAAGAGAATTCAGCACCACCAAACCAGCTCTACAACAAATGCTAAAGGAACTTCTCTAAGTGGGAAACACAAGAGAAGAAAAGGACCTACAAAAATAAACCCAAAACAATTAAGAAAATGGTCATAGGAACATACATATCGATAATTACCTTAAACGTGAATGGATTAAATGCTCCAACCAAAAGACACAGGCTTGCTGAATGGATACAAAAACAACACCCATCTATATGCTGTCTACAAGAGACCCACTTCAGACCTAGGGACACATTCAGACTGAAAGTGAGGGGATGGAAAAAGATATTCCATGCAAATGGAAATCAAAAGAGAGCTGGAGTAGCAATAGTCATACCAGATAAAATAGACCTTAAAATAAAGAATGTTACAAGAGACAAGGATGGACACTACATAATGATCAAGGGATCAATCCAAGAAGAAGATATAACAATTATAAATATATATGCACCCAACATAGGAGCACCTCAATACATAAGGCAACTGCTAACAGCTATAAAAGAGGAAATCGACAGTAACACAGTAATAGTGGGAGACTTTAACACCTCACTTACACCAATGGACAGATCATCCAAAATGAAAATAAATAAGGAAACAGAAGCTTTAAATGACACAATAGACCAGATAGATTTAATTGATATTCATAGGACATTCCATCCAAAAACAGCAGATTACACTTTCTTCTCAAGTGCGCACGGAACATTCTCCAGGATAGATCACATCTTGGGTCACAAATGAAGCCTCAGTAAATTTAAGAAAATTGAAATCATATCAAGCATCTTTTCTGACCACAATGCTATGAGATTAGAAATGAATTACACGGGGAAAAATGTAAGAAACACAAACACATGGAGGCTGAACAATACGTTACTAAATAACCAAGAGATCACTGAAGAAATCAAAGAGGAAATCAAAAAATACCCAGAGACAAATGACAATGAAAACACGACAATCCAAAACCTATGGGATGCAGCAAAAGCAATTCTGGGCTTCCCTGGTGGCGCAGTGGTTGAGAATCTGCCTGCCAATGCAGAGGACACGGGTTCGAGCCCTGGTCTGGGAGGATCCCACATGCCGCGGAGCAACTAGGCCCGTGAGCCACAACTACTGAGCCTGCGCGTCTGGAGCCTGTGCTCCGCAACAAGAGAGGCCGCGATAGTGAAGAGGCCCATGCACTGCGATGAAGAGTGGCCCCCGCTTGCCGCAACTAGAGAAAGCCCTTGCACAGAAACGAAGACCCAACACAGCCATAAATGAATGAATAAATAAATAAATAAATAAAAATTTTTTAAAAAGTAGTCAACCTTTTAAAAAAAAAAAGCAGTTCTAAGAGGGAAGTTTATAGCTATACAAGCCTACCTCAAGAAACAAGAAAAATCTCAAACAATGTAACCTTACACCTACAGGAACTAGACAAAGAAGAACAAAGAAAACCCAAAGTCAGTAGGAGGAAAGTAATCATAAAGATGAGAGCAGAAATAAGTGACATAGAAGCAAAAAAACAGTAGCAAAGATCAATAAAACTAAAAGCTGGTTCTTTAAGAAGATAAACAAAATTGATAAACTATTAGCCAGACTCATCAAGAAAAAGAGGGAGAGGACCCAAATCAATACAATTAGAAATGAAAAAGGAGAAGCTACAACAGACACCGCAGAAATACAAAGCATCCTAAGAGACTACTACAAGCAACTCTATGCCAATAAAATGGACAACCTGTAAGAAATGGACAAATTCTTAGAAAGGTATAGCCTTCCAAGACTGAACCAGGAAGAAATAGAAAATATGAACAGACCAATCACAAGTAATGAAATTGAAACTGTGATTAAAAATCTCCCAACAAACAAAAGTCCAGGACCAGATAACCTCATAGTTGAACTCTATCAAACATTTAGAGAAGAGCTAACACCCATCCTTCTCAAACTCTTCCAAAAAATTGCAGAGGAAGGAACACTCCCAAACTCATTCTATGAGGCCACCATCACCCTGATACCAAAACCAGACAAAGATACTACAAAAAAAGAAAATTACAGACCAATATCACTGCTGAATATAGATGCAAAAATCCTCAACAAAATACTAGCAAACAGAATCGAACAACACATTAAAAGGATCATACACCATGATCAAGTGGGATTTATCCCAGGGATGCGAGGATTCTTCAATATACGCAAATCAATCAATGTGATACAGCATATTAACAAATAGAAGAATAAAAACCATATGATCATCTCAATAGATGCAGAAAAAGCTTTTGACAAAATTCAACACCCATTTATGATAAAAACTGTCCAGAAAGTGGGCATAGAGGGAACCTACCTCAACATAATGAAGGCCATATATGACAAACCCACAGCAAACATCATTCTCAATGGTGAAAAACAAAGAATTTCCTCTAAGATCAAGAACAAGACAAGGATGTCCAATCTCGCCACTATTATTCAACACAGTTTTGGAAGTCCTAGCCATGGCAATCAGAGAAGAAAAACAAATAAAAGGAATACAAATTGCAAAAGAAGAAGTAAAACTGTCACTGTTTGCAGATGACATGATACTATACATAGAGAATCCTAAAGATGCCACCAGAAAACTACTAGAGCTAATCAATGAATTTGGTAAAGTTGTAGGATACAAAGTTAATGCACAGAAATCTCTTGTATTCCTATACACTGATGATGAAGAATCTGAAAGAGAAATTAAGGAAACACTCCCATTTACCACTGCAACAAAAAGAATAGAATACCTAGGAATAAGCCTACCTAGGGAGACAAAAGATCTGTATGCAGAAAACTATAAGGCACTGATGAAAGAAATAAAAGATGATACCAACAGATGGAGAGATATACCATGTTCTTGGATTGGAAGAATCAACATTGTGAAAATGACTATACTACCCAAAGCAATCTACAGATTCAGTGTAATCCCTATCAAATTACCAATGGCATTTTTTATGGAACTAGAACAAAAAATCTTAAAATTTGTATCGAGACACAAAAGACCCCGAATAGCCAAAGCAGCCTTGAGGGGAAAAAATGGAGCTGGAGGAATCAGACTCCCTGACTTCAGACTATACTATAAAGCTACAGTAATCAAGACAATATGGTACTGGCACAAAAACAGAAACATAGATCAATGGAACAAGATAGAAAGCCCAGAGATAAACCCACGCACCTATGGTCAACTAATCTATGACAAAGGAGCCAAGGATATACAATGGAGAAAAGACAGTCTCTTCAGTAAGTGGTGCTGGGAAAACTGGACAGCTACATGTAAAAGAATGAAATTAGAACACTCCCTAACACCATACACAAAAATAAACTCAAAACGGATTAGAGACCTAAATGTAAGACCGGACACTATAAAACTCTTACAGGAAAGCATAGGAAGAACACTCTTTGACATAAATCACAGCAAGATCTTTTTTGATCCACCTCCTAGAGTAATGGAAATAAAAACAAAAATAAACAAATGGGACCTAATTAAACTTCAAAGCTTTTGCACAGCAAAGGAAACCATAAACAAGACGAAAAGACAACCCTCAGAATGGGAGAAAATATTTGCTGGTGAATCAATGGACAAAGGATTAATCTCCAAAATATATAAACAGTTCATGCAGCTCAATATTAAAAAAAGAAACAACCCAATCCAAAAATGGGCAGAAGACCTAAATAGACATTTCTCCAAAGAAGACATACAGATGGCCAAGAAGCACATGAAAAGCTCCTCAACATCACTAATTATTAGAGAAATGCAAATCAAAACTACAATGAGGTATCACCTCACATCAGTTAGAATAGGCATCATCAGAAAGTCTACAAACAGGGCTTCCCTGGTGGCGCAGTGGTTGAGAATCTGCCTGCCAATGCAGCGGACACGGGTTCGAGCCCCGGTCTGGGAAGATCCCACATGCCGCGGGGCAACTGGGCCCGTGAGCCACAACTACTGAGCCTGCGCATCTGGAGCCTGTGCTCCGCAACAAGAGAGGCCACGATAGTGAGAGGCCCGCGCACCGCGATGAAGAGGGGCCCCCGCTTGCCGCAACTGGAGAAAGCCCTCGCACAGAAACGAAGACCCAACACAGCCATAAATTAATTAATTAATTAAAAAAAAAAAGAGTTAGGAGCTAAATAATAATTTAAAAAAAAAAAAAAAAAAGAAAGTCTACAAACAACAAATGCTGGAGAGGGTGTGGAGAAAAGGGAACCCTCTTGCACTGTTGGTGGGAATGTAAATCGATACAGCCACTATGGAGAACAATATGGAGGTTCCTTAAAAAACTAGAAATAGAATTACCATATGATCCAGCAATCCCACTACAGGGCATATACCCAGAGAAAACCATAATTCAAAAAGACACATGCACCCCAATGTTCATTGCAGCACTATTTACCGTAGCCAGGCCATGGAAGCAACGTAAATGCCCATCAACAGACGAATGGGTAAAGAAGATGTAGTACATATATACAATGGAATATTACTCAGCCATAAAATGGAACGAAATTGGGCATTTGTTGAGACGTGGATGTATCTCAAGACTGTCATACAGAGTGAAGTAAGTCAGAAAGAGAAAAACAAATATTATATATTAACGCATATATGTGGAACCTAGAAAAATGGTACAGATGAACCAGTTTGCAGGGCAGAAATAGAGACACAGATGTAGAGAGCAAACATATGGACACCAAGGGAGGAAAGTGGTGGGGGGGTGGGGGTGGTGGTGGGATGAATTGGGCGATTGGGATTGACATGTATACACTGATGTGTATAAAATTGATGACTAATAAGAACCTGCTGTACAAAAAAATAAAATTCAAAAATTAAAAAAAAAATTCAAAAAACTAAAAAAAAAAAAAAAACTGCTCTGACTTTCTCAGCGCTCCTTAAGGTTTTTGGTTGGCACCACTCATACAGCCTTTATTACTGTCTCTTTTTTTCTCAATAAAAGAAATTCATTTCATTAAAAAATAAAATAAAATAAAAAAATAAAATGAGACTCTTTGTAAAACCCCTAACATGCCTACTGTAGTATAGCTATTTAGTAAATGCTAGTGCTCGTGCTTGAGTGAATTTGATTTTTTTTCCTGTGTTGTAAAAAGTGAATAAATTAACCAGAAAATTTTCAGAAGTATATTGAAATCTCTTAAAACTCTAGATTGTAATTTATTGCTGTAATTTATATCATTATCCTGTGACTCTATGGCATGCTTGTTCATACTGTTTTCTGATGACTGACTCTTCTGATTTGATTCAGGGAGTGTCTTGTGGATTAGAAGATACAGAAGGTGGATTCTAAAGAGTTAACTCTTTGGCAGGAGGGACAGTGAGGTTTAAGAGATGTGACTGGATATGGAGAATTAGCCTGCCATTGGCTAAAATGGGGTTTTAGAGCTGGAAAGGAACCTTGGAGGTAGTTTAGTCTAACCTCTCATTTTATGGCTGTGGAGATAAGTATTGAGAAGTGTGTTGTCTAACGTCATAGCTGTCGTGGAGAAGCTAAAATCAATGGCTTCTAAAGGTCCTGATATCCAAACATCATGGAACGTAAGCTACTGCATTTTTACTTTTCTTTTGAAAAGGCTGTGTTGATGGTACCGTGTACACATTATATTTATTTTTAGAATAGATCTTATAAATTATATATATTTTAATCAAAAATTCAGTCTTTTTAGTTTGTTTAAATAGATTGACTGAACTAACAGTGCTGCCAGAAGTCTCATAAGGAAAACTGTTTTTAAAGAAATAACAAATTCTTGACTTTTTCTTGCTAATTGTAGGTTAAGTCAGCAAACAAAGAAAACATGGTGTTTTGAAGTATGATTAAACTCCTGATGCTGCAGCAGAGGCTAAGAATATTAATGGCCAGATCTAGGTAAGTTGAATTTTACTTTTAAAAAAATCATTAAGGGGCTTCCCTGGTGGCGCAGTGGTTGAGAATCCGCCTGCCAATGCAGGGGACACGGGTTCGAGCCCTGGTCTGGGAAGATCCCACATGCCACGGAGCAACTGGGCCCGTGAGCCACAATTACTGAGCCTGCGCATCTGGAGCCTGTGCTCCACAACAAGAGAGGCCGCGATGGTGAGAGGCCTGCGCACCGCGATGAAGAGTGGTCCCCACTTGCCGCAACTAGAGAAAGCCCTCGCACAGAAACGACTCAACACAGTCATAAATAAATAAATAAATAAAAGAACGTGAATTTCTTTAAAAAAAAAAATCATTAAGTCCACAAATTACATTTTTTAAACTAGAGATTTTAATAATGTTTTCTTGAATGCAGTTATTTTGCCTCCTGATATGTTGTCACCTCCCACTCCCCAAAAATAAGGACAATTGGCTTTAATTAAACATGACAGTGTTTACTAATTTAAAATACCCAGCACAGTTGTTGCAATGTTGATCTTCCCAAACAGAAGCTACCTTTTGTTCTTGCATATACCCTTATTACTTTCCTATGTGGCTTTCTTGAGGGAGTATAGTACGTCTTTTTGTGTTTCTGCTGAGTTATAAACTTGACTGGGTAAGATGATGAGATCACGTGGTTTCTCATCAATTGTTTACAGGTATTCGTGCATTATATTGGGTGTTACATAACTCAGACGCTCTCCAGGTATTAATCTGATTGTCATAAATGCAGACTATCTAGTGTCTTGCCTTTCCTCCTGCCTGGGAATTCATGCTTCAGGAGGTGGAGTCAGAGATGTGAGTGAAAACTCCACATTAAAAATCTCCTTCTGTGCTGGAAAATTGACTACAACTGCCTGTAGTCCCAGCTGTTTCACAGCCTCACTCGTACTAAGCCTATTCTTCAGCCTTACTGAGGCCTCCTGTTCCTTTTTGCCTCTCTCCGTTTTCTTCCATTTCATCAGCCCTCTTCTTTCTTGCTTCTTTCCTGAGCAGACCTGATGGCCCATCACTTCAAACCCCTATATTGCCAATATCCTTTAATTTCTTTGTCCTTTTACCTTCTGACCCTGGGTCAGTTGAACTGTCTACCCTCTGGACTGCTGAGTACAGCTAGAAAAATAGCATAATCTTCCTCTCCAGCTTGTGCTAAGTCTCAGCATAGCCTACTTAATAATCCTGCTACCTTTCTTGGGTAGCTTCTCAGAGAATAACCCTCAAGTCCTTCATTGTGCAAACTTGCCTTCTATTTTACAAAAGAAATTTAGGATGATAGATGTTATCTATTTCAGCTTCTCTACTTTGTTCCACCCATCCTTATTTTCTGCCCTCTTTCCTCAGAGGACAAGGCACTCCTTCCTCTCTGGGCAGACTTCTCAGTCTGGGCCCCGGAACTCATCTTCTCTAGCCTCCCCGCTCCGTCTTGATCCATCCTGTAGCCGTCTATGTCCTTTGTTTTTTCCTATATTCTTTAACCTTTACTGACATACTGATTACTAACCTGCATAAATCTGGGTCATCTTAAAACAATAAATAACTCAAGAAACATATTTTATTTTGAAACCATGTCCAACCATACCCTATCACTTTAGGCTTTCCTTTCCAACTGTGTTCTTGAAAGAGCCTTTTCTATTCTTTGGAGGACTACTTCCTTATCTTCCATTTGCTCACTGCTGAATGGCTTTGCCTCTACCTAACACTCGACTATGGATAGAACCTTCCTTCTTAACACTTTCATGTCTTAGTTTGTAGTATTCTGATTGTTTTTCTTCTCCTTCACTTGTTTTTCTCTACTCCAATATTTGCACATTTGTGTTCCCCAGAATTTTAACTGCAGACTGCTCTTTATACTGTCCTTGATCAGGGTCTTCTGTTTTATAGTTTCAAATACCGTATGTCCCAATGTTTTACCTCTTTCCTCAAACCCATTCTGATGTACTTACCTCTCTATTGCAAGTCTTTGTTTGGTTGTTCTCTGGAATCTCAATTTAACATGTCTAAAACTGAACTAACCACCATCACTTCCTCTTGAAGACCTGAGAAAGTTGTTCCTGTTTCAGGTAATGGAACCAGCACCCTTCATCTGCCGCCCTGAAAACTGCCTCTTACTTCCTGTATACCTAGCCAGACACTCAGTGCTGCAGACTTGTTTTCCTAAGTATTTTTTAAATTCATTATTTTCATCTTTATTCCTACTATTGCTGCTCTGGTTTTAAGTCTTTGGCATATTCCATTTTTCAGTAGTCTCACTGGCTTCCCTTCCTCTGAGCTAAACTCCCACTTAAACTTACCCTGCAGATGGAAGTATCTAAAATGAATTCCTGACCACCTCACTTTCCTGCTTAAAATACTTCAGTGGCTTTTCACCTTGTGTAGGATGAAATTCATTCTCTTTGGAGTGGCATACAAGGATTTCATGTCACATGGTAGGCTTTTCATTAACTATTTTTGTACTGAACTGAAGCATTCAATGTGAATAGAGTCCCCAAGTAGGTTGTACCACCATTCATATATCCCTGACAAAATCGGAGGTGCTGCCTTAACAGGTAGCCTGTGAAGGTGTCAAGTGGAAGAATGCTTTTTCTACTTCTTTTGAGAAATAGTTGAAAAATATTTACTTGAGGCATTATTTTTTCAGGCAAAAGCCACACTGTAATAATCATTTAGCTCTTTGTATTCAGTGGTGAGGCTGGATAAGCAATTTCAAGAAGACTTTTTGTTTGTTTTTTTGTTTCTATCAATTATCTGTCTGCTTTAAATTTTTTTTTGAAATATTCTTTTGGCCACCTTCTCATCTTCTAATTTATTAAACACTTACTAATTTTTAAAAATTAAACATTTATTGAATATCTGCTATGTCAAACAGTATGCTTAGTGCCCTAGAAAATTCAGAAAACACGGTTCCTATCTTCTTGGAGATCACAGTGAAGTGGGTGGTGAGACAGGTCAACATTACAGTAGAAATGTGATAAGTACCATGATAGAGTCATGTCCATTTGACTACAGGGACATTGGAGGCAGGCTAGCTTCAAGTTAATTGGAGTCCCAGATCCCTAGGTTGTTGTTCAGGATGCTTTATGGTTTGGCTCATGCTTGTGTTACAGCCTACCCTGCACTCTAGTCGTACTAGATGCCTCACTTTCTCCTGAATACAGTGCCACCTTTCATGACTTTTATCTTTGCACCTAATTTTTTATCTTGTCTCAAGTGACTATTTCTGTTTTTTGCCTAGCACACTGTTTCTGCTCACCTTTTAAAGTACCAGCTCAAATGGTGCTTCCTGCCCTTCCTAACCCAGAAAGTTCGTTGCTTCTTTCTCTGTGCCCATGGAACTCTTCTTATATTCTAATATGAGGTTTATCATAATGCATTATCTGTTGACATCTCTGTCTTTCCCTTTAGACTCATGGCTCTTCAGAGGTACATCCTGTGACTTAGTCATCTTTATACCATTATACTTAACTGGCATATTAAGACACCAAATATGAATCTTTTTTTTTTTCTTTTTTTTTTTAAAACACTTACTTTTTTTTTTTTTAATTAATTTATTTATGGCTGTGTTGGGTCTTCGTTTCTGTGCGAGGGCTTTCTCTAGTTGTGGCAAGCGGAGGCCACTCTTCATCGCGGTGCGCGGGCCTCTCACTATCGCGGCCTCTCTTGTTGCAGAGCACAGGCTCCAGACGCGCAGGCTCAGTAATTGTGGCTCACGGGCCTAGTTGCTCCGCGGCATGTGGGATCTTCCCAGACCAGGGCTCGAACCCGTGTCCCCTGCATTAGCAGGCAGATTCTCAACCACTGCGCCACCAGGGAAGCCCCTTTTTTTTTCTTTTATGTAACAAGATTTTATTTATCCTTATGTCATCACACATTTTCCCTATATAAATTTATTTATTTACATTTTTAATTGAAGTATAGTTGATTTACAATGTTGTGTTAGTTTGTGGTGTACAGCAAAGTGATTCAGTTATATATGTATATATATATAATTTTTCATATTCTTTTCCATTATGTTTTATTACAAGATATTGAATATAGTTCCCTGTGCTAAACAGCAGAACCTTGTTGTTTATCTATTCTATTTATAGTAGTGTGTATCTGCTAATCCCAAACTCCTAATTTATCCCTCCCCCACCCCTTTTCCCCTTTGGTAACGATAAGTTTGTTTTCTATGTCTGTGAGTCTGTTTCTGTTCTGTAAATAAGTTCATTTGTATCATATTTTAGATTCCACATATAAGTGATACCATGTGGTATTTATCTTTCTCTGTCTGACTTACCTCATTTAGTGTGATAATCTCTAGGTCCATCCATGTTGCTGCAAATGGCATTATTTCATTCTTTTTTATGGCTGAGTAGTATTCCATTGTATATGTATATATACCACATCTTCTTTATCCATTCATCTGTCAATGGACATTTAGGTTGCTTCTGTGTCTTGGCTGTTGTAAATAGTGCTGCTATGAACATTGTGGTACATGTATCTTTTCAAAGTAGAGTTTTCTCTGGATATATGCCCAGGAGTGGGATTGCTGGATCTTATGGCAATTCTCTTTTTAGTTTTTTAAGGAACTTCCATACTGTTTTCCATAGTGGTTGCACCAAGTTATGTTCCCAACAGTGTAGTAGGGTCCCCTTTTCTCCACACCCTCTTCAGCATTTATTATTTGTAGGCTTTTTAATGATGGCCATTCTCACCGGTGCAAGGACACCACCAAATATGAGTCTTAATTTAACTTCACTATTTTACTTATCACTTCTTTTGGTGTATATACTAGTATCCTTTTTCATCTGCTTAATCCTTACACCTGCCAGCATTCTTTATCTTCCTTTAGTGCAGTTCATTCAGCTCACAAGAGACTTAGAGCACCTCCTGTGTGCTAGGTATTGTGTTAGGCACAGGGAATGCAAGAATGAATAAAGTCCATCCCTGCTGGGAAGGAGCTCAAAGTGGAGGGAAGTAGATAGATAAGTAAACAGTCTATCACAATTTCTACTGAGTAAACAGTGTGAAAGATGCTGTGATACTGGAAAGCTCAGGGTGCTTTGGGGGTACATAAGGAATATAACTTGCCCAGTAGGTAGGAGTCAGAGAAGGCTTCCTGAAGGCACTGTACTCTGAAGTTGAACCTTGAGAAAGGAGCAGCATGGAAGGGTGTGAGAGAACAAGATGCTCTGGGGAAGCTGTTTAGTATGGCTGGGTAGGACTTGAAGCAAAGAGGAGGGAAGAGGTTAGACTGGATTTGTAGACAGAGACCAGATTGTGAAGGACCATGTGTCATACTGATGAGCTTTGCATTTTTTTCCTGAAGGTAGTGAAGATCTGCTGAAGAATTTTAGGCAAATTTTAATCAGATTTATGTTTTTAATGTTTAGTAGCTTCTTACGCTTCCTTCTTTTCCCCTTTTTTCAAATACTGTCACATCCATTCTCATTCTTTCCCTTGTTTGTAAGTGAAGTTTTGAATTTTTCCTTTGTTCACTTGCAGTATTCTTGAACACTTAATGTCACTGTAACCACTTATCTCTAACCTTCTGTGGGAAAGGATTAGATAGACACACTCTTTCAGTTTTGCCAGTATTCTCTGTGTTAAGTTACAGCTTGAATTTTGAGTTGTCTTTCTCTCTTAACTATTCCAGATTTGTTTTTGTGTCTTATTAACCAATTTTGTCTGGTGGGATACATAAAGAATACTACAATGCATGGTATGAATCAAAATACTTGCCAAGCCAGAAGTCTAGCATCCTTTTGGAAATTTATTAATAAAGATGGACTGAAATTCCTAATAAGCCATAAAGGGTTAATTCCATGAATGACTTTATTTTAATAGTGTCATGTATGAGAACTTAAATTGGTTTCTTTTAGATAATTTTAAAATAGGCAGACCTTTGCAAATTAAATTTGAGATTTCTGTGAAGTCTCCCTCACAGAATTATTCTTCTTGTTGCTGAGCAAAATTCTCCAGCTAGTTGTGTGAAATCTAGCTCTAGCCATTTACTTCCTTAGGCTTAATTTTCCTCATCAAAATAACGCAGGGCTTATGTTAGATGATTTCTAGTGTCTTTTTCTGTTTTATGACTTTTGTATCTTACATCTAATAATTTTTTGCAAATTATCTTTCATGTAGTGCTCACATGGTCTTCTGAAGAAGCCATGGGTAGCTGTTGTAGCTGTCCAGATAAAGACACTGTCCCAGATAACCATCGGAACAAGTTTAAGGTCAGTAAAAACTGGTTGAGATGTAGCTCTCACTGTCTATCTGGATGCTCTTCTTTTACTTCACTTAATTAACATGTCTTATTATTTCCTCACTTTTGTCTTCAGACCCTTTTATTTTCCTTTCTGTCCATTCTGCCTTTTCTTGTTTTAACAAATGATGACAACATTTTCTTACTGACAGTGTGAAATCCTCTTTTCCTTTTCCTTTGGTCTTCCATATCCAGTTAGAGCCACACAATTCTGATAATACTGTCTTTTTTTTTTTAACTTGGAAGACATTTACATTTATTTTTACCTTTCAACATCACCAATCATGGATATGAGTGCCTAAATCTTGTCTCTCCATCAGGAAAACATAGCACTAATGAGTGACTGTTACATCCTCTGAAGAACTCAATCTTTGGTCACAGGGATAAGAGGCCCTGGATTTGGTCCCATCAGCCCTCTTTGAAATGACCTACTGATAATATTGTCTTTAAAATGCCACTTTATAGGTGCCTCTTCAGTCCCGTCACCAGCTTCCAGTCATTGTTTAATGCCTGGACAATTTCATAACTGAACTCTATCTTCAGTCACCTCTGTGATCCATCCTGCAGTTGACATCAAATTAATCTTCCTCCTTCATCATTCTAAAACTTCAGTGGTGTTCTGTTACTTAGATGCTAAGTGATCCATTCCTTACTCATCCACAGTCATTAATCTCTCATATTCTGACTTCATTCTGCTGTAAATCATAGCCTGTGGATCACACAAACCTAAGTGTAAGTCACAACCCTCTTGCTTCATAGCTTTGTTACCTTTGGCAGGTTACATTATCATTAAGTCTTTGTTCATTTGTGTGCAGTGGAGAAAATAGTATTACCTGCAGTTTAGGATCGGTATTAAATGACAAAAACACAAGTAAAGCACTTTGCCCAACCCAGGGGTATAGTAAATTCTCCCTAAGTGTTATCTGTTCCTTATAGTCTCTGGCCATTTTCTGAAACTGAGCAGTGCAAAGGCTTCCCTTACATGAACTCAATGCCAGTCCTGTCCTGATCTCTCTGAAACATACCTTCTTTGTCTCTGCTGTAGCACTGCATCTTCAGGATGTGCCCCCTAACTCCTGACCCACCAGTTCTCCCTCTTAACTTTATTTCCTGTCTAAATTTAGTTATACCCAAGGCCCAGCTAAAGTCCCTCCTCTTCTTATGTGAAGGCTTCTCCAACAACCCTCCGCCACAGTTCCTGCATTTTGCAGCCTCTTGCACTCATTTGTTAGTTAAGCATTTACAGTTTTGTGGTGTTGTTCGTGTTTGTATATCTTATCTCCTCAGTGGGAATGTGTGTTCTTTGGGGATATGAACTGGGTATTAACACTGCTACATAGTCCATGCCCTGAACACACAATTGGTTGTTGAATGAACTAACAAAGGAACCATAACTGAACCAATAAGCAATAGTACATTTTCCTGACAAATTAGTGAAATAGGTGCATAACTGTCAAGCGGGAGTATTAAGTTAGCACTAATTAAACTTTCTTTTTTAGGTCATTAATGTGGATGATGATGGGAATGAGTTAGGTTCTGGCATAATGGAACTTACAGACACGGAACTGATTTTATACACTCGCAAACGTGACTCGGTAAAATGGCACTACCTCTGCCTCCGACGCTATGGCTATGATTCGAATCTCTTTTCTTTTGAAAGTGGTCGAAGGTGTCAAACTGGACAAGGTAGGTAGAGCCTTTATTTTTTTTCTCCAAACATTATCATATTTGAAATATCATTCTATAATTCAGTTATTCTATATGTAATGTTTAATGTTTTACTTTTATCCAGAATAAAAAATTCTCAAATAAGTGGATTATTTAAAAAAGAGGCATAGTACACTATGTATTCATTTATCAAGCATTTATTAAGCATGTTTTCTATGTCCAGAATTTTGGCTCATATTAACTTTAAGATTTGCAGTAAGTAAATGATTAGTCCCAGTAAATTGCCTATGTGTCTTTACTGTTATAACTCAGGGGAAAGAACCTAAACTTTGGAGTCAAACAGAACGTAGTTTTATTTTTTGCTACCTACTTCTTGAAAGTCCTTGGGCAAGTTGCATGACCTCTGTCGCATCAAATTTCTTCTGTATCAGAGGGCAGCGGTAATCCAATAACTAAACAAGGTAATGGTTGTAAACCACAGAGCAAGGGCCTGTCAAGTGGTAAAGAATTCCCTTGGTAATGGTAAGTTGGGCTCCCCCTGCTGTTAAAAAGCAGACTAGAGTAAGTTTGCAAATCTTGTTTTTGTCTTCCTTATTTTGAGCCATCACCCATGGACAAATGAAAATTATTCTGTGAACTTTCTTTTGGGTTTATGTTTTGAAACAGGGAATATAATTAATTTATCAGACATTTATTTTAAAGGATTTTCTTGCTATTGGTGCATGGAATGCTTACTTGACAAGTTTGTTCTTCGACAGGTGCTCCTGTGTCTTTTTTAAAGATGCAGTGACCATTTTTTTCTTCTGGTTTGTATTTGTAGGAATCTTTGCCTTTAAGTGTGCTCGTGCAGAAGAATTATTTAATATGTTGCAAGAGATTATGCAGAATAATAGTATAAATGTAGTGGAGGAGCCAGTTGTTGAAAGGAATAATCATCAGACAGAATTGGAAGTCCCCAGAACACCTCGAACACCTACAAGTAAGTGTCCATTTTCCTTCTTCTATTATAAACTATAGATTATGGTTATTTAATCTATAAATTGTTAGGAATTACCATTGGCTAACGTAAGTATAGTGGTTGTGAGTTTTAAAAAACTGTTAGCTATAATTATAAACATTTTTAATATTTTAAATATGAAAACATTAAATGTTTCATATTATTTAAAATGTGAGTGGAAAGTTAGAGTGGAGGGGGTACACTGTTTTGCTCTGGTTTCTCATATGTCTTGCCAGAAACACCTTCCTTAAACCTCTCAGTGCTGATTGTATTCTCATTCATTTTTATTCTCTGTGCCCTACCCCTGTATCCTTTCTTAAACCGATAAACAAACAAAAACTCAGCTCCAGGGTTTGCTGCTCAGAACTTACCTAATGGATATCCCCGATACCCCTCATTTGGAGACGCTTCATCCCATCCTTCAAGCAGACATCCTTCTGTGGGAAGTGCACGCCTGCCTTCAGTAGGTGAAGAGTCTACACATCCCTTGCTTGTGGCTGAGGAACAAGTAAGCATGTCCTACTGTCTAACATATTGTGTGAGGTTAGAGTGTTATTGTGCTAACACTTGAAGGTTTTAGTTTGAATTTTAGCTGTCACTATTTGTATATGACTTTTGTAGTGAAGACTCAGAGGAAATAGCATGTATTTGCTGACATATACACAAATATATATAGGTGTTGAGGGAAACTCAGCATTACAGTAAGTTTGTGGGTTCACAGGAGAGGTGCATCTATAGATAAAGACGAACATAACCAATGGCCAGTTCTGTTACAATAACCTCCAATGAAAGCTTTTTATGTTACAGTTTTTATAGTTAGTGGACACTAGCAATGAGGCAGATTTTGTTGTCAGTGTTTTAACAGAGCAATTTAATATTCCCGACTATTCTATTTTCATTTTAGGAATGAAGTTATCTGGTTGAACATTGTCTATGTATTACTTAGTTATACTTATCTTTTGTCAACAATATGGTTGTTTATCATTAAGAAATTTTTACTGTTTTGAAATCCATTTGTTTGTGTTCTTTACTTGTTAAATGAGTTCTTATTTACTATAATTAAATTTCCCTTAGTTTTGAATTTTATTTTTGAGTTTTTCAAATTTTATGTATAGACTTCTGAACATTTTTATATTGTCCCCCCCGCAAAATACCACGAACTTTTCTAAGTAGCAATAATTTCCTGGTATCTATTTTATATCTATGCATTTTACAGAACTCTTATTGAATCTAGTAGGGTCTATCTCCTTATATAGTCAGATCATCTATAAATTATGATAAATTTCTCTCTTCCTTTTTAATACTTGTTATTTCCGATTTCTAAATCAGATTTTAATGCATTGATGAGAATTTTAGAACAACATCAAAGTAATAATCCCCATTTGTTCCTGATTTTTTATTTTTTTTACAGAATGCTTATCATGTTTCACCATCACATGTATTTTGAAGTAGTTATTCTTTTATCAAGCTAGGAAGACATTTCTACATTTCTCCCACTTCCCCCCAACCTTTTTGTTGGTAAAAAAACAGGTACAAAATCTTTGAAGTAAGAATATACTTAGAAAGTTAATAAAATTAATTGATATAGTCAGGCAAATTCTTTTGTTCTTTTTTTTTTTTTTAAAGCAAGTTACTGATTCACTTTCCTATTTTGTTTTAGGTACATACCTATGTCAACACTACAGGTGTACAAGAAGAACGGAAAAACCTCACAAGTGTGCATGTCCCATTGGAGGCAAGGGTTTCTAATGCTGAAAGCAACACACCAAAAGAAGAACCAAGTAATATTGAGGACAGGGACCCTCAGATTCGTCTTGAACCTGAAGGAGTCAAGTTTGTCTTAGGACCAACCCCAGTTCAAAAGCAATTAATGGAAAAAGAGAAACTGGAACAACTTGGAAGAGATCAAGTCAGCGGAAGTGGCGCGAATAACACGGAATGGGACACTGGCTATGACAGTGATGAACGAAGAGACGCGCCCTCTGTTAACAAACTGGTGTATGAAAATCTAAATGGGCTATCTCTCCCCAGTGCCTCAGGGCTCAGGAGAGGTCGTCTGCCGTCCACCAGTACCTCAGATACCCAGAATATCAACAACTCAGCTCAGAGAAGAACTGCATTGTTAAACTACGAAAATCTACCATCTTTGCCTCCTGTTTGGGAAGCCCGCAAGCTAAGTAGGGATGAAGATGACAATTTAGGACCAAAGACCCCATCTCTAAATGGCTACCATAATAATCTTGATCCAATGCATAACTATGTAAATACAGAGAATGTAACAGTGCCGGCAAGTGCTCACAAAATAGAATATTCGAGGCGTCGGGACTGTACACCAACAGTCTTTAACTTTGATATCAGACGCCCAAGTTTAGAACACAGGCAGCTCAATTACATACAGGTTGACTTGGAAGGTGGCAGTGACTCTGACAACCCTCAGACTCCAAAAACGCCTACCACTCCCCTTCCACAGACCCCTACCAGACGCACAGAGCTGTATGCTGTGATAGACATCGAGAGAACTGCTGCTATGTCAAATCTGCAGAAAGCACTGCCACGCGACGATGGTACATCTAGGAAAACTAGACACAATAGTACTGATCTGCCCATGTGAGCCCGGAAACCATTACATTGTTTGCACCTTTGTGAAGTTTTAAAAAATGAAGATGCAAGTGCTTCATTTTTATTTCTAAACACTAACTCCTTTTATAGACTGATAAAAAATTTTTTTTCTGACTATTTCATGTGCTTCTTTAAAGGGAATTAAAATGTAGAGCAGGTACTCATAAAAGAACACTAATTTCATTCTATACTACTCATTACTGTACAGCAGCATTCCCATTTTCACAGTGCCTATTTAAAATGAGAATTGAAGTGAGTGACATGCTGGTCAATTTTTATTAAGATTCTGGACTCATGCATATCATTCACGTCTAAGTCATGGTTGGCATTTAAAGCATATTATAAAGCCTCTTGATAATGTGCATTGCTAACAGATAACTCTAGGCTTTGAAAGTACTCTTTGTAGATTTACTATTCATGGTATGTGACCTCCAGCATGTAACATGAGGAATCCTTTATTTCATTAATTGTAGGCTTTTTGACTTGAGCCAGGACATATGTATGGAAATAGAAGTACCACACCTCCTATGTACCAGTCAGTTCCTTAGCCTTCAGCATTTCTAGAAAGAGCCCTACGTTCGTGAACATGGTTTGCTGTTGGTGTGTTGAAAGGCAAGAAAGAGACGAGATTTTATGTTTACTCATCTCATGGTGTCATTTGAAAGGCGTGCCCAGATATCTTAGTCAGAATTATACATAGGCTCAAGAATCAGTCTCAGGTCACTTTATCCAAAAACATTTGAAAATCTGAACCGTGATCTCTTGAAAGTTTCTGTCCTACAGATTATTAACAGTAACATTGTTTTCTGGAGGCATTTGTGCCATTAGATTGCCATTTACCTTCAAGTTTTTCCTTTGGTGTTTGGGATGTCTAATTTTGTTGCTTCATGTCTTTTTCAATTTAGGATGTTTGAGTTTGTATATAGTTTTGAAATTGGATTATGTGTTCATTGTTGTTTAGTTTGCATTTTTGTCAAATTGTGGTTTTGAAGGTTCATTTGGAACTTACTGTTATTCTATAACAGGGTTGCCCTTGTCCAGTATTTATTTATATGCCGTTTACTTTTCAAGTTGATAAAAGCATTCTCACAATTTTAAATTTCACTTGTGTTCATAGGTGATCTCTTAAGCAGCTGAGAAGAAAAAAAAAAAGGAAGCTACTTTTAACATGCAAATTTCCCTAAAGGTACTGTGTTTTCTCTGTGGGCACTCTCCCAGCACTTTAGCAGTGATTCCCTCAGTCACACGGCTGCAATTGTACTTTGCCCACTGTAGTGCTCCTCAGCTCTGCTGTCTTTCACTCGTAGCTGGATCTTGGATTATCCCTTGATTTTAATAGAATGTTAAGATTGTTGCCAGCATAGCAGGTACAGTGGAAGTCTTATAGCAATGACATTGTGTCATAATTTAGGATTGAAAATGAATTGAAGTTTATATAAACTGATGAGAGTCCATATGTCTAGCTCTTGGAAAATCAAGAATTTTCCAGTTTCCCAAATCCTAGAGAAGACAAGAGAAGGTAGAGTGGAAAGAAGGTTGGATAACCTTGCAAAATATGTCGCTGTCTCCTCTAAATATGAGGAAGTTTGAGATTTTGGTCTGGATCTACCAGATGTAACTAAGGTTAATTTAGCATGAAAAAGTTTCAGTCATATAGCATCCAATCTGTTCCATAAATGACCTAATTATAGGACAGTGAATGGATTAGCAAAACAATAGGGTGGGACCATTATAAAGAAAATAAATTATTAAAGATGTCTTTATCATTTTTAGTGCCACTGGTTTATGTGCATAGCAGAATTTTCTTTCTTTTCTGTGAATTTGGTGCTTACCAAAGTGTTCCCTGTTCTCTAAAAAGAGAGCAGTGGTATAGGTATGCAGTTTCCATTTTAATGTATTGTTCCATTTATGCTTTATTCTGAGTAGATTGCTAATTGTGCCAAATTTATGTGATGATTTTTGTAATGTGGAATAAGAGTTATGATGGAACCAGTGCACATGGTTTTCTCCGAAACAAGCAGTCAAGACAGAACGTTAACCTCCAAACAAAAGGGCTGACCTATTTACTCATTTTGGAGGTTGGATACTTTCTTTTCTTACTTTTCCTCAGCCTTTTCATTTTTCCTTCCAGATTCTGATTCGTTTTTATATTTTTTAAGCAACTATAATATAACCATTGCAGTTTATTCTTTCAATACTGTGTGCTTTGAAAATGAAAATGGGACCAATTTGTCTGTTAAGAATTTGATTTTTAGGTACTACGAGTATTAGGGAAGATGTATACAACTGGTATTAATTTCTAGATGTCTCTGGAAATCACCTGCGTTCCTATTTAATTAAAAATAACGTAGAACACTATTTGTCCTCTGCAGTAGTCTAGTAATGGGCATTAAGCTCTGTCCTGGAAGAATTGTACCAATTACTAGGTGCATTTTAGAATGAGATATTTTATTGGGATATAATTGTGGCCATATGTTTCAGATTTTCTGAGACAGACCTAATTTTAGATACTCTGTTCTGTTGATAGATCATGTGATCCCACTTTTTGGTTTTGGAAATATAATCATTGATCATATGCTTTCCCCCTAATAGAATCCTGTTTTATCCATGTAGATCGTAACAGCTTTTATCCCAGACCAGGGCTGGAAACTGATGTGGGTATTACATGTGTTTTTTCTTAGTGTGTTTTATTTCCCAGGTTCATCTTCCTTTCAAAATGAAAATATGGTGCCTTCCCTCCCTCCAGGAAGATTGGCAAATAGTTCCTTTTATTTACTGCTGCTGTGGAGTGATGAGATATGCACTTTACTTTTGAAGACTCAGCAAAAAGCTTTTCACTTCTCAGTATATCCAGAATAGATCACATTTTGGACTTAAGAAAATTTGCCAAGCAGTCTTTGTTTTTACAGATATTAATGTTGACCCCACAGTTCAGTGTTGTGAGTCAAGCTAGTGTTTGTGTATCCCCCCCCACCAAAAAAAATCTGTGGCGCAAAGTATAAAAATGTACCTCAATAATGTTCTATTAAAAATGGGACAGGGGCCTTATGTTTTCATAATTTCCCAATAATGTGCCACCATATTTTTGCCTCAAGGTAAAGGTTTTAACAAGCTAAAAAATACATCCCATTTCCTCTTGTGCTGTTCCTAACCCATAATGTCCAAGTGTTTTGTGCAATGTGTAGTGTGTGTGTATAAATATATATATGTATATTTGTATATACATATATATATATATATATATATATATATATATATATATATCCTTGAAATAGACATACCATCAGAGACAACATTCAGAAGTAACTGATGTATTGGCCTCTCTTTCTAATCTCTGATATGTGAGGTATATGGTACTAAATTACCTTTTCCCTGATGTTTGCCAAATTTGAATAAAGGCATTGGTACAAAATCACAGAATGTATAGAAAATGTTTTTGGCTTGAAAAATTAACAAATATTTTATGACATACCACAATATACTCTGCCCAAACCAGCACCCTATCTTTCCTGTTCTTTACGTCCCTTTTCCCCATCCCTACGTCCTCTTTTTTTTTTTTTTTTTTTGGTGTAACACAATTCTTTTGTAGCATCATTACAATTGCAGTTCTATGACAATTGGACAATAATAGCATGGAAACGGACTGGTATTAATAGTACAGTAGTCACCAGTGTGCCACATTTGCATTGGTAAATGCAAAATACACATTTTATAAAGGACAAATTTTGTGTTATGTTTTAATTTTCATTACATTGTATAATATTGTAAGATTATGTATGTCCTAATTTGCATTATAAATGTTTTTTTCCTACGTAAAGGCATAAATATAGCAACTTTGTATAAAGGTAGCTTATTAGATTTTTAATTTTGTCTTTTATAAAAAATTGTCTAACAGTGGGACTACCATTGCCAAATTGTATATGAAATATGAATTTTACCCCCTATAGTTAATTTCGTTTATAAGCATTCCATATTTCTCTAATAAAAGACATAAGTGATACTGTACTATGCATAAATTGTATTTTAATGCTGTTTCATATCAGCATTTTAAATTTTGGTTTGCATTTTTAATATCGGCAAAATTTACCACTGTTGATTAAACCTTGTTGTATATGTAACAACATCTTTTGCCCTCTAGCCCTCCCCACCCTTGTTCTCTATTTCTCCCTGTCAGTGCCAACTTCATACGTTTTGTAGCATGGCAATAAAATATAACTTTTACACTGAGGCCAAGTGTGGCTTTTTGGAGGATGTGGACATGGGATGATTAACCTCTAGTTGTTTTTTGCATATGACTTTTTGCCATATAAGCCATGTTTCCAGGCATGAGGAAGTTATCGCGTATATGATGTGAACGTGCTTTTAAGGACAAGTGTGAATGTGCTTTTAAGCTTAATTTTTGTCCTAACAAATACGAACTAATTTTTTATTTTTGGAAAAGTCAGTTCTTGAAGTACAATCAAACCTTTATTAACTGGAGTACTTAAAGAATAAGCTAATAATTGAATTTAGTTCAACAAGGGCTAAGCAACACATTTTAAAAATCCTTATTTATTGTAGAGTATTAGTATACCATCCTAAAAATTATATATAAAATATGGTTTAATTTTAGATGATTTAGCTTCTTGCAATGACTTACTGTTGTCATTCTGGCATAAATCTCCATGACGAGGTACTCAAGTTGATACTGGAAGCTGAGCTGACTATACACTAACCTTAAGCATTCGTGAAAAACTGCTTTGTTGAATAAAATCTGATCGGAGTTCTTATGGTTACTTTCCCCCTTATTGCCTAAAGTAGATTGCAATAAAACCCCAATAAAAGTTTGGTTGGATACCTATTTAAAGTTTCACTGTATTTATACTTCACACATTTCTTGAAACTTTATGATAAGAGGTTTTATTCCTTAGTCTCATATCACTGCCTCCATTTTCAAAGTTCAAAGTGAAATGAAATTTTACGTATTTGACAGACTCTCACAGTTTTTATCTTCTTGGTCATTCAAACTAGTAGTACTCAGGGCTGGGACTTCAGACCTGTTTTTTATCACTGAGTGGCACTGCAAAGCCTATTTCGGTATAGCTCAAGATGGAGTTTATTTAAACAGTAAAGGGAATAGACAAGTCCACAAATGATCGGGTGCTTACTATGTACCAGAGACCATGGAACACAGAAATTGGTTAAGATGTGACAGAGACCACATCTTGCAAAACTTAGGTGTTTGTTCTCAGAAATTAAAACCTTTTTTTGGATTATTTCTGTATTTTTCCTTTGAGCTCCTTTGAAGACAGTAACTATTCACATATTCTTATTTAATGAATGAGCACAAACTAGGTCCTATGCTAGTAATAAAGATAGTAATCCTTGTTCTCAAAAGAATTTGTAGTTTAGAACAGCCCTTCTAACTGAGGGCAGTGCCCTTCCTCCCCCCAGAGGACTAAGCCCTAAGATATAAATTAGGTATAAGGAATTACCATCTCTGTGATACCTCTAGAATAGTAGTAGCTATAAACTTAGGAGAATTGAAAAAAATTATTCCAATTCTTAATACATGATGTGATAAAGGCACATACAAAGGAAGGGCATCTAACTCAGCCTGAGAATGGAGATTTTTGAGAAGGGCTTACAGGAGGTAATCCCTGAGGTGTCTGATGAGGGCAGGAGGGGAGAGGATATCTTAGGGAGAAGAAATACCATGTGCAAAGGCACAGAGGTGTAGAAAGATCACGATGTTCAGTGGTGGCAAAAGGTTCCATATGCCTGGAGCATAGGATGCAAAGGCAGTCTGGGGGGATAGAGAAGGGAGAAATGAGAGACATCACATAGGTATAGAATGCGAAGGAGTTTTTGTTCTACTCTAAATGAGGTGAGACAATTTGAAGGGTTTAAACATTGGAGAAATAACATTTTATAAAGATGACTCTGACATCAATATGGAGGAGAAAATAGAGGACATGGCATTTTAATAAGGCAGGGAGACTAAAATGGAAGCATAATTGGATAAATGCTTTTTGAAAGGCATTGTTAAGGGAGTGTTTAGGTTATCTGTTGCTGTGCAACAAGCCACCTAAAAACTTAGTGGCTTAAAGCAAATCATTTTGTTATTTCTCACACTGCTATAGATCACAGTAGGCAGGCTTATGGAACCCACCCCAAATTACAAAACTAATATATGGAAGAGTTGAAATCCAAACCCACGCAGTCTGGTTCCTGAAGCTGAGTGTTTAGCCTCTGGCATACAAGGGTGACACCAAATGACTCAGGAAAGGAGGAAAAGTCAAAAACACATGCAATGGAGAAAGGACAAATTGCTGGGAGTCCCCTCATAGGGGGCTCCTCCTGGCTGTCTCTGGCCTCTGCTCCACAGGTGGCCTGCCTCCCAGTTCCCATCCAAGAGCCCCTGGCTATGCTTCTCCTCCCCACCGCCGCTCCAAAGACCAGCAGGGAGGGGGCGCTGGCTTCTCCAACACCCATAGTCTCAGACTTGCCTGCCAGAGGACATAATATTTCCACATATGTGATTTTGCCCACAATAAAAACAGCTGTTTTCAATATTGTGCAGGTATCTTAGCGCCTTATTATTGTGATTTCTCATTCCACTGTGCGATTTGAGATCTGCTGGTTGAGGTACATTTCCTGAAAGAAGAGCAAGTTTTCCCGCAAAGAACACAAAACTCTTGGTAGATTTATAATAATTTGTCCAATCTGAACACCCCTTTTCATGATGGACCCTGCAAATAGTGTAAACTGGGGTCAGCAAACTTTGTCCGTAAAGGATCAGATAGTAAATATTTTAGGCTTTATGGGCTATAGAGTCTGTCACAACTACTCAACTCTTCCATTGTATAACTCTGTATTGTATTGCCCAGTATAAAAATGAGTTTGCTTGTGTTACAACCAAGCTTCATGGATGTCAAAATATAAATATCATATAATTTGAATGTATCACAAAAGTTTTTATGTTTTCAATCACTTAAAAATATAAAAATCATTCTTAACTCTCTAGCCATACAAAATCAGGTGGCAGGTTGGATTTGGTGCCTCATGGTTTGTCAATCCCTGCTGTAAACTAACCCTCTTAGCATATATCTGAAGGGTAGAACAATTAAAAATTGAAAATATCAGGACTTCCCTGGTGGTCCAGTGGCTAGGACTCTGCCCTCCCAATGCAGGGGGCCCGGGTTTGATCCCTGGTCAGGGAACTAGATCCCACATGCCGCAACTAAGAGTTCTCATGCTGCAACTAAGAGTTTGCATGCTCCAACTAAAGATCCCACATGTGGCAACGAAGATCCCGCATGCTGCAACTAAGACCAGGAGCAGCCAAAAAAATAAATATTTTTTTAAAAAATTGAAAACACCCATCAATGTTAACAATTGCCACAATCCAAGAGCTTGCTAAGAGATCAGTTAGTCAAAGGGAGAAAAAGGTATCAGATGCAAAGCTAAACAGATTTTTTTTTAAGTACAAAAATTTTGCTTTAAATGTCCTAGGGGTCAACTTAGAGAAAGTAGAAAACTGTTCCTAACAAACGGAAATATTTGGGATTGATTTTGCTCTTTACAAAGACATTATGTAAGAGGATATTAGTCATCTCTACAACTGTGTGTTGGGGGGAGGGGAGAATGAGTGAAATGCAAAACCTCCTGAAAGTGAGCAAGCCAGACAAAGTAAAAGTCTCCATCAGGGACTTCCCTGGTGGCACAGTGGTTAAGAATCCGCCTGCCAATGCAGCGGACACGGGTTCGAGCCCTGGTGCGGGAAGATCCCACATGCCACGGAGCAACTAAGCCCATGCGCCACAACGACTGAGCCTGCACTCTAGAGCCCGCAAGCCACAACTACTGAGCCTGTGCACCTAGAGCCCGTGCTCCACAGCAAGAGAAGCCACCGCAATGAGAAGCCCGCGCACTGCAACAAAGAGTAGCCCCCGCTCACCGCAACTAGAGAAAGCCCGTGTGTAGCAACGAAGACCCAATGCAGCCAAAAATAAATAAATTTTAAAAAATTAAAAAAAAAAAAAAGTCTCCATCAGAGCTCACAAGACCTTGTCCTGGACAGTCCAATTGAGAACAGCGTTTTACAATCCAGTAAAAGAAATATGTCTTCCTCCATCTTAATAAATAATGTTTAAAATTAAAATAGCAATAAAATATTATTTAGGAATATAATGGTAAATGTTTTAAAAAGCTCAAAAAGTTGAAAGTGGTTGCTTCTGAGGAGAGGAATTAATGCGGTTGGTGAATTATGTTTTCCATTATTAGTGTTATTGAGCCCAAGCTCGCTCTGCTTGCTGCACAACAGGCCAATAAATCTGGAGGCGAGCTGTTGGGGCAGGGAATAATGACTTTAATCGCAAAGCTAGCGGACCTCGAAGGGGGGGGGGGTTCCCCTGCGACGTCAACCAATGGCTGAGCGGGACTGCTACCAGTGGCTAACAGCCACGTGCCTGCCCAACCCCATTACATTAGTATACAACACTTTAAACTCTGTACATGTAGTACTTTAAAGCAACATTTTTTAAAGGTTAAATATGAGAAAAGAAAAATTAAACGTGCGAGAAAGAACTCCGTTGCTATGGCAACACCCACAGCGCACCATCCCTCCCACCTTGGTGAGTTCTACTCCCAAACCTGTGGGCCTCACGCAAAATCTCCAGCTCTCCCCTTCCTGGTCCCCAGCGGGTGCCTCCAAAGGGAGCGGAGCGCCAGCAGAGGCCCCGCCCCTCCAGCGGGACGAGCAGCCTTTGCGAACCGCGGGGCTCCCCTCAAACGCTGTGCCCTCCCTTTCCCCAAGGGCGGTGCCAGGACAAGCGGCGCGCTGGCCGGGGCTCCGCCCCCTGCGGCAGAGCGTGTGGCGTCACTTCCGGCCTCTCTTTCCTCCGGCCTGGGGCGCGAGCTGGTGAAGGATCGTTGTGTGTGCTGAACTCCTCGGAACCATGGTGAGTCTGGCCCTGTAGGCCCTTGCCCAAGGCCCGCCGTCCTCGGCCGTCTTCGGCCGTCCCCCGCCGTCCGCTGCCTCATCTGTATCCCAGCGCCGCGGGCTCCCTGTGTCTGTCCCCGGGCTCGCCGCACGTGGCGCAGGCCGCGGCGTGTGGCCTGCGCCGGGCCCGCAGGAGAGGCATGGGCCTGAAGGCCAGCATCTTGTGACTCGGCCTCTCCACAGCCCCAGAACCCCGAGGCTCGGAGCTCACCCCAAGCGAAGAAATTTCTGGTGCACCGGGCGGGTCGGCGAGACGGGCTTCGTTCTCCCTCTCGGGGCGGAGCCTGGAGCGGCCAGAGGGCGAAGATGGCAGCGAGGCCGCAGCGTTCCCTCGTCCTCCTGGCGGTCGTCGTCGCGCGAGTGGCCTACCACCCCTGCCTGCCTTATCCTTAGTTTAAAATCATCTTTGCCATCTTTGGTCTCGCCATACTTACAGTCGATCTCTTTGGGGTAGAATTTTTATTCCTGAAGCGCTTAGAGATCCAGAATGCAGTGTCACCTAAGTCCCTCCTTCCGCTTTAAATAAATGACTGCCCCGATGATGGAGAGCTTCATTTGTTTAAAAAAGTACCCTGGGCTGTAAATTAATTTTCTCTTAGGTATCTACTTGTAAGTGTAGTGGAAGGCACCTAAGTATATGTGTTAAAGAATACTGGTATTCAAACTGAGTCTTGGTTTTCCTTTTTAGGCGTCCCTTTCCCTTGCACCTGTTAATATCTTCAAGGCTGGAGCTGATGAAGAGCGAGCAGAGACAGCTCGTCTGGTAAGCCTTTATCTCATTCTTATAAAGATACAGTAGTTTTTTGGTTTTTATTTACAATTTTAAGACTGTGAAGTTGATTTTGACCATCTCTGATTTTTATTCCAGTCTTCTTTTGTTGGTGCCATTGCTATTGGAGACTTGGTAAAGAGCACGTTGGGACCCAAGGGCATGGTAAGAAAAACAGGGAATTTTAATTTTTTAATGTTGTTTTAGAGCCGTTAGAGATATAAAAACTTCTTTTGGATGCTTTGTTATTTTTAAAACTTAACTGTTAATTGTAAAAGTTAAGATATGGATATATACTCCTTACTAAAAATCAAAACAGTACCCATATGGCTAAAGTCCCCTCGATCACTATCCCCAGTGCCACTCACCTCCCCAGTGACAGACACTGTTACCATTTGGATATAAATCTAACCAATGTCTTTATTTTTATGTAGATGTACAGGTATTTTATGTATTATAAAATATTATTTTATATATTCTCCCTGTAATAGATAACATTGTTTTGTCGCGTGACAGATATTATTTGTATGTACTTTTTATGTAGCTGGGCTTTTTAAATTCCTTTCAGTATAAATAGATATACTGCCTCCTCTCTGACTGTCAAATAGTATTCTGTATCTTGCTTATTTTATAGTTTGTATTTATTACTGTATTGTGAGGGACCCTTAGTTTGTGTCCGTTGCTTTTGCTGTTACAGTATCGGAACAGCCTTGTTCATGTCTCTCTGTTCTTCTGCTGTCTTTAGGAGTAGACAAAGGTTAGGACACCAAGGTTTGCTTTTGGGGGGGCTGTATGCAATGAAAAAATTTAAATGGATTCTGCCAAATAACCATCCAGAGTATTTACACATTAGCAGTATATGAGAGTACTGATGAATCTGTGCATTCTTCCAGATGTAGTTATATCTTAACTTGAACCAAATATGTTCCTTTTAGGACAAAATTCTGTTAAGCAGTGGACGAGATGCTTCTCTTATGGTAACCAATGATGGTGCAACTATTTTAAAAAACATTGGTGTGGACAATCCAGCTGCTAAAGTTTTAGTTGGTGAGTCTGAGGATGACATTTTGTTAACATTTGGAAACAATTTTAAATAGGCTGTGTTGACTGTCCTTTCGATTCATTGATTATTTACTTTTTAATTGATTATTATTGTTATTAAAATGCAAGCTTCTAGATATGGTATATATACACAATGGAATATTTCTCAGCCATAAAAAAGAATGAAATAATGCCATTTGCAGCAACATGGATGGACCTAGAGATTATCGTACTAAGTGAAGTGAGTCAGAGAAAGACAAATAGCATATACTGTCACTTATATGTGGAATCAGATATGACACTAATGAACCTATCTATGAAACAGAAACAGACTCACATATACAGAACAGACTTGTGGTTGCCAAGGGCCGGGGGGAGGGATGGATTGGGAGTTTGGGATTAGCAGATGCAAACTATTATATATAGAATGGATAAACAACAAGGTCCTACTATATAGCACAGAGAATTATATTCAGCCTTCTGTGTTAAACCATAATGGAAAAGAATATGAAAAAGAATATATATATATGTGTACAACTGAACCACTTTGCTGTACAGCAAAAATTAGCACAGCATTGTAAGTCAGCTATACTTCAGTAAAACTTTTTAAAAAATACAATCTTCTGGAGTGCCATGTACTTAATGATGGTAAAACTACTGTATTTCAGGCTGAAAAGTTCAAAGAATTTGTCAGGTGAGGAAACCTAGATAAGTGAGATTTAGATTGGTAGTGGATATATTTGGAGAATTAGATAAGCTACCAAGGAGTAATTTAAAAAGCAGAATCAAATGTAAGTGAGTTAATAACTAGCTTTTTTTCCCCCCTAGATATGTCAAGGGTTCAAGATGATGAAGTTGGTGATGGCACTACCTCTGTTACTGTTTTAGCAGCAGAATTGCTAAGGGTAAGAATATCTGAGCAACTTCAACTTCGTCTTATTGGGGTTTTTTTGCTACTGTGGTTTTGAGTATCAGAAGTAATCAAGTTCTTACTACAGATTTAGTATTCATGCTTGTCTTCCACTGTTTATTAATAGGAAGCAGAATCTTTAATTGCAAAAAAGATTCATCCACAGACCATTATTGCGGGTTGGAGAGAAGCCACAAAGGCGGCAAGACAGGCTCTGTTGAATTCTGCAGTTGATCATGGGTCGGTATACCAAAATACTACTGTTTCAAACATTTAATGTTTAAATGTTCTTTTCAAAATACACTCAATGCAGGAAGCCTAGAGAGCAGTAAAAAGCATACACAAACATGATTCTGTTGGCTCATCCTGACTCAATAATAACCAGAAAAACCCCACATTACCCCCCAAGAGGTAGTAACTAAAGTTAAAGTTTGGGTTTCCAGGGTTATTTTTGCACGTATAATCACAATAAACAAAATAAATAGTATTATATAGAGGGTTTTTTAGCCTCTTTAACCTAGTTGAATAACTAGAACAGTTTCTAGGTGTCAGTGTTCTCTGTAATATTAGTTTTAGTAGAGGTATGCATTTGATTATGTGACTGCTATAATTCACCTATCTGTAATTGGAGATTTGTGTTGCAACAATTTTTAGCTTTATAGTGTTGTGACAGACTTGTTACTTAAAAAAGTAAGTATAATTGCTGGGTCCAAAGATACGTATGTATTTAAAGGCAATTTTATTTACCTTACAAGTAGTGCTCTAGCATTAATTTACAGTCCCACTAGCTGTACAACAATGCCTCGTTTCCCATGTTCTTGAAATTTTTGTTTGCTTGTGTTTCTCTTTTGGTAGTTTGCCAGCTTGGTGGGGAAAATAGTATCCTTTAATTTGTATTTCTTGATTACTGATAAGGTTTGATTTTTTTCATGTGACTTAGAGCCCTGACTGGTTGAGGTGAAGGTCTATTGACAAACAAGTATCTGGATAAATTTTGAGAAGTAAAACAGGGTTGATAACTTTCAGAGAAGCGTTTTAAGAACCGGCCTGAGTTTTCTTGTTCGTTTTTTGTTTTTTGTTTTGTTTTGCTTTTTTAGTTCTGACGAAGTTAAATTCCGTCAAGATTTAATGAACATTGCAGGAACAACATTATCTTCAAAACTTCTTACTCATCACAAAGACCACTTTACTAAGTTAGCTGTGGAAGCCGTTCTCAGACTGAAAGGCTCTGGTAATCTGGAGGCAATTCATGTCATCAAGAAGCTAGGAGGAAGTCTGGCGGATTCCTATTTAGATGAAGGTATGTACCTATTGAATACGGGAAAAGAAGCCTTGACCAGTTGTTGAAAGCTAAGTACTGAGTGAATCCACTTTTAGTTAGTCAGGACTAGTGACACTTTGCAAAGCCAGAAAACTTGTCTTTAAGGACACAAATCATATTGCAACCATTTTTGTCATCTTAATTCATTTGTTATATTGACAGTGTCCTTGATCTTCTCATACTATCCCAGCATTTCTTTGATAACCTCTAGGTTTTACTTTATACCATGAAGTAAGTTAGTCTCTAATAAAGAGAAGTAGTTTTTTTTTTTTTTTAACTACAAGTCAGCTATTGTCAAATGGCACTTTTTCCAGGATTACATGTATTCTCCAGGAAGGGTCTGGGTAGGTCATACCAATTAGTTGGCAGGTGTTGAGAATATAGTTTCTGGTGTTCTTGAAGAGTGAGAAATGAGTTAGCAGCTGCGATTTCCTTAAAAATAGTATGTTTTTTTCTTAGAGTGTGGATTTTTCAAAGCATCTTCACAGTGTATTCACAAAATAAACTGTACAAAGTGTAGGCGTTCTGTTCTACAGAGAAGGAAAAAACGGAGTAAATGATGCTTTACAGTTTCTGCTCTACCAGTTAGTGATTTGGAGTCTGGGTTTTGTTGCAAAAATGCATGTTGTTTGTCTCTGTTTCACAGGAGTAACAATTCTGAAAATATTCTTGGTTGAATTTATATGTAAGGGCTGTATAGCATTTCTCATAGGGGTTGGTGGTAGGGAAAGATAATTAAAACAAGGATAGCTACCATTGAATGTCTGCTCTGTGCCAGGCATTCTAATAGGAATTTTACTTAAAATATCATTCCTTTCTCATGATGTTGATCCAGTGAGCGAGAATTAAGTTCAGCTGAATAGAGCAGAAAACCCCAGGTGATAATGGCTTAATAAGGTAAAAGTTATGTATGTATCTAAAAGAAGCCTGGAGAGATATACAATACTTAGTTCGTATGATAGTTCCAAATCAGCAGGGCCCTAGGCTGGTAGCTAGCATCTCTGCCACTGGTGATATTCCTGTTTATAGATGAGTAGCTAGGGTTGAACAATTTGTCCAAGGTTGCATACATAACCCGTAAGCAGCATGAGCATGATTGGGGCCAGGTTTGTCTGACTGCTGTCCATGACGTTTCATTTTATCACCAGCCTCTGTGTTTAAAAAGTTCACTCATCTCTAGTAATACCCTGTGTATCTGAGTTTTCACAGCTTGTTTTCTTTTTTGTTGGTTTTAAGCTAATGAAAGTGGACTTTAACAGCTTTGCATTGCAACGCACACACCTGCAAATGTAATATGTCTCTGAGACAAAAGATTCAAAATGCTATTGACTCTCTTTTAAAAAATTAATTTGTATTGAAATATAGGTTGCTGTACAAAAATGCTCTGTTTACTCTTAATATTTCTACTGTGCTCACATTTTCTGTTTCGCATTTTATTTTTTAAATGATCTGCTAAATTGATTCTTATGGTCACTGCTCTAGTGGAATATTTTTAGGTTCTAGGAGCTTGATGAATTGGACTTAAATGCATTCTTTGAAAGAGTAATTTGATAAAGCAGATTACCTTAAAAGATTTATTAACACAGCCTTGAAATATTTAATACAATACTATCCTTATATTGTAGGCTTTCTGTTGGATAAAAAAATTGGAGTAAATCAACCAAAGCGAATTGAAAATGCTAAAATTCTTATTGCAAATACTGGTATGGATACAGACAAAATTAAGGTACGTTAAACTACATTTCTTGGAATTATAATTGCTAGCTGCTGTAAGCTTGGGCTGATAGTCAGTTGCACTAAAAAAAACCCTTATAGGGTTTGTATACATATGAATGTATATTTATATATATTCTTATATAGTTTCTTACTTTCTGATTATATACATGAATATATATTTATATTGTACGCATGCATACACACATGCACACATAGTTTTTGGTGTATTTACATTAAAAAGTTTAAATATGCTATGAAACTTGCGAGTAAGGGAAGTGATGCTATTTTTTATGCTTTCCTTTGTCTTAGATATTTGGTTCCCGGGTAAGAGTTGATTCTACAGCAAAAGTTGCCGAAATAGAACATGCAGAAAAGGAAAAAATGAAGGAGAAAGTTGAACGTATTCTAAAGCATGGGATAAATTGCTTTATTAACAGGTCTGTGTATGCTTGTGCTAACAGTATTTATAATAATCCAAGAAAGGATTGTTTTCTGCAAAGATGTAGGAAAATTCTTTTATATTGAATTTAGTTATTTAGGAAGTATTTTTTTCCAAATGTAAATAAAATTGTACAGCAAGGCATTTGCCTTACAATGATTTTAGTGAAAATTTATGTTAATATACTTTATTAAACCTTTTTGTGTCAACAATAACTGTTTTCTGTTTTGGCAGTTATATTATTAGTTTGGGCTGTAGTATACCTGTATTTGGAAGAGAGATTTAATTCCACATTAAATGATGGGGGTTTGAAGTACGAAAAAGCTAATGGTAGCATAGGAATAAAACAAGGATGAAGAGGTGAAAAGTATTAAGAGTTTTAGGGCTTATCTTTAATTTGTGTGAAGAAAATATGTGTAAACCTTCCCCATGTGTTCTTAATATTCAGTATCTAAGGTTTTTATGGATTATTTTTCTTTTAGCACCTTTAATTATTATTTATTTATTTATTCATTTATTTATTTTGGCTGTGTTGGGTCTCCGTTTCTGTGCGAGGGCTTCCTCTAGCTGCGGTAAGCGGGGGCCTCTCACTATCGTGGCCTCTCTTGTTGCGGAGCACAGGCTCCAGACGCACAGGCTCAGTAGTTGTGGCTCACGGGCCTAGTTGCTCCGCGGCATGTGGGATCTTCCCAGGCCAGGGCTCGAACCCGTGTCCCCTGCATTAGCAGGCAGACTCTCAACCACTGCGCCACCAGGGAAGTCCCCTATGGATTATTTTGAATGGAGAAAAATACCAAGAGAAACAGGGCATTTCAGTGAAAAGGCAGTAGTTAACTTTGAGATTTACCATTTGATGGAAAATAATTGTTATAAGCCAAATGTGTGTGGGCTTTTACAAGTTAATTACTAGGGACTTCCCTGGTGGTACAGTGGTTGGGAATCCGCCTGCCAATGCAGGGAACAGGGGTTCGAGCCCTGGTCTGGGAAGATCCCACATGCCGCAGAGCACCTAAGCCCGTGTGCCACAGCTACTGAGCCTGTGCTCTAGAGCCCACGTGCCACAACTACTGAGCCTGTGCGCCGCAACAAGAGAAGCCACCGCAATGAGAAGCCTGCGCACCGCAAAGAAGAGTAGCCCCCGCTCGCCGCAACTAGAGAAAGCCCGTGCAGCAACGAAGACCCGACGCAGCCAAAAATAAATTAATTAATTAACTAAAAAAAGAAAAAAAGCTAGTTTTTAAACTTCTATGAGATCTATGATTCTGATAAGGCACATTTTGCTTAGCAGTGCTTTATACTAGGTATGAAAATTTTTTCTTTGGCTTTATTTAAGTTACAAACTTTTAAACAGATGTCCTTTTTACTCCTGTTGTATGAGTAACATTTGCTCATTTTGGGAGGTATGAAAGTATAAAGAAGGAACAGAATTCTCCCAGAAATTCTTTTATTAAGTTGATTTGTGGTGTGTGTGTATGTTGTTTCAATTCTTCATCTAGTGTGATCATATGGTATAAACTTTTATAACATGCTTTTTTTACCTAACAGTATATATATTTTACTTAAAATTACAAAATTTTCATAATTGGTAAATTGAGATTTACACAAACACTCTCTTCACAGATATTGGAAAGTTTTGTTCTTCTGTATAAAAATTCTTACACATATCTTCATTTAATTAATATCTGAATTTTCTTGCTGTAGAGTCTCAGGAGTAGAATCAAAGCATATAAACATAGATAAGGGTTTTGTTTTTTGGTTTTTCTAGTAAATTTGTTTTTTAATTTATTTATTTTTGGCTGCGTTGGATCTTGTTGCTCTGTGCGGGCTTTCTCTAGTTGCGGCGAGCGGGGGCTACTCTTCGTTGCAGTACACGGGCTTCTCACTGTGGTGGCTTCTCTTGTTGCAGAGCACAGGCTCTAGGCGTGCGGGCTTCAGTAGTTGTGGCTTGTGGGCTCTAGAGCATGGGCTCACCAGTTGTGGCACACGGGCTTAGTTGCTCCGAGGCGTGTGGGATCGTCCTGGAGCAGGGCTTGAACCCGTGTCCCCTGCCTTGGCAGGCGGATTCTTAACCACCGCGCCACCAGGGGAGCCCATAGATATGGGTTTTGATGCATTACTGCTAAATTGTTTTTCAGAATTATTGGTTCCTTTTATACTGTCAATGGCAGTATAAAAAACAATATCCATTTTCAGTACTAACATGGATGCACTAGTATAATTTATAAAGTATTATACAATAATAAGTAAGAAATGTTACCTTTTTCTAATTTGCATTTCTTTGATTACTGGTGAGGTAAAAATATTTTCATGTTTTTTAGTCTAATGTATTTTATCTTGCGAAGTAACCATTTTGAACAATATTTTTTCATATTTTATTTATAGGCAATTAATTTATAATTATCCTGAACAGCTCTTTGGTGCTGCTGGTGTTATGGCTATTGAGCATGCAGATTTTGCAGGTGTGGAACGCCTTGCTCTTGTCACAGGTATGGGAAAAAGGCATTAATTTCTAGCATAATAATTACTCTTGGATTTACTGAGTGTTAGTGTATTTAACTCATTGCTAAGAGGACAAAGAGGTTCCCTTAAGGATCCTAGAATCTAAAGTTATTCTGAAATCTGACATACTTTTTGATATCTTTACATTATTATTATTTTTTTTTTAAATCTTTATTTAATTTTTTTTTTTGGCTGTGTTGGGTCTTCGTTTCTGTGCGAGGGCTTTCTCCAGTTGCGGCAGGCGGGGGCCACTCTTCATCGCGGTGCACGGGCCTCTCACTATCGCGGCCTCTCTTGTTGCGGAGCACAGGCTCCAGACGCGCAGGCTCAGTAGTTGTGGGTCACGGGCCCAGCTGCTCTGCGGCATGTGGGATCTTCCCAGACCAGGGCTTGAACCCGCGTCCCCTGCATTGGCAGGCGGATTCTCAACCACTGCGCCACCAGGGAAGCCCCCTTTACGTTATTTTTAATATGCCAAGTTAAATGCCAGCTTCGCCATAGGTGTAGGTTTATTTTTGCTCTGTTGTTTTAAAGATACTATCTTTTCTCACAAACCCACAGGACTACTGTTCTAAACATAGTCTAAATAAACTGAAGCTTAAAAAAACAGAGTCTTTTTTTTGTTTGTTTTTTGTTTTTTGGTTTTTTTTTTGGCTGCGTCCGGTCTTAGTTGCGGCATGCTGGATCTTTGTTGCGGTACACGGGCTTCTCTTCGTTCATGGAGTGCAGTTTAGTTGCCCCGCGGCATGTGGGATCTTAGTTCCCCGACCACAGAACGAACCCGCGTCCTTTGCGTTGAAAGGCAGATTCTTAACCACTGAACCACCAGGGAAGTCCCAAAAAAAAGGAGTCTTAAGTCTTACCTAGTTTATTCATTTAATTTTAGTGCTAAGTGAGTAGTTGAATGCTTTGTGCACTGTGTGATAGTGAAGTTGGAATAGTAACCTTTATTGAACATTTAACTATATGCCAGACAATGGGTCAAATAATTAAGCGTTGCTTTTGTTAATTTTTTAAAATTTATGAAAGTAATAAACGTTGAATAAGTGTGAAACATTCCAGCAGTGTATGATGAAAAGTTAGTTTACTCCAGTATCCTTCAGTAGAGGTATATGAGTTTTATAATCCCAGTATAGACTAGAAAGTGTGTCTACAGGTATGTTTACATCAAAGTGACATAGAGTGCAGTTGTTCACTTTTTTTAGTAATGGTTTTTAAAGTAACCTCTAAATAGCCCTTGAAAACTAAGTATAACAGTCTTTATCCTCTAATTTTCAGACGCTTGAAAATGAATGAATAGGCTGGAAAGTTGGCTTGCTATCTGGCAGTGAGAATTAAGGAGAGTGGGGTTTTAGATGTAAAGCCACTAGGAACATCAGATTCAGTTCAGAACTGCTGTGTGTATTAGAAGAAATTAAACTATACCAAGTAGATAGTAGGATTGGTCTCATTTCAAAATAACTTCTTAAGCCATTTTTAATAATTTGAGAAGCATAGTGTTCTGACCTAAAAAGAGACATTTTACTTTCCTTAATTATTTGGAAGTGGGTTTACCTGATTTAAAAGTTATTGCATACTTGTTGCTTAAGGTGGTAAAACTTATGATGCTTATGTTTACTTAATTCTTCCCTTAATGCAACAGAATTAAAGACATGACATAAGAACTGTGAATGATAGCACATTCATGGGATAAGTTGATATCATAAGGACTTGATAACATGAAATTGCCACATACACTCAGAAGAAAATTAACTGTACCAAGCTCACCAAACTGTATGGCTGTGAAGTAGACTCCATGGTGGCTCCCATCCTAAGTAACATCTGTTGTCAAGATGTGTGAAATTGCTTCTTGCAAATGTCTAGAAATATTTTTTAACAGATGCACATGAATGAGTGTAGGATAAGTGAAAATTCTCATAAGCCAAATTGGTCTCATTTGGGGGATATGATGTCCCAAACATCTATTGTGTCTCACGTCTAGACACAAAGCAGTCTCAGGAATTTGCCAACCAAAAGTAAGAAGAGCTTCAGCTGTACAGATTATGAGTGTAAATTAGTAGACTTGGGAAGACCTGAGTCCCTTTTATAAATTAATTGTAAAATAGAAATAAAGCATCAAGTATTCAGCAGATTTATCAGTAAGGTGTAGGGAAAGGGGTTGGTTGATGATTGAGGGAATCTATTAAAAGAGAGAGTAATGAGCTAGAGAAAAGGATTTAATTTTATTTATTTATTTTTTGGCCAAGCCGTGTGGCATGCGGGATCTAAGTTCCCCGATCAGGGATTGAACCCATACCCCCTGCAGTGGAATTGCAGAGTCTTAACCACTGGACTGCCAGGGAAGTCTGAGAAAAGGATTTTAAAATTGAAACCTAACTTTTGCTTAATTAAGAACCAGGAAAGGAAATGTTTATAGCATGGAAGATGGAGGGAAAATAGGAATAAAAATAAGACCTAAGGAATAAAATGAATTTAGTTTTTTGACTTCTCATTAAGTTTGCTCTGGGAAATCCTCAGTATACATTTCCCGTTTTTTCTAGGCCCAGGTGCTCACGATTTTAAGCAGTTCCTAGTGTCAGTACATCTGTTGATATAATAAGATTAGTCAAATATTTTCATGTTTTGTTTTGGGATATTGGATCATAGGAGTACTGGTGTTCTAGATTGAATTCAGAAGAGAATCTGAATTTAAATTCAGGCTTAAAGGTAAATGTCAGAATCTCAACTGAGGTGGTATTATTACACAGTGTGTGCATATAGGTCTGAAGCCAGATTGCTTGTATTTGAATTTCAGCTTCATATTTGTTCAAGCTATGTAACCTTGGATGAGCAACTAAACATTTCTTTGCCTCAGTTTTACCACTTCTAAATGGGGTGATAAATGAAGGCTGTCTTATTAGGGTTGTTGTGAAGATTAAATAATTAGTTTGTATGAATTGCTTCAGAGTGCTTGGCGTATAGTAAGCAGTCAACTTAAATATTGTGTTTTCTATTCATTACTGCTTGTTAGAAAACAAATTTTAAACCTGTTGTGCATTTAATTAATGTATATTTTTGTGCATAGGTGGTGAAATTGCGTCTACCTTTGACCACCCAGAACTAGTGAAGCTTGGAAGTTGCAAACTTATTGAGGAAGTCATGATTGGAGAAGACAAACTGATTCACTTTTCTGGGGTAGCCCTTGGTGAGTGATTATGTAGATCCTGGTATAGGTTCCTAAATCTTTGGTAGGCTCTTTTGAAGTGAAAGAAACAGTTACTAGTTACTATAGTTACTAGAATATATGTCTTAATTCTTGAGAAGTTCTAGTTTCAATCTCTTGAGGGCAGCCTCATGTTAACTTTGTGTTTGTGAACAGTGCATATTCAATATAGTTGCTTTAGATAGCTTAGAACTGTTAGGAATGTGGATTGTTAGCAAAGAGAAGGTAGCAATGGAAGACATGTCAGCTTTCAAAACCGAGTATAACCTATATAAGTAATAGAAGGCAAACTTTTATGTTTTATAACTAAGTGTTTGCTGTCACATAAGAATATTATTATTTTTTTAACTTTAGGTGAGGCTTGCACCATTGTTCTGCGTGGTGCCACTCAACAAATTTTAGATGAAGCAGAAAGATCTTTGCATGATGCTCTTTGTGTTCTTGCCCAAACTGTGAAAGATTCTAGAACAGTTTATGGAGGAGGTAAGCATTTGAAAAATATTGAACATATTTTATTTCTTGAAGTGTAGTAGTGGCTTTTGGCTTTAATGTTTCTTATAGGAACTTCATATTGCCTTTGCACTTAATTGTTAATGCTTAATATATCTTAAGGGAAGTCTAATTTAGTGTCTTGGAGACAACTAAGCATAATGATATGTTCTTGGATTTTTAATCTGTAGGCTGTTCTGAGATGCTGATGGCTCATGCTGTGACACAGCTTGCGAGTAGAACACCGGGCAAAGAAGCCGTTGCAATGGAGTCTTATGCTAAAGCACTGAGAATGGTAAGTTAATGAAAAAGAGAGCCTTGAATTTAAATTTTGTAGGTATTGATGGTTTTTAAATGAATCCATTCTTCTCTCTTGGGCAGAAAATACTTAACTTTCTTGGCTTTAAGAATTGGTTCACACTGCTTAAATTTGATTTTGGAGTTTATCCTCTTTATGAGCAGTAATTAAAAGGAAGCAGATTTTACATTTTTTTTTTTTTTTTTTTAAATTTATTTTATTTATTTATTTTTGGCTGCGTTGGGTCTTCGTTGCTGCACGCGGGCTTTCTCTAGTTGTGTCGAGCAGAGGCTACTCTCCGTTGCGGTGTGCGGGCTTCTCACTGCAGTGGCTTCTCTTGTTGCGGAGCATGGGCTCTAGGCGCATCGGCTTCATTAGTTGTGGCTCGCAGGCTCAGTAGTTGTGGCTTGCGGGCTCTAGAGCGCAGGCTCAGTCGTTGTGGCGCACGGGCTTAGTTGCTCCACAGCATGTGGGATCTTCCCAGACCAGGGCTCGAACACGTGTCCCCTGCATTGGCAGGCGGATTCTTAACCACTGCGCCACCAGGGAAGCCTACATTGTTTTTAAATGTATAATTTTAGAAAGCTTTTCTTATAGTTAGTAAATTAACTTTCTTTTAATAGAAAAGTTACCATGTCTTCTTCACTTCATAGTTGCCAACTATCATAGCTGACAATGCAGGCTATGACAGTGCAGATCTGGTGGCACAGCTCCGAGCGGCCCATAGTGAAGGCAATACAACTGCTGGACTGGGTAAGAAATTAATTGGGACCATGTGGTCTTTTTTTTTTTTTGGCTGCGTTGGGTCTTCGTTGCTGCGCGTGGGCTTTCTCTAGTTGCAGCAAGTGGGGGATACTGTTTGTTGAGGTGCGCAGGCTTCTCTTGTTGCGGAGCACAGGCTCTAGGTACATGGGCTCAGTAGTTGTGGCTCAGGGGCTCAGTAGTTATGGCACACGGGCTTAGTTGCTCCGTGGCATGTGGGATCTTCCCGGACCGGGGCTCGAACCCGTGTCCCCTGCATTGGCAGGTGGATTCTTCACCACTGCGCCACCAGGGAAGCTCCTGTGGTAGTTGTTCAGAGTAACTCTTGACCAGGTTCTTTTATTTTTTTTATTTTTTAAAAAAGATGAATTCTCATAATAACCATATACAAGGTTCCTGTGACCCTTGCCTTTATAGCCATTATACATTCTAGAAAAATGTTTAACTTCATAATGTCTACACTGTCAAAATTTTATTATTCCCTAAGAGGGGGTGTAACATTAGTTAGAAGATTTTTAACTTGTTTGTTATATAATGACTGTAGGATTTAAATATATAAAAACAGTACTTATATTCTCAAATAAGTGTAAACTTTACTGTATCTCTTATAATCAGTATTAACTCCTAATCTCACAGTAAACTTATTCTGAGACATTCTTGAGAGTAGATCTCTGATACATAACATAAAAATGGCCAAAAAAAAGACTTAATTCAGATTGGAAAATTTCCCAACAAAATGTCTAGGACATAAAAGGAGCAGTTTTAGAGAGTAGATAATCCTGCTGCTGGACAAGAGAGAGCTTAATGAATAATCTGTCAGAAGGTGAAGGGGGATTCTAATAAGAAAAGTAGATGACTTCTGAATTCTCTTCCAGTTCTTAAGAATCCATGGTGTGTTCAGTGATGAGCAAATTTTCTGCAGTTTTATTTGTAGATAGAGAAAGATGGGTGATATAGTGTTGTGTATAAATTTTTCATTATTTGACATAGTTACTCTCCATTGATATAGATGATCAATAGTTGACCTTTCACTTTTCTAAAAGGCTTTCCTTGAGTGATAGTCTGATGAGAATGCTCTAACTAAATTGAGTAATTAGTTGTAATCTTATTTTTTATAAGTCAGGATTAATTTTGTTAGGTCATTAGATATGTTTTGATACTTTAGTTGTTAAGATTAGTTGTTTATTTAGTAAATACTTTCCAGATATGAAGGAAGGTACCATTGGAGATATGGCAATGCTGGGTATAACAGAAAGTTTCCAAGTGAAGCGACAAGTTCTTTTAAGTGCAGCTGAAGCAGCAGAGGTGATTCTACGTGTGGACAACATCATCAAGGCAGCACCAAGGTATCGTAACACTTTAAAGAACATTTCTTAGGAAAATTAACATGGAAACAAAAAATAGGTATATTTTTGATAATTGTAGTTGATGGGAAGTGGAGCTCTTTTGTTTAGATAACAGTATTTTGCAAGTTATTTAAAATATGTAATCACAACTCTTAGATTTAAGCCAGAAAAGCTTAGGTGGGGAGAAGGGTGTGGGTAACACAGGGTAGCCCTCAAGATTGAAAGGGCGCATAAAGAGCCAGGCTTGGGAAGGTCAAAAACCAGAGAACTTGGGGGTGGGCGTGTAGTAAGTAGTAAGAACTGATGTCTGTTTACCAGGATGAGTTGGCTTCAGTCATTTTCTGTCCTGGGTACACTTTTTCATATATACATTCTTAAGTACATAATATGCAGAGTTCCCTACATATTCCTATTCCAGCAGCATTTTTTTTTTTTCTTTTTTTTTTTTTTTGGCCGTGCCTTGTGGCATGTGGGATCTTAGTTCCCTGAGCCCTCGCCCCCTGCAGTGGAAGCATGGAGTCTTAACCACTGGACCGCCAGGGAAGTCCCTCCAGCAGCTTTTTAAGATGAAAATTCTTTTAAAAACTCATTCACACAAAAATGATTAAGTGGCCAGAGAAATCTTAACATGTGAAGATTCAGTTAATAATTTTAATTAATTAAATTAACTACTAATTGCTAATTAGTAGTTATGAAAACCATTTATTTTACCTGTTAGTGGAAGTTCAGGGAGAGGGAAGGGGATGGTGGCTTGAACCAGTACATAGAGGTGAAGGTGGTGAGAAGGGATTGATAATAGGTCTATTTTTGAAGGTAGAGCCGGCAGGATTTGATGATGGGTTGGATATAAGGTCTGTGAGGAAAGGGATTGGATAATTCAAGGGTGTTTGGGAGGTGGGGGGAGTGTCTTATAAGGTTTTTATTCAGAGCGCCTTAATAATTGCCACATTTCTCCAATACGTTAAACACACTTCCATTTCTTCAAGGATAGAGAAGAAAAAAGAAAATTCTAAATAAATTTCGTCAGAAAAATCTGAATTGTGTTTTAACATGACAGTATTAAACATTTTTAGTTCAGGAATAAAACGTGGAAATTTCCAGCAAACAAAACAACAGTTACAAACCAAAAAAAAGGAAAAATAACTACTGGGGCATGTAATTCAAGGTTTTTGTTGAGAAAAATAAAGTTTCTCTTAGGTGGAGGAAGGCTTTGGGAGGGAAGATGGGGGTTTTCCATTTTGGACATTTGAGATGTCTGTTGAGAAAGCAGTTAGTTGGATAGTTGAGTCTGTAGTTCAGGGGAGAAGTTCAAGCTGTGGTTATTTAGGAGTTGTCAGCCTGTACGTGTTATATAAGGCCATGAGACTGATTGAGTCCCCAAAAGAGTGAACGTAGCTAAAGAAGGGAAAGGGTTTTTTTTTAGGACTGAGTGCTTGAGAATTCCAGTAATAAGTTTGGGAAGATTCAGAGCAACCATCAAGGGTCACTAAGAAGGATTGTGAAGTATAGGTAATTATTAAACTGGATGATGGATACATGAGGATTCATTATACAGCCTCTACTTTTATACATACTTTTGAAATTTCCCATAATACAAAATTCTAAGGTTGGGGGGTGCGGGGTGCCACTGAAGTAGGAGGAAAACCAAGGGAATGTGTGTCCCAGAAGCCAAGTTAAGGAAGTATTTGGGGAGGAGGAGTGATCAACTGCCAAGATGATGCAAATAGGTCGAGTAAGATAAGGACTGAAAATTGATCCTAAAAACTGGATTTAGCAACAGAGGTCGTTGGTAGTCTTCATGAGCAGTTTTAGTGGAATAGAGGGGGCAAAAGTCTGAAGTAAATTCGATAGAGGCTGGGAAAAGAGGAGTTGGAGGAAATGTATGTAGACTGCTTCTTCGGGGAGTGTATTGTGAATGGGAGCAGAGAAGTGGGATAGTAGCTAGAGGAGGTGTGGGTCATTACTGTGAAAATTCAGTGTGTGTAAGTGGGAGGAGTTTCATAGAGAGGAAATGATCGATGGAGAAGAGGGGTGCAGTCCACCAGCAGCTGCTGGATCTGGAGAACAAGAGGAGGACAGGAGGGAGGTAGGAATGTTATTAGGAAAGTATGCCCTAAGTAGACTTAAGTTCTTTGTGCAGAATCCTGCAGCACTCCTTTCATTGGCTTTCTTCTATGAAGGGCAACTATCCTCTTACTATTGAAGGAAAGAGTAGAAAATAATGATTTGGATGTGGAGAGAAAAGCTGAAATGCTATTCAAATCTACTGTTGTGAGTGGAAAGGACTGGGCTGAAAATCTAGATTCTCTGCTCCTGGTGTTGGGAGGATAGGGTAATAAGGAGCACTCATATTTTGAACTGGAAAAATAGTGAGGGAAGGAAAAGCTGACGCAGTTTTCCTGGAAGCAGTGCCGCCACAGATGGTTAAATACAGTTACAGTTTCTGTTGTCTTCTAGCAGAATGACAGCAAAAGGAAACTGAGTTCTATAAGTAAAATTTTCTGACTTGGGAGCAAGGTCACATAGCTGCACCCACCCTCAGAAATCTTTGTAATACCTTAGCACCCTCAACCACATTTGAAATATAAACTGTAGTACCTCGTTTGATCTGATATCACTGTTTCCAAAGTTTAAGTGTCTTTTAAATATATGAGAAATTCTGAGTAATTTGCAGTAAAGAAACATGAGTAATTTTGTTTAACTCAGCCTTCCCAAACATACTGGGCTATGCACTTCTTTTCAAACTCATTATTAACCTCCAGGGAATTAATTTTTCAGATCAGTGCTTTGTGACAGCTGCTTGATAACTTTTTCTATATTGACATCCTTCGGTCATACTCCTATAAGCTACCGAGGTTGGAAGGTTTATCTCTGTATGATCCCAGTATGCTGTACTCTCTGGATCTGTTTTTATGCTTTTTCTGCTTCTCTTAAGTGTTGTGTTTGCCTCTAGAAGCAGTGTTTCCACAGTCATTAAGTAAACAATTTCGCTAGTATCCCTACCACGCCCCCTTCCTGATTCGCTATGTATGGTCACCAGAGAATAAAAGTTTAACATCACAGGTGTGTGAGAGGTACTGTTGGCATACTTCAGTGAATTACCCAACCCCATCACCAGCTTATCTATTGGCATTTGTTTTTGTTCATTTAGAATAGTGATCCAGAGGTTTTAATTTAGAAACCCCAAAGCCTTGTCATTTTACAACTTCTGATGGAGAGAACCAACCATCTTTGACTAATTTAGTAAAATTCACTAACGTATTGGTTAAAAACATGAATTAACCATTTTCTGGAGAATACATATTTGGTAAGTAGGTTGTTTGGATGAGAAGCTGAGAACTGCTGAATACCTACAGGCCTTCACATTCCACAGATTTTTTCTGTCCTCTTACTAATACAATAATTAAGGGATGTTAATTGTGAGGTAGAAACATTCTGTTTACACATTTAAAATTGGTTTTAGTAAAAGTAGGATTATAGCTGTGTTTGTATTTAATATAGACCTTTGGTTACAATCATGCTTTTCATTTTCACCGTTGCCTTTGTTTTCTTAACTGTACGTTTTATGATTCTTGCAGGAAACGTGTCCCTGATCACCTCCCCTGTTAAGCATTCCCATATGCTGTTGAGCTCTGGAGCAGTTCATAGTAAAGTTGTGTTTGAAAGACTTTGACCTCCTGAACGAAGGCTATAGAATTGAAGCTTACCTGTGGCTGTTATATCCTTAAGATTGGACATTTAACTGACCTTCTGTTTTAACATGGGTCTAATTTATTTGCTATTTCATTTTCCATAAAATTCAGTTGATTTAAGAGTTCATTTCTCATACTGTGCATCAAAATAAAAATTTGAACAATTACCTAGTTCTTACCTGACTTTAGTGATTTGTATCCCATTTTAACTCTACTTAATGGGAGTGAATGATTATAGTTTCAGTGTAGAGTTTCCAGCTTAACTAATGATTGATGTTACACATTTATGAAAAAAATTATCCTGATTAATGTAAGTCCAAGTGAGATGTGGTAAACTTACATTAATCTTTTGATTCTCAATCATACATAGTATTTATTAACCATTTTGTTTTGTGAAAGTACCATATACTTCAGTACTCTTCTAATTTTCTGTAGTCTAAGTACTGTCTCTTACATAGGAAAAAATTTATGGTGGCTTCTGTTACTTCAAGCGTGAAAGAGTTATATTTTAAATGTTGGTAGCTGCAAGCTGCTTCAGGCACCTCTGATATTTTATAGGGTGTGGATATAGTTAGACGTAAGCATTGTTGTTTGTTGTTTTGTTAGGGTTTCTTGTTTTTGTTTTTGGCAAATGGATCCTAGATAGAATGTAAGTCTGTGCTGAGTTTGATGGTTTAAATGTGAATTTAGATTCGGAGGTTATTGATTTGTCGGTATACAGCAGAATGCACGAAATTAAACGAAAGCCCAGCAGTAGTTTCTACTGGGTATCTGCTAGCATCGTGGAGAGACATTTTATTCGCACAGAGGAGTGAAAGGGTTTTCAAAGAAACACTGAGGAACCAACCTGTTCTGTTTTTGTCCAAAAGTGTGTCTCAGCATTTTAGTGCTACTTTGTAGAAGCTATGAAAACTGGAAAAATTTGGTTTTTGTTGTGAACTAGCTTATATCCTCCAACATTCACATAAAGGAGAAACTTCTGAGATAGATCATCAGAGAATTATACAGATTTTTACTTTTTTCACTTTTAGAAACATAGCAGTACGTTCACTATGTAATTTTTTAAAGTACTTTATCACACATTATAACATCAGTGTTCATCCCACAACTCAGGTAGGTGGAACAGTTGAGCATATCATGATCTAGAAAATGTGCAGAGGTTTCAGTGGGAGAGGTAGGTGGGTTTAAACATTTATCCTGAGGGACCAGGTAGCTTGGAATAGGATTTTAATCTAAAGTGTATTTGGGCTCATTTTCTCCAAAGGTCTTAGAAAGGATACACCAGTAAGTATTAAAGTTAATCTAAAAAGAGGTAGAAATGTGGGAGCTTAATTGTATATCCAAGAATACACCCATGCTTCTTTTCCTCTGAATTCATATCCTTTGAAGCCTTTACAGATTTTTTCATCATAGGCCTAGAATATCCCGAGTTCACAAATTACAAAGTTTTTTCTATTTCAGAGGTAAAGTACCAACCTAGGGCCCTCTAATTCCTATAAGAGTTTTAGGATGGAGTTTCTTTTAACTCAGAAACAACAGTTATGGAAGCAGTGAGTTTTTATTTTCGCAAGGCTTTTGTGACATAGAAATGGAGATTTTTGTAATGTACATTAACAGTTAACTGTGTAGAAATTGTCTAAGTGCTTAGAATTTTTAAATCCATTTTAGTAGCCTTCTGTTTTTCTTTGAAGAAGGATAATATGTGTGCTGGTTTTTCTTTTACTCTCCTCAAGTCAGAATCCGTTCTTTGCCTGCTTGGAGGCCATGGGACTTAGCTTTGCTAACTGCCTCACAGCTCCCTGTGGACTGGTTTCCTGTGGTTTAATTCAGGAAGCACTGGTAGGATATGGGGAGAGGGAGTTGGTATTTTCTTCCTGGTTTTGCTCTTTGTCTCTGGAATTGGCTGCATCCCTGCGAGACCTACCAGTGTAGCTCTCTGGGCAAGCCCTCTTCATGACTCTCAGCTCTTGCTGCATTTTGGTAACATTTCTGTTCCCACTTCACTCAGCCTTATGGGTGGGGCTGGCGGCTGCTGTGACTCATGCCAAATACAATCACTTGTATTACCCTGATCTTTCTCCCCTTAATTCTGTTTAGTAACAGTTCCTTTGTGAAAAGTCTCTTTGTAAAACGTATGAGGTGAACGCATTTTCTTGTCAGGACCCTGACTCACAGAAGTCAATAGAATACTTTGTATGAAATTCTTTTCTGAAATCTGCCTTGTCTTGTACCTACTCAAGTGTTTTAGGATATTACTAGAGCAGAAGTGTAAAGAGGACTTAACCTTTTTTTAATCAGTATTATTGTAGAACGTTTTTGATTCCCAATATGAATAAAGAATAAAGATTTTTAAATTGTGAGCAGTACATAACACCTCTTTCAAAGAGGTATTGAAAAGACTATGAATAAATCTACACAAGACCCTGAGGATAGTGCCTGACCTACAGTGGTGCTCCGTAAGTGTCAGTGTGTCTCCCTGTCCTGTGGCCTTGGTGCAGGATAAAATCTCCAAAATTCAAGTAATGTGGTCGAATTATACCAGCCACTGGGGACTCAAAGATAAATATCACCTGTTTCGTGTTCTCAGAAGTGGACAGTCCAGAAGTGGGGAAAAGCATGTAAACTTACTTGTTGTTTAATGGCATTAATATTCTTTCTAAGATAGAGTACAAGGTGTATCTTTTTTTTTTTTTTTACAGTGGCAAAGGCAGTAAATTATCTAGCAGACACACACCCGTGTCTTCAGTCTCATGTCTCTTGTCCTCATGACATGAATGGGTTTAGTGCCAAGGAATAGTGTCACATTTTCATGTACTTTGGTGATTTTGCAAATTCTAGAATAACAGGCAGAGGGCAAAGTATATTTGTTCAGAAGTTTAAAAAAATGAATCCTTGGTAATCATATCTGTTTTCCTGTATATGTAAACCAGAAGTGTTTGACCACATTGCAGTTATATTTCTTATATTCAAGACTAGAGATAATATTGAAAATTTTACTGAGAGAGAAAAAGCTTTTTTGTTCAATTGCTGTTTATGCTTTTTTCCTTCAAAGAAGGAGTTATACTGATTGTTCGGTAAATATAAGTATTGTACTGCCATAGTATAACACTTAGTAAAAGAACATGTTAAGTAAACATTAGCCATCACCTGCCAATCACTGTTCCATGCACTTCATACACAGTAATTTGTTTAAACCTGACAGGGCCCTGAGAGGCAGAAACTGTTGACATCTTACTGATGAGAAAACTGAGGCACACAGGTAGGTAACTGACCAGTAAATGACAAAGGTAGGATGTGATCTCAGGTAGTTTGACGGGCCATGCTCTTAACCATCGTAGTACACTGCCTCCAGGTTACTGTGTGTAGGATATGGGCTTTTAAAATTTGAGTAGTTGATTTTTAGAGCACAAGCTGACTTTTCAAGTGTGGAATTGCAAACTTAGTATTGTTCTAGGACAAAAAAAAACCTGAGAAAGTCCTTAGAATCCACGTTAAAGATTTTAGTTGGCATCATATTTGTGGAAGCTAAAATCCTACATAAACTTCTGGAAGAGATTTTCCTCTGATGCACTTTGGGTTTCAGGACTGTTAAAAGTAAAATGTTGGGAATTCCCTGGTGGTCCAGTGGTTAGGACTCGGCGCTATCACTGCCGTGGCCTGGGTTCAGTCCCTGGTCGGGGAACTAAGATTTTCGCAGGTCACGCGGTGCACCAAAAAAAAAAGTTAAAAAGTTAACGTTTGGTGCTTCAGCATTTTTCCCTTTTAAAGTTTATAATTATGTTAGAATTTCAAGAAAACATCAGAGGGTTATAGAAATGTAAATATGCATTTACATAGTCAATTTATAAAATTGATTGAAATCCTATAGTGAAAACTTGGACAGCAAAATTCGTGGTGAACACTTAACCATGTTGTTTAAGAAGTGTTTATTTGTTGTGTATTGATTATTTTAGAACAAAACAGTTTATGTGTCAGAATGTTTATAATTTGATACCTGTTTCAGACTAGTTAGCTCATTAGATGAAAATTCTATGGGTCAAATGGCTACAGCTTATGGCTTCCTTGGAAAAAGGTGGGCGCCTTAATCTTAGGAGGGGGAAGAGAGGGTCAAAAGAAAATCATAGCCATTGTGAAGGATGAGCTATGAAACAGCTCAGAAGGCAGTCTTGTTGGCAGAAAGTTTCTAGTATCAACTGAGTATAGTGTAATTGCAGTCATTAGGAATGAGTAAATAGACTAAATCCTAGCTGTCTAATAGAAATCTGGGCTCATTATTAAAGGAGTTAAGTATTTGACAATTTAGTGATTAAAAGGACCCTTTGGCAGTCTGATCAATGGGTTGTAGTTACTCTACAGACTGGGAGGTGGTGATAGGAAGAGATGATGTGAAACCATGAAACTTTTTCTTCCTCTGGTTTAGCAAGAAATAATTATGGTAGGAAAACATGAAAATTGCTGTATAATGTCGTTTTAGAACCAAACTTTGCTGGGTTAAGATGCTTTTATGGCAAAAGTACTTTTTAAAAGCTAAATTCAATATGTTTTAGTTAAGATGACACTTTTGTTTCCTTGACTGCTGAAAGGGTTCAAGATCATAAAGGATTGTGTTATTAAACTACCCACTGACAGCAGTTTGTTTAAAATTGATGTATTCATGGGGAGAAGAAAAGGTCATGATTAACATACTTCAGAGAAATAGCGGCCTGAATACCTAGGTTTATACACTGACCATCAAAAGATTTTATCTACAAAAATCAAAACAAATCAGAGCAGGGGCAGAGATACTGAGGCTGAAGAGGCAGACAATTCCTATATATACCACAACCTGCAATTCCAATTTCCAAATGCTTGTTGCAAGCGAACAGATTTCTCACCTACAACTTTTAACCTAATATGATTTCTGGAAATGTGGTCCCTGCATGGCAAGGGATTCAGTTCAGTTCTCGTTCATTACGTGAGTAAACAGGAGGGCTCTGCTCCACAGAGGCAGCCAGTCACAACGAGGCTTGATTTTGATGCAACCACACTGCCAAGGAGAGGTTCTGTTTTCTAGATGACTTTCAGCATTGCCAGTGACAGTCTACAGGTGGGAGCAGACCTTTGGTCAAATCTTTCAAGGAAAATGAGCGAAATCAGCATGAACCACTGTCAAGTTTAAAGTGGCAGCTGGATTCCACCAGGAGGCATTCCCAGCAGGGCTGTCTTCTCAGCAGCCACTAAATTTCAGGGAAGAAGCTTCATCTTGAGCCTTTGCAACAATGAAGAGTCTGAATCGGACTGACTAGGTAGACATGTCATTTTTAAGTGGCCTGAATCGGTAATGTCTCTTCTTACCATTTATGGTCATTCATAGTAAGAAAATACATCCTGCAAAGGGCTGGAGACAGTCCCCCTGAACTTTTACATGAGCTCTGTAACAAATACCTTGTTTGAGGGGCTCTTTGGCCTCATGACCAGCCACTCCTGGAGACTGGAGGAGGCCAAAGGGTCCCAGCCTTTCTTGCTCTTCAGTGTTTCAAAATACCTGCTTGGAGAGGCTGATTTTCTTGCAAAGTAGTTGTCATGCTACCTATAGCACACAGTTCCCTTTGGGAGAGATGGTGGCCTTGAGTATTTTCTTCTTGGTGTGAGGTAGGCATTTCATCTGACTCTGTTCCATTTTCCACTGGCAGAGCCGCCCCACCTGTCCCAGAGCAGTCCTTTGCATTCTAATGGAGAGGTCTCCAGAAGATTCTGGAGTTGGGTCCTTGGCATTGACCTACACCTGAAGCTTCTCAGGAATTGGTGGGCGGAAGTGGAGGAGGCAGGGCAGGCACTTGTGCCTCCTGGCTTTCCTGCCTGGCCAGTGCGTAGCACCTGGCTTTTCTGGGGTCAGGCTCTGGGGTCTCCTCTGCCCATCTTCCCACGCGACGCACCCCTTTGGCCACCTTGGGTGCATTCCTGCAAGGATTGTGGTCATAGATGACCAGCTTCAGGCTTGACAGGTGGGCCAGGCTGGGGAAGTAGCGGATGCTGTTCCAGGCCACATCGATCACCTCCAGGGAAGTCATGTGAAGCAGCACAGGGGGGAAGTCTGTCAGCAGGTTGCCTGAGAGCCAGATGGTCCTCAGCTCCCGGAGGCGCCGGAGCCGGCCTGGCAGCAGACGCAGGGCGTTGGAGCCAGCATGCAGAGTCTTGAGGAGACTCAGCTCACAGACCACATCTGGCAGCTGGGTGAGGTAATTGGCCTCGACCCACAGGGTCTGGAGATTCTGGAGCAGGCTCAGCTCACCGGGGAGGTCGCAGAGTTTGTTGTTACCCAGGTAGAGGATGCAGAGCTGTTTCAAGGTACATACCACCTGGGGCAGAGCCTTGAAGTTGTTGAAATCCAGGGCCAGGATCTGCAGATTTTGCAGCTGCCCCAGCTCCGGAGGCAGGCTGTTGAGGTGGTTGTCACTCAGGTAGAGCTTGGCCAGCTGCTGGAAGGAGCACACGTGCACGGGGACGCGGCGGAGCTGGTTCCCACTCAGATCCACCATCTTGTCCAGCGGCATCTCCCGGAGGTCTCTGACCATGTAGTTCTGGCAGCGGTCAGCCGGGATGAAGGCCACGAGGGCCCTGATGGTGTTCCCCATGGCAAGCCGCAGCCCGCCGACCCTGGGGCTGCTGCCTCTGCTCTGAGGCCTGTCCTCCCCTCTCATTATAACCTGGGGATTACGTGACAAAAGCCAGTCACTGCAACAGAGAGAAGTGCTCCTGATAGCGACTTGAGTGTTGGGTGACAGGCAGGGTTGGAGGCGGGGTCTCACATGCTTGCTTTCAGTCGCCTAAGCCCCAGTCCTCTTTATCTACATTTTTTTGTTTGTTTGTTTCAAACGGAAAATAGCTTCACTGTTTTTTCTAATGATAAAACGTTGAGACATTACATAAAGGTGTAAAAGAAGAAAGTGAGAACAACCATAGTCACACCCACCAGGGATAAACACTGTAAACGTTTTATTTAACAGATGTCCTCCAGCCTTTTGCTACATGTAATCAATTTGTTTAAAAAAATATATACTGTTTAGGAGTCTTGTTTTTTATCAGAACATATGGACATATTTTTATGTTTGCAGGTATCCATGCAATTATTTTAAACACCTGCAAAGCATTCCATTATATGGATGCACTGTAATTTAAACAGGTCTCTGTTGTTGGGCATCTAGGTTGCTTACAATGTGTCGCTATTATAAATATCCTTGTACATACAGTGTGAGCAGTTATCCACTAAATTCTTTCGGAAATGTCCTTAGAAGTGTTACTGGGTCAAAGATATGCATCCTTTAAAGGCTTTTCGTTGGTAGTGTCTCCCCCCTACCCCCACCAGATCTGAACGAGTGTATACGCTCCACAAATGTCCGTTTTCTTATTTCTTCATTCTTACCAGTTAGTAGTTTTCTACACTTAAAAAAATTTGCCTTTGGCAAGTAGAAAAACAGAAGAAAGAGAAGAGGAAAACCAACCAGCCTTCTAAAGCTTAAGTAAATGAGGGTGTCCTACAGTGTGTCTGTGTGGGATGTGGCTCACTGCCCCTCAAAGGTTTGAGCTTCCTTCCATAGAGCTGAGTTACTGTGGGAAGAAGCTGTCCATCTGGGACATTTCTTAGTCCTAGTCTAGGGCAGTCAGGCTAATTCTGGCCAATGGAATGTGAGCAGAAGTGATATAAAACATTTCTAGGCCTGGTTCATTTAAAACAAACCTCACCTTCCTCCACACTCCTTCCCCATCTAATACCCAGGGTGACCTTAGAAGCCACCAAGTATGTGGAAGTCATATGTTGAAGTCCTGGGTTTCCTGGATCTCTGAATAAGTGCTAGGGTCAGAACACCTCCCCTCCCACACACACTCACTACCACCAATTGGATTTAGGTAAATGAGAAACTTCAATTGTGTTAAGCCGTGGAGATCTGGGGGCTTATCTCTTACCTTAATGAATAGAGCGGTTGTTAAAAATAAGGAGATAAGTCTTTATATACTGATGTGCAAAGATATTCAGGATAAATAAAGGGCAAAAAAACAAGTTTCAGAACTGTTTTTTACCATTCCATCTGGGAAAAAATATGCATATATTCTTGCATATGCCTAAAAGTATCCGTAAGACAAAACTGATTATCTCTGGGGAATCTGCCTGAAGGTTTGGGGGTGATAGGAATGCTGACTCTTCCATTTACACCCTCTTGTATTGTTTGATTTTTTTTTTAACTATATACATATATTACTTTCAAAAACTCTATTCCAAAAGAAACGGGTTGTTTCCATTTACAGAAGAAATGAGTTGTTTCCATTTCTAGCAGCCTGCCTGCTGTCTGGATAGAGTGCCAGGTTTGGGTGGAAGGCTTGGTACACCATTTAACCTCCTCCAATGCCTTTACTGCTAAATTGCTTATAATAGACTGAACAGAGCAATACAGGAGCATTCCATGTGAATGGCCATTCTGCAGAGCTATTTGGCAATGCAGCATCACTACCCACCTTCTTTCTTCTCAGTCATGACTAAAGCCAGTGTCCTTGGACTTTGTAAACATTGAATGTCAAGGGCTATTATCTTAAGCCCTCTCCTTGCTTTGCTGATTTGTCCTGTAATAACTAGCCTCTCAACAGGTACTGTGCTTTGGCTCTATATTTAGCATGGTCAGTGGTGACCACAAATGGTCATGAAGCTGCTGCCCTGATGTCCCTAGAAATGATAATAATAATGATTGCTACCCATTATTATTTATAACTAAGTGCTAAGCACTGAACTGGTGCTTTACATACACTATCTCTTCTTAACAACTCCTGCCAGGTAAATATTTTTTATCCTCAATTTTCAGATGAGAAAACTGAGGCTTAGAGAGGTTGAAGAATAACATCAAATATTTATTGAGCACCTATTGTGTTCTAGATGCAGGGAATCTGGTGGCTAACAAGATAGATAAGATCCTGATCTCACAGAGTATACAGTTCTATCAGAGTGGAGTTAGGTCACACCAGTTGACAAACTACCCTCACACACACCTCCACTCAGCACTTTAATGCCAGCCCCTAAATATGAGCAGGTAGCTAAGGATAACCACACATGAGACTTCTACGTGAGAGATGGAGATTGAAATAAGCAGAGTAAAAGAAATCAAGAAACAAAAAATGGAGAGAGCAGAAGAAAGTCTTAACTAATTTTACTACAGTATTTTCAGAGAGTTAACTCTAACACTTGTGAGCTGCTTACAGTATTATTAGCTCACTTAATTCTTAAAACCCTAAAATGTAGACACTTGTGAGATAATAGAAAATATATATTTTGGTTTCTACCCCTGTTTCCTGGTACAGAGCTCCTAAAACCCTTGTGGTTTCCTGTGTGATAAGACCACTAGGAGCACCTCTTGTTCTAATATTTGGTCTTTGAACCTGTCCAGACACAGGTCTCCTAAAACCCTTGTAAATTCCTAAGTGATAAGAACACAAGGAGCACATTTATTCTAATGAGGAACTCTGGGTGGGCTCCCGGGTGGCTACTGGATAGGGGCTGGTCACCGGAAAGACCAAGTCATGATTAGGAGCTTGGAATGTTCATCCCCACTCCGCCATCCTCCAGAGAAGGCAGAGGGGCTGGAAATAGAGTTAATGATGGTTCATGCCTACGTGAGGGAAGTTTCATAAAATCCCAGTACTAGGGGGCTCCGGTAGCTTCCAAGTGGGTGAACACATCCACACTGGGAGGATAACACACCCCAACGCCACGGGGACAGAGGATCCTGTGCTCAGGACCCTTCCAGACCTCGCCCAATGTTTCTTTTCATCTGGTTATTCATCTATATCCTTTATCATATTCTTTAACAAACTGGTAAACCTAAGTGTTTCCCAGAGTTCTGTGAGCCGCTGGCAGGAGGGTACATTGCTGTGCCAGGGGAGGGTGGAGGGTCCCAAAAGAACCTCCAGGAACCAGCCAGCATTTGAATATCTGCCATGACAGAAGGCAAGTTTCCGCCAAAGGAGAACTAAAACTGTGTATCTGGAGTGAAGGAAATCACATCTCTCTCCTGCTGGACCCCAACCCCCAGGGGATCGGGGGTGGGGGGAGGGGGAGGGAGGAGAGGAGGAGGTGGAGCCAACCGAGTAAAAGACAAGACTGTGTGTCTCCTACCTCCAGTGCCAACTCCTTTCTCCTTGTCAGTCCTCAAGCCACAGGCCAGGCCTCAGCTGAGCAGAAAGAAGTTTGAAATTGGATGAGATGTTAAAATGTTGAGGTAAACTTGACTAAACATTTAAATATCTGAAAGTGTCAAGAAAGCTGTAGGATCTGCCCAAGCTGCTCTCCGGGGCTTGGGGTAGGAATACGCAAGGAGTGTGTGTGAGAGAAGAGGTAGGAAGCATACGGCTGATCTTCACTACACTCTACTGGATTCAGCCCCCATGATAAACTGGTATAAAATCAGCAAAGTGGCCGCTAGAAGAACAGCCTATATCAAAAGGAGAACACACTCTCGTGCACGGATATACACATCCCAATGAAAAGACAGTCCATGTTGCAAGAGACATCCAGAAAACTCTTGAAAACAGAAAACATAAAGTGAATTGTGTTCCAGTAATTAGCTTTGAGGTACAGCTGGCTTTTCCTTTGTTAGAATTCATGGGGACCATGGTGCCGGATGCTGAGAAGGGTGTCCACTGCCAGAGTCCTGGGCCTTCATGAAGAATGATCCAGAAGCAAGCTCATCCTCTTCAAGCCTGAAACCAAGCCTAGACTCCTGTCTGACTATGTGCACCTGCTGGTTTTGACTCCAGACTCCTCCACTGAGGTGTCTGCACAAAAATCTGGTCTAGAAGTAAGTGATGTTGGGTCTTCGGATGCTTCCAGGTTCAGTTCTAGTATTAGGGTTCTTAATTGCAATGCAATAAAAAAAACCATCTTTGGATGATTCAGTGAACAGGAATTTATGATAAGGTGTTAGGATGCTCACAGACTCCCTGGGTGCCCTGAGGAACCTGGCTTGGATGCTGCAGCCAGGATCGTGTCCTAACTCAGTGCAGAACTGGCACCCCTGGGCTCAGCCCCTCTTCTTCTCCCTTTGACTCCCTGGTGCTGAACGCTGCCCCTAAACCTGGATGTAGCCGCGTTCCCCCTGACCCCTCGAAGGGATTTTTCATAGGCCCTGCTTCTTTGCATCACTGGCAGTTGAATCTGATGGAGAGATCTCACTGGCCACATGCTCACCCTAACCTAAGGGAGGCTAAGGTTGAGGTTTTGGATTCTGTGATGGGGGGGGCGGTGGTGGCCTTTTTCCACCACCAAGATTCCTAAGGTGAGAAATTCCCCAAACACAGGAAGGTGAGTTGTATACTGACAGCCAAAAAGAATCACAGATACCCATCACAACTAGCCTGTAGTTTTACTCCGACCCTCCCATGGCTGTCTGACCCTGCACAGTTAATTTTTCTTCCTATATCTACAGGACTATTGCGAGCAGTTTATTAAAGCAGACTTAATTAATATGGAATATATGTGGATTTCCCAGAGCTGGAACATGGCTAGTTTCCTAAACAATTGTGTAATGTTAAAAGACTGAATGGAAGGATTATAATCTTAAGGCCTTCAAAAGAATCCAGGAACATTCAGTGTGACACCTGTATCAGCAGATGACAATACTACTTACTCGGGGAAAATGGTATGTCAATTAAACATTAATGGGTAAGAACTATTTCCATCAGTTACTAAAAAACATTTATTGAAATGAAATGAAAGCAGTCTATCAAAACAGGACTCCTACTAGGTAGCATTTTGTTAGCCTGGTTCTGTTATGTACTTAAAAGGAAAAAAGAAAAGATTTCATATTACTATAATCTATAATTTAGATTTATGATTAATTCTGACTTTTACTATCTTATTATGGTTTATGAGATGGCAGTAGAGTTTAGTATTAAAAGCAAAGGTTTTGGCATTAAAGAGACCTTGTACAGTTTGAACCTGGACTCTAGTATTTATTACTTTGGGGGCTTTGGACAAAGTTTCTGTGCCTTGGGCTCCTCATCTGTAAAATGGGAATCATCTTGGGCTCCACCTCACTGAGTTACTGCGAGGATTAAATGAGATAATGTACTTAAAGTAATTAGCACAGCATCTGACTTACTAACCATGAGCAGGTATTATTGCTGTGCTTTCTTAAGACACTGTGCTGGGCTCATTGAAGAGTGAGTGAGCTGCAAATGTGTGCTCTGCCTACAAGCTGCCTACAACCTGAGCGAGTGCCTGGCTTAGCGACCCCCTGTCAGCTGAAGTAGAGCTGGGGTTTTGGAAGGCTTCTGGGAATGTTTGCCCAGCATCTAGAACAGGACAAACACACAGTTGGCACTTGGTAAGTGTATGTGAATTACCGGAATGGATAGACTAAGTATTTGATGAGAGGCAATTGTATGCTTACACAATAAAGCCAAGGTAACCTGGGACCCTGTTTTCACGTGGTGTTGCATCAAAAAAAAAAAAGTCATACAGCATCCCAAAATAATGAAACCTAATTTAAATCTTTATCATAGTCACTTGGGAAACTGACAGAGGACAGATCACTTTCACGATGCCCAGCATTTCTTCTTAAGATTCCCTCTGCCTGCCTTTCCCTCCTCCATCTCCCACTGAGGCGCTTTCCCTGAGCACTGCCTCCGTACTGTTCCAGGGGCTCCAGGAGAATGGGGAGGAGGCGGTGCGGCCACCCCGCCCCAGCTCCCCGCTGTTTTCCTATTCCCACTCCCTGGCAGGCTGTCCTGTCTCACTTTCTCCTCGCTCTCTTTGTAGCCATTCTTTTTCTCCCCCAAACAGCTGTCAGCAGCCCTTTGAGGGCTGTCTCCAGATTGCATTTTCTCAATTTGCACAGTAAAGACCCAAAGCAGATGGGAAACCTCATTTGGGCACTTCCTGGGGGGCAGCCCAGACCGAGAATAAAAAGCAGATCAGAACATCCCGTTGCTTTTGTGGTTCTTGTTGCTCTGCAGATGGTTCCCCTTTCCAGGAGCCCCGTTCTCCCTCCCCTCTCCTTCCACTGGATTTCAACACCAGGATTCCCCAGAAAGCCGCTTTCCAAGGCAGAAAGGATCCCATCCTTATTACTGACAGAGCAGAAGGGCAGTCCCAGAGACCCCTTCCCACTGAGGCTCCGCCTGTGGGAGTTGAAATCATTTAACCCTTTCTAGTGGATTTTATCTGCCGTCTGGGTTTGTCCTGCCCTGTTACCGAACTGAACTTCAGTCCGCTTGCCCTCCCTGCAGCAAAGCCAACCTACTGACACCAAGTTGTGGTGAAGGAAAGCAAGTGCTTACTGCAGGACCAAGCAAGGAGAATGGGCAGTTCATGCTCAAAAGACCCAACCTCCCCGATGACTTTCAGGGAAGGGTTTTTAAAGATAACATTTGGGGTGAGGGCTGCAGGTTCCCCTGAACCAAAGGGTGTATGTTTGTGTGTGTGTATGTGTGTATATGTGCATATCTGCATGTGTGTGTATTTATGTGGGTATGTATGTATGAATGTATTGCACATGTATGTGTGTATAGATGTGTGTATGTGTGCATCCCTGCAAGTGTGTATGTGTATTTATGTGTGTATGTATATATGTGGTTTGCATGTATGTGGGGGGTGTGTGTGTGTGTGTGTGTGTGGTCCCTTGAAAATCTTTTCAGGCCAGCTCCTGTTCTTCAGGTCTCAGCTTAATGGGCATTTCCTCAAAGAGGATCTCCCTGACCACCTTATTTGAGCTTGCTGCTTCCACTCCCCAGTTTCTCTCCACTTAGCTCTTACCACAATTTGTGATTGTTTTATTTACTTCTTAGTTCTCTTGCTCTCTTGCTGCAGGAGACCTGCCTGAAGGCAGGGCTTGTGCCAATCCTATTCACTGTTGAATTCTTAGCACTAATGACAGCACCTCAAACGAAGTGGGCATTAATTTACTCAACAAATAAGGACAGAACTCCCTGCCTTCCTGGAGCATTTGAAAATGAAAGAATGAGTAATGTATTACTCTCAGTTTGATAATGTAAACTCGAATTGCTGGTAGCCAGTGACTTAATATATTTATGAATCCACAGATTTTTTTCCCTACCATCGATGATGACTGAGGTAAAAGAGAGTGGCTCTGAGAAAGACTCAGAATTTATGAAGAATAGTTAACAAGATATACACAGGGTTGGAAAAACCTGGAAAGGAGCTCATATTTGCTTGGCAACCTGTAGGATAAACTCCAATTTTGTGCTTTCCTAGAGCACAATGCTGGGATGAAGACAAAGGTTTCCCCTGAGATTTCAGCCTACCACTATGAAATGTACCTGCTCTGTGGACTTGTCCACAGCTGGATTCCATAGAAGTCTCCCAAAGTACTCTGTGAAGTTGATTAGATTCTCACTCAACGTCGAACTGCTGGAATCTGTTCAGTAGCATTGCTGAGCTAAGACAATTATTCTGAGAAAGGGGGCTTCAGAAGTGAGCAGTGAAGTGAAACACGAACCCTGAAGGAGTTCCATCAACTCGACTCACGACTCACGGGTGGAGAGCCAGGGGGGAATGAACAGAAGTAGGAAAGGCAGCCTTTTTATAGCCTGCGTGTGAGTGAAAGGAACCAAAGCCAGGAAGATGGACCTTGAGGGGACTCAATCCCTAGGAACCAGGAATGAGGGATACGCTCTCTGAAGCTGCGTTTCTTGACGGCCTGGATAACGGGCCTTACTCGTGATTACAGCCGAAGGCCATTTCAGTGACCATCTGCTCCATGCTTTACAGAGTAGGATTTGCTATCAGAACGTGGCTCAGTCCTTCTTACTTCATTGGCATGTTTCCTGGCTCTAGAAGGTTTAGTGCAGCCCTTTGAGTAAATAGGTCCTTCTAGTTTCTCAGCCTTTGCCAGTGGTCTTTAACTAGTGGTGGGCTTGCCCTTCAGGAGACAGTTGGCGATGTCTGAAGATAGTTCTGGTTGTCACAGCTGAGAGAGAGAGTGCTCCTGGCATCTGACAGGTAGAGGCCAAGGACCCTGCTAAACATTCTCCAATGCACAGGACAGCGCCCACAGCAAAGAGTTATCTGGCCCAAAACGTCAAGAGTGCCAAGGTTACCCTGGGTTATCCTAAAGCCAGAAGTTTTCTTGCAGGGAAATGCATCACTGTAACTGGAAAATGGGTACAACAGCTAGTACTTCATCTTCTTGACTAGAACACATTTTTTTTTTCAGTTGTAGGGAAGATTTTCTTTCAATTTAATAAAGAGAGGTAAGATTGACTAGAAATACCCCATATTTAAGTATATTTTCAGGAATGTCCTTTGGCATTTTTGATACTCCTAGATCTTCCTGTTAAGTAAAGGGTTGTTAATAGGAAAGCAGCTTTGGATTTGGACCTGTGAAATTTGAATTAACTTAAACCTTATAAAGGAATCACGAAGTCTCCTGGAAGCTGTTTTTTGTTTTTTGGGGGAGTGGGGGGTAGGGGAATAGCAGGTGTATAGATCTTTTAATGCATTTTCCAGTAGAAATTATTCTATAAATGGTGGTATCCCAGGTTAATCTCTAAGGGTTGTCTTAACCCATAGAACAGAAGTGTGCTGGTGATGCAGTGATGGTAGTCTTACTGACTATTGTGTGTAAGATGGTTTCTGAGGAAACGGATTCTGAGCTGCAGCTCAAGCATCAGTCCAGTAGCTAGAGGTGATTTCAGAGGATGGTAGATGCTACTAAACTCTGGGGCCACCTGGAGCTGGGCACATTGCTGCCTCAATGCAACCAGGATTCTATCAACAAGGAAGGAAAGAGAGGTTAGGTAGGAAACCAGCATTGCCTGCCATGGGGATGTCTGGTGTGTGTGGGTTGGCAGTTAGGTTTGGAATTTTAGTTCGACCGTTTCCTGTCTTTCTGGCCTTGGGGAGCTTGCTGAACCTCTTTGAAAGTCTTTCTACGTTTATCAGCTGGAGATGATATTGGTGGGGATTAAATGACAGTAAATACCTGGAACACAGAAGCTTAATATATGTCAACTTTTCCCCCTCCCACTGCAAACTTTCTTATCAATACTTGGTTGATACCACCTCACATCTTTAAGGAATGTCAATATTTGCCCAAGTTTGTGGTCAGCTCTAGCCACATCGTTAAAACTACTGCCAATGTAGAACCTCCTAGAATTGATGGAACAAACTCACAACTTTGGGAACCAGTGAACTATCAAAAAGCCTGGTGCGTTGCAAGCAACCACTGAACAAGGACAATGAAACTGGTCCTGGTGGCTCTGGTGTCTTTAAGGTCATCATGGCATGGAGAGCTAAGGGAAGATTGGCGCAGCTGGAGGCTGTGACATCGTCTCTCCATGACTGACACCTACCATCCTCCACACACTGCTGAGTTGATGTTGAAAGAGATGAACTGAAACAGGGTGGGACTGACACCACGAGCTCACTCATCCTTCTCTATCTTTTCAGGATTTCTTTGATCCAAATTAAGTCCAACAGACATCATCTTGGAGAAGCAGGGACCTTGGAGGAGTTCATGGAAGGCCACCAGCTGTAAGTTTTTGCTTGTAGACATCTGTGATGCTTCCCTCAGGAAGTCTGTGTATAGGAGAGAACGACAGAAGAGCAGTTATGTGATTACAAGACTAGATTATGTGAGTAGATTGGGGATCTGGAGACGTCTGGCTCTGAAAGGCCACAAACCAACCTGGACTCCCCAGAGGCTGTTTTTCTCTTGTTGGAGAGTTTCTTTCTTTAATTAAAAAAAGGGTTTTTTTGGCCCAACCAGGGCTGGAACCCAGGCCCTCAGCAGGGAAAGTGCAGAGTCCTAACCACTGGACCACCAGGGACTTCCCTCTGCCATTTACTTTTGGAAGGAACAGTGGCATGGGCTCAATATTGCTCCATCTCAGGTGTCTTTGAGACAGGAGGGCTTAGTCTGAGTCCTGGTCATTTAGGGTCATATTGATGGGATGGGGTTGATACTGCGGGAGGGGCTCTGCAGATCTGTGTTTGCATTACTCTATGACCTTGGGCAAGTTGTTGAACTTCTTGCTCTTCTTGCCCTCATCTGGAGACAAGAGGGTTGGACTAGGTGGTCCGTAAGGTCCCCATCAAGATTGGAAGCAGGGACTTGCCACTGCATCACTTTGGGGTCATCAGACATGTATCACTCAGCTGCAAATGCAGGGAAGTGTGGGGTAAATGGAGTGGAGACTGTGCTTAGAAAAACATCGTTGTTTTTGCTTCAGTTTAAATTCTGGGACACTAAGTTAAAACGGCAAAGAGCTTGACCCAGTCTCCTTTTGTGTAATCCCCTCCAAGACAGTTAGGGGGGCCAGCATGACAAATGAAAAGAAGATGTATAGGGTTTGGAGTCAGAAAAATTTGAGTTTGCATATCAGCTGTACCATTCAGTGGACAGAAGGTTAACAAATTCTCTGAGACTTAGTTCACTTACCTGCAAAATTGGAATAGTAACACCTACAGCATGGGATTGTCCCAAAGTCAATACAATAATGTGTTTAAAGTATTTGGCACACAGAAGATGCTTGAAAAGGGTTAATATTATCATCCTCTTATTATTAATGTTATTATTAGCTGTTGGGTTGTGTTTATTCTGAGGAGTTCTAATAGATGCCCAAGTGAGCTGAGCCCTGAGCCAGCTCTGGGGCTGTTTCTCTCAATTCCTGGGCCCTATCTGGCTTCCTGGTTTGGTGTTGGGAAGACCTAAAACTGACCGGGCCAACTCTACATCCTTTTGGTTCACTATCTACTCTCCCAACTCCTCCTCCCACCATGATGATTAAAACATAAATTAATCCTACAGTCTCTCAAGCAGATATTTGCTTCCTTACAGCAAAAAAAAAAAAAAAAAAAAAAAGTCCCTTTATCGCCCTTAAATGGTATTCTTTGAAATGTTGGCAAGATGCTATTGTTTGAATAGTCTTATGTCCTCCTTATGTACAATGTCTTATGCCTCCCTTCCTGGGGCAGAAAGCAGTATCACACCGGCTTCCCTCAGCTGGGGAATGAGCTGGCATTTTATAAGTCCTTTGATTAAAAGTTTTTGATGGTGGTCTACAAACCTGCAGAAAACGAGCCCTAAGGCAAACCAGTGGAAGTGGCTTGTTGTTCAGCGGCTATACCTTGGGACAGAGCTGGCTTGCTCCTTTGTCAGAAGAACAGCCCTGAAAAGAATGCCTTTCTCTAAAAATAGGACAGTTGGAGGCATAGCTGCACCAGCAGACAGTCTTCCCAGCAGCTTTGGGACAGGCCAGCTGATAAAGCTTTCTGCTCCGGGTGCCCCGGATTACTCACAGCTGTTTTCCAGACCAAAGGGCGCTGGGGATGCTGGCCTCACGCCACACGTCAGGTGCTCTTCATCACACACTGCCCGGGGGGCGGCCGTCGGCTTCATCAGCTATGGAACCTTGCCCGCCCTCTAGAGGGGATGAGGGAGGGTTGGCAACCTGAACAGTAGGCACATTCCAAAACCCAGCAACCTCTCTGTTTTACTTTATATGTACATATTTTCTTCAATCAAAAGTTGGGTTTCCCTTCCCTTAGAAGTTGGGAGATGGTATAACGCAGTGATTAAAGGGGTGCACTCCGGAGCCAAACTCCTGGATTTGAAGCCTGTGTTTTATTTGGTTTTCTAATTAATACACTGTATTTTTAAGAGCCGTTTTAGGTTCACGGAAAAATTGAGCAGAAAGTACAGAGAGTTCTTATCTACCCTGCCGCCCCCAACCTCCCCCATTATGGACATCCCACACCACAGAGTATATTTGTTACAATCAGTGAACCCACATTCACACATCATTCTCACCCGAAGTCCATAGTCCAGTTGGGGTTCACTCTTGGTGTTGTACATTCTTTGGGTTTGGACAATGTATAATGACATGTATCTCCTGCTGTAGTATCATGCAGAATAGTTTCACTGCCCTAAAAATCCTGTGAGTTCTGCCTATTCATTTCTCCTTGTCCCATAATAGGCAACCACTGATCTTTTTATTGTCTCCGTAGTTTTGCCTATGCTGTTAAGTTTCTTCCATGCCTTGTCATGGCTTGATAGCTCATTTCTCTTTAGCGCCGACTAATACTCTATTGTCTGGATATACCACAATTTACCCATTCACCTACTGAAGGACATCTTGGTTACTTCCAAGTTTTGGCAGTTATTTATAAATATCTGTGTGCAGGTTTTTCTGTGTATATAGGTTTGAGTAAACATCAGGGAACATGATTGCTGGACTACATGGGAAGAAAATGCTTAGTTTTGTCAAAAACTACCGAACTGTCTTCTAAAGTAGCAATAACATTTTGCATGCTCACTAGCAATGAATGAGAGTTCCTGTTTCTCCACATCCTTGCCAGCATTTGGTATTGTCAGTGTTGTGGATTTTTGAAGCCTTAGATGATCTGAGGCAAGTTACTAAACCTCTCTGCCTTGGTTTCCTAATTTGTGAAACCTGGAAAACAGTAGCACCTCCATTATTGGGTTTTCATGAGGATTAATTAAAGTAACCCATGTAAGGCATGTAGGACTGGGCTGGCCTATGTAAATTCTCAATAACCATTAACCGTGATGTTTGGATTAGGTTGGATTTCTGTTCTAAAAAGCACTTGAGATTCTTGGGCACAAAGTGATGTTTAGGTTAGGGGTGGATTCCACAAAGCTATTTTAATAATAAGAGTCAACCCCGTGCCATTCACCATGCTGAGGACTTCATATGCTATCTCATTTGAATACTACAGAGTAGATAGCAGCATTGCTCTCCATTTTCAGATGTGGAAATTACCACCTAGAGAGGTTGAATTAACTTAGCTAAGGTCACCCAGCTCAGAAGGAGAGTTGGGACTTGAACCTGAGTTTATGCAGTACCAAAGTCCAGCACTTAGCCCCTTGCGACACTGTCCCTAACCTGGCGTCCCTGCCAACTTGCACCTTTGGCTTGGAAATTTAGATTTACAGGGTTACAGTCTTCCCAAACCATTCTCTAGTTAAGCAAGAAGCCAGGCCCACATGTTAGAATTAATTGCACCCCAAACTTGACACATTAACATGATTATATTGAAGTCCAGGTCAACTGTTTTGTTCTACTGATGGCTCAGCCAATCTCTGGTCTTTGCAAATGCTGCTCCATGCTTCCACCACTCTTCATCTGGTTGGCTCCCACTCCACCCTCAGGTCTTGGCTTAGACATTACTTCCTGCAGTGAGACTTCTGGGTTAGGTGCACTCCTTTGCTCCCTTAGCACCGTCTCTTTTCCCCATGGTAGCTCTTATCACCCTGTATTATAATTTTATGTCTGCTGGCTCCATGAGTGCAGATACGTTATGGGTCTTGCTCACTGACGTATGCCCAGCCCACAGGACGGCACTTAACGTGGACTTAATGAGTATTAGTGGAATGAAAGACTGACTGAGCGTAAGGGGCTGGTGTTGGGCTGCAAAATGGGTTTGGTGTGTTCTTCTTGCAGGCCCAGTCTCTGGGGTTGTCAGCCCTGACACCCGACTGCAGAAATTCACAATGGTGTTTGTCTTAGGATCATCCAACTTCTGGGTCCCTTCGTCCTATTGCTTCAGCAAGGCATGCAGTAAGGAATGACATGGATAGGGGAGTTGTAGCACTTGAGTAGACTCTTGGGCAATGAAGTCCTTTTCCCCAACTCACTTACTCTGCAACAAGGCATGGGCCCCAGATGGGCTTAACACAGTCTCTGGTCTCTATGTTCTTCAGGGGTGTCCCACAATGACCTTCCCATGGTCTCACCTGGGGGTAAATCAGTTGGTACATGACGGTTTGGCCATATTGGTTGTTAAAATGTAAACTGATATTTCCATATCAGCTGGTAAAGAACCCTTTTCCAGAGGCTACTAAGTATTCTCTCCATTGCTCCAGTTTCCCTGGCCCCTCTCCTAGGACACCTCACCTCCCCACAATCCAGGAAACAAGGTGGTAACACCTGGTACAACAGGAAGCTCCCAAGACCCTGTTTCAGCTCCATGGCTGGCACCATATTGCTTCAGTCTGAGTCTTTACATAATTTGAGTATTACCCCTGGTATGGTCCATCTGTATTCTTGGGAAATGGCACAGGAAGGAGGGGAGAGAAGTGAGGGGGAGCAGGAGAGAACTCATGCGGTGTCTCTGCTCCCCTGGCGCTTGCACAGAGCTAAGAGGATGCAGGAATTTGGACATGCCAGATGGATGACAAGTTGTTTACATGTGGTCTCCAGCTACCCACTGCACAGACAGCTGCTCTACACCCTCCTTCACTAGCTCTCTGTAGAAGGTTTCTAGAACAATAGCCGCCATACACTGAGGTCTTTCTGTGTGCTCAGTACTCAACTAAATGGCTATTTACTTCTCCTGACAAGTCTGTGAGTATGAACAGTTATTATCTTCATTTTCCAGATAAGGAAACAGGTCTGAGAGGTTAAGTTGGCGCCCAGGTCACGGAGCTAGTAAGTGACCAAGTTGGGAGTCTGACTCCGGAGGCCCCGCAGAGACTGCATTGGTAGGGAGTATCTTAGTTCTAAGGTAGAGGCACAGAGGCTTCTGGTGAGGGGAAGGCACTTTTCAAGAAACAGTGCAGAAAAATGGAACAGATCCATGAGAAGCCTGCCACAGAGCCATGTCACTATGGTGGCCAGAGGAAAACTTCCCAAGAATCCTAGGTCCTGTGGATGGCTGCCCTGGGGCTCTCCATGGTCTGAGCCTCTGTGCTGACAGAAGTGAGTCAGCTACAGTCCCCAAAGTTCCCTCTGGGACACCTCCCCTGAGGGCAGTGCATTCAGACGACTGAAGCTGTGATCTGTCCTGAGGTTTCATGCTACGCTCAGTCTCCATAGCAACCCTGGTTCTCTGGGTAGTGCCCCAGGGCAGGCTGGAGTGTTACAGAACTCCTGGCTGGGAGCTTTAGGTCAGACTCCTGCTGGATGTCCAAGTAAATACCTGTTGCTTTGACTAAAAAATGTGAAAAATCACATCTAAGAACAGAAGATTCTTGAAGGAAAAAAATCTTAAAGAATATTCTTCAGGGAATTCCCTGGAAGTCCAGTGGTTAGGACTCGGCAATTTCACTGCAGGGGCCCGGGTTCCATCCCTTGTCGGGGAGCTAAGATCCTGCAAGCTCTGCAGCATGGCCAAAAAAAAAAAAATTCAAACCTTTTGGGACTTCCCTGGTGGCGCAGTGGTTAAGAATCTGCCTGCCAACGCAGGGGACACAGGTTTGATCCCTGGTCCAGGAAGATCCCACATGCTGCAGAGCAACTAAGCCCGTGCGCCACAATTACTGAGCCTGTGCTCTACAGCCTGCGAGCCACAACTACTGAGCCTGCGTGCTGCAACTACTGAAGCCTGCATGCCTAGAGCCCGTGCTCCGCAACAAGAGAAGCCACCGCAATGAGAAGCCCGCGCACCGCAACGAAGAGTAGCCCCTGCTCACCGCAACTAGAGAGAAATCCCGCATGCAGCAATGAAGACCCATCGCAGCCAAAAAATAAATAAATTAAATAAATAAATAAATGTTAAAAAAAAAGAATATTCTTCAATGAAGAATTTATATTATACCTTGCTCATAATTAAGGGAAAAAAAGATGAAAAGGAGAAAAAAAAATTGAAAGAAAGCATTTTTAAAATGCTGATATGGTTTTTATAATAGGCAATTTATTTTTCTTTCCAATTTTTCCACAATATGTAATGTGTTTACTTTTAAATGAAAAGCATAGGGCTTCCCTGGTGGCGCAGTGGTTGAGAATCTGCCTGCCAATGCAGGGGACACAGGTTCGAGCCCTGGTCTGGGAAGATCCCACATGCCACGGAGCAACTAGGCCCGTGAGCCACAACTACTGAGCCTGCGTGTCTGGAGCCTGTGCTCCGCAACAAGAGAGGCCGTGATAGTGAGAGGCCCGCGCACCGCGATGAAGAGTGGCCCCCACTTGCCACAACTAGAGAAAGCCCTCACACAGAAACGAAGACCCAGCACAGCCAAAAATAAATAAATAAATTAATTAATTAAAAAAAAAAAAAAAGAAGAAAAACATAGATATTTAAATTCCCTCTTAAGTTCTAGGATGGCTTATGTCTTTCTTTAGGAGTTAGAAGGGGATAGATGCCCAGGAGGAGACCAGCCAACCTCCTCCGCCCTTGGTGACTTTTAGTAAATCACCTGATTGCTTTGATCAATTTCTCCTTCGTAAAATGGGGAAAACAGTAGAATAGTAGGACTTCATAAGATTAGGATGAGCAGTGAATGGGTTAATCTGGGTAATTTTTATTAAGTCTGGCTCATGGTAAATGCTCCTGGTAAGTGTCAGTTATTCTGATCACTGGCTAACTAGCTCATGGTGTTAGTTATTCTCATAATCGTCAGTGTTATTATGACCACCAGAGGGCACTCCTGGCTCTGGGAGTCTGCCTGGGGATATGGTGTTTCATGGGACACCAGGATTCCAGTGTTGTGTGCCTGTCCTAGGTAGGTAGATGTGAGAAGAAAGCACACAGATGCCCCTTCCTCCCTTGTTGATCTCTAAGTTTCCGGCCATGTGCTGAGAAAGAAATCAGCTTTAGAGTTGGAAGGGCTGACTTTCTCTAGCAGTGGTGGAAACTGACCACGTAGTCACTCCCAGAAATGCACATGGCATTCAGATCTTTCCTCTGGAGTTCCCACAGACAAGGAGGGCAGACGTTTTCCCTTCAGTACCTGACAGGGACTTCCTGGGGATGGTGAGGATGGATGGTGAGAAGGTGAGCGGGCCTGACAGAGGAAAGTTGGGTGTGGTGGACAGAGGAGAGGCCCATATTCTCTGTTTTACTGGTCGCTGGCTCTGGGAGGCCACATGGAAAGAGGGTAGAATCCCGGATTAGTTAAATTCCTAGGCAATTTCATGCAGTAACGTGGCTTCATTCTCTGTGAGTTGGTGACTCCACGACCTCTCTCCAGCCCTGACCTCTCTTCTAAGCTCCAGACTTGTCTGTCTATCCAGTTGTCTATTTGATTGTCTTCTTGGATGGGGTTTAATATACATGAAATAAAACTGTTCCTCCTGACTATTATTATATTATACTATTATAATATATAATATATATTATAGTATAGTATATACTATACTATATATATAATATAGTATAGTATAGTATATTATACTACTATTATATCCTCCTCCTATTATTATAAGAAGAAGTACCAACTACTACTACAACAAAAACAAAACAAAGAGTGAGCCTGTATTCTCAAAATGTCATTCATCTGCTAAACAAGTACTCCTTGAGTGTCCACCCCGTGCCGGACAGTGGACTCATCTCTGGGGGGTGGGCGGGGGGCAGGTAGAGCAGTGAACACAACGGACGCGATCCCCCCATCACGGGGCTACATGAAGAGAAGCCGAGCGTCTATGACAAGGAAGCCGACTGTGCTGCTCTGCTGTGCCCTGGTGAAGAGCAAAACACACAGAAATATGAGGAGCGTTGCACTCGCTTCTGGGCACACATTTGAGTAGAGCCATTGGGAAATGATGACACATCCAGTAGAGAGAGATCAGGATGTGAAGGGACTCAAGATCATGAGATGCAAAGAGCCATTTGGGTCTTGGTTTGGCAAGATTTGGTCTCAAGAAAACACTGTGTGTGTGTGTGTGTGTGTGCGCACACGTGCGTGCACTGGGAGCTTATATAGATGCACCATAATGGCATACTTCAAATGTCTGAGGCTAGTCCTGAGTGTGGAGAAGGATGGACTACTTAGATATGGACCCAGAGGCAGACTGAGAACCAGTGGGATCTGGTTGCAGCTTTCCTTCCAGGGTGGAGAAGGCCATTTCCCGAGTGTGATGTTCCAGCGTACGGTGGCTCGCCTTGCGGAGGTGAATCATCTTTCACTTGAGGGATTCGGCTGGATGAATCTTGGCAGGGATATTGTAGGGAGAATTCTATCACACAATGGGGCACCGAACTAGGTGATGCCAAAATTTCCTTTCCACCCCAAGGTTCTGGGAACTGGCAGATCAATGGCATAGAGACCCAATATGAATGCATTTACTGTCACCAGCCTGGTGCCAGCGGGCTATCAGCAGCCTCTGAGGTCTGTTCCTTGGTGTCCTGCAGATGAAGAGACTCTCTATTCAATAATGTCCCATTGATTCAAAAAGAGAGGAGCAGCTAGATCTGAGGGACCCCAAGATATGATGAGGCAGAAGCCCCCAGCTCCACTCAGACTGGGGCATTAGGCTTCTTTTGCTGCAGCCTTGCCTTCTCTGTCCCCGTCCTGATCTACCTCCTTCACCTGGCTAACATCCCCAGGCGCCGGCTCACGCGGGACAGGAAGGAGCTTGTTCAGTCACCTCCTTGGTCTCAGATAACACACACACCTTTATTGCATTTTCCCTCCTGATAAGCCTCTTAGCTGCTGATTTCTTGGTTGTTCTCTTTGGTAAACAACCTACTTGGGGCTTCCCTGGTGGCACAGTGGTTAAGAATCCGCCTGCCAATGCAGCGGACACGGGTTCGAGCCCTGGTCTGGGAAGATCCCACATGCTGCGGAGCAACTAAGCCTGTGCACCACAACTACTGAGCCTGCGCCCTAGAGCCCATGAGCCACAACTACTGAGCCCGCATGCCACAACTACTGAAGCCTGCGCTCTAGAGCCCACAAGCCACAACTACTGAGCCCACGCACCACAACTACTGAAGCCCTCACATCTAGAGCCTGTGCTCTGCAACAAGAGAAGCCACCGCAATGAGAAGCTCAGGCACTGCAACAAAGAGTAGCCCCCGCTCGCCGCAACTAGAGAAAGCCCGCACGCAGCAACGAAGACCCAATGCAGCCAATAAATAAATAAAAAACAAAAAACAAAAAAACCAACCTATTTGGAAGAGATTTTAAATGTTAACAGAGATTTTAAGAAATAAGTGTGTGAGATGGGCTGTCCTTAGCCCCAGTCTGGTGGCGCCCCTGGGATTACCGAGGCTGTGTGGGCCTGCTGTTCAAAGTGTAAGGAGGGTCCAGGCCACCCACAGCCCTGGGGGTACCGGGCGGGCCTGGGAGGTTGTGTGGGACACCCTTTCCCCATTTTTGCCTTTTTCCCTTTCCTCCCATCCTACCCCATGCTTCCTTCTTTTATTTTCCTTTTTGTTACCTTAGACCCAGGGACCTTTGCCCCTAGCAAGCCTTGCTCCCATCCCCAGTCCCCTCCGTGTTTTGGAATACTGTCCTCTAAAGTTTCTCATGTTCAAGTTCTTCCCCAGGGCTGGGACTGGTGGGGCCGGCAATGCCATCCAGGCAGGGCATCCTGAAGCTTATAGGGGTGTCCTGTGTCCTGTGGCCAGGCCCTGGTGCCAGGGGACCTGCCTAGCCAGGGGATCGTGCTTGGGACAGGTGTTTTTTTTTTTTTTTTTTTTCTTATTTTTTGCGTGAGATTGGGCCTTTAGAAAAAACACACTGATTTGGAGTGACTCAAATAGTTTACAGAGACAGGGGCCCTGAAACCACAGCCCTGACTATGTCCCAGACCTCCTCCCTGAGAGGCAATTTCAAGTGCATCTGAGAACCCCCAGCAGGATTCAGCATCGCTATGACCCTCGGCTTCTGATGGCTGAACTGAGGTGTGATCAGGGGCTTTCCCAAGCTCGACATGTCAAACGCTGCCCACCTGGAGACAGGCGGCGGCTGGGCTGTTAGGGAATGCCCCCGCTTTCATCCCTCTCTGTGGCCTTTGCCTTTGCAAGTGGAGTTTGCTATATGCTGTTTTATCAAATGGGCTCAAGGCAGAAAAGTTAAGAAATTATGTACCTAGATCTTTGACTCAGCAAAAGAGTCATTTTTGTGCTTCGGGGAAGAAACCTTAAACATTCTCAAATCTTACTTTTGTTCTAAAGTCAAACCCATTTCTTTAAATAATAATAAAGATAGTTAACACTTATTGGGCCATAACTTTGCACCAGACCCTGAATTAATTGCTTTAAATAAACTATTTCATTTAATTGTTAAAACAACCCGATGAGGAAGATACTGGCATGAATGTCATTTTACAGTTAATGAAATTAAGGCTAAGGCACATTGAGTAACTTGCCCAGGTTGCACAGTTAGTAAGTGTCTGAGCCTGAATAGAATCCGGTACCCCAGCTCTTAATCACCATGCTATTTAATAATGTGATGATATAATAATGAGAGCAAACATTCATCAAGTGCTTACTATATGATAGGCAATGTACTATGAGTTTTGTATGTACTAACTCATTTAATACAATAATAGGTATTACTATTATCCCCATTTTATCTGTGAGGAAACCAAGTCACAACAAGGTTAGGTAACTTCACAGATAGTGGTGGATCTGGGATGTGAACCCATGTAATCTGAGTCCAAAAGCTCACATTCTTACTCTCTACGTTCTCTTCTTAACACAGGTTGATTAGGCCACATTTGAAGTTTAGTTTTATCGGTGGAACATACAGTAAAAACAAGAGCTCACTCTGTTTCCTGCGCCCTTGGTATAGTGTGGACCACAAAAGGCGAAATGACTTACTTAACCTTTACCACTGACCAACAGAAGTGCACCCTGTCTGCTGAACACCACATCAGAAAGGTGTGAGCTTGGTACCCAGCCAGCCTCATGTTGTGGATGCAGGGTGGCTGTGATGCCCACATGATCCACGTCTGCTCTTTTTGATTCCGGGAGGCCCTGAGGGATGGGATTGTGTGTATCCGCAGCTCTCAAGTTCTAGATGTCACCACCAACTCTGGATGGCTCTGGATCTTAGGAGCTGTGTTTATATCAGAATTGTACTACATGTTTGATGGGGTAACAACAGGGTGGGGTTTGCAAGGGGGTGGCATCGACCCCCTTGGCCTTGGGTAGTGGGTGAGGAAACTTCCAGAACCGCCCTGGTGGCTGACCCCCATAGAGGCTGATGGGACAGAGGGAGAGGGTCACTTCTAATCTGACGCTGGGCTTTCTATTCTTTGTTCTCAAACTCCTCAGGGCTCCTTCCGCAGACTCTCTGAGTATCCCTTAGAGAATATTCTGAGGAAAGCGACCCTGGACTTGGTGTTGGCTAAACACAAGCCAATGCCCTTCTGGGAAAGCACTACGAACAGGGGAGTGTTCTTCTCTCCTATATTTGGTGCTTCTGCGGACATCTGGTCTTTTATCAGTTTCCTTTATGGCTTTTAGAGGTTTTATTTCCCAGGCAGTGAGTGGGTTTGATCTACTTCCCCGCCGTCACTTGCCCCTACTCCAGCAGGCTTTACCAACTATGGCTTAGCTGTTTCTTCTTCTCCCACTTACTGACTTGCCCTTTTCCTTAGGAGAGTGAAGTCGGCTTTTAAAACTTACACATCCTCTCCCCTCCCTTCCCCGTGGAGCTGCCCCTGTTATTCAGTGCTCCGTGCCACTTGCTCTGGAGCTGACCTCAGAGGGACTGATGGGCCCTGAGGTCGATGGCTGGAAATAGCAGGAGGGCTCCAGGCTGCCTCTGCCCATAGACAGTGACAGCCCGCCTGCTGGGGATTGTGACGAGCAGCTGCAGCTACGCAAACCCCAGTGGAGAGGCTCGGGTCTCTCCAGTGGGAATGACACAGAAATGACATGCTGTTCTTGGGTCATCTGGGACGTGACAGCCCTACAAGGCCTGCTGCCAGCGGGGCCTGTCAAGCAAGGTTGGTTAGTGTCATGAGTCCCTGCATCTCGAATGATCTGCACTGTTGCTGAGCCCGGGAGAATACTGAGACTGTACAGTTCTCCCAGAGACACAGGTCAGAAAAGAGCTGAATGCAGGTTTAACATGTCTGATTGGCAGCATGGGGCTGCTGGAGTCTACAGCAATCCGTAGAAAGATGCTCTGAGATTATTGGCTTTGCATCTTCTTATTCTTTCCCTCTTTGCATAGTTTAGGGAACTCACAGTGGTTGAGGTCTCCATGGAGCTGGTGATGCTTTAGTAAAAGAATTACACACTCAACTTACCCACCAGGGCCAAATAGGCAACACAGCTGATTGAAGTGGGCCTAGCATAGGGCCATGGGGAGTGGTGGAGACTGTGGTAAATTGGAGAATCCCAGCCAAGCAAGAGCTATCAGAAAGTCAGACTCAGACTACCAACCACCACTTTCCCACCGCAGACCAAAGCTGTGTGTCTAACTTTGTCTCAGACTGCTAAGTAAAGGAACTTATTAGTAAACATTATACCACTTAATAAAAAAAAAAAAAAAAAAAAAAGACAAAAAACCAGATTCAATAAAATTACTTTGTTTCTACTGGTGCACTTTCTCTTCATGGAAACTGGTACTTCCAGGATGCCCCAGTATAAACCCTTGGGTAATGAACATGTCACAGTGACCTTACACAGAGTTTAGGCCCTAAAGTCAGCAAACAAGGAACACTGGTAGAGTGAAAATTACCATTGAAAATCTCTTAGGGAGGTTACACGTCAGGCACTTTATTAGTACTTTTTCAGGAAGTCCACATGCCTGGATGCTAAAAATTGTTGGCCGTCTTTCTGTTGAACAGCAGGTGAAATGGTTGGCTTGTGTTTAGGAGCCAAGTTGTTTGGGAAATTCTAGTGCTGTGCCTTTAAGCACCAGAATCTCAGCACATTGGAATTGGGGCTGATCGAGTGGGCTTTACATCTTGCATCTCGCACTGGCTCTGAGGGCTGTGTTCCCTGGGGAGAGGGTGGAAGTAAGGGGGGGTCTTTCCTTTATGTGTGTATACAGTGCTTCTCTTTCCTTTGCCAAGCTCACTTAGTTGAATTCATATGGGTCACACACATTCAATATGATTTCAGCATTCAGAAGGATACACATATACACCTCACATGTGCGCAGAGAAGAAGGAATTGGCGGTCTTGCACTGTATCCATACACTTGTTTCAGGCTTTGACTAGTGGCAAAGTACAATCCTAGACTGTAGATAAGAGTTTAAGCTTGCTTCAGTGAAGGCAGGGATCATGAACAGAACAGGCTTAATTGCAGGGAAAGTGTTTACAGAGAAATAGCCTCTGGGGTTAGGCTGTTCTTTAGGGAAACAATGTATTTGCCTCATAGTTTGTGTACAGACCTGATTTTGCATCCCTTCTCTGCCCATTATCAGCTCTGTGACATGAGTACACTATTTCACTTCCCTGGACCTCAGTTTCCTTATCTGTAAAACGAGCATAGTGACACCTCACAGTTTGTTAAGAGAACTAGATATGATAATGTACATACAGCATTTAAACTGTAGCATTTGGCGCATAATAGGTGTTCAATAAAAGCTGGCTTCCAAGGTTCCCCACTAGACTCTGAAGGCTGTCAGTGGGGCTGCTCGAGTGGTTATGGCAATTGACTGCTCAACTACATACAGAAATTTCTGTCCTCCCCTAGTTCATTGTTTTTTGGATGCAGAATAGGGTAGTAGAATCAGCAATGCGCCTTAGAGACCTGGGTTGAAATCCCAGATTGAAATTTTAACTGTTGTGAAACCCCTGGCAAGTTATTTAACTTCTCTATTTCTTTCTACACAGTGGGTAGTAATACCTTGTGAGTGTCGATCGAAATGATGTATGTGAAACACCAGGCGCACCCCAAGTACCCAACAGGTGTTAATTCTCCTCTCGCTCGCCCCACTCCCCTTTTTGTTTGTTTCTGCCACTTGGGTCCATTTTCTTAATATTCATCGTGAATGTCTCTTCCTTCCTCCCTGTGTATAGAATCTTCAGAAATGTTATTGGAACAAGCCTTTGAGAGGGACCTTAAATCACTTAGTCCAACCACTCATTTCAGAGCTGAACAAGATGAAGTCCCAAGGTCTGAGTAACTTGATTGAGTCCACACAGCTAAGGTTGTGGTCGCATTTGACTGAGATTTTCAGTTCTCCTAACTTTAGGTCCAGGTCTAATTTGGTTTATTCATTCATTCATTTTTTTCTTTATTTCAAGCATTCATTCAGCTAAGGTTTTTTTTTTCTTTTTTTTTTTTTGAGTCATTTCAGACACTGTTGTAAGCATGGGGATACACTGGTTGAATAAGACAGTGAATGGAGCTTACATCCCAGTGGGCAGGGCAGGGCTGCCTCCTAGGACAGGTCAGCATTCGCCCCGTTTCCGCTCTACCTACGAGACTGACCTCTCACAGCTAAACCTGAACCTTCTTCCTTGGTATATAGCCTCTGAACGGGGACCAGGAGGAGCAAACTTACGTTGAAGACAGGTGAATGTGTCATTCAGGAACTGGCCTGTGTTCTCACGTTCTTTCGTGATGAAAGTAATCAAACTCTACTTTTACTGGGAAAAAATATGACTGATCCTTTGTTCGAAGGTGTTTTCTAATCTTGAAAAGTGCTTTTCCCTTTGGAGTTTGTAGGGTTCCCCTGACCATGTGTGTGAATAACAAGCTTATCATTAGTGTCAAGGATGCTGCCCATTTTGGAAAGCTTTGTTTCTTGAGGAATAATGAGAAGGTTAGATTAGTTCTTTTCTGAAACCATCTGCAACTGTCTCAAGCATGGCAGCTGATTCCTAAGGACAGGGCCTGGGTAGCAGTAAACACCTGACATCTGCCATCTCTGAACACAGCCTGTCACAGGAGAGTAAAGACAGACTGTGGGAAAGTCCCAAAGGCCCAGGGCAGTCTCAGCCAGTGAGACAAGTGACCCTGGCCTCCTAGCATAGCATCTCCTCCTCTCTGATCCCAGGCCCTAAATATAGTTTGGTCTTGGACTCCACCACTCTGGATTCGATCCTGCCTCCTTCTGAGTGTTGAAGGGTTCCAGACTATCCCTGTGACACCATCACCTTTTCTTCTTTAGCAAGAGCACCTTAGGTGTCAAGCTTTACTCTTGCAGTTTAATCTCAGCCTGATCAAAGAGAAGGCCTATTTTTAGTGGGCTTTTGTGCAGAGGTGTGTAGGAAGAGTTTACACACTCCAGGCACCAAAGGGGAAAAATCACCAGTTGAAAGATAACAAGAGGGGGATGCATTTTGGAGAAAGCTTTATTCAGTGGGGAGGAGCATGAGTTTTATGAGGTTAAGGGTCGGCTTTCTTTTTTTCCATTCATACCACTCTATCTCTCAGTTCTCTCCGTTGCTATTTTGTTTCAAACCAGTGCCTCTGATTTACAAGAAATATGTACAACTTATTATATGTGATTGTTTAGTAGGGAGTATTGGGGGAAAATTGGCTCACTCTATGGAGAAAAATAAACCAGATCCCTACCTAACATTATAAAGATAATAGAAAAAAAGGGTGGGAGAATATTGTGACATGATGTGGAGAAAGATTTCAAAAAACTTTCAAAAACGTAAAACAAAAAAATGGATGAACTTGATTACATCAAAGTTAAGGATTTCATAACAAACGATACCACGGACGCTTTTAACAGACACACAAAAAACTGGAAAAGACTATTGCAATGTCCAAAATTAACAAGGGTCTGCTGTCATTCTGGAATATAAAAGGGACTCCCAAAAACAAACAAGAAAGATATAGAATCCCCGTTAGATAAAAGGGCAAAGAATTTGAAAAGGCAGTTTTCAGAAGAGGAGTCCCCAAAGAATGAACAAGTATATGAAGAGATACTTGATGTCATTAATAAATCAGATAACTGTCATGCAGTAACCAGTAATGTATAATTGGCAGGTAAATATCAGTTAAACAGCTAGTAGGTGCCACTTTACACTTGTTAGACTGGAAAAATTAGAAACCTAGGTGATGCCAGGCACGCGGCAGGGAAGGGGCAGTGGAGATACGATGTGCGGTTGGTGGGGGGCTGCCAATCGGTGCCGTTATTTTGGAGCGCCATCTGGCAATAGCGGTCAGGTTAAATATATTCCCACCCTATGACCCAGTGACTCTGCTCATGGGTTTACACCCCAAAGAAACTCCTACGGGGCCATAAAGGAACGCCTCTGAGGTGCTTACTGTGGAGGCGGGGTGGAGGCAACCTGGGGAGTGGATAAGTCAGCTCCCAGACGTCTTAGACCATGCCAGACTTAGTGCTTGAGACGTACACAGGGAACCTGGGAGGATCTTAAAACATGGTATGGAGTGAAAAATAAACCAACAAAGAAACAGATGAAGCCTACAGTATAAACATTTACAGAAGTTAAGAACACTTGCACACAAAACAGTAACACACCTTTTGTAAGATTGTATGCAAAAAAAGGGCTTTACGTTAAACAAATTAAAATGGTTGGGAGGGCGAACAAGATTGGGGATGAAAGGAAGCAAACAAACAGACCTTCAAACAAGCAAACCAGCTGAACTTCAGAGGGCATCTTGATATTTACCTAGACCTGCAGAAGAGAGTGACAGATGGGTGAGGAGGGTGAGAGGGACAGATGTCCCACCCACCCAGTTTTAGCTAAAACTGTAGTTGCTAATGTTTCATGAATGATTATGAATAAAAGTCCAACTGGTGACATCATCCAGAACTGCACTAGTCCTCTGATGTTATCCTCCTGGACGTGCTGGAGAATGCATGAGGTGGAGGAATCCGTGAGTTTGCTTGGCCCATGGGGAGGAGGTATACTGATCCTACCCATTTTAACTATTTTCTACTGAAAAATAAAGTACCAGATTATCCATCTAGAAGATACGGTTTATTTGTTTGGTCCTAAGTAAGACATATATAAAGGCCAAAGCTGGATCAGGTGTCTATCCATGGTCTAGCAGTTTATTGGCACAAACTCTTGCATAATATTTGGCAAAATCTATTGTCGTCACCCTTTGTATAAGCTACATTCTCAGAAAATTATAGTCATGCTAGCAATGGTGTTTAATTAATCTTACTGGTAAGAGCCATCCAAGGAATTCTCTAAGGGTGAAACTCAGGGTTTCCATCCAGTTTTTCTGGATTTGACATATCAGATCCTTTAGCATCGAGGGAGGCATGGTGATTAGTTCATAGCTTGTACACAGAATAAGAATTTCGCCAGTTGCTGGGTTCATCTGTTCTCTTCTAGTTCTGTTTCTTTCTCTGGCTTATCTCTCTTCATTAATCTCCTTGGTGGTTGTCTCATTTTCACCCTCCTGTTGGCCTAAGTCAGATTTCCCAATCTGATTATTTTTGGGCTCCGTAGTTGTTATGTCTGTCTGTCCTGTACATTGCAGGATGTTTAGCAACATCCCTGGCCTCTTTCCACTAGATGCCAGTAACGCTCACCAGTGTGACAACCCAGAATGTCTCTAGACATTGCCAAATGTTTCCTGGGTACAAAATTGCCTCAGGTTAATAACCATTAGCTAGACAAAGAACTTGGGACACATCAGCATTTCTGTACAAAAGGTATCTTAGAAATGTTCTTATCCGCTAACAGGAAACAAGATACAACATTCCTTTTTGCTGCTTCTGTTAGGTAAATATCTAAAACTGGAAGTTCAGAAAAGATGGTTGCAGGTAACCATCTGGCCGAATCTACTTGTGGTGAAAGGAAGAGTTGGGCCCATTTTCTGAACTAATTCAGAAACAAAACACAAAAACTGACTCTCCACACAGAGTTAACAGGGTACTTAGGGCAAATGTGTTTTTTGTGCCTCTGTTTTCCAGGGTAATTGCTTCCGTTTTCTTTTTGCCACATCTAGGGTTCTCTAAGATTTTCAATAAGAGGACAATCCTGGTATTCTTAAATTGGTTCCTTTGACTCAATAGCCACTGCCGTAAATACTGTCCTAAAAATTAGGGTTCACAGAGCTAAGAAACACAGAAAGCATGCGAGGGGACTTCCCTGGTGGCGCAGTGGTTAAGAATCCACCTGCCAATGCAGGGGACATGGGTTCAAACCCTGGTCCGGGAAGATCCCACATGCTGTGGAGCAACTAAGCCCATGCACCACAACTACTGAGCCTGTGCTCTAGAGCCCACGATCCACAACTACTGAGCCCACGAGCCACAACTACTGAGCCCGTGTGCCACAACTACTGAAGCCTGGGCGCCTAGAGCCTGTGCTCCGCAACAAGAGAAGCCACCGCAGTGAGAAGCCCACACACTGCAATGAAGAGTAGCCCCCACTCGCTGCAACTAGAGAAAGCCCGCGTGCAGCAACAAAGACACAACACAGCCAAAAATAAAGAAATAAATAAATTTATGAAAAAAAGTAAGAAAGCATGCGAAAGGATTGAGGATCTACCTGAGAGTATTCCATAAGCCAAAATGAGGAAAATCCTTGCTTATTCCTGTTGATACCACAGCACTTCAGAAAATGACTGATGTTAATCATATAGATGATGATTGTGAAGAGGAAAAGGAATTAGATTCTAATCTGGCTCCTGCTTAGGAATTTTCTACAGTTGTAGTTATTATTCCCCCTTAACTGATATACGACCAGGTTTAGGGAGATTAGATGCCCTAAGAGGGTCCTCCAACTGCAAACCAGAGGTGCTAAATCCTCTAGAATTATAGTGGAAAGAACAAAGGCAATTGATTTTTTTTCTAGTTCCATATTTTGATTGAGGAGATTGATACGTAAAATGGGTTAGGAGCAGAATTTATCACCATGATGATGAGGCCGGCTATTGTGGGGAATGAAGGTTTGAGAAAAACGCTGGAGAAAAGGAAGATGTGGTAGACATTGGGAAGCATATGAAACAAAACAAAAAAAGAAGCCCAAAGAGAAACGGCAAGCTTTCTGAATGAAAGAGCTCAGCATCCTGGAGAATAGGGGATCCCGATAAGCAAATGACTAAAGTGGAAAGGGAGAAGTCCTTCTTTCTGCAGTTCGTAGTGAATCCACGGGGGCATCAATTCCCATGCGGGCCAGTCACCCACACAGTGCTGCCTGGGGCTCCCCGCCTTTTCACATAAACTCCCTCGGCTCCCCACGGCGGCCAGTGAGGTGGGGCAGAGAAGAGCCCATTTCACAGATGAGAATATGAGAGACAGAGGAGGGGGCCTCGTTCAAGTTCACAAAGCCACTCAGAGGGAAGTCACACACCAGGTTTCTCATCCTCATTCCATCACACCACATGGCGGCCTGGGCTCAGCAGACTTTATGATAAGAAGGTCTCAGAACAATGATTGAGGATTGAATCAATTTCTCTGGAGAAGGAGGAAGCTAGAGGGGAAACACTAAATAAGAGGGGTGTATAGTTAAGTGAGTCTTTTCTTTAAACTAATGGTAAATTATATATTTCTCCATTCTATTGAAAATATGTTTTCCAAAGCTTAGCTGAACTGGGCTGCAATGGATGCCTGGAGCTGTGGAGGCGATGCCCCAAGAAATAGACGGTACCATTAAAGAGGGGAGAGAGTAGCCTTCTTTGTTCTGGAGGGGCAGTCATCCCTAAATCCTTGGATGACAGAGAAAAAGCTCCTGGGCTTTTATCTTTACTGACCTGTGGATCCTGGCATCAGGGCAGAGTCATCATCTCTGGAGAACAGAGGGAGAATGCAGTAAGTAGGGCTTGGCCTCGTTGCACCTCTGGCTTGTGGATTACGTTTAATGCAGAGCAGAGCAGAGCCTGTTCTTGGAATGGATAAGCCCAAATGACTAAGCCGCTGGACGTTGTGACCATTCATCCAGCGGGTAGAAGTTTCCAGAGCTCAGGAGAAGATGGGCTAGGCAGGCAATACAATCAGGCACAGGAGAAGAAATCATTTTGTTTTTGCAACTTCAGTCTGTGTTGGGTAAAAACTCATTTAAGAGTGAAGAGAGAATTTCTTCATCTGATCTGGGCAACTGCTGGCTTGAATTTATAGCTGAATTCAACCACCTGGGCTCATTGAATGAGCCATTATTCAGTTTTCAGTGCAAGGAGGAAATAGAAGCCACCTCAAATTTTGATGAAATATTGAGGAAATTAAATAATTCTTTGCACAAAGGTGCATAAGGGATGGAGGGAAGCAGAGATAAATGAACTCTCCTGGTCCTCCACAAAATGTATGATTCTATTTGTGTATAATATATCACTTTGGATTTAGGAACACAAATTGATTATATTTCAAAAGCAGCTAAGTAGAAACTTATTTGAATTTGAGCAACAGATAAAGCCAAAGAGAAGAGAATAGAAGATTTAAGTTGAAACATCCAAGAAAATAGCATTAGGAGGCTGGGAAAAGGTTAGGGTTCCTGCGTTTTAGCAGTGTTGCATTGGGGCCTGATTGCATAGTCCATATGTAATGCTTCAGGAACATGGGTGCCTTTCCCAGGAGCTAACACTATTGACCAACATAGAGAACCATCAACGTAGAACATTTCTTCCAATATTATTACCTTTTAGTCCTTTGAGAAAAATTAGTTCAAGAAAATGTCATTGCTGTCATGTAGCTGGGATGGCCCAGTTGGATACAATGTCTCGTAAAAATGTGCTAATGTTATAGCACATTATAACATTGCATAATGAGAGGAGCTGGGGAAGGAAGGAGAGGGTCCTGCTAACTTTCATCCGTCAGAAAAATGAAGAGGACCATGGCCAAGGCTTCAAGTTGGAGCACTGCCCTCCTGTACACATGCATATAAGGTCCAGGTGGACTTGAGCAGGGAGGACCCAGAAAGGCCTCCAAGGCTGGAGAGACTTAAGCCTGGCTCCCGTGGGGCATCCTCCAGAATTCTGGGCAAATTGCTGGTAGATTCAGGGCCCTACAGAGAGCACAGCACAGTGTTGAAGTGCACTGGACAAGACTGTGGGCTCTTGAGTCAGATAAACCTGGGCTTGAACCCAAGCCCTGCCACTTCCTAGCTATGTGATTTTAGTCAAATTACTTCTCTAAAGCCTCTGTTTTCTTCATCTTTAAAATGGAGATAGGGACTTCCGCAGTGGTTCAGTGGTTAAGACTCTGCGCTTCCACTGCAGGGGGTGTGGGTTCAATTCCCGGTTGGGGAACTAAGATCCCACATGCCACGCAGCCAAAAAAAATAATAATAATAATAAAGAAAGCATTGGTCTGCTAAGGTATATTATTTGGATAAAAGAATAACAACTAACATTGAGTAATGAAAGACTCCTTTAAAAAATAATAAAGTAAAATAGAGATAATAGTATATCAATTCATAGGATTCCTGTGAGGATTAGTGGGATTATCTGTTTTTACACGCTATTGTGAACACTCAATAAGTGGCAGCAATTAGGGCTATTTTGTTTTTGAGCTTGTAGTCAGGCTTCATCATATGACAGAAATAGTGAGAGCGGCACTCATTAGCATGGCCTTCCAGTTAAAGTTGGGAGCTCCCAACAAACAGCCACCCAAGAACTACTTGGAGGAAGTGAGTCAATGTCCCATCCCCATCATACAGTCCTGGACCCCCTTAACCTCCCAGCTCCAATACCCTACTTCATCCCAAACAAGCTGGCAGACACAGTAACTGGTCCCATGTCAAGACACGATGGGGATTTTTGCTTTAAGAGCCTGAGTGAAACCGTTTGAAACCTTGTTATTTGGTTCCATAGCATTTGGTGATGCAGGTCTCATGCCCTCGTGGCTTCTCCGGTGTTCAAGACCTAAGAGTGGACGCAGAGAGAGACGGCCACGGCTGAGAGGTCATGGGGGACACAGCAGCTCCCATGCCCCTTCCCGCGAGGCTGGGAGGAGCCAGGCTGGATTTCCCGACACTTTGATCGCTCTGTAGGAGGCTTTGCCAATGCCTAGTGCTTTTAAAACTGTGGCAAGAAGTAAGCAACAGAGTTGGCAGGAGAAAATGTTACAGCCTGAAAGGTGGGACGGCTGAGAATCACTGGAGAAGGAACAAGACTAGGGAGATGAGGAGAACAGTAGGATGAGGGACTAAAGGGGGAAGAGAGAAAAATGAAGTCCCGAAGACGAAAAGGAAATTGAAGGGAGATGGAGCTTTCTGATGCTGATGAGGCTTAAGAATTAGGAAACGATAAGAGTTCTAGAAAGTGTAGGGAGATGGTTAGAAAGCCTCAGACAAGGAATCAGCATTAGGAAGGGGCTTTTGAGGCATCATATGATCCATCTGCCTGTCTTTATAACTGAAGAAAAGAAGAAAGGGGAAAAAAAAAAAAAAAGGGAAGAGAGAATCCCTTGTTTCTCTATTGGCAAAACTAGGGGATTGGACCATGATCTATAAAGCCCTTTGCAAAGCTAACAATCTATGCATTTATAAGGCATATATATTTATATATTTAAGATTCCTTATTTGGTTAAGATACGTCACTGTGGTCTGCATAACTTCCATGAAAGTCACTTTGTAGTGGGTGGCGTGAATGTGTTTGATTTTCTCAGTTCTGAAAAAGTCAGGATCATAATGCCCTTCAAAGTCTTAAGTAGCTTATACAGTATGATCATTAAAAAAAAAAAATTGACCAGCCCCCAGGTATGTTCTGGAACTAATACTTGAACTTTTGGGAAAGTAAGAATCTAGGCTAGAACCAGGTCCTAGAACTTTCTGGCCTTCCTTTGGGTGACTCCTCCGTTTGCTCGTGGTTGAACTCTATGATATCCGTTTCCTTGGTGTCCAGGTTTTCCATTAAATACAGCGCATCAGGAGAGACTCGAGAACCAGCCGCAATGTTGATTCCGCTGGTCTCTGAGGACGTTTCTGTGTCAAGTAGAGGAACCGGCTCAGGGCTCACGGGATCCGGACTTAGGCCTACCAGGGAGGTGCGGCTGGGCTCCACGAACCTCGGGAGGCCCCACCTTTCTGGGGATTTGTCATTCTCATGAGGGTCCTCCTCGGAGGCAAACTGGAGGAGGTTTCTCTCAGCTTTGGCTGGAACAGTCTGGGAACTGGGGTCCCTAGAAGGTGCCCCTTTCTCTGAGGGGAACGGGACTGACCCCACAGGGTCCTCCTGCTGCCCAGCCCTGCTCAGCTGAACCCCAGTGAAGTCAGAGCTCTGGATAGAGGCAGTGGAGTCGTGGTGGTCGTCCTCTGCCCTGGGCACCGCCGCTTCGGCTGCTACCTCGGGGAGCCGCGGCGTTTTGGTGGGGTAGCCCCTCACACTGGACGGTGGAGCCAGGCTGGCCTGTCGGATGGTGGGCAGCTCTCCCAGGCTGGCGTGCAGCTTGGGGCTCCCCTCTGGGGCGCAGGGGTGCTTCCAGGTGGCTGAGGCACGGTGGGGACTTCTCGAGGGCACGTGCAGCAGGTCCCTGGCTGGGCTGAGGTCGCCCGGGGGGAAGAACGTGGAGCTGTCACTGGCCTGTCTCCCGTAGCTTCTCCTCCTGGGGCTGGAGGCGCGTTCGTGGGTGCTCAGGAACCTCTTGACTCTTCCAATCATGGAGCGGCGATGGCCATGCTTCTCATAATCCCACAGCCAGTCCTCGCCAGGCAGGTCGGACCCCGACAGCCTGAAACACACAAGGACAAAATGCAGGCAGAGCAGCTTCAGGGGCCTAACTTTGTGTTGGGGCCAGAGGCTCAAAGGTAAGGACTGAGTTCGGTATTTTCACATTACAGATTTTGAAAGGGAGGAGGGAGGGGGACTTTAACTTGAGATAATCTAGCAGAGGTTCTCAGACTTTTGGGTCACGGGACCCTTTTAAACTTCTAAAAAATTACTGAGTACCCTGGCGAGATTTGTTTATGTGGTTATAGCTATTGCTATGTACTGTGTGAGAAATGATGACTGAGGAATATGAAAAAGCACAAGAATGTGCAAGCACACATTCCATTAACTAAGTGATGACATCACTACATAGCCTCTGGAAAATTCTACCGTACCCTCACAAAAGGACAAGAGTGAAAAAGGCAGATAACAGTTTAATGTTATTATGAAAATAGTTTTGACCTTAAGGACTTGGGTCTTGGGGTCTTGGTTCTTGGGGACTTCCAGAGGTCCCCAGCCCATATTTTGAGAATCACTGATCTAGAGACTTAGACATTAAAAAAAAAAAAGATATAGTATGTGTTCTTTCTCCCTTGTTACAGGTGAACTAAAGTCATGTTTTCCCAGGACCCATATAACCCCCCAAAACAATGGATCACAGCTAAATTCAAGACAATCCAAACAACAGCTAACATTTACTGACTATGCACCTTCCATGTATTAATTCATTCAATTATCTCAGTAATCGTGTATGTTAGTATCATTATTATTCACATTCTGCAGGTGAGGAAACTGAGGCCCTGAGAGATTCATTAAGGCTATGTAGCTAGTGAGGGCTAAACCCAGAAGTCTGATTCCAAAGCCTTTGTTCTTAATCTCTTCTATTTAAAGTCTGCTACGTAGGTGTCAAGAGATGAGGTAGAGCCCAGCGGCAAAATAATGTGTAAAATACAGTCCTTGCCTAGAGGTCATTTGCTAACATTCCTGGTCCATGCTTTGCACTTCTGTACTTGTGGGAAAGAGTACATCCATGAAGGTGGTGTGGACTTGCAATGCAGTTGGGCTCCGCTGGTGATTAAGTCTTATGGATTTGTTATTGCTAAGAATATCCTGTTGAATTTTTAACATTTGAGACATAAAACAAATAATCCTACCATTTTTAATTTTCTCCTTCAAGGCTGAAATAAAAGGATAACTGAGAAAACAGTATGGGAATATTGGTTAGTAAGGCAGGCTCCTGCCTCAGATTCTGTGGTTATTTGTCTCACATCTCTGTGGATATACAGTCTTAACGAAGTTCCAAGAAAAACTGCTTAAAGCCCTGCCCGTGATCAGACCATCCTAGTCCAGTGTTCGCACTGACATCCATGGTGACAAGATGCTTTAACCAGGTGCATTTTATGGGACATAAAGGGAAAACTTGGAACAGCATAATATTAGTGTAACCTGAAAGGGCAAAGTGAGAAGCCAAAGAAAACGTTGTTCCTCCATGTTTATGAATAAAAGATGGATGATTGAGATGATTAACTGGCTAAATGTCCTGGGATAGCATTCGATTACAACCTTGTGCTGTTATTCTAAAGCCTCGGCAGTGCCCTTGGCTACCAGATAGCCTTCTGGCCCACCTTCCACTGTTCACGGCTCGGATTCTGTTACATTGACTTGAGAAATGCAGACTCGTGCTTCAGCAGCCTTGGTGACTCTGCTTGTTGCATTTCATTAGGTCAGATCTCCAGTCACACTTCAGGAACCCATTTAGTTATGGAGGACACCAGAGCAGTTGGTCACTAAGATTGCTGTGCTGGATGTGCTCTGGGAATCCGAGGTGGAGCTGGCAGTGTCTCTTTATAGGACAGGCCTCTGTCCTCCATTTGGGATCTTCACTTTTTATTTGGGATTTGTCTTCCTTAATTACTCTTTTTTTTTTTTTTTTAAAGGAATTCCTTTTTATTTTTATTATTTATTTTTATTTATTTATTCATTTTATTTTGGCTGTTTTGGGTCTTCGTTTCTGTGCGAGGGCTTTCTCCAGGTGCGGCGAGCGGGGGCCACTCTTCATCGCGGTGCGCGGGCCTCTCACTATCGCGGCCTCTCTTCTTGTGGAGCACAGGCTCCAGACGCGCAGGCTCAGTAATTGTGGCTCACGGGCCCAGCCGCTCCGTGGCATGTGGGATCCTCCCAGACCAGGGTTCGAACCCGTGTGCCCTGCATTGGCAGGCAGACTCTCAACCACTGCGCCACCAGGGACGCCCCTTAATTACTCTTTAAGGCACACAACCTTGTAAGAATGACAAAATCTTCTAGGAAAAAAATGTTTGTATTATCGTTACTTCAAAACTTCGTAAACCCTAAGGAAAAAACTTTCTAACTATGCACTGATGTAGTGGATATGTACACTCAACTGAGGCAAAGGATTAAGGCCTTGGGTCACACATTGGAGAAAAACAAACCAGTTGCAGAGAGCAAACTGCAAAAAGGCCAGTGATCTTGCTGATGTTCTACTGATTCACCCACTGACATCGGGCAGGACTGCCCATGAGGTCCTATTGCACCTTCCTGCCTCTGAGACTGTGGTGTGGGCGCATGAGATTTATCCACATACCCAACTAAATGCATTGAGCATCTGCCATGAACACATTTGTTGCATTAAGTTCTGTATAACATAATTTAGAAGGAGGGAGAAGGCATGTATATAAATAGCTAAATTGGTGGCAAAGTAAGTTGTTGAGCTGGTCTTTGACACTGCAAAGGAAACAGATGAGCAGAGAAGGGACAGAATATTCCAGGTGGAAGAAGTGACTTGAGCAAATTAGACAGCAGGGAACTTCAGGTGTTTGTGAGGAATGGGAAATACTCGGATTAGTGTACAGAATAGTGTCAGGCATAAAACTGGTAGCCTTGGACTGCATCATGAAGAGTTATATACCAGGTAGAGGGATTAGGGCTTTACCCCAGAGGCAGTGGGCAGCTGTGGGTTGTCTTTGCGAGTGGAGGGCATAACTAGAATTGTGTCATTTGGTAGTCATGTCCAAGTGGGAAAAGCTACATGGAAAGCAACACTGTTGAGTGTTCTCATCCAGAAATGCTTTGGATAAGAAACATGACTTGGGAACTTTCTTTCTTTTTTTAAAATAAATAAATAAATAAATTTATTTATTAAAAAAAAAACAAGAAAACAGGGAAAGGCAAAGAAGAGAATCAAGAGACAAGAGACAGGTCTTGACAGGGTGAACATTTTTAAAGGGTTATTAAGAAATAAGGCAAATAAAATGAATATTGATAGGAATGAAACAAAGAGGAAAATGAGAGGAGAGAAGGACTTCCCTGGCGGTCCAGTGGCCAAGACTCTGCGGTTCCACTGCAGGGGGCATGGGCTCAATCCTTGGTCGGGATCCCGCATCCCACATCCCGCATGACGTGTGGCACGGCCAAAAAACAAAAAGCAAAAAAAATCAGGGGGCTAGCAACCTGGGGAGAAGGCGGACTCGAGTCCCAGAACCAGCTCCGGAGATTCTGCTTGGCCATGAAAGTTTTTAAAGGGGAAAAAGGGGAGGTAATCTCAATGACTTGGGAACTTTCCACACCATTAGTCAGAAAGACCATTAGTGGGTCTTTGGAAGAACACTTGGTGGTCTGTGACCTGGGGGGGCAGTTTTATGAATCTCATGCTGGAGTGATGAAGTCCTCCAGCTCTTCACGCTATCAAAGTGCAGAAGTGAAACTCCCCAGCGTGACAGACCTAATGACCTTTCTTCCAAATGTTTCTGTGATGGAGGTTTCATTGCCAACACACAAGACCCATCTCCTTTCTCTGGTTCCCAATAGGACAGCAGAAACTGTGGTTTGAGGACAAAATAGTTTAAGGCTGAAAACATGCGGAATAGAATACATTAAAGATTATTTATTTCCCAGTTGAAAGGATGTACCTTTTAGGTCCTTTGAGACTTTCTGCTCCTCCTTATTTGATTTTTATTTTATTTTATTATATTTTAAAGGGAACTTTATTTGTTTATTTTTGGCTGCGTTGGGTCTTCGTTGCTGCACGTGGGCTTTCTCTAGTTGCGGAGAGCGGGGGCTATTCTTCATTGCGCTGCGTGGGCTTCTCATTGCAGTGGCTTCTCTTGTTGCGGAGCACGGGCTCTAGGCGTGCAGGCTTCAGTAGTTGTGGCACGAAGGCTCAGTAGTTGTGGTGCACGGGCTTAGTTGCTCCACGGCATGTGGGATCTTCCCGGGCCAGGGATTGAACCCATGTCCCCTGCATTGGCAGGTGGATTCTTAACCACTGCACCACCAGGGAAGCCCCTTATTTGATTTTTAAAGACCTTTAGTATAGGATTAGTACAATCCTGAGGCCCAAATACAACACCACTTAAAATGCCCCAAAACAATTATAGCAGAAACATTGTATGATAGAATGTAAGCACCCTCATTATATTGCTATATTTTAGAGAAGATCAGCTGAAAAACCTAAGTCTGATGTTCTGGAATTCACTCAGACTGAGATAGGCAGGTAATTAGAGACCGGAGGACGTACATGGAAAGTGCCATGCAGCCATTAGTGTCCAGCAGGTGGAATTTGAGAATTGCCTCTGTGGTGAGGAGAATGATTTATTTCGGGGGCTTGCAGAGCCAGGTTTACTGCTGCCTAGGCTGACCCCAGCTGTATGACCTTCGGAGAGTCACTTAACCTCCCTGTGGCTTAGCATCATACTTGATAAACTAATGACAACAATACTTACTTTACTTGATTTACAAGGGTGTTTGGAAGTTCAAAAGGAATAATATACATGGAAAAGCTTTGAAAAGTAGACGATATAAAAGGACTCTGGCAAACTTTCAGAGATGGTTTCCAAATCATCATCGACTACGCATGGTTAGAGGAACTAATAGTGTCTGTCCAAAGGTCACTCCCTTTTCTCCTTCAAGCGTGTCCTTTAAAAATGCTGCTACACCTCGAAGCTGCCACCTAACAATTAACATGTTGGAAGGGATGACTACAACAGTTGTTTATGGATGAGACTAGGGTATTGAGTAGATGGAGGGGAAATATAAGGATGGGAGGAAGCTGGGTTTTTTGAGAGAAAGAAGATAAGGCCAGTCAGGTGGTGGGACTGCCCTGACTTGCCTCCCAGTATTGTTTTTTGTGCCATTTGCAGACATTGTCAAATCCTTCAGTAAACATGGCACAATATAAATCATCAATGCAGAAAAAGTGAGAATGTGAAAGGTTGTAGCACGTATTGGGCTATTTGTGAAAGGGAGGAGAAGTGTACGTGGCGGGAGAGAGAATAGATTATGTTAAGCTCGGCGGGCTAGTTCTAGTTGAGTCTGGAAGGAGGGAGAGCATGCATTATTTCCACAGGTCAAATCGATGTCAGGATTGGGATGTGTTCTTACTTCAATCTCAAGTGTTAAAAAAAGACCCCCAATTTTCAAGATATCTATTGAGCACCTACAAAACCGTCAACCCCTCAGTCTCCCTTGCCAATGACTAATGTCTGAGGGCTCCAGCGGCTGTGATTTAATTAAGGCCTTTTGAAAAGCTGCTTGGATGCTCAGGGGTGCAGAAGAATACTTGTCACCTCCTGTTACTGTAACAAAGAAGAGGCAGGACACAGGACTGCGGAAGATGGCAGCCGACTTCCAGCTTCTCGGGGTGTGTCTGACATGGAAAGACCAAAACAGCCCCAATGACTTGAAAGATGTAATGTATTTTTTTCAAAGCAAGCTTTTTGCAAAGGAAACCCCTTCTCATTAGTGTCATCAAGTAACTATAGAGCTTCAAAGATTGAAGAATAAAACTAGATGATGCTTGTCTTTCCTTCTCTGTGGCCACTTTTAAAGTGGTATTTTGACAATTTAAATTCAAATAATAGGTCATTTTAACAGAACTGAAATGAGGAATTTAGGAAAATGATACTTAATACGATGAATTCTACTTCTCACATCAGATTTATTGTTTTCAAATTGCTTGTGTACTCAAAGTCAGGCAGCTGCCTTGGAGGAAGCCAGCAATTGCCTGAAAGTCCACTGGGGCAGAGTCACATATGCAGGAGCCTTTATTCATGGGCAAAGCAAAATGTACTGTTCAAACCCATTAGAGGCACACACTGTAATTTTTAACCTTCTGCACTACAGAATCACCGTCAAAGCTGTAGCCAGGGATTTATAAAATGAGTAAATAACCCTCATGCTAAGCCGGGAGGGGCGGGCTGAGTGTTGTGAGAAAAATCCAGTGGACAGAACGTTGTATCCACCCAGCAACACTCCCCCACCACCACCGAGCCCCTTCCCCCAGCGCCCTGCCCCGCCGGCTAGGAGAGAGTTTCAAGCTGTGGAGAGCATCACTGGAGGTTGTTGAGACCAGAGAACTGGCCACCACCTACCCGCTGCCTCTCTGTTGCCTCTCTGATAGTTTGGACCAAGGATTATGGCAAATCTGGTTAAAGAACAAGCATATCTAGCCTCACATTACCATTCTGTTTCTTCTCACCTGGCCTCCATTGGCTGTCACAAAAAGAAATTGTGGCCCAGAGTTAAAGTCCCCACCTTTCCATACTCTTGTATCCTATGAGAGTTTTGTTAGAAAAGGAAAGTAAGCCATGTATACCTCTCATACCACTTAGAAGGTGAAAACTAAGCACCAGTGGTGACCCCATGCCGGCAAATGAAAGAATCCCTGAGCAAGTTCTAAAATTATGAACTTAATGGACATCCATCTCCTTGGGAGTTTCCGTCTCTCCTTTCCTTTTTGGTACATTAAGTGAAAATCAATGTTCCAAGAATACGTTTTTGTTGAAGTTAGTGATTCAGAATTTGAGATATTTTTGGCTGTTTATGGCACAAGCATGCAATAGTGTCTGTGTGTGTGTGTGTGTGTGTGTGTGTGTGTGTGTGTGTGTATATATAATCAGACTATGTTTCTTCTTGTAAAGTTAAAATATTTGAATATAGTTGGCTAAGAAGGGATTACTGAATAAAACATCCATCTAGAAGTATATTTAACCACACTTTAATAAAGTCTTTGCTTGCTTGAATATGTATTTTGATATATTTGAAGTATTATATCACTAAGAATACTTCTGACTGTACTGTAAAATCCTAAATGCTTTGTGCACGTTAAATACATATACGTTTCACTGCAAAAAAAGTACTGTATTATTTCTACATATTCTTAGGACCTTGGGAATGAAGATAGATATGTAAAAGTCATTATTTCTGGGTATGTGGTTGTAGTTTCACAGAACCAAATAAACCTTAAATTCCTCAACTCCTAACCAGGAGGAACTCTTACAAAAATTTGAATATTACTCCTCTTTGTTAAGTGGATCCTTAATTCACAGACCCATTCCTTAAGATCACTACCAACGTGAGGAAGTTTTGACATATTTGAATCATGGCAGAAAGGCCAATACAACAGTGTTGTATGAGCTGGACTGCAGTCGGCAGTTTGGGTTGCCAGGCTGGGAGCCTGCCTTTAGATTAGCAGGGCAGAGTGAGCACAGCCCCACGAAGACACCCCTCACGACACACTCGAGTGATCTATTTCATAGCAGCTGCAGCCTCTCTCCTCCAGAATTTCGAATCCTTTAGCTGTTATGGATGGATATTTTGTTAGGGTTTTTCCAATGCCTTTAAGGAATTATTGCTGTTTGGATTTCCAAGACAGGATTTAAAGGGAGTTATGAGACTTCAGGTCTTTAATTTCCATGTGTTCCATTCCTCAGAGCCTTAAAAATCTGTGCTAATGGATAATCCCAAGTATTTAAAAAATAATAAGAATTTTGGAGTGAACCCATGATGTTATAATGTGAAGACAAGCATTCTACCTCAAGCTAGCTGTGGTAGGTTGGGCCGGGACCTCATTTAAAAAAAAAATATTTTCAGCAATGTTGGCTTGAGTTTGAGCATTCTAGGTTTGTTTTGGTTAAGTGAGATTTATCAAGCATAAGTGTCCACTGTTTCGCAAAGAAGACCTTTTTCATTTTAGGGCTTGTGTATGTTTTCCTGATATGCAACTTTTGGACAACTCTTCTTTTGGCTGCTTGTGGGTGTTTTCTTAAACTTGGTTACTAGTGTCTCCATGGTTAAGCTAATGAAAAGATTCCTTAACTAAAATAGCAGATCAGAAAGCATTCTATATTATGACAAAGAACAAACTAAAGAGCTTCAACTGAAATTATCTTAGGTGTGGTAATGGGAACAGAGTTCAAATAGGAAAGATTCTTTTTCATTGTTCAGTTAATTCATAGGCTGGTTTATTAAATGGAGATTAGTAGTTTATTACAATAATTAACATGGTTTATTAAATGCTTAAGACAAGTATATCCATGAAAGCATTTCTATTCTGGGTGCTCAGTTCAGATTTTCAACTGGCCTTTTTTCATTCAAAGTGGTCATTCTGAAGTTGATTTTGTCTAATTGAGTGCTTTTTATTTATTTATTTTGGCCACACCATGCGGCATGTGGGATCTTAGTTCCTCCATCAGGGATTGAACCCATGCCAGCTGCAGTGGAAGGATGGAGTCCTAACCACTGGACCGCCAGGGAATTCCCTGAAGTTGATTTTTAACATGCCGCATACAAAGATTGGGAGATGGAACTTCAGCATTGGTTTGGTGTTAGAAATGATAAGATGCTCTTTTAAAACAGAAGCTTTTGGTCTTAGATTCAACAGAGAAAGATGGGCTTTGTCAGTTATAACTTCCTTCGGATTAAGACATGATGATGCTTGGAGGTGGTGAGAACATTGGTTCCTGCTTCACTAGCTGAACAGGCACCATCTCCCCATTGCCCTTTACAACATCCATCTTCAGCTCCCTCCCTCCAGCTCAGGCTCCGAGGCCTCCTCTCTCCCCTGCCGCCCCCCGTGTCTTCTCTAGGCCCTTCTCTGTCAATTCCCCTGGCTCCTGGGTCTTCCCTCTCCTCCAGGGAGCTCCTTTCACTCTGCCTGTCCTTTTTCGTTCCTTTCTCAGAGCAACAAGAGTTATCAATTTATTTCTTTATTACATCTTGCTTCATCTTATAAAGGATTTGAGGTAGCTTATACAAATAAACACAATGCAATAATATATAAAGTTAGGCTAAGATGATAGAGCTAGAATAAGGAACACTAACAAGATGAGACCAAAAGAAACATGCCAAAAAATCTCACACACTGACTAAAGGTGGTCTACAAATTGGGTTTTCAGCTTTCAGCAGCCAAAATGAAAAGACCGTCATCAACTATAAAATTCACAGTCTGTAAGAGAAATAGTGTAAGAGTTACCCAGAAGAGGCAAAACTTTCTTTTTTCCCACTGATGTCTGAGATAAATTTTCCCCCGTAGGACCTCTGATAAAAGGGATGCTAAGTCATACAGTGGACAGTACTACAGTAAATACCATAGGGAGTCTTAACGGGTCTGTCCAGACAAGACCGGGGCGTAACGGTAAAGTGAAATTCAGTAGAGATGGTTAAAGTAATTCCAAGGATTGGTGGTAGGGTGGGGAGGGCAGGTTCCTCTTTCCCTCTAAACATGCTTAAGGTGTTCCCATCCTAAAATGTTGTAAAACAAATATAAAATATGACATTACCCTCAACTCTGTGTCTCATTGGATGCTGTCTGGTCTATTTCTTCCCCCCATTCCAGACTTCTCAGAAAAATAGTACATGGATAGTTAATGAGTTAAGGAATTATTGTGAGTTTTTGGGCTTTTTTTTTTTTTTTTTTAGGCATGAAAATGGTATTGTGGTTATATTTGCTTCACAATGGTTCAGTGGTGGGTACAGTAAAGGTGGGTGGGAAGATGGGTGACACCAGGTTGGCCATGACATGATAGTTGAAAGTGGGTGACGGCTACATGAGGTTTATTATAGTTTGTTCTCTACTTCTGTATATTTTTGAATTTTTCCATTATAAAATTATTTTGAAAATAGTTTACGTTGGCAATCTTGATCTCCTTGCCTCCCAATTTAGCTTCTGCTCAGCACTCTCACTTAAGTCTCCAATGACTTTAAAATGCAAACTCCTATGGTGTTTTTCAGACTTTATGTTGAAACTTCCACCCTCGGTCTCTATGACAGGGCATTCTCTGGGTTATTCTCCTGCACCTGTAGTGATCATTCCTGCTCTCTCTCTAGGACTCCTTTTCCTCTGACCACCCTTTAAGTGACAGTGTTCTACCCTTTGTATTCTGTCCTACTCACTTGACACGGTTCCTGGGTGCTCCCACCCACTCTTTAGGTTCTAACACACACCATGTACTGATAGCAGTCAAATGCATCCCCCTGTCTAGACTTTGTCTCTGTGCTCCCTGCCCGCTGGCCACCTCCATGTGAATTGCCCGCAGATGCCTCAAAGGCAACCCACGCAAAAGGAAGCTCATCCTCTTTCCCTTTCAGCAGCTCCTCCTTGCTACTCTCTGTCATCCTCGGTTCATTACCAATCGCCCTGTCATACTTAACTCCTTCTCCTTTCTCGAGTCTCTCCCTTCTGCCATCTCCACTGTCCGCATCCCTGGAAGCGCCACCCTAGTCCGACCCTTATCCTCTCCCATCTAAACTATACTAACGGCCTGCTCACTGGTTCTCTGGCTCTGGTCTTATCCCCAGGCATCCATCTTTCAGCCAGCTGCTAGGACAACCTGCCTAAAACACGAATGGGACCATGTCATTTAACCGCTTTGGAAAAAGGCTGAAACTCTTTACTCAGGCTGTAAAGCCCTCCATAATCCCCCCTTACCTCCCCCTCCAGGTTCATTTCTTGGCTCTTCTGCTTGCATATCAAATTGTTACTCTAATAGAAACACAGAGTAGGAAGACAGTTGCCAGGGGCTAGGAGGTTGGGGAAAATAGGGAGAAAATAGGTAAAAAGGTACAAACTTTCAGCTATAAGATGAATAGGGTTTGAGAAGCTAATTAAAACATGATGATTATAGTTGATAACACTATTGCATAATTGGAATTTGCTAAAAGAGAACTTAAATGTTCTCACCAAAAAAAAAGATAAATATGTAAGGTGATGGATGTGTTAATTAACTAGATGGGGGAATCCTTTCATAATGTATACATATATCAAATCACCACAATGTGTACTTTAATTATCTTATAATTTTATATGTCAACTATACCTCAAAAAAGCTGAAATTTTAAAAAATTGTCACTTTGAATACACTATCATTCCTTTCTGTCTTTGCTCATATGGCCTGGAATGTACCTTCTGCTGAATCCCCTCACTCCTGTGTGCTAGCTCGAAATTCATTCTTTTTTTTTTTTTTTATTAATTAATTTATTTATTTATTTATGGCTGTGTTGGGTCTTCGTTTCTGCGCGAGGGCTTTCTCCAGTTGCGGCGAGCGGGGGCCACTCTTCATCGCGGTGCGAGGGCCTCTCACTGTCGCGGCCTCTCTTGTTGCGGAGCACAGGCTCCAGACGCGCAGGCTCAGTAGTTGTGGGTCACGAGCCTAGTTGCAACGCGGCATGTGGGATCTTCCCAGACCAGGGCTCGAACCCGTGTCCCCTGCATTGGCAGGCAGATTCTCAACCACTGCGCCACCAGGGAAGCCCCCTAAATTCATTCTTAAAGATGCACATTAGACTCCCCAACTCTAAGGGCCTTCTTTGATTCACCAGACCCTGTGAAGTGTACCTTCACTGTGTTCCCATAAGACTCAGCGTTTCTCTATTGCTGCATTTACCACATTGTATTGTAACTTGTCTCCTCATTGTATCTGTGAGCTTAAAAGGTGTGTTTTTTTGTTTGTTTGTTTTTGCCTGTCTGTAGCATCTGGCATAGAACCTACCATATACTAGGCCCTAAAAGAAAATATTGCCTGAATAAATGAATGAGTACGTTCCACATGTGAAGATACAAGGAAAAATGTGATAATTTAAATTTGCACTTGAGATAAAAATGAGAGGGGGGAATTACTTTATTTCAGTAATGTATATTTGGTAAATGTGTAGGAAATAGGGCAATATTTTGGCCATGTTCCTAAATATAGAAAACAAAGGAATTGTCTCCAAGGAATTCCCTTTTTATATGGAAATGAGTAGTGTGCTGAATGTGAAAGAATGTAGGAGGCAGCATAATTTCTCAGGTTGCCCTTGGATAGTACTTTTGCTCAGTTATTGAAGGGCATTGCCTCGACTTTGGAATTTCTGGGTCATGGGAATTGTGATTACAAACCTGAAACATTGATATGAAAAGATGAGGCAAATCTGATTTCTGAATTAAATATGCTGGGAACATATGTCCTAAATAGAATAAGAAAATTAAAAAACTCATCCAGGAAAGGATTTTTTATGCACATCAAGCAGCAAACACTGAAATGTTTGCATCCATACCATGTTGACACCTAGTCTTCATCCTAATGCAAAGAACTCATTGGCTCAGTCATCATCAACCACCTGTGCTACAATAATCCTTACTTCTACCTTCCCTTTTCTCTGAGCCTCTTTCAGATTGTTTACTTCGTATTGATGTTGTATTTGTTGAGTGAACAATTCAATGCTTAGGGAATTAGCTTTTAAGATTTTAGAGGACATCTATTGTTTCTGCCAGCCCAGCAAACCATTCACCCTTCTCCTGGTAATAGCACCGTGATTTTTCTTAAAGTATCATTTACTCCATATGGCTGGCTGGGGCTGACCACACTCCTTGGTCCAAAGATGGACGCACGAACCAACCTTAGCTAATCAAAATATTGTGTCTTCCTGTTGATAGTTATTGGTTCAGGAATGGGCATGTTAGCCAAGTCCAGCCAATCATAATAAATCCAGTACTTTAGTTTTAAGAGTTAGAAAGGAGATGTGCTCTTTCCATAGGATTTGCTGAGAAGATAGGTTGGACATCTGGAGCTGCTGGCTGCCATCTTGCCTTTCTGCTGTCAGGAGGGGAGAGCCTGCCTGAAACCTGAGCCAGTGGAGAGAAAAGTAGAACTGAGGGACAGGGAGGGCAATGTGGGTCTTGGTGACATATCTGGCCTCTGGATCCAGTCACACCCAAAGCTAGACTACTTTCTGAATGTGACCCAAGAAACTGCTTGTTGCTTAAGTTAGTTTGAGTTGGTTTTCTGTCATAGGCAACCAGAAACATCTTGTCTAATAGCACAAGCATTGAAAGAATCGACACTAATGGATCAAAGAGGGCATTTCTGTGAATGCTGGCTTCCAAAAGCCTGAATTCCTGCAGTGACCTTTCCCGGACTGTGAGGCTCCCCTTTAGGGTCCTCATTCATGCAGAAACTCAAGATCAAGTGAGCTTTTGCCTAGTTGTTTCTTTGATCAATTGGTTCTAGCAGAGTCCAGTTAAACGTCTCAGAAAAGCCTCCCCTAATAGACCCTGGCCTTTGCCTGTGCCTGGTCCATCCTGCTAGTAAATAGGCCATCTTAACTACAGGATTGTCTCTGACAACTGGTAACTTTTTGCTCCATTCTTTTTTTTTTTTTTTAAAGTAGGTGATGAGTCTTTATTTATTTTTTAAAATCATAGACCTGCTTATTTTCACTAACATTTTGTGACTAGAACTAGAACATTTACTTCTTTTTTTTTTTTTTTTTAATTTATTTATTTATTTATTTATGGCTGTGTTGGGTCTTCGTTTCTGTGCGAGGGCTTTCTCTAGTTGCGGCAAGTGGGGGGCCACTCTTCATCGCGGTGCGCGGGCCTCTCACTATCGCGGCCTCTCGTTGCGGAGCACAGGCTCCAGACGCGCAGGCTCAGTAGTTGTGGCTCATGGGCCTAGCTGCTCCGCGGCATGTGGGATCTTCCCAGACCAGGGCTCGAACCCGTGTCCCCTGCATTGGCAGGCAGATTCTCAACCACTGCGACACCAGGGAAGCCCCTACTTCTTTTTCTAAAATTAATTAATTTATTTATTTTGGCTGCATTGGGTCTTCGTTGCAGTGCGCAGGCTTCTCATTGTGGTGGCTTCTCTTGTTGCGGAGCACGGGCTCTAGGTGCACAGGCTTCAGTAGTTGTGGCACGCAGGCTCAGGAGTTGTGGCTCACGGGCTCTAGAGCGCAGTCTCAGTAGTTGTGGCACACGGGCTTAGTTGCTCCACGGCATGTGGGATCTTCCCGGACCAGGGCTAGAACCCGTGTCCCCTACATTGGCAGGCGGATTCTTAACCACTGTGCCACCAGGAAAGTCCCTTCTTTCTTTTTAAATAATTTTTATTTCTTAGGCCATGCCGTGCGCATATGGGATCCTAGTTCCCTGACCAGGGATCGAACCCGTCCCCCCTGCGTTGGAAACGCGGAGTCTCAACCACTAGCCCGCCAGGGAAGTCCCTTTTGCTCCATTCTTAAATACCCTACCTCCTGGTTTCCTCTCAAGAGTTTTATTTTCTTTCCCAAATTTCCAAGGTTAGTTTAATATGAAAAATAGCTTAGATTTGTTTAATCTTTCTGTGCCTCAGTTTGACATCCACAAATAAGAAATCTGTACTAGTTGATAATAATGCTCTACATTTATATCTAGGGTGTTTTTATGCTTACCATCTTGTTTAATCTTCCCAGTAATCATTTGGGTTATGTATTTTCTCCAAGGTCTTGTAAATTCCTAATGCTATGTTTCTGTATTTAGAAATAGGAGAAATACATATTTTAATACTTTCTAAAGAACATGGACACTTGCAAAGGAATGTAAAATTATGATGATTAGGATGAATATGTAGATCAAGATAAAAATCTTGAGGACCAAAATAAATTATCATTTTAACCATCATGCAAAAACAATTCAATGGACATTAGAAATGGAAAACAAGTGGTACTTGCAGTCCAAATAGAGTCATCACGATGATTCCCCAGTCCTATGAATGGTGCTGGTCTCTTTTCTTTTACAAGGCAGATCTTCAAATACTTTGCATTAATTAATGACGGGGGGAGTAGAGGGGAAGTTTAAAGCTTACTCAGTGATCTAAAAACGAACTCACAGAAAAACCTCTTCTATTAATTTTCAAAATTGAGAAGGTTGCCAGATATCCATGAAACTGCCACTGCAAAATATATTGGTTTGGTCAAAAAGTTCCTTTGGTTTTTAAGTAAAAATAAAAGACACATTTCTCATTTTCACCAAGATCTTTATTGGACAACATATTCACCCTTTTGTTCCACTACCTTCTGCCATTTTTCACGTAACTTCATAATTCCATCTTCCCCAAACTTTTTATCTTTTTGAGCATAGAACTGTTCTGGGTGCCTTTTACAGTCTTCCAGGGAATTGAAATTTTTTCCATTAAGAGAATTTTGTAAAGACCGAAATAAATGGAAATCCGAAGGTGCAATGTCTGGTGAATACAGTGGATGAATCAGAACTTCCCAGCCCAGCTGTAACAGTTTTTGCCTGGTCATCAAAGAAACATGCGGTCTTGCATTATCCTGATGGAAGATTATGCGTTTTCTGTTGACTAATTCCTGATGCTTTTTGTTGAGTGCCACTTTCAGTTGGTCTAACTGGGAGCAGTACTTGTTGGAATTAATCATTTGGTTTTCCAGAAGGAGCTCATAATAGAGGGCTCCCTCCCAATCCCACCATATACACAACATCACCTTCTTTGGATGAAGACCGGCCTTTGGTGTGGTTGGTGATGGTTCATTTCGCCTGCCCCACGATCTCTTCTGTTCCACATTATTGTACAGTATCCGTTTTACATCGCCCGTCACAATTTGTTTTAAAAACGGAACATTTTCATTACATTTAAGTAGAGAATCGCACACGGAAATACTGTCAAGAGGTTTTTTCCGCTTAACTTATGTGGGACCCAAACATCAAAGCGATTAACAACCAAGCTGGTGCAGATGATTTTCAACGCTTGATTTGGATATTTTGAGTATGTGGGCTATCTCCCGCGTGGTATAACATTGACTGTTCTCAGTTAATGTCTCGATTTGATCTCTATCAACTTCAACTGGTCTACCCAACCGTGGAGCATCGTCCAGCGAGAAATCTCTAGCACGAAACTTTGCAAACCACTTTTGACACGTTTGATCAGTCACAGCACCTTCTCCATACACTGCACAAATCTTTTTTTGCATTTCAGTTACAGTTTTGCCTTTCTTGAAATAATAAAGCATAATATGCCGAAAATGCTGCTTTTTTCCTTCCATCTTCAATATTAAAATGGCTACACAAAAATTCACCAATTTCGGTATTTTTAAAATGCACACTGGTATGACAGCTGTCACAATACAATCTAACAAAATTGTTTTGAATGAGGGCTAAAGACAACTAAGCGCTACTTAGAGCCATCTTACGGAAAAAACCGAACGAACGTTTTTGCCAACCCAATATTACAAAAGGCTGAGAAGTGCAAACAGCAGGAAATTGCTATTTATGGAGACTGAGCAGTCTGCTGAGGTAGGGATGAGTACCTTGGTCTGGAGGAGGTCCTGGATAGGAGGACCCAGGCTTAGCAGGCATCTAGAAGCAGAAGCAAGGAGTAGGCAACCTTCACCAAGCTGTGCTTTGAAGGCAGCAAGGTGAGTGTCCCGGCTTGGCTCCTGCATCATCTCATTATTTGCCACAATTCCTGAGATTCCACTTTCAGTCATCTTTTTCTTTGGGTCTTGAAGGGGTTTCAGCCTCAGAGGTTCTTTTGGAGGAGCACCCCAAACCATTATTTTTGAGGATTAGGAGACATTGAGCTAAAAATAAAGCCTTATAGGGATAGGATTGAAGCTAGATATTCTCATAGTAGTATTAAAAACAAGACAACAGGCCCAAAGTAGAGTCACTTATGCTAAGCCCCATGTCACCAAACGGAGACATAGTTTCGGTTCTTCCAGAAATAGAATCTTAAACCAATCAATCAGGATTTGCCTGATCAGCACTACTTAGGTAGTCTGCCTTCTAGACCCCTGCCACCTCCTATAGGAAAGTGACCTTGCAATAACCAACCCACTTTTTTGCCTGGTGTAACGGCCTTTTTCCTGCCCCCTTCTGCCTACACAAGTCTTTCACTTGTATAGCCCCTTGAAGCTCCTTTCTCTTTGCTAGATTGGATGCTGCCCAATTCATGAATTGTTGAATAAAGCAGTAAGATCTTTAAAATTTACTCAGTTGAATTTTGTTTTTTAACAGTAGAGAAAGAGGAGGGCTGAACTGTATGGGGGAAGAGAAAGAAGGTCACAGGTGGCAACTTTAGACACGATCTCACTTCACAAATCTGCTTAGAACTGGCCTCAGGGAAAAATGAACCATAGTTTTGCCAAAAAGTTATAAGAAAAACTCCGTAGAAGTTTTTCCTTTTTCTGTAATTTTTTGGAAGGGCTCTTTTTACTTTTCTAAATTTGTCCATACTCTTCTCTTTAAGTTACTTGGAAACTGTAGCATCTGCCTTCAGCAAATATACTTAAACTTCCCCCACATTCACACATTTCTCCAAAGTCAGATACGTTATCAGATTTAATAAAATTATTCAAGAACTGTGCATGATTTACTGCAGGCCTCAGCCCGTTTATTTAAAGCTCATAGTACATAGGGACAGATTGTTATGTTAAAACAACTCAACAGACACTGGCTTGTATACTAAACAAGTCAGTTTGATCAAAATATACTCTTAGAGTAACACTTTTGATAAAATTTATCTTAAGGCTTGCTTGTCTCAAAATAGTCTAACACAGTGCCTACACATGGTATATACTCAACAAATACTTGTTAAGATGCATTTCATTATGATAGTCATAATTCAATAATAAACAACTGTATAATTAAAATAGTAAACTACTCTTCAAGTTGGAAGGAAAAAAAGAGGATAGTTTCACAACTACTGGAAAATTTGCTGTGGTATAAAGGCAAGGTAAAATGCAAATTACCTCAAAACACACATATACACACACTATATTTAAATCAGAAACTACAGTCTCTTTAATTTCTCACTCTCTTGGACATATTAATTATGTCTGAAAATTTGAAAAGGCTACCATTGTAAGATATTAATAATTGAGAGTTCTTATGAAAGTAACTTCAGAACCACATCACAAAAAGATCAGAACAGTGACTTCTCTTCTAAATATTGATGATTTTTAAAAATGCGCTTACCCCATTTCAACGGTTGACCCCAGAAATGAGGGTATGCAGTAGTCAGCAGCTGCCAGTGTATACGGTGGTCGAGCAGCAGAATCATCCCAGTAAATGTCCTTCTTCATTTTGGGTAAGCTCATGTGCATTTCATCGACGGCTAAAAGGGAGACCTAAAATCATCGTTAGAGTGTTAGAATAATTCAGATGTGAATTGTATTTATAAAGAAAGAATAAGTTTAGTGGGTGCATGGGGTTTGGAATGGGATAGAACACAGTGTGAATGAGTGAATATACAAATGTCTGTAGTTCATATTTGCTTCAACCAGTGCTGCTACAGAGAGTTATACATGTCGTTCACTGCATAAGAGCACTTGGCAGTGGGGATAAGTGGAGCCATAAAACTGCCCAGACTAGATTCATCAAGCCACATACCCCAGAGTGGAGTGCATCTTATCTGGAGGCAGGAGAGACACCTTTTTCTTCTTTGCTCAAAATTTTCTAATTGTCTAGTGGCTCTCCTGACAGCAACCACATAATCCCAGATATTGCAGGAAGCTGAAGATTTCAATATCCCATTTCATTGATTCCATAAACATATTTATACTTGATATCATTTCTTATGTGCCCTGAATTTTTGTTTGTTTGTTTAGAAAAATATATCAACAAGCCTATACTGTTTAGGGTTATAGTGTCTTCTCCTTTTGACTTTGACAAACTGATGCATGAATAAATTATTAATCCTCTGGAAATCTAATTTTTACAAAGAGTGAGTGGTGTAGGCATTACACTTCTTCCTCAACAGGCTGACAATGTGATTGTTAGAGGTCAATACAGAGGTCGTGACCTGCCAGTTGACCTGTGAGCTGGATGAGAGTAATCGGAGGCTCCTCTCCCCTGTCCTTGGAATGTATATTCTGCCCACTGTTCCCACAGTGGGAGCTGTTTCAAGGACACAACCTTGAGAGAGTAATGTGCTGTTGAGACCATCTGGACTGAATACATGACTGAACCCCAGTAAGGCCTCTATATCAAATTTTAGGATTCTGGCAGGTAGGTGTGGAGGTCTACTCATCTTGTATCCACTGAAGACAAGCCTCTTAATTAAGTTCCTAGCTTGTTAAACCTGCCACCTACCAATCTGGAGCGGTCTGCCTTTTTCTTTGGTCTCTCCTTGCCCTCTGTGTACTGGGGCCAGTTTGTGAAACAACAGCAAAATGTTTTAACCTGTGTAACAGCTGAGTAAGGGCTTGAAACAGATGAGCAAGTTGAAGCCCTTTTCTCAGCCTGTAGTTCTCAGAGAAGAGAATGGGTTGAGGAGAGTCTTGCCTAAAAGCAAAATTCTCTCATGCTGAGTCTTCATGAAAAATATCTCTGAAATAATGCTTCAGGGTAAAGGCTCTGGGGTCCATTTGCTGTGACTGAGGGAGATTTGAGACACAGGCTGGCATGGCCCATGTTTCCAGTGTCCAGCTGCTGGACATCTGACTGCAGGGACCTACATGATGTGAGTTGGGAACTCACATTGGATTGTGTCTGGCTGCCACTTTATGTCATTTTTAATCTTTTTAGGTGGCAATAGGAAACAGATTAAAGAATGAATTAAAATATTGGTCTGTACTGAGATGGAAGTGGCTATGTAAAGTTAGTAAAGAAACCTACAAAGAAAACTGGCTTGAAATTGTATTTAAAAGGGACTATATTTTACCGGAACTGAGATCCAGGACCCGTGAGGTTCCAAAAGGACCTCGAAACAACATACTGAATAGCCAAACCTCTTTTGTTTGTGGCTAAAGCACTCAAGTTCAGGGGCCGGCATTCAGAGTCTGTTTAGATTATTAATGTTTGTAAAGGAAAGAAAAGCTCCTCTAACCTGCAGATTTCTGTCAATGCACCAGTTAGTTTCAAAATCATCATCATCTTCTCCAAAAGGGTTGATGAGTTGCTCAGCTACCTGCAATTGAGAACATAGAATAAGTCCGCCGTGATGCTGTGATGACTAAGAGTGAAGGTTGAAGAGGATTCCTGTTTCACTCTCTGCTTTCTTTGGTCACCTTTCATAATAGGAAGCCTAGAGCGGAGTGGGTTGTTCTGCAGATGCAGATATTTGTCAGCCAGTGAGAATGGACTCAGACCATGAATCATGCACCTGCAGGGTCTGCTCTCCAAAGACTCTATTCAGCTGGTGACAATGCAGGCCCCAACTAGGAGAAGCCATGGGCTGTTTAGGAGCCAAATGACTGATTCTCAGGTACAAATCAGCCAGCAAATATCAAAAGAGCATTGTGCTAGGCACTTTGAGGGGTACGTAGCCTGTGCCCTGAAAGAATTTACAAAGGGCCAGGTGATGAGATAAAATGTAAATGTGGGCAAGGTTAAACAGCAAAGAAAGACTTCACAATTAGAGAAAATAATACAAGGAGATTTCATAATTATTGGACATAACTGCTAACTTAATGAGTCACAGAGCTAGTAAGTCACAAAGCTGGAATTTTTCTTACTTAGTTTTATCTTAAAGGATTTATGGCTATCTAGTAAGTTACTTTGAAGTTAAGTAACTTCTTATCATATATCTTCTAACAGTTGGTAAGCATTAGATGTTCTTACCATGTTCCTGAATTGAATAGCCTTCTTGATGAGAGATTTATATGCCAAATATGTCTCACCTGTTAGTCTCTATTTTCATTAATTCCCTTTGATTTTGATTACCTGGACCTGTGTGTGTGTGTGTTTGTGTGTGTATGTGTGTGTATGTGGTTTTACATTGGGCCTAGATGTAAAAAACTTACAAGTGTATAAAACAAAGGCGCCATTGATTAGTTGAGTTCCTAGATTCTGAGACTATTTGGTAGAAAATCTACCTACGTATTTTTTAGGATTTAAGTCTAACCACTACATCAAAATCACCTGGAGAGCTTTTAAAGAAAATTGATGCCTGGGTCCGCACCCCACCCCACCCCCCGAGATTCTGATTTAATGGGTGTGAGGTTGAGCCCTGGCATCATTATTGAGTAGAGCTCCCAGGAGTTTTTAATGTGTGGCCATTGTTGAGAACCACTGACTTAGAGAAGGACATCACCTTGTTCTAAGGGACAGCCTGTGGCAGGGCCCATGCCCCTGGATCAGTCACAGCAATATCCATTGTCAGAGTCCTTCACTGCAAGTTCCAAGGGGCTGTCTACCTTTCTTGTCTGGGGTTTTCCTTAAATTAAATGGGCCACTGGATGGGTCCTGAAAATATTTTTGTTACATCCAGAATTTCACTTTTATGGGATCCATCCTGCATATAGTATTAGAGTCTACATTTAACTACCAAAATGATATCCATGTTTCTGAATTGACTATGTCACAAAAATATCCTTTACTCACTTGGAGGCTCCATTTCGAGCAAACAACTCAGTAATACACCGTTCATAAGATTAAGATGGGTTTTCACACTTTGAAAAGATTTATAAATATTAGAATTGTCCAGACAAAACTGCTGTTTAGAAACTGAGATCCAATCCACTGGGTGGGAAAACTACCTTCTCTTAGGATTACCTGTCTCTTAATAGAGCTAAGATTGTCTTTTCATATTTTGCCTTCAAAATATTTTATAAAGGAAAAGACTGTTAATATTTTAGAGAGCACTTCAGAAGGCAGGAACTGCTGGCTCTTCCTTCCAGGCTGGCCAAACATCTCATGTGGACACAAAGTGAAGAATAAAAAGCTCAGCACAACTCAGGGGAAAGGACAATAGAAGACCAGAGTAACTGAGTGTTTGGGCCAATTGTGGTGAGTTTGTGTTTATAAAAGTAGAGTCTACTTTTTTCTCTAATGGGAAATGAGAGCTATTAGTCTCTATTACTCTTTCTCTGTCTTAAATGGGTAAAAATAATTGAGTCACTGTCATCTGGTTAAAAATGTTTTTGCCATTTGTAAAGGAAATGCCTTTACTCTTTGGAGGATAACTTGAAGTGCCAACATATTTATTTTTCCTGGTTAAAATTCAAACCAATGAAAGTAAAGGCATCTGCAGAGAAAATGCTTCCACAACCTGAAAGGCCTCGACGGTGCACTGTGGCAGTTTGGAAGGTCAAACATTTGAAATTCTATTTTATTAAAATTATCTTCAAACTGTCTTTAGATTTCAATTAACTTAATGAAGCCATTGTCTTTGATCTTTTTCTGTCACATACAAAAGAGATGGAAGAATCAGGCCTCTGATACTTTTACATACATCTGGGGTTGGAGGGAGATGGTAGCAGGAACAAATAAAATTCTACACTGATGATTGGACTAGTTGTTTTCACTGGTCTGACCTGTTTTTAATTTCCTGGCAAACCAAATATTGTCATTAATCCTGGGGTTTCTGGTTTTGATTCCAATGAATTCCTTTGAGTCTCAGTTCTGGTTTTGAAAGTGGAATGCATTTAATGTCGTGGCACAGCTAGTGGGATTTCAGGGAATAGAAGCTAACTATCTACAGAGTTGAACAGAACCAAGATAATAATATAATATTAATGCTTAAGTCTGAGATACAAGGCTTCTTATTTACTCTCTTTTACTCTGCTTAGTTGCTTGTTGTGGTATAAAATATCAATGCAGGTACACTTATTACTTTAATTACATTATTGTAATCCTAATGCGAGCACACAAAGACTTAAAACCATCAGTGGCCATAAAAGAGTAGCGTCTGCATAAATGAGCTGCTTCAGACCCTACAGTACAGTACTCACCACATCCCTGCCACTTTAATGCCTTGTTGAAAAGTAATAACATCTCTGAGCTATTAAATGTTAAATCTACCTTTGACTCACTCATGAATGAGTGATTCAGTAAGGGATCAGTGTGCAGAGTTTGGAACATGACGGAGATTACAGAGCAGGTCTCAGGCACTGAGACTGTTGGCTACCTTGAGCCATCCTGCATAGAAGAAGAATTGTAGGAGAGTAAAGATCGGAATGTAAAGATCTAAGTCATGCCCTGAGTAGCCTTTGGTGGGATCCAAAAACTGGCGTCCAATCAGGCACGCAAAGAAGAAGGTGTAGACAGCTAGCGTGACAACCTGAAACAGAGAGAAACCCAAGTGAGAGCACAGCGCTGGCTGCCCGAGAGAGACAGCATGCCAAAGTGGGCAAGTAGAAAGAAAAATCACGTGCCAAGGATTTGATACCTGGGTGTAAACCAGCGGAATCCCAACCCAGTCATAACCAAATAAGAGGCTGCACCAGGAGCGAAATCGGTTCATTTCCTAAGCCAGAAACAAATTAAACACGATTTACTAAGGTGATGGGTGTGGTAATAAATATTTTCTGGGATTCAGAATATGGCCGTGACTTTTAGGAATACACCTGTAAAATGATGAGACTTTGAAAGGCTAGAAATTGGTTCTGAAATCCACTCCAAAATGAAAATTTTGAAAATGACAAGCTATCAACATAATTCAACAATGTGCAAAAGGGATTGAGTACAGTTGGACATTTTAAAAAACATTAAGATAAATCAGGACTGTATAGAAATATCCCCTACTCTATTGAATTCATAATTTCCAACATATATATTGGCCCCAAGTGGTGGTAGGAAGGCAGTGGTTAATATTTTAAATAAATCATTTCTAAATTATGTGGAGAGCAGATTATTTTTTGTTTCCTCGATTGCTTTTGAAAACATGCTTACTGTAGATCTTAGAAAAAAGAACTAAATACATCCTAAACCATTCCCCCAACAAATGAAGACTTTAGAATGCTTCTATTGACAGAAAATCTATCCCTGTTTAAAGCAGGAAGGACTGGGATCCATTGATTTCTTTTTTCTCCATTGAACGCAAGTTATTATTTAAGACTGGGAGAAAGTATACGTTAAATTGGGAGCTGTTTTTAAATCATTCACTCCTTTTTGCCTACTCGAGGCAGGAGACTGTCATGGCACAAATCTCTCTAGCCCTTCTATAAATTTGTTTCTCAAATGAATTCAGGATTATTTCATTTAATGAAAACACAGTCTTGTTTCCTGGAGCATCTGGAAAGCTGGGTTAACCTTGGGATATTCCGATTTTGGGGAACTGACTGGGGGTGTTTATTTCTACTCCAGATTTGGTCTGGGATCCTGGAGCTAGGGATGGCAAATATGCCTTGAGGGCGCCAGATCCTTCCGAGCCCTGGCAGACGTTGCTGATCAATCAAAGAACATTTTCTTACAGAGCCTATTACAAAGCCTACTTCTGTTTAAAACAGAGCCTCTAAGCAACCACCTCCAATCAATCTGAGTTAAACTGTGTACTATTCTCCTCCTGCATTTGAGGGTTCTGATACTAGCCCAGTCTTTCTGGTTCCTTTGGAACCAGGATTGAACAAATTGGACTCGTCCAGGTCCAACCTGTTGCATCCAGGTCCCTGTTGGTCTCTGATTAGCATCTTTTACTGACAGTTTACTATGTACTTACAGTCATCAATGATTGCAGATCAACACTGTCTCTGATTCTACCTTCCTTCCGGGCTTTAGCTGCAAGATTTCCAAACCAGATGAATGGAACCCAGTATTTCAGATGAGGAGATTTGAGGTGTTCAAATAATTTTCTTTCATCTGCTGTCATAAAACCTTTACACAAAATAAAAATAGCTAGATTATACAGACTTGGTTTAGCGCTAATATATTACCCTATATATTTCAGTGTCTACTATGTGAGCATATAATGGGGGATATTCAAGAAATATAAAATAAAGGTTCCTGTCTCAAGTAGTTTTTACTTGTTTCAGAGATAAGGAATATGTACTCACGAGCACGCGTGCACACATGCACACACACACACACAAGTTATATATCGGTATAGGAGGCAATGCATGTGAGCAATCCCTAACAGAGGCGGCCAGTAGGAAGTAAGGTGACATTAAATGTGGACTAGGACATCTGGGGAAGGTCTCTTCTTTAGGTTTTGGTTTATTCATCTAAAATTGGGAACAAGAATACTTAGAATTGTTTGGATTAAAAGAATAAAACGTGATAATGTATACAAAGCACTTAGTACAGTGCCGAACACGTGAATCGCATAACATTTCATCCTGACCCCTCCTTTCAAACTCCTAATTAACCAGGACCTCTTCTGCGAAGCCTTCCTTGATTCCTTCCTTCTCCTTCCCCAGGGATTTCTCCCCTTCAGAGCTCCACCAGTGCTCTCTCTTGCCTTGTATTATGATAATGTTAGACACAAATGTTTCCCCTGCTAAGACCCTTTGGAAGGGCAAAGAGCATATTATCTTCGTAGTCCCCACAGCATTTCACATATACTTTTTAAAAATTTTATTATTTATTTTATTTATTTTATTTTTGGCCACGTTGGGTCTTTGTTGCTGTGCGCGGGCTTTCTCTAGTTGCGGCAAGCAGGGGTTAACTCTTCCTTGCGGTGCACGTGCTTCTCATTGCGGTGGCTTCTCTTGTTGTGGAACACGGGCTGTAGGTGCGCGGGCTCAGTAGTTGTGGCTCTCGGGCTCTAGAGCGCAGGCTCAGTAGTTGTGTTGCACGGGCTTAGTTGCTCCGCGGTATGTGGGATCTACCCGGACCAGGGCTTGAACCCGTGTCCCCTGCATCAGCAGGTGGATTCTTAACCACTGCGCCGCCAGGGAAGCCCTCGCATATACTTTAAAAGTGCTTCTTTGATTTTTGTGTGCCTCTGTGTGTGTGTGTGTGTGTGTGTATAACACAGTTTGCTTGAGTTTGCAGTGACCTCTCTGAGCCTCAGTTTTCTCATGCGTAAAAGAGATGATAATATCTACTTCACAGGGGTGTTGTAGAATTACCTGAGATGAGGAACATACGTCAAGAGGTTAACATAATGCTTCGCACATACTTAGCACTCAGTAAGTGCCAATAATATATTATGTGCACTTTTATTCACACCCCCACCACCTGCACACCAGAGAAAGAAGAGATTTGAATAATAGGAGAGGAGGAATAAGGTAGCAGGTTTATTAACATTTATTGAATGTCTACTATGTATCAGGGTTTGTTCATATAAAGATGTCTTCAAAAGCTTGCAATTTACACTTGACATTTTATTTATTTTTTTTAGAGTTAAAATCATGATTTAATTACCAATTATTCTGTGATTTTTTTTTTTTTTTTTGGCTGCACCATGCGGCATACAGAATCTTATTTCCACAACCAGGGATCGAACCCGTGCCCCCTGCAGTGGAAGCGAAGCGTCCAAACCACTGTACCATCAGGGAATTCCCCAGACCCTTTTTTTTTTTTTTTAATTGATTAAGTAACTCAAATGGTACAAAAATTCAAAAGGGCCAAAGTAATATTAATGGGGAAAGTAAGTCTCATTTTCCCAGCGGGTTTCCCTCCCTGAAGGAAATCACTACAACCAGGTTATTGTGTATCTTTCCAGAGAAATATCACGGATTTCATATAGGCCAAATTTTTAAAAACACAAATGACTTTATACTCCATACTTATCTGCCATTTGCTTCTGTTTTTCAAGTTATATCTTGGAGATCTTTTTTTGTTAATATAGAGAGAGCAGCAGCATTCTTTTTATTTAAAAACAATTTTTAAAATAAATTTATTTACTTATTTTTATATTTTGGCTGTGTTTGGTCTTTGTTGCTGCACGCGGGCTTTCTCTAGTTGCAGAGAGCGGGGGCTACTCTTCGTTGCGTTGCGCGGGCTTCTCATTGCGATGGTTTCTCTTGCTGTGGAGCACGGGCTGTATGCACGCCAGCTTCAGTAGTTGTGGCACATGGGCTTCAGTAGTTGTGGCTCGCAGGCTCTAGAGCACAGGCTCAGTAGTTGCGGCACAAGGGCTTAGTTGCTCTGTGGCATGTGGGATCTTCCTGGACCAGGACTCGAACTCATGTCTCCTGCATTGGCAGGCGGATTCTTAACCACTGCGCCACCAGGGAAGTCCCATTCTTTCTAATGGCTGCATTCTAGTTAACTGTGTATAGTATTTTATATAAGTAGTCCTCTTTTGAATAGAGTTTTAAGTTGTTTTAATTTTTTTGCTACTAAAAATAATGCTGCAGTGACTCTCCTTGTACTTACCACCTTGACTTTTTTTAAAAAGGATTATATAGGGGCATGAGGAATCATTTCTTTTATTTATTTATTATTTATTTTTTTGGCTTCATCGGGTCAGTTGCGGCACACGGGATCTTTCATTGTGGCACACATGCTCAGTAGTTGCGGCGCAAGGGCTTAGTTGCCCCGTGGCATGTGAGATCTTAGTTCCCTGACCAGGGACCAGACCCGTATCCCCTGCATTAGAAGGCAGATTCTTAACCACTGGACCCCAGGGAAGTCCCCCCACCTTGACTTTTTAAGTGGACTTTTAAATGTTCATTATGATTTAGTATAAATGCTTTCTGAATTAAAGCTTGTTTCTAAAACTGATTTTTGTCAGATATGAATTTTGAGTTACTTTTGATTCAGAAATGCAATCATTTGCTTATGAAATTCTAACACATTCAGATGAAAATCAACTTTTGTCCTAATGTGACACAGTTTGTACCCTTAACCATCTGTAATTGGTTTATGAATCTGGTTTTCCTGCTTAAAGTAATCCTCCCTCCTTACCATGTGGACTGAGTTTTATTTAAGAGGTGTTGCTGTAACAGAAAAGAACTCAAAGGAGAAGTGAGATGTGCCATTTTGAAAGTCACTGACCCATAGAGCTTTGGAGTTACCTAGATACTTGATGTGATCCAGGCCAGTGTTTTGAGAATATGGTCCACAGGTCGTGGGTGTCTCAATCACTTGTGACACCTATTATATATGGAGAGGGATAGGCTCTACCATCACGTGCTAAACCAGACTCAATAGGGCAGGAATTCTTGACCCAGTGTTGCACCTTTGCCTTATCCTGAATGCCTTTTAGAAAATAGCAGTGCCTTCACCTTATCCCCTGAGATTCTGATTCAGTTGGTCTAGAGTGAGGTCCAGGTGTAAGCATCCTTTTAATCTTCCTGGGTAATTTAATGAAATTGGGTCCAGGCATTTACATGTTTACCAAGCTCTGCAGGAAATTCTGACCTAGAGCAATGTTCAAAAATCACTGCCCCACTGAATGAAGATTCTGTTTATTCAGTATTTGAAATAAACAGTAACAACTACAGAGCCAATATTTACCAACAAGAGACTAGTTTTAGATAAAACTCAGGTTATTTATATTAGCTTTGAAGGGGTCTGCCCATGCCTGGGGAATTGGACTCTCTCTGGTGGTCAAAGAATAAGAATGAGTCTGAGAATTCTTGTCTTGTTTCTCAGTGCATTTCAAAGTTGTTGCATGATCTAGATAATCTGTTTGGTTTTTTTTAAGACTTGCAGAGTATGATTAAATCTGATGATAAGAAGTTAATAGATGAACTTGACCTGTCTTGGCTCTGTGCTTGAAGACTTGCAACCCTTCACCTTTTCCCTGGAAGACTATTCTCAGACATTTCATATCAGTTGTCTAACAGTTATAGTCTTGGGATTTATAGTGCAGTTTCCAAAAATGACTGCATTTATATACTGGCTGCAATCTCTGTCATTTGACCAAAGAATAACTTTACCTCTGGTTATTTTTTATTCAGGAATATGGATCAACTTATGCTGGCAGGTCCTTTCTTGGCTTCTTAGCAAAAAGCAAATATGCAGAGCGAGGGTTAATTTAATGCAAACCCTAAAGCGAGAGTTAGGTAACCTCCCCCCAGTCCCTGCCGTGTAGCACACCCACTGATTGGAAAGGGACATGTAGAGCTAGGAAAGCGCGGTGGTGGTGGTGGGGGTTTAAATGTTCAGCCCAAATTTATTGCGTACTTTACTAGGTGCTGTGAAAGATGAACTAGACATTAATGTATCCTCCAAGAGTGTACAGGCAGAATAATTTTTGTTATTTCCTGCAGGGTTACACATCTTATCCAAAGTAACCCCATCTTTGGAAATTGAGTTGTTGGTCCATTGAAAGAAAAGTCTAGATTGTTAATAAAATCAATTCAAAGAGCATTTGTTATTACATGGAATGTTATCCTCATCAGTGCCTCAGGCCTTTTTAACCAGAGACTGATGATATATTCAGAATGTGGTCATTATCCTCGTCTCTAAGGCTATGTTAACCACAGGTATTGATTTGCTACAGTTTGGCTGCACCATCAGTTGGCTGGTGCTCACACTACCCTGTCTCCTTCACATGTCTGTCTTCATGCCACGCTCCCTCAGACCCTATCCACACCCTGACATTGCTATTTTATTCAATATCTTGCCATTACATTTGCCTTGAATTTCTCTTGCTATCTTTTTTCCTTCTGGTTTTCTGGCTAGTTCAGCTCCGCTCAGCAATTTTCATATTGCATATCCCAAAGAACCTGTTCTAATATTTCAAATCAGAGTAAAAAATATATATATATATACATATATACACACACACAAACACACACACACACATATATGTTTGTATTTACTTGTGTCTTGAATTGTGGTTTGATGGAGTAGGATCTGCTACTTTAAGGCAAAATTTTATTGCCTTCAAACCAAAGGACCAATTAAGTCCATTAATAAACAATATTCCGGTAACCGCAGATTCGGTTGAAGCTGAGGCAGATGTCTTTTGCCTTTAAAGCAGAGTGTGTACATGAGACTCTATTAGGAGAAGAGCTAAAAGCTCTGCTTCTCAAAACTTTTAGGCAGGATGGGTTTATTGCCAGTTCTTTCTGAAAGAGAAAGTTGTGCATTCAGCATCTTAGCCCTTCTCAGAGATGACTTTTTCAGGCACATGGCAACAAGCCTGGCTCATTTTCCTCTCTGTACTTTCCAAATGAATGGAATGAAGCCACCAGATTCCACTGCAGCCATTCTTTGAATTCAATGGTAGGAATTTAGAAATCCCTGTCAACCAGGAAAATCAAAGCGAGGCAAAATGGGATTGAGAGAGAGATGGAATCACACTGTGAAGGCATTGTGGAGGGCAGTATTCAGATATATATATTTTTAACCATGAACCACAGTAAGATATATTTGTGGTTCCCAAAACAATTATTGGCTCTTCTGTGTGAGGTGCTTTCTGATATTTTCTGTTCTGTTCCATTCCATTCCATAAAAAATGCTGGCTCAAAGCCATTAAAATGATTTAAGAACCCAATAATAATTTACAACCCACAGTTTGAAAAGCTTGAAATAGGATATGGTTGAGTAAGATCAGTTTCTGGGTTAGCAATGCTGAACGGAGACAGAGAAACTCCTCTTTTCCTAATGAGTCAAACACGAGTGAAACATCTCTAGTCAGCCGTATTCCTGTCTCTAAATTAGTATCCTATTTGGTAGTTCACTGCCTTCTACACATGACGCACAGGAAATATCATTCACAAAATCAGTGCTCTTAACTCCTGGCCTGCTCAGGTGGCCCAGAATTCCATTTGCTTTGGGTAAATAGATCTGAGGCAATTTGCAGATAAAGTTGGAGGAGTTAATAGATGCGCTGTGGTGCAGTGGTTCCTAGACTTTGCTGCACATTAGAATGGTCTGGGGAGCTTAAAAAACTCCTGATGCCCAGGTTGCACCGTACACCTATTGAATCCTAGTGTCTGGGGGTGTGAGGCACCATAAGTATTCTTAAAAGATCCCTAGCGACTCCATCTTGTAACAAAGTTTGGGAACAACCGCACCTAGTACAGAGTCACACAGCAAGCTGGCCATTAACATCCTTGTTCTGGCTCAAACATAGTGATTCTGGGGAGCCTGTTTAGAAGTGGATTTCTGGGGGCTTCCCTGGTGGCGCAGTGGTTGAGAATCTGCCTGCTAATGCAGGGGACACGGGTTCGAGCCCTGGTCTGGGAAGATCCCACATGCCGCGGAGCAACTAGGCCCGTGAGCCACAACTGCTGAGCCTGCGCGTCTGGAGCTTGTGCTCCGCAACAAGAGAGGCCGCGATAGTGAGAGGCCCGCGCACGGCGATGAAGAGTGGCCCCCGCTTGCCACAACTAGAGAAAGCCCTCGCACAGAAACGAAGACCCAACACAGCCAAAAATAAATAAATAAATTAAAAAAAAAAGAAGAAGTGGATTTCTGGGTCTCAAGCCCCAGAGATTCAAATTTCATAGGCTGTCTGGGAACCTGCAATTTAAATAAGCACCCTTGATAATTCGATGAATGTGGTGGTCTACGATCATCCTTTGAGAAGCATTGATTGGCGAGCCATGATTTAACTCCTAAAACAGAGCTGTGGTGAACCTTCAAACATTGGGCTGAGACTGCCCATCCACGGCACTAATTCAAGGAGGTGTGTACTTTCTCTCCCATGAAGAGCCAGTGTGCATGGGTGAGTCAAGTTGCACTCACAAGACAACATTCAGTCTGTTCTGGGCTCATCACGTGAGACTATAGGGGTAACTGACTCAGCCTGTAAAAGTTCAGCCAACAGAGGAAAAACTGGCACAGCCATGAATACCACCATCCCCTTGATCATCTCTCCTGTAACACAGAGCAGTGGGAGATTTCAGAGACCAGGGAACCCCAGCAGCACAGAATGCATCAGGAAAAACGTGAACAGCAGATCACAGGGCAGAAAGTCAATATTATACAAAATGCATTCGATTTTACTTAACGAGAGAAGATTACAGATTAAATGATCTAAATGTGGGGCTAGCCTTCCAGCCAGTGCATCTAAAGTTAGAACTTTTATCTCAACAGTCACTTGACAATTGGGAGCTCGTTCAGTTGTATTTATGCCTGTTAACTGTATGTCACTAAGAATCCTGATGGGGTCTCCACAGGCTTCTCTCGTCAGGGCAGAAGCTCAAGGAACTTCATGTTAAGATTCCAGGCCTTTAAGTAAACAAAACAGTGTCCTTTCCTTAAATTTTACTGTCTTTTAACCACTCTTACAGGCTACCAAGCACAGAAGGAAACTATTTTAGAGAAATAGAAATGCAATGGAGTGATGTGAAGTTCAGCTGTAAATATATTTGTGCTTGTCTCTGAAAATGATTCATAGAAGAAAACATTTGTAGTAATCTTTACTGATGCTCGAGGACAGGGACCTCGCTTTCAGCTGTGCTCCAGTGCTCAGCACAATGCCTAGCGTACCGTATACACTCAGTAAATCTTTGTTAAATGAGCAAAAGCATGACAGATTTAGTAACAGATTTAGTAACGTTTCTTTTAGAGGAATGCATGTAATTTCCCATTTCCTTTTTTTGTGCTTCTGGTGAAGAATTTTGAAGGGAAATGTTTTCTCTCCTGATCACTGTGAAACCCCAGATAAAATGTTTTGATTCAGTCTCATACCATAACTGTAAGCACCCAATTAAGGCCTTCACTTAAATTGGCAAAGATCTGGAATTGTGCACGTGACTTGACTTAGAATGAGTGACATCTTCCAAGGCAGGTGATTGAAACGACTGGAATTTTCCAGGGCAGGCTTGTAGCCAAGAGGGAAAATAACAGAGACTCCTGGGTTACAGCTCCTCTGCGAAGTAACTGTTTGATAACAGACCAGTTCAGGGAATTTCCAGCATAATAGACATTATTTTGCATTCAGTTGTTACATTTCTATTTTCATGGGAGCATAAGTAAAGAAATTTTAATTTTTAATTTGAGAAATGTAACCTGTAACATCAAAGCGTATGTATTTCCCAGAATAATGTAACTTGAGTGTCCAGCTTAACAGCAAGGAATGTCAGGGACCGGCGGGTAAGTGACCTAGCTCACCAGCTATAGTCAAGCAATTGCCAGATGCTTCAGAAGGAGATGCTGATCTTCATTCTCTCCGTCCTCTCACTCTTTTTCTCCTGCTAGTCGTGAATCTTTGTGACAGGGACCCTCCCTGAAGCAATACAAAGAGTTTGGAGGGAAACTCGCATTGCCTTAAAGCCCCCTGTTTCTCAGAGTGTGATCCAGGGACCCCCTTCCTCAAAGTCTCCAGGGGCTTGTTAAATACACTCATTCCTGGACCCCAGCCTAGACCTACTGAATCAGAATCTCTGGGGGTGATGTCTTCGGGTCTGCGTTTTTAGCAGTATTGATTTTTTAACACTATCTAAAGTGCACTGAAGTTTGAGCACATGTACTTTCCCTGACAGGTGGGTTTATGTAGGGAGTCACCTGACAAGAGGTTTTTTTGCGCCCTCAGCATTGCCTCCTGCCTTTGCCCCTACACTTTTGGGGCCCCTGTGCTTTACTACCAGCCCTCTCTGCCCTCAGGCAGAGCAGGTGCCCTGGCTCTGGGCTCAGGGCACCTGCCAAACATTTTCCGCCATCCCTGAACTTCCTGTTCTTCCCAGAAACGTTGGCACAGGCCAAGGACAGACAGAGAGAGGTGGAGACACGCACCCAGTTGGGAGAGCTTGGAAACTGACCCCACGTGCAGACTGAGTTGGCCTTCTCTGTTGGGGAGCAGGAAGTCTGGTAAGTCTGTGCGGCCAGCCGACAGAGAGTCTGTGCCCATCCATGCGGGTGGCCGTGAGGCAGACCAGGAAGGACCCTGCCTGGGAAGCGTGTCCCCCAGCTTGGAAGGCAGTGGCTCAGAACCTTTGTCCCACCACCTAGCATGCAAACCTTGCGTTCCTGTGGGCACATGCTGGTCCACTACCCCTTCTTCTGCCTTTCGAGAAAACACTTGGGGGTGAAAGAAAGTAGTAGAGACCTTTACACTGCAATCATCAGTGATGGCCCCAGAGGGCGCCTGCCAAGGCTTCAGCCCCCTCCTGTCGCCCTCAGTACTCTTCCTCCTTCAGACGCGGCACAAAAGCTGACCAAAAACTTGAAGTGAGAATGATGCTCGTTGTGTCCAGGCAGGACCAGGTTCAGGTCCCCTAGATGGTAGTCTCTGAGCAGACTGCTCAGAGGCTACCATCCAGAGCACTTCTGGAGCCTCCAGCATGATCGAAACCTTGAATTCACCCTTTTCTTAACTATTGCCGTTTTGTTATTAGTAATGAATTATTTGGCGAATGCCAAAGCCTTTTACCCCAGGGGTGAGAAAAAGGGTTAAAAAAATGAGCATCCCAGAAAAGGCTCCTTACTTCTCAAACTTCAGTGTATAAAAAGAGCAACATAAGAGCATGTTTAAATGCAGGTTTTCCAGGCCTTACATACAATGGTTCTGATTCAGTAGGTCTGACGTGGGGCTCAGGAGTATGCATTTTATTTTATTTTACTTTTTATTTATTTATTTTTTTTAAAATAAATTTTATTTATTTATTTATTTATTTTTGGCTGCGTTGGGTCTTCATTGCTGTGCACGGGCTTTCTCTAGTTGTGGTGAGTGGGGGTACTCTTTGTTGCGGTGCGTTGGCTTCTCATTGTGGTGGCTTAGGCTCTAGGCACTTGGGCTTCAGTGGTTGTGGCTCGCGGGCTCCAGAGTGCAGGCTCAGTAGTTGCGGCCCATGGCCTTAGTTGCTCCACGGCATGTGGGATCTTCCCGGACCAGGGCTCGAACCCGCGTCCCCTGCATTGGCAGGCGGATTCTTAACCACTGCACCACCAGGGGAGTCCCAGGAGTATGCATTTTAAATAAACAACTCAAGTTATTCAAGATGTAAAGGGCCCATGGGTTTGTGGATCACACCTTGAGATATACTCGTGTAAATGCACATCAAGGAGCAAATGATTCCCCTATGCCCTTGGAATGGTTGGGGGTACTGGTGGTAGGGGAGAGAGAAGTATTCGAGTGTTCCAAATGCCTTGGCAAGGGGGAAAGTGTCGATGCAAGTACTGACCGGTGTTTGTGTAAGTTTGATAGGGAGTGAGTGTCGGTATTATGAAAAGTGCACCTAAAGGAAATGAACTCAGATCATTCTCCCATGCATCTCGCCGTTTCTACTTGCCCCTCAGACCTGAGCACAACTCAGGCCTCGTTGAGCTCACGTCTAACCAGAGGCCCTAAACGCCTCTCTGTCACCAGCCACCCCATGTGCTTTTAATATGAAGGTGACGCTGAGAGGATAGATTCGCTCTGAGAATTGGGCCTGGAGTCCGATTCCTGTCAGAATGCGCTTTCTTCTTTCCAAGGATGTGTCAGGACTAACAGAAATGTCACCTTTATTCATCCAAGTAAACTTTAGCTGTCACTCAGCCATTTGGAATGGGCCAAACGTTTCTCGTTTGTTTTTAGGACTTTTTTTAGAGGTCGAAATGCTTATCACATTTGATCCTTTAGACATTAGGGTAAGAAAAATAAGTTATCAAGTGGCATTTTAAACTTGGTCATTCTGATGCAGTATTCCACTTTTAAATTTGGAGGAAGGGTGGCAGTTAATTGTTTTTTAAGTTCCGACTGGTTTTACATCATAATATACCTGTACATTTGCCAAGCCCTTTGTACCCTTCATCTGAATCTGTAACCGACTCCTTGCTCCCCATTACTTTCTCACATCTTGCTCTGTAGCCCTAACAATGGCCTCTACACTCCTCCTTCCTTATTTCCACCTTACCTTTCACAGTCTCGTGGTCATAGGGGATCAAGAAGACCTAGGATGTCATATCAAATGAGTCTTCTAAAGTGACCAAAGGGCTATGTTATGCTGTTGTACTAGATAATTTCATTATTAATAACAAGAACTCATGTCACACCATGTGCCAGGTACTGCTCTAGGCACTGCAAATATTAACTTATTTAATCATCACAACAAGCCTATGAGGTATATGAGGTAAAAGGTATTATAAATCACTCTAAACTCACTCTATGGATGAGGGAACTGAAGCATTAGAAAGGTAAAGTAACTCAGAGAAGGTCATGTAGCCGGTAAGCGATAGAGACGGATTTGAACTCTTACTCTGTGTTCTTAGTCACTATCTATGTCGCCATCTGAGAAGACAAAACCAAATCAAACAAAAGCCCCCAAACCTCCAAAAACAAACAAAACATGCTACTCTTAAATATATATATATATTTTCAAGGACATTTCAGAAAAGGAGACTGAATAAAGCAACCTAATTTGAGACTGTACCCAATATAAAGGCAGAATCATCTCATGGTTCCTGTATCTACTATATATTCATTTATACATTCCAGCATACTCTCAGATGGATCAAAGACAACCCAGCACAAAAACCCATTTTTATTCTGTACGTGCCAACAATGATCTCATTTAATCCTCATCCCCTTGAAGGCTGGTTTAACAGCTTCTTTGCTAAGTATTAACACACCAAAGAGAACCATTCTTCAAACGTGATTTGTTCTCAGCATCCTGTGTCCAGAAGCCCAGGTACAAAACTGCATCTACTCTGAGGAATAGGAGAGACAACAGACCCCCACTAAAGCAGCCTTTTACTGCCACCTCTCAGGTTCTGCCTAGATGAAAAGCCGCATTTCTGGTTCCTACCAGAATCTGCTGTGTTTGGTAGGTGCGGGGGGAAGGATTAAGTTAGGAGTTCTGAGCCTGAATTGAAATTTTGGCTCTCCCACTAATGAGCTATGTGATCCAGGAAAGATCATAACCTCTCTGAATCTCTCATGGTTTTTTTGAGGTCCATATGAAATAATATTTATGAAAGTGCATAAACTGTAAAGTGCTAGAAAATGTAAGGTGATATTACAGAAGGTTTGAATAAATATGACAATTATTATATTATGGACCATGTGACTGTTTGCAACTTAATTTGAGGTTGACTGTCTGCTGTTTCCTTTGCTCTGCCCCTCAAGTAAACTTCTTGAGGGCAGGAACCATGACTTATTCATTTTTACCTCTTAAGACTGTTGCTGGCACATGATAGGTAATCAGTAAATGTTTCTTGAATGAATGAATAAATAAAAGGCATTTTCAAAGGAACTTTGAAAGTTCTGATCGAGGTCAAGAGGAGCCCCATGGAAGGAAAAGTCATTTCCAATACCTGCTTCAACCACATGGTCCATCGTCGGAAACCTTTTGTACACAGCCGTGCTCACCGAGCGGAAGATGAGCAGGGACGTGAGGTTGACGTAGCGCATCAGTGTCCTCCGGAGCAGGCGCCCGTGCTCGTCACTTCCATGAACACTGCTGGAGATGAGAAACATCAGCCTGTCTGGCCAGGGCAGATTCACAAACTGGTTCCACCATCGGTTCACCACCAGAGTAACATAAAACCCTGTAGAATAACAGGAAATTGTAATGCAATTTCTTACTGTAGACATATTGTTGATACTGATGCTTTTAGCAGAATTTTAGTTTCTTTAGGGATCGGGGTGTAAAAAATAGGTTGTTATCCATATCTGATGATTTTGCCCTCCAGAAAAAAAGATGTAATTTGTGCCTCGCAATGCTATAGCACCCAGTAAGTGGGTATTAGAACTCAAATATTGACGGCAAAAATGGAGAGTTAGTGAAAAGAAAGCTGGATTGTCCAAGAGCAGATTGTTACCTCAAACTTGTTGGTTGTTAATTTAGCGAAAGCAGCCTTGGAGGTAAACCTTATGGATGATTCTGGTTTTATTGCAAGCAGTGACTTTTCAGGCATGCCTCTCAGCTTGGAAACACTCCCATGCAGAGTCATTGGTGTCATCCTAACGGAGACAGCTGTGTGGCTGCATTCTGCGTGTGACCTATACTTACCAAGCACAAAGGTTACTGGAATTTGTTCAGCATATCTGTCACAGTAAATTGATAATTTTTCAAAGTAACGTTTTTGGGCTCCTGTAAGTAACAATCTGGAGCAAAAATAAAATGCACAGCCCTTTATGATATTATACTTCTGCACCTGCTTTGCAAGTGACATTCAGTGCAAACAATTAAGCGAAAATAACCTCAGTTTTTTTTTTAAGGAGCAATAGCTTTTTCTTTTCTACCTAAGCTGATGTATCTCAAAACCTTTTTAACTGCTGAATGTTTTAAGTACTAACGTTTTTAGTATATAAATGTTGGTCATTACACAGAGGGACATAGTAACCATTTTAGTTTTAAATACTTCATATTTTAAAATTTTTATGTAATTAATGCATTGGATTTAGAGCAAAATACTTCATAAAAGAGTCCATTTTCCAGTTATTCATCATATGTACTAAAAAGAGTACTTTAAGTGGATTACACTTATTAAGTAATTATTGAATAATAACCCTGGATTCGACATCCTGATCTTACTTTTCATGAATATGCTACTTAGTACATTCTTGATTATACATGTTGTACTTCGAAGGATGTTATAACTGTTTATTTTAAAGCCTACAGTTATTTAGGGGACTTCCCTGGCGGTCCAGTGGTTGAGATTTTGCCTTGTAATGCATGGGGTATGGGTTCGATCCCTGGTCGGGGAGCTAAGATCCCACATGCCTTGGGGCCAAAACACCAAAACATAAAACAGAAGCAACATTGTAACAAATTCAATAAAGACTTTAAAAATGGTCCACATCAAAAAAAATAAAATCTTTAAAAAAATTTTCAAAATAAAAAAATTAAAAATATACATTTAAAACAACACAGATTTAACAATTAGTAGTGAAATTTTTATAATTATGTTTGGTGGGTTTTTATTTCTATAGTATAAATATAAAAATTTATATTATGGCTCTGACACAAACCCATTTTCTGGTATTGTTAAGCATAAATCCATTTAATGAAGCTATTATTGGTATTTATGTTGCAAGGAGGAGATTCAGAATCAGAAGAACTATCTCAAGGCAGGTTAATAATAATGATCAAAATCCAGAAAGAAAACACAGATGAATTTGAATAAATGAATGAATGCAGCTTTTCCAAGGGAGGAAGGAATCCCTTGGAAACACTCATCATAGCACGAGTCAGAGGCCTATTTGGGTCAGTAGAGCTTTGAAGAAGGACGCAGAGGGATAATGAGGTGACAGTGAGCCACCGATCAGACTGCAGATGAAGACCTGGGAGCTGGTGCTGACCAAGGAGGTGTGTGGGTGCAGGGTGGGTTTGGAGTTCCTGCCTCAGCTTGGAAGAGGTGTCAGAAATTCTGAAATCAAGAAAAGCTGACAAGAGAGGCATCACCTGGTGGACAGGACTATCAAGGTCATGCTGATGACAAGTTACAGCCAGAATGGTTTCTGGTACTCAAATAAAAATGATCAGAGAGAATTTAAATGCGGAGAGCACAGACCGTAGGGTTTAACAGAGCCAGGTTTGAATCCCAGATCTGCCACTTACAGATTTGGATTTGGAGCATATTTTTAAATCTCTCTGAGTCTCAGTTTTCTCATTTGTAAATGGGGATAATTAATACCTATTGATATGTATCAGGAATGTTATGAGGATTAAAGAATATATGATATATAAAACCACTTAGCATATGGTGTCACACTTAATCAATAATAAAGTGGTTGTTACTATTAATAGTTGGCCAAAGGAAAAAATATTTAGCTGATAGACACATAGAAATTTTACTAGCTAGAAAGTACCACAGTGGGTATTTTGTCAAATCCATCCCAAAATAAAAAGAGATATAATCAAACTAGTGAATTCTGGTTCTGTCTTATGATTTTTTTGCTAGGTATAACTATTTGCTTATAACAGGATTAAAAAACTTAGCATCATTAGTAGACATGAGAATGAAACTATGTCTGTATTTGTCTACAGGTATGTCTGACTTTCTCGACAGATTCAACCTGTAGTTCTTGGTAGAGCTTTGATCAACATATAAGGGTCTATTTTAACAAACTTTTACATTTGAACTTTAAAAAATGAAAAATGGCTTGAACTAATGATTATTGTTATAAATGTAAGCACTCTTTGGTCTTTAGAAAACATATGTGCATACAATTTTGTGGGGTATAAATAAGATATTGGAGTCAAAGTTAAGGCCCCATGGAGCGTTTCTGGCTACGATGCAACTGTTCTAAGAGCTATTCTATTCTAAGAGGCAGTAGCAGCAATAAATTCACGTTAGTAAAAATAAACTAATGAGACAATTATCCTGAAACGTCATGTGTCTTCCACCATTTCATATTCTGAAGGAGTAGGTGACACATAAATAAATCATCAAAATAATACCGTATTTAGAAGACAAATCTGAAAAATTATTAGAGGTTTTTAATAAAACTTTCCTTGTAAAGATATTTTGCCAAAATGTATACCAATATATACATTTGTTTGGAACTGTAGTTTTGATATGTAGCAAAGTAACTCTTCCTATTCTACTTTTGGTCATTATCAGCTAGCCAAATTAACGTCCCTCTTCTTCACATGGTGTCCTGTCACCGCAAGGAAGAATGTAGGTGAAAACAATGATTCACAAATTTGTCCATTGTATGCAGAAGAAAAATAACAAACTGATGAACACAGAAAAGGTGGAAATACAGCCTCAAAAACCTTTAGCTTTCTATTTTAAGTTTTAACTTTCCCCAGGGAAGAAATATATGCAATCAATATTAATTTAAAAAACTAACAAAGCGTCCCTTTTATAATACTGATAAAATTTTATTAAGATTATAATTTTTAGTTATAAAAGTATTTCTTGGACATGATGTTGCTCAAATTTCCTGTCAATCTGACAGGCAAAGGTTGTGAGGTTATAAAGAATAAACATCTTTTATGAATATAATGTGCTCTGAACTCAGAAGATATAAAGAAAATAAATTAGTTTTCAGGCCTTTTCTTTAATTGAGATATTGGTAAGGTTGGGGGCACCAACTTGGATAAGATTTCGTCATTCCAGGAAAGAAGAAGGAAAGTTGCCTGATACACACTATTCACGAACATGTTAATTATGTAGGTAGTCGCTGCAAGCTGTCAAATCAGAAACTCAAACTATGAATAACATAGTTCAGAGAAGCACAAATAATTATTTGTCTGTGGACTTTGCCATTCAAAATCATCACTTAGTGAGGTTCTAGGTATAAATCTTTCATTTTATGCCTATAGCAAAATTCTTGAAGCACAACTAATACCTCATCATGACCAATTAAAGTGGGGCTGGAATGAGAGCCACCTGAACATGACGGTTAGAGTCTATCTAACATCCTAAAAATGGTTAGGTGTGGATTAAAATACCCAGTCCTGGGGAGAAGTAGGCAACAGAGGATCATGCAAAGGAGGAGGTTACATAATGCAAAAGTCAGCGGCAGCCAAAGGGCTTGGATTTTTGAGACTGTATTCATATATGCTATCTAATGGCCATTTAAGGACACATGCAAAGGAAAGTACCTGTACATAAAACTTATTGCTGTGTAAAGTACAGCAAAAACAATAAATTCCCTGTATAGTAGTTTGTAGATGCTGCCTCTCCACTTGAGGAGTAACCTATGAAATCCAAAAAAAGTCGCATTTGCTACTTTACTGGAGTAAGTGACAGTCATCTTGGATAGTTTTTCTTTTTTTTCTAGAAGAGCAAGAAGACAACACACAAGTAAAAAGCAATGTTTAAGACAGAGCGTAAATCTGTATCTCAAAAGAAACCCTAACCAGCAACCAATCAACCATCTCTACTTTTTGCCTTTCTCAGCTTGAACAATTTGGAACTTGGAGATAACCACCAACTCAGTGCTAAATCTTTTAGTAGAAAAGGGGAAGAAAGGAGTGTCTGGAAAAAGAAATATTAGAAATCTTAAGCTTGCCTTCCTTTCTAAATATTTTGAGATTATATAGCCATTACTCAATAAATATTTGAATGACTAAACGAGATATATGAGATATGGTGTATTATGATCTATCATATATTTTCTGAATCCATGGGAAGATTTAAGGTATTGATATGCTATATTAATTGACCTTTTCAAAAGCAGTGGTCAAACTTATTGTTTGGGGCTTTATTTGCTAAAATGTGTAAAGAGGTATTTATTTCACCCTTAAATTTCCTAAAAGAAAGGTATGGCTATCTTAGAAATCAGGAGAAGCCAGCCCCTTGTGGGAATTTAATTGATGGGTTACTTTTGGTTGTTTTAATTTAATTGTCTCTCTAGTGGAGCTCTGAGTGCATAGCACTCTGTGCACTTCACAAGGCAGACAAAACGTCGGGCCACAGTGATACTAAGTAAGGTGCATTTTCCCATTGAAAAGTCCCAAATAAAATGCTTAGGGATGGGACACCTTCCGTTGGGAGCTGAAAAAATGAGGCCATTATTTAGGACTCTTTCCACCTGGACTGTTCCATGGATGTGGGTGGGATGAGAACTGGGCCCCAAAGCCTAGTTTTCAGTGGATTCTCTGGAATTCCACTGCTCTTCACCAAGACACTAAACATTCAGGTTTTGAGAAGATGCCCCAAAGCTAATCTTTGTTTGAAAATCCTGCTCCACAGCTTTCTAACACAAAGCATACACAGAGAAAATGAAATTTCTTTGAAACCTTTTGCTTTCAAAAGGATCTATGAGGAGTCAGAGCTACTTAGACTGAAATGATCGAGTTTTTAGGTAGAACTGTACTAGACATAAGTAATAAATCCTATAGCAGATTTCTTATACAAAGTAGCCTACAGCACACATTTTATCATAAACAAGGACATTTTCTGTCTTTATTCAGAGGTAGAGAAAAAATCCAATTCTCATTTGCCTAGTTTCCCTAAAAAAAAAAAAGAAAAGAAACTCTGGAACTATATTCTGGATCAGTATTTTTTTTTTCTAATCACCAACCTAAGGCTTCAACTACTGATTTTAACAAAGAAACCAGAGCTTTTTTTGGCAAAAGTAAGTATCATTACGAAAGGTTGGGACTCAGGCCACAAAAGCAGTTTCATTTTTCCATCTTCACTTTGTCTCTTTGTCTAATGTGGATACAGCCAAAATTGGGAGAGGAGCATAATAAATTAAGCCCATTTCATAATTTGTTCTCACGGGCACTGGACTTTTGAATAACAGTCCTTAAATAACTCTCTTTCCTTTAACACTTCACCCTTCTGTTACAGCTCTGTCAGAAAAACCAAGATCACATCGAGTAGAGGTCAGAGGTAAAATGCATAGGTATACTCTGTGTACTAACCTATTTGTTTGGTTTGGAGTCTCCGACAGGAAAGACAATCTCCAGGCTCCCCCTGCAGAGGTGCCTTCGGGTCGGTGTTGTACTCTCGGCTCACCCTTCACTCATGCGGAGTCTGGAGAACTGTTTATGCCAATTTGTCCGCTGGTGACAGTGATAGCCGGGAACAAACAGGAGCAACAGCTGCTGATGTGGCTTTTTTCTAATTTATAATTATAACTCCACCTGTCGCCCAAAGCACCACTTTGAATGAGAAGTCGGAGGTAACGTGAAGGAGCTTGGGTCACCTAAGTGTTGTTTTCATTTTGACTCTACCCTGGGATCAAGGAAAAAAGAGTCATTTGCCCCTAAAGTGCTCTGAAGAGGCTCCACCAGCCAAAAGAAGGGAATTAGGACAGTCTGTGTGTGCTTAAAATGAGAATAAATTCTTGTGAAGCCTTAAACTGGGGCAGACAAGAACATAAACAGGATTTTCACTCATTTGAGAGGTACTGAGAATGCTCTTCCATTAAAACCAACAAGCATGAGAAAAAACCCAGGCGCAATTGGAAAGGACACAGAGAAAGGATCATTGAAGAGTCTTAAGGCCAGGAGAGTGCCATTGTAGTGCTGACCACGAGGGACTCACATTTCTCAGTTTCTGCCTCATTGGCTCCTTATTAACCAGGATGGTTGAGAAGTTAGAGGCCTGCAATGTGAGTCAGAAGAGAGTCTAGAATGGGCTTTCTGCTGAGATGGAAGTAGGCTCTGTGCAACAGTCCCAGAAGACTTGCACAAGAAGAGTTTCAGACAACAGAAAATAATCCTAAGCGATTGTGCAGGGGGTTTCCATTGAAAGTGATTTTTGCTGGATTTGGAGGATGTAAAGTTGTAAGCATTGAATTTTTGAAGGAGATTCATCCATCTGAAGATGGCAGAGGAGTAAGACATGGAGATCACTTTCCTCCCCACAAATACATCAAAAATACATCTACACTGCTACAGAACACCTACTGAACACTGGCAGAAGACCTCAGACTTCCCAAAAGGCAGGAAACTCCCCACGTACCTGGCCGAGTGGCTGACAGGGTCTTGGTGCTCCAGCCAGGTGTCAGGCCTGAGCCTCTGAGGTGGGAGAGCCACCTTCAGGACATTGGTCCACCAGAGACCTCCTGGCTCCACGTAATATCAAACGGCAAGAGGTCTCCCAGAGATCTCCATCTCAACACTAAGACCCAGCTCCATTCAATGACCAGCAAGCCCCAGTGCTGGACACCCCATGCCAAACAACTAGCAAGACAGGAACACAACACCAGCCATTAGCAGAGAGGCTGCTAAAATCATACTAAGTTCACAGACACCCCAAAACACACCACTAGATGTGGTCCTGCCCACCAGAAAGACAAGATCCAGCCTCATCCATCAGAACACAGGCACCAGTCCCCTCCAACAGGAAGCCTACACAACCCACTGAACCAACCTTACCCACTGGGGGCAGACACCAAAAAAAATGGGAAGTACGAACCTGCAGCCTGTGAAAAGGAGACCCCAAACACAGTAAGTTAAGCAAAATGAGAAGGCAGAGAAATATGCAGCAGATGAAGGAACAAGGTAAAAACCCACCAGACTAAACAAATGAAGAGGAAATAGGCAGTCTACCTGAAAAAGAATTCAGAGTAATGATAGTAAAGATGATCCAAAATCTTGGAAATAGAATGGAGAAAATACAAGAAACATTTAACAAGGACCTAGAAAAACTAAAGAGCAAACAGTGATGAACAACACAGTAAATGAAATTTAAAAATTCTCTAGAAGGACTCAATAGCAGAATAACTGAGGCAGAATAAAGGATAAGTGATCTGGAAGATAAAATAGTGGAAATAACTACCAAAGAGCAGAACAAAGAAAAAAGAATGAAAAGAATTGAGGACAGTCTCAGAGACCTCTGGGACAACATTAAATGCACTAACATTCATAGGGGTCCCAGAAGAAAAAGAGGAAAAGAAAGGGACTGAGAAAATATTTGAAGAGATTATAGTTGAAAACTTCCCTAATATGGGAAAGGAAATTGTCAATCAAGTCCAGGTCTTCCAAAATATAACAGAGGGAGGAACACTCCCAAACTCATTCTACAAGGCTACCATCGCCCTGATACCAAAACCAGACAAAGGTGTCACAAAAAAGAAAACTACAAGCCAATATCACTGATGAACATAGATGCAAAAATCCTCAACAAAATACTAGCAGACAGAATCCAACAGCACAATAAAAGGATCATACACCATGATCAAGCAGGGTTTATCCCAGGAATGCAAGGATTCTTTAATATATGCAAATCAGTCAATGTGATACACCATATTAACAAATTGAAGGAGAAAAACCATATGATCATCTCAATAGATGCATAAAAAGCTTTGGACAAAATTCAACACCCATTTATGATAAAAAACCCTCCAGAAAAGAGGCATAGAGGGAACTTACCTTAACATAATAAAGGCCATATATGACAAACCCACAGCCAACATTGTTCTCAGTGGTGAAAAACTGAAACCATTTCCACTAAGATCAGGAACAAGACAAGGTTGCCCAGTCTCACCACTATTATTCAACATAGTTTTGGAAGCTTTAGCCACAGCAGTCAGAGAAGAAAAAGAAATAAAAGGAATCCAAATCAGAAAAGAAGAAGTAAAGCTGTCACTGTTTGCAGATGACATGATACTATACATAGAGATTCCTAAAGATGCTACCAGAAAATTACTAGAGCTAATCAATTAATTTAGTAAAGTAGCAGGATACAAAATTAATGCACAGAAATCTCTTGCATTCCTATACACTAATGATGAAGAATCTGAAAGAGAAATTAAGGAAACACTCCCATTTACCACTGCAACAAAAAGAATAAAACACCTAGGAATAAACCTACCTAAGGAGACAAAAGACCTGTATGCAGAAAACTATAAGACACTGATGAAAGAAATTAAAGATGATACCAACAGATGGAGAGATATACCATGTTCTTGGATGGGAAGAATCAACACTGTGAAAATGACTCTACTACCCAAAGCAATCTACAGATTCAATGGAATCCCTATCAAACTACCACTGGCCTTTTTCACAGAACTAGAACAAAAAATTTCACAATTTGTATGGAAACACAAAAGACCCCAAATAGCCAAAGCAATCTTGAGAAAGAAAAACGGGGCTGGAGGAATCAGGCTCCTGGACTTCAGGCTATACTACAAATCTGCAGTAATCAAGACGGTATGGTACTGGCACAAAAACAGAAATATACATCAATGGAACAGGACAGAAAGCCCAGAGATAAACCCACGCACATATGGTCACCTTATCTTTGATAAAGGAGGCAAGAATATACAATGGAGAAAAGACAACCTCTTCAATAAGTTGTGCTGGGAAAACTGGACAGCTACATGCGAAAGAATGAAATTAGAACACTCCCTAACACCATCCACGAAAATAAACTCAAAATGGATTAAAGACCTAAATGTAAGGCCAGACACTATCAAACTCTTAGAGGAAAACATAAGCAGAACACTCTATGACATAAATCACAGCAAGATCCTTTTTGACCCACCTCCTAGAGAAATGGAAATAAAAACAAAAATAAACAAATGGGACCTAATGAAACTTCAAAGCTTTTGCACAGCAAAGGAAACCATAACCAAGACGAAAAGACAACCCTCAGAATGGGAGAAAATATTTGCAAATGAAGCAACTGACAAAGGATTAATCTCCAAAATATACAAGCAGTACATGCAGCTCAATATCAAAAAAACAAACAACCTAATAAAAAAATGGGCAGAAGACCTAAACAGACATTTCTTCAAAGAAGATATATATATTGCCAACAAACACATGAAAGGATGCTCGACATCACTAATCATTAGAGAAATGCAAATCAAAACTACAATGAGGTATCACCTCACATCAGTCAGAATGGCCATCATCAAAAAGTCTACAAACAATAAATGCTGGAGAGGGTCTGGAGAAAAGGGAACCCTCTTGCACTGTTGGTGGGAATGTATATTGATACAGCCACTATGGAGAACAGTATGGAGGTTCCTTAAAAAACTATAAATAGAACTACCATATGAGCCAGCAATCCCACTACTGGGCATATACCCTGAGAAAACCATAATTCAAAAAGAGTCATGTACCACAATGTTCATTGCAGCACTATTCACAATAGCCAGGACATGGAAGCAGCCTAAGTGTCCATCGACAGATGAATGGATAAAGAAGATGTGGCACATATATACAATGGAATATTACTCAGCCATAAAAAGAAACAAAATTGACTTATTTGTGGTGAGGTGGATGGACCTCGAGTCAGTCATACAGAGTGAAGTAAGTCAGAAAGAGAAAAACAAATACAATATGCTAACACATATATATGGAATCTAAAAAAAAAAAAAAAGTGTTCTGAAGAACCTAGGAACCGGACAGGAATAAAGATGCAGACATAGCGAATGGACTTGGGGACACAGGGACGGGGAAGGGTAAGCTGGGATGAAGTGAGAGAGTGGTAAGGACATATATACACTACCAAATGTAAAATAGATAGCTAGTGGAAGCACCTAGAGGCGTGGGATAGGGATGGTGGGAGGGAGATGCAAGAGGGAGGGGATATGGGGATATACGTATATGTATAGCTGATTCACTTTGTGATACAGCAGAAACTAACACACCATTGTAAAGCAATTATACTCCAATAAATATGTTAAAAAACAACAACAACAAGCATGTATGTTTGATTGTGGTGTGCGTGTGTGTGCTTGCGTGTATGTGAAGAAGAGCATAGACAATTACTGCATGTGATGGCATACAGTAGTGGAAACTGATAACACACTGATTCATTACATGTGTCATCCTTCCACGGTCAGCTGGAAACATGCTTTAATTATTCAAAAGGTTTTCTCTTAGGTTTATTGTGCTTCCATACTTTCCTCCTTGAAAGAGAGAGTACATCAGCATTCTTTAAATAATGCAGTAAATTATTTCGGGGTCAGTTCCCGGAAGATTTCCAGCCTTCTAAAGTAACGTGTGCACCATGTGTTGTGCCTTAAGCTTAAATAAAGTGACTATTAAAAAACATGCATTTTTGTGGAGAAAGCTGTAAGAAAAAAGATGCTTATTGTAAAATTGAAAGTAAATACATTTGCAATTTTTTCTACAGTATTCTTAAGTTTTATATGCACTTGACTGGTTTCTTTATCAAACTATAAGTACCTTAGAGCAAAAATAGAGTTGTCGGTGTCTGATTTCTTGCCCCTATCCCTGTGCATAGCTCCAGCACAGAGCCCTGTGCATACTGGATATTGAATATCTATTTCTCGTCTGATTATCACCTTGTCACTATGATACTTCTGTTAGTACATTTGGGGGAGTTTGTGAACATTTTAAAAGTGTATCTACACTGCTGCACGTTTTATATTTGGGTTGCCATGAGAAGTGGCTGGATAGACCCAATGTTGCATTTAGAAAGGTTTGCAAGGCTGATCAATGCTGTAGAGTTTGAGCAAATCTAAACCCAAGTGCTTATGAAATAGAAATGTTGGAGCTATTAAAAAAAAATCTTGCTCTTGGGTGTCTTACGGGATGTGTGGTGGCCCTGAAACGTGGCATGATTCCCAGCAGTTATGACTGCATACCCGGGGGAATCGGCTTCCTCTATGGGGCTCCGTTGGCCTGTCCCACTTTTAAGCAGGGTTAATTACATTCATCTTTCCCATCGGACAGTTTTGAGAAATGACTAAGTAATAGTTGAATTAGCATTCTAAAATGCAAATTAGTCAATAATGATTGGATTGAATGAACAAACTCCCATTGCTGAGCTCTGAGTCTGGTGGCTATTTCTAATAGGTACTGAGATGCCATTCAGAAATTAATTCATTAGAGGGGACAAGCCACTACAGCCAATTTCAAGTATCCGACAAATACCAAATTTCAAAGTTAACTGTTCATATGAATTTTTGAAGAAAACTTTAGTTTCTTGTTTAAAACAGACATCTTTTTTTTTCCAGATTCTAAAGGTAATGTGTATTAAAAACTAAAATGTAAAATAACATATAAAGAACAGAGTGGTATTCTATCATGCCACCCTAGAGAGGTGATACTCATTTAGCATAAAGTTCATCTTTTTAGGCTTTTGTAGAAGATATTTTAAATCCTATAATTAATAGCAAACAATATAAGAGACACTTACGCAATGTCAGGGCTCTATGACATAACTATACCAGCCATATTTTCTTTTGAAAGCAAGCATCAAGTTTGGCAATCCTGACCACTATGATTTTCAACAGCCCTGCTAAACACATTTGTCTTTGATTCCAGTAAACCTCCAGTGACAGGACAATTCATAAAAAAGAGTAACTGATCATTTCTAAGTGATGGAAATGCTGATATTCGTCCATAGATGTCAAGATAAATCACCCTTTGTTCCTTAAGGGAACAAAAAGCAAGTTTAGGTAGGCAACACCACTTCCTAAAGGAGAGCCAGCTATTCATTTCCATTGATGTGAAAAATCTTTTGCCAAATTTCTCTTGAGCACTTGGTTGAACATAGTCATGTGTATGTGAAACTTTGCATTCAAATAGTAACCAAATGCTAGAAATTGTTTTATTTTGGAGGTTTTGATTCTGACTCTAAGACTTTTGGACATTATTAAATGGGGAATAAGAAATCAGTAAACATTTTTGAACAGGAAAAGGGCTTGACAAAAATCTGTGTTGCAGAAAGGTGAGTCTATGAGATGGGAATGTGCTGGATTTGAGTGGGTGGGGATTATAGGAAGGGAATCAGTTTGAAGGTTATTATGGTTGTTCTGGTATGAACTGGGGTGGTTGGCAAGTGGAATGCAGAAGAAGGATGGTATGAGAGAGCCCAGAGGCAAACTACCACTGGAGAAGAAGGAAAGGAGGGAGATGGGGGGAGGGAGAGGAGGAGGAAGAAAGAGAAGTCTGATATGACTCTTGCTTTGTCCTTTGAGCCCGTTTGCACATGAAGAGCAAAACCTACAGAATATGATTTCAGATTTGTTCAGGTGACACGGTTCTTTGCAGGGCACCATGTAATTTTGATCTGTTTTGTTTGATCTTGCAAATAAGAACATTTTTATCAGCAAAAATGGATGCAAACTAAAATCACAAGTAGGAGCTCATGTGTCTATAAAAATCAAGTTGAATTGAGTATGATTGGCTGAGCCTCAGTTTTTCTGCTATTGCTTCTGATACTTATTCACTTTGCTATGTGCTGGATCTGTCTGGAAAAAGACAGTGGTTAGTGCTAAAGATTCAAGAAAAATTCATAGAGTAAGCTTTCAATTGAGAACATTCATTCATCAATTTTTTTCAACAGCAGAATATCTTGGTTCAGTTGGCTTGAGAATCATTCACGGTGATTTTTTTTTCCCTAAAGCTAAATTTTTATTGGCTTAGTGGAACTGTGAGCTTCTTGAGAACTTGCGCCTTACTCTTTCTTATTTTTTTCCTATTTACTGGATACCATGATGGATGCAATAGCTGCATAACAAGCAGCTGATTGGGATAAACCATGTGTCAATCTAGGTGTGGAGGTTTCTGATACACGTTCTTGGAGACAGAACTCTGCCAAAAAATCAAACTAAAGTGGGTTTGATTTGTTTTTCTTTTTCAATTAATTTTTTTCCTCTTTAATTTCAGGGAAGAAACAGTGAACTCCTAAGACTAGAAAGACTATTGAGTTTTATTACAGATGAAGATCTAAACTCATGAGACTGGTTATTTTAGGAGTCATCATTACTTTCCTTACACAGAGTAATTGCCAACTCAACAAAACAGAAATGCATTAGTTCACATTCTGAAGGTTATCTTTTCCTAATGGAAGGTACAGAAACTGTTCTATTTTAGGGATGAAAGCCTAGAGTCTAGAGAATTGTTACTACAGAGCTTAAAGTGTATCCTGTACTTTATAATCAATGATATTTCTCAAATGGATGGTACCGCTTAGCTCAGGCACATTCCAGATGGATAAAGAAAAAATTGCAACATAAGACCAATTAAAAATCAGTTTAATTTCATAAGAAAAGGCATGCAAATCCAAGTATATTGTTTATTCCAAACAGCTGTGAAATTCTGTTACTTTGCCACCATAATGGTGGAAGATGGCCATTCTGGAAATTATATTACTGTGTAAGTAAAGGGAAGATATAGAGAAATGGGGAAAAAACTATGCATAAATGCTTGAACAGTTATAAAGCACCTTTGCTTGTGTGATAAAATGCATGTGAAACTGAAAAACAATTGTTGGTTCTGGTTCTCCGATGTGGCAGATTGTACGTTCTGAAGACATTTTTAGTTTCTTAACACATACTAGCTCCTTAATAATGTTACTGCTGGAAAAGGTCGTAGGTTTGGAGTAAGAGAGTGAAGGAGAAACTCAGCTTTTGCTCCACATAATTTTGTATTGTTAGAGCAACATCCATGTTTTCATATTTAATCATATGCAATAAAAAATCTTATGTGATGCCACTTCCAAATTTATACCTCCAGCCCAGATTTTCACCCAGCTCCAGACCTATTCTTGATATTCTCCTAAACATCTTAAGCCCAACATGCCCAAAGCTGACCTCCTCATTTTTTCCCTAAAACACGCTCCTACTGCCACCTTTTATCTCAACTGGTGAAGATTCCTTCCTTGCAAAAGGTCAAAAGCCTTGGAGTCGTCCTCAGTGCCTCCCTTTCTTCATACCACAGTCCTCTCTTTCAGTAAATCCCGTTGGCTCCACCTTCCAAAGCTACTCAGAATCTGTCACCTCACTCTCTCCTCTCACATCCCTGTCTCCACTCCTCCCACCTCATCAGGGCCGCAGTCATCCTTCTCCCACCTTATTCTAGCAGGAGGTCTCCTCGCCTCTCTATTTGCCCCCTTCAGTCTCTTCTGACAAAACGGTGGAGTGAAAGGCAAGTCAGGTGAATCATGTCACACCTCTGCTAAAACCCCTCCCTGGCTCCCTCCTTCTGTCAGCTTAAAGCCCAAGTTCTTAAACAGTCCAAGGTCTGTCACGACTTGCTCCCATTTGCACTCTGATCTCGTTTCCTATTACTCTCACCTCTCCTATGGACCCTCTCCAGCCACACTTGCCTCCTCTCCTTCCTTGAACGCACCAGGCGTGGTCCCGCCTGAAAGCCTTAGTCATGGCTGGTCTTCCTCCAGGTATCTGAGGGAATGGCTCCCGCACCTCTTCCAAGTCTTTAGTCAAACATCTTCTCAGGGAGCTGATCTCCCTACTGAAAGCTGCATCCTGGCCCTGCACACCTCCCTCCCCTTGGCACTCCTGGTCCCCCTTCTTACCCTGCTCGACTTTTCCTTTTTATCCACACCACTTACCTCCCTTGACTATACTGTATAATTCACACATTTATTGTGTTTATTGTCTATCTATCCCTACTAAACCAAAGGTTTCATGAGGGCATGAAGCTGTTTTATTTACTGATGAAAACAAAGTGCCACCAGTAGTCCTAGTTCAATTCATATTTATTGAATGAATAAATTTAAAAAGAGGCTAGACAGTATTCCACTTTTTCTCGCAATTGTAAATGTCATGAGGACAGATTCCATGACTATTTAAAAAAATTTTTTAATTGAAGTATAGTTAATTTACAATGTTGTGTCAGTTATACATATATATATATATATATATATAAAATTCTCCAGTATGGTTTATTACAGGATATTGAATATAGTTCCCTGTGCTATAGAGTAGGACCTTATTGTTTAACTATTTTATATATAGTAGTTTGTATCTGCTAATTCCAAACTCCTAATTTATCCCTTTCCCCCTTTGGCAACCATAAGTTTGTTTTCTATGTCTGTGAGTCTGTTTCTGTTTTGTAAGTAAGTTCATTTGTATCATATTTTAGATTATACATATAAGTGATATCATATGATATTTGTCTTTCTCTTTCTGACTTACTTCACTTAATATGATAATCTCTAGGTCCATCCATGTTGCTGCAGATGGCATTATTTCATCCTTTTTTTTTAAACATCTTTATTGGAGTATAATTGCTTTATAGTGTTGTGTTAGTTTCTGCTGTATAACAAAGTGAATCAGCAATAGGTATACATATATCCCCATATCCCCTCCATCTTGCGTCTCCCTCCCACCCTCCCTATCCCACCCCTCTAGGTGGTCACAAAGCACCGAGCTGATCTCCCCATGCAATGCAGCTGCTTCCCACTAGCTATCTATTTTACATTTGGTACTGTATATATGTCACTGCTACTCTCTCACTTTGTCCCAGCTTACCCTTCCCCCTCCCTGTGTCCTCAAGTCCACTCTCTACATCTGTGTCTTTATTTCTGTCCTAACCCTAGGTTCATCAAACCATTTTTTCTTTTTTTTTTTAGATTCCATATATATGTGTTAGCATAGATCAGCTTTCTATCCTGTTCCATTGATCTATATTTCTATTTTTGTGCTAGTACCATACTGTCTTGATTACTGTAGGTTTGTAGTATAGTCTGAAGTCTGGGAGCCTGATTCCTCCAGCTCCATTTTTCTTTCTCAAGATTGCTTTGGCTATTTGGGGTCTTTTGTGTTTCCATACAAATTGTGAAATTTTTTGTTCTAGTTCTGTGAAAAAGGCCAGGGGTAGTTTGATAGGGATTCCATTGAATCTGTAGATTGCTTTGGGTAGTAGAGTCATTTTCAGTGTTGATCCTTCCCATCCAAGAACATGGTATATCTCTCCATCTGTTTGTATCATCTTTAATTTCTTTCATCAGTGTCTTATAGTTTTCTGCATACAGGTCTTTTGTCTTCTTAGGTAGGTTTATTCCTAGGTATTTTATTCTTTTTGTTGCAGTGGTAAATGGGAGTGTTTTCTTAATTTCACTTTCAGATTTTTCATCATTAGTGTATAGGAATGCAAGAGATTTCTGTGCATTAATTTTGTATCCTGCTACTTTACCAAATTCATTGATTAGCTCTAGTAATTTTCTGGTAGCATCTTTAGGAATCTCTATGTACAGTATCATGTCATCTGCAAACAGTGACAGCTTTACTTCTTCTTTTCCAATTTGGATTCCTTTTATTTCTTTTACTTCTCTGACTGCTGTGGCTAAAGCTTCCAAAACTATGTTGAATAATAGGGGTGAGAGTGGGCAACCTTGTCTTGTTCCTGATCTTAGTGGAAATGGTTTCAGTTTTTCACCATTGAGGACAATGTTGGCTGTGGGTTTGTCATATATGGCCTTTATTATGTTGAGGTAAGTTCCCTCTATGCCTCCTTTCTGGAGGGTTTTTATCATAAATGGGTGTTGAATTTTGTCCAAAGCTTTTTCTGCCTCTATTGAGATGATCATATGGTTTTTATCCTTCAGTTTGTTAATATGGTGTATCACATTGACTTGTGTATATTGCAGAATCCTTGCATTCCTTGGATAAACCCCAGTTGATCATGGTGTATGATCCTTTTAATGTGCTGTTGGATTCTGTTTGCTAGTATTTTGTTGAGGATTTTTGCATCTGTGTTCATCAGTGATATTGGCCTGTAGTTTTCTTTCTTTGTGACATCTTTGTCTGATTTTGGTATCAGGGTGATGGTGGCCTCGTAGAATGAGTTTGGGAGTGTTCCTCCCTCTACTATATTTTGGAAGAGTTTGAGAAGGATAGGTGTTAGCTCTGCTTTAAACGTTTTGTAGAATTCGCCTGTGAAGCCATCTGGTCCTGGGCTTTTGTTTGTTGGAAGATTTTTAATCACAGTTTCCATTTCAGTGCTTGTGATTGGTCTTTTTATATTTTCTATTTCTTCCTGGTTCAGTCTCAGAAGGTTGTGCTTTTCTAAGAATTTGTCCATTTCTTCCAGGTTGTCCATTTTATTGGCATGTACTTGCTTGTAGTAATCTCTCATGATCCTTTGTATTTCTGCAGTGTCAGTGGTTACTTCTCCTTTTTCATTTCTAATTCTATTGATTTGAGTCTTCTCCCTTTTTTTCTTGATGAGTCTGGCTAATGGTTTATCAGTTTTGTTTATCTTCTCAAAGAACCAGCTTTTAGTTTTGTTGATCTTTGCTATCGTTTCCTTCATTTCTTTTTCATTTATTTCAGATCTGATCTTTATGATTTCTTTCCTTCTGCTAACTTTGGGGTTTTTCGTTCTTCTTTCTCTAATTGCTTTAGGTTTAAGGTTAGGTTGTTTATTTGAGATTTTTCTTGTTTCTCGAGGTAGGATTGTATTGCTATATACTTCCCTCTTAGAACTACTTTTGCTGCATCCCATAGGTTTTGGGTCATCGTGTTTTCATTGTCATTTGTTTCTAAGTATTTTTTGATTTCCTCTTTGATTTCTTCAGTGATCTCTTGGTTATTTAGTAGTGTATCGTTTAGCCTCCATGTGGTATTTTTTACAGTTTTTTTCTTGTAATTGATTTCTAGTCTCACAGTGTTGTGGTCAGAGAAGATACTTGATACAATTTCAATTTTATTAAATTTACCAAGGCTTGATTTGTGACCCAAGATTGATCTATCTTGGAGAATGTTCCATGAGCACTTGAGAAGAAAGTGTATTCTGTTGTTTTTGGATGGAATGTCCTATAAATATCAATTAAGTCCATCTTGTTTAATGTGTCATTTAAAGCTTGTGTTTCCTTATTTATTTTCATTTTGGATGATCTGTCCATTGGTGAAAGTGGGGTGTTAAAGTCCCCTACTATGATTGTGTTACTGTCGATTTCCCCTTTTATGGCTGTTAGCATTTGCCTTATGTATTGAGGTGCTCCTTTGTTGGGTGCATAAATATTTACAATTGTTATATCTCCTTCTTGGATTGATCCCTTGATCATTATGTAGTGTCCTTCTTTGTGTCTTGTAATAGTCTTTATTTTAAAGTCTATTTTGTCTGATATGAGAATTGCTACTCCAGCTTTCTTTTGATTTCCATTTGCATGGAATATCTTTTTCCATCCCCTCACTTTCAGTCTGTATGTGTCCCTAGGTCTGAAGTGTCTTGTAGACAGCATATATACGGGTCTTGTTTTTATATCCATTCAGCCAGTCTACGTCTTTTGGTTGGAGCATTTAATCCATTTACATTTAAGATAATTATTGATACACATGTTCCTATTACCATTTTCTTAATTGTTTTGGGCTTGTTTTTGTAAGTCTTTTCCTTCTCTTGTGTTTCCTGCCTAGAGAAGTTCCTTTAGCATTTGTTGTAAAGCTGGTTTGGTGGTGCTGAATTCTCTTAACTTTTGATTGTCTGTAAAGGTTTTAATTTCTCTGTTGAATCTGAATGAGATCCTTACTGGGTAGAGTAATCTTGGTTGTAGGTTTTTCCCTTCCGTCACTTTAAATATGTCCTGCCACTCCCTTCTGGCTTGCAGAGTTTCTGCTGAAAGATCAGCTGTTAACATTATGGGGATTCCCTTGTATGTTATTTGTTGCTTTTCCCTTGCTGCTTTTAATATTTTTTCTTTGTATTTAATTTTTGATAGTTTGATTAATATGTGTCTTGGCATGTTTCTCCTTGGATTTATCCTGTATGGGACTCTCTGTGCTTCCTGGACTTGATTGACTATTTCCTTTCCCATGTTAAGGAAGGTATCGACTATAATCTCTTCAAATATTTTCTCAGACCCTTTCTTTTTCTCTTCTTCTGGGACCCCTATAATTCGAATGTTGGTGAGTTTAATGTTGTCCCAGAGGTCTCTGAGACTGTCCTCAATTCTTTTCATTCTTTTTTCTTTATTCTGCTGTGTGGTAGTTATTTCCACTCTTTTATCTTCCGGGTCACTTATCCGTTTTTCTGCCTCAGTTATTCTGCTATTGATTCATTCCAGATAATTTTTAATTTCATTTATTTTGTTGTTCATCATTGTTTATTCACTCTTTAGTTCTTCTAGGTCCTTGTTAAGCATTTCTTGTATTTTCTCCATTCTATTTCCAAGATTTTGGATCATCTTTACTATCATTACTCTGAATTCTTTTTCAGGTGGACTGCCTATTTCCTCTTCATTTGTTTGGTCGGTGGGTTTTTACCTTGCTCCTTCATCCGCTGCATATTTCTCTGTCTTCCCATTTTGCATAACTTACTGTGTTTGGAGTCTCCTTTTCATAGGCTGCATGTTCATAGTTCCTGTTTTTTTTGGTGTCTTCCCCCAGTGGGTAAGGTTGGTTCAGTGGCTTGTGTAAGCTTCCTGGTGGAGGGGACTGGTGCCTGTGTTCTGGTGGGTGGGGCTGGATCTTGTCTTTCTGGTGGGCAGGGCTGTGTCCAGTGGTGTGTTTTGGGGTGTCTGTGAACTTAGTATGATTTTAGGCAGTCTAATGGGTGGGGTTGTATTCCTGTCTTGCTAGTTGTTTGGCATGGGGTGTCCAGCACTGGAGTTTGCTGGCCATTGGGTGGAGCTGGGTCTTAGCAATGAGATGGAGATGTCTGGGAGAGCTCTCATCAATTGTTATAGATCGGGCCAGGAGGTCTCTGGTGGTCCACTATCCTGAACTCTGCTCTCCCACCTCAGAGGCTCAGGCCTGACATCAGGCTGGAGCACCAAGGCCCTGTCAGCCACATGTCTCAGAAGAAAAGGGAGAAAAAAAAGAAAGAAAATAAATAAATAAATATAAATAAAATAAAATAATTAAAATTTTAAAAATTTTAAAATTATTAAAATAAAATAAAATAAAAAACTAATTAAAAAAAAGAAGAGAGCCACCCAACCAATAAACAAATCCACCAATGATAACAAGCGCTAAAAACTATACTAAGATAAACATAAAAATCAGAAACAAGTCAGTCACAGACAGCAAACCCCAAGTCTACAGTTGCTCCCAAAATCCACTGCCTCAATTTTGGGTTGATTCGTTGTCTCTTCAGGTATTCCACAGATGCAGGGTACCTCCAGTTGCTTGTGGGGATTTAATCCACTGCTCCTGAGGCTGCGCGGAGAAATTTCCCTCTCTCTTCTTTGTTCACAGAGCTCTTGGGGTTCAGCTTTGGTTTTTGCCCCACCTCTGCCTGTAGATTGCCCTCAGGCTTCTGTTCCCGCCCAGACAGGATGGGGTTAAAGCAGCAGCTGATTAGGTGGCTCTGGCTCAGTTAGGCTGTGGGGAGGGAGGGGTATGGAATGCGGGGTGAGCCTGCGGCAGAGGCCAGCTTGACGTTGCAACAGCCTGAGGCGCCCCGTGTGTTCTCTCGGGGAATTTGTCCCTGGGTCACAGGACCGTGGCAGTGGCGGGCTGCACAGGCTCCCGGGGTGGGGGTGGGGGGCACGTGTGGATAGTGACCTGTGCTTGCACACAGGATTCTTGGTGGCTGCAGCAGCAATGTTAGCGTTCCATGCCTGTCTCTGGTGTCTGAGCTGATAGCTGTGGCTTGTGCCTGTCTCTGGAGCTCATTTAGGCGGTGCTCTGAATCCCCTCTCCTTGCTCACCCTGAAACAATAGTCTCTTCCCTCTTAGGCAGGTCCAGAGTTTTTCCCGGACTCCCTCCCGGCTAGCTGTGATGCACTAGCCCCCTTCAGGCTGTGTTCATGCAGCCAACCCCAGTCCTCTCCCTGGGATCTGACCTCTGAGGCCGGGGCCCAGGTGAGCAGACAAGCCTCTCGGGCTGGTGAGTGCTGGTTGGCACCGATCCTCTGTGCGGGAATCTCTCTGCTTTGCCCTCTGCACCCCTGTTGCTGCGCTCTCCTCCGTGACTCTGAAGCTTCCGCCCCAGCCACCCCCTGTCTCCGCCAGTGAAGGGGTTTCCTAGTGTGTGGAAACTTTTCCTCCTTCACAGCTCCCTCCCAGAGGTGCAGGTCCCATCCCTAGTCTTTTGTCTCTGTTTTTCCTTTTTTCTTTTGCCCTACCCAGGTACATGGGGAGTTTCTTGCCTTTTGGGAAGTCTGAGGTCTTCTGCCAGCATTCAGTAGGTGTTCTGTAGGAGTTGTTCCACATGTAGATGTATTTTTGATGTATTTGTGGGAAGGAAGGTGATCTCCACATCTTACTCCTCCGCCATCTTGAAGTTCTCTCCTATTTCATTCTTTTTTATGGCTAATATTCCATTGTGTATATATGCCGCATCTTCTTTATCCATTCTTCTGTCAATGGACAGTTAGGCTGCTTCCGTGTCTTGGCTATTGTAAATAACACTGCTATGAACATTGTGGTGCGTGTATCTTTTCGAATTAGAGTTTTCTTTGGATATATGTCCAGGAGTGGGATTGCTGGATCATATGACAACTCTATTTTTAGTTTTTTAAGGAATCTGCATACTGTTTTCCATAGTGGCTGCACCAATTTACATTTCCACCAACAGTGTAAGAGGGTTCCCTTTTCTCCATACCCTCTCCAGCATTTGTTATTTGTAGTCTTTTTAATGATGGCCATTCTGACCCGTGTGAGGTGATCCTCACTGTAGTTTTGATTTGCATTTCTCTAACAATTAGTGACGTTGAGCATCTTTTCATGTTCCTGTTGGCCATCTGTATATCTTCTTTGGAGAAATGTCTATTCAGTTGTTCTGCCCATTTTTTGATTGGGTTGTTTCTTTTTGTTTTGTTTGTTTGTTATTGAGTTGTACAAGCTGTTGGTATATTTTGGAAACTAGGCCCTTGTCGGTCACATCATTTGCAAATATTTTCTCCAGTCTGTGGGTTGCCATGACTCTTTTGTTAATTGCTTTATATCCATTGCCCAGAAAAGTGTCTGGCATCTAGTAGGCACTTAATAAATATTTGTGGAGTGAATAAGTGAACATATATTTTTATTCAGATGTTTAGCCCATATTTTTCATATACATGGTTTTCATAGAATTAAAAAAAGACAATATTTTTCCTGCAGAGGTATAGATTTTACAGTACTCCAGAATGCTAAATACAGATTTCATTTAGGGACCCCTGAGTACTGACTTTGCATTCTCTCTATACTGTGGAATGCTACCTCTCTGCATTCTGTGTGGTCACCTGTCTTCTGAGTTTCTGTATCCTTAGCTAACTACTCAGAACTTAGAGTAGGGATGAGAATGATATCTTCTAGGTGACCCATTTGGAACAGTGCCTCTCACCTTTTTTTTTTAACTGACCTCAAGGAGATTCAGTTGAGGATACCACTGCACACTAAAAAGCAATAAGGGTAGAGGCAGCAATAACTTGATTCCTTCTACTTCCTGTTGACCACTTCATAGCATCATTTGGTCCAGGCATGGACTGAACGCTCACTTAGTTAGTGACAAATACATTATACACCTCTTAAGATAGCAGTGAAATGAAAGGATGACTACAGTAAATGTTCTTTGATGATGATCTAGGTGCTGGTGATATCATTCTTGTGGCTCGTAAGGTGCCTTGGGGTTCTTGACCTTGAAGATCCTTCTGGACTAGGAGATATGATTCCTGGTGAAGATTAAATTATAGAAGCCCTTTAGTGGAATTTTCATGACTAAATCCCAATGGTAGAGCAATAGTATATGAGAGATGTGGATATTCAGATCCACTGTTAAAGTGATATCTCGGAACATTCTGATATATTTCAATATTTCTGTGACATAAAAATGGAAGCAAATTGAGAATTAAGTGTATCTTCTCTATTCACTCCTTACCACCCCCTACATACCCTCATAGTTTTGGGATGACTCATGATTCTTCTCATCCTGTTTTTCACATAGAGTCAAAATTAGATTAAATTAAAAACACAAAAATGGGTTGCATAAAAGCACACTCAGGACTCAGCTTCTACTAGACCTCATGGAATCCCATTTCCACCTGAAGTATGAGGAATCCACCCTGAAGAATGCCTCTAGTAATATGAAAATACATATGTACCAAGTTATTAAATGCAGAATTATTTTAAATTGCAAAATGTTGGAAAAAACCTAAATGCCCATACTTAAGCAAGTGGTTGAATAAACTATGGTAATCCACAAAATTCACCTACTATGCAAGTGCAAAAGAAATAACAATCTTTGTGAATTGATATGGAGTGATTTCCAGCATGTATTGGGTAAAAAAACCCAAAATACAAAAGCATATCTATGGCAAATTAAGCACATGAAAAGATGCTCAACATCATTAGTCATTAGGAAAATGTAAATCAAAACACACAATGTAATGTACCACATTACACCCACTAGGATGGCTATAATTTAAAAAACAAACAAACACACACAATAACAAACGCTGGTAGGCATGTGGAGAGCTTGGAACCCTCATAAACTGCTGGTGGGAATGTAAAGTGATGCAGCTACTGTGGAAAATAGTTTGGTGGTTCCTCAAAAAGTTAAAAATACCATACGATCCAGCAATTCTACTCCTAGGTATCTATTCCAACATATTAAAATAGATATTCAAATACTTGTCCATGAATATTCACGGCAGCACTATTCACAATAGCCAAAAGGTGGAAACAACTCAAATGTTCTCAACTGATGGATAGATAAACAAAATGTGGTATATCCACATAATGGAATATTATTCAGCCAGAAAAAGAAATGAAGTACTGATACATGCTACAATGTGGATGAGCCTCAAAAACGTTATGCTAGGTGAAGGAAGCCAGATACAAAAGGTCACACATATTGTATGATTCCATTTATATTAAATATTCAGAATAGGTAAATTCCTAGAGACAGAAAACAGATTAGTCATTGCTGGGGACCATGGGGTGGGGGAAATGAGGAGTAACTTTTCAATGGTATGGGGATTCCTTTCGGGGTGATGGAAATGTTGTGGAACTAAGTAGAGATGGTGGTTTTACAACATGTGAATATACTAAATACCAGTGAATTTAACACTTTAAAATGATTTATTTCATATTATGAGAATTGTACCTCAATAACAACATCAAAAAAAGAGTTGCTATAACACGCCCCCTTTCATGAAAGACACAAGGAGAGGTAACAAAATACACATGTATCTGTTCATCTGTGCAAAAGAAACTAAGAAGGATTAAACCTAATGAGACTATTTACTGAGGGATGCTACGGGAGTGCAGTGGAAAGAGTAAGGAAGTGGGAATGGGGTAGTAGGGGTGGGGGAGTGACATTTACCTGATATTCTTTTTTTGTATGGCTCTCACTCTTAGAACCAAAATACCCCCAAAATAAATAATTAAAATCAACCAGAATGGGAGGGGGAGCCCAAATTAGAATACAAAGAGTAACAAATGGATACAATTGTATTACCAATGAACATCATGACCATACTAAAGAAGTTGGGGAAAATCCAACTAAGTTTGGAAAACAGTATTTTGACCTTACAATGTAAGACTAAAGACAGAACTGTGCACAAATATTAGAGTCTATTTAGTAAAATTTTTTCTGCAGGGATATGGGTCAGGAATTCTGAAACTACTTTACGTGTGTACTAGGATTGAGCAAATAAGTAATGGGCTTCTTGCCAAAATGATTGATTCCAAGGAAAATATAAGATGACCCTGGAACATTTTATGGTGTCAGAAGGTCAGGAAGTACTAAAAAATTATGGGGTATATGAAAATGATACAGGAACCAATTTGAAGGAACTCCTGATATTACGATTTATGGCCTTCAGGGGCAGGATACAAACAACCCATGGTAACCAAGCAGGGGAATCAGGTGAACAAATGATCCAGTCTTACTCCCCTTCTGCCTTCCAAGCTCATGGCAGGGCCTCCCATTGGCTGCACCCAACCAGAAGCTAGAGGTCAAGGGAGCCCAGTGATGCAGTTTAAACATACCCACCTCGGGGGTCCAGAGCAGAGTGGAGAAGTTTAGAGAATGGGAGGAAAAAAGAAAAGGTATCTAACACTGAGATCGGCTAGTCTATCCCTTTCATTTTGCAGGTGAGAAAAGTAAGCCTCAACAAGGGAAAAGATTTATCCGAGATCACTATAAAGGGCAATGTGATAGAGCTGAAACCCCATTAGTCTGCATTTTGGAAGACCTAGGTTCTAGTCTTGATTTGGCCACTGCAGTGGGCTGCAGTTTGCATATCTATGAATAAAGGAGGTGGACTAAAGCACTGGCCTTCAAACTGGGCTACACACATCCCTGAGCACACATGAGAGTTTCCAGGGGGTAAAGGGACACGGATAGTTTTAAGTGGATCATTTTCCAGACTCACAATTTCCTGATGTATATTCTCTCTTAAAATTACCTGCTTTCCCTTTCATAATAGTCCTCTCACCTGACAAAAGAAAAGTCTTCCTCTCACCCATCTCAAATATTACTGTGGTGCACTACTCCAGGATGTGAGAATCTGGGGGCACCAAACATAGGAACATTTTGAAAATGCATAGCTCTTGAGGCAGATTCCTGTGACAGCAAACCAGAGAGGTTCAGTGAAGTAATACCGAAGGGGCAGCCCTTACTGTTGGCAAGTGTGCATTCATACATAGTCTTTCTGAGAAGGGTTTGAATCTCATAAATGAAGTTTCACATTTTAAGCATAAGGTTGAAAGTGGGTCTTTGTCCATGAAGGAGGAAAGAAGATTCTAATCCTACTCAAATGATAAGCAGTTTGAGCTCTTCCAGGAACTGGTCGTGCCGCATACCAGGCTGACTGGCTCAACCACAGGTGATAATATGCAATTACCTCTACCTCTTACACACATCGTCTTATTCTTATTCTTATTTTATTTTATTTATTTTGGCTGCGTTGGGTCTTCGTTGCTGCGCGCGGGCTTTCTCTAGTTGCTGCGAGCGGGGGCTACTCTTCATTGTGGTGCGCGGGCTTCTCATTGCGGTGGCTTCTCTTGTTGCGGAGCACAGACTCTAGGTGCGTGGGCTTCAGTAGTCGAGGCACTCGGGCTCAGTAGTTGTGGTGCATGGGCTTAGTTGCTCCGTGGCAGGTAGGATCTTCTGGGACCGGAGCTCGAACCCATGTCCTCTGCATTGGCAGGCGGATTCTTAATCATTGTGCCACCAGGGAAGTCCCCATCGTCTTATTCTTGTATGGCGCTCTTGTGTCTTAACAGAAAAACCAGTTCATGGTGAGCTAGATGGAACCAGGAACTTCCAAGACCACTTGTCACTTCCTTTGAATCCACCTAAACTTGGACACAGGAATTACCACGCTTGGTCAGCCTTATGATTTATCTTACCCTGTTGTCTGCTTGGAGAGCATCAGTGATCTCTTTGATGCCAACTTTAAGGTTAATAATTTCCAAATTTCTATTAGTTGCCAATTGTGATTCTGCCTTCCTTACATTTCTCTAAATAACTCCTCCAATTCCTGAAAATACTATTATTGTTTTGTTAAGATGACAACATGCTCGCTATAACAATTCAAACAATTCAGAGTGTGTAAAAAGGAAGGACAAGAACATCCCAAATGCCACCAATCAACAATAACCATTAACATTTGGTCTTTCCAGAGCCATTCCATGTCTCGACACACATGCATATTATTTTCCATAAGTGAGACGATCTTATATGGTGCTGTGTGGTAATCAGCTCTTTAACTGAACAATATGCTGTGACATGTATGTTGCATATCACACGTTTTATGTATGTGTTGACACTCCCTTATTGAAGTCCATTTAGATCGTTTCCAGTTTTTTACTTTCAAACAATGCTGTGATGAACATCCTTGTGCATATTTCTTTTCATGTTTCTATAAATTGTTCTTTGCATTATTTTGGATCATAGACACCTTTGAGAATCTAATGAGAGCTATGCATCACCTCCCTCGCAAAATGCACATATTCATATTCCTCATTCTGACTTTGATTTTTTTTGTGGTTCATAGATAAGCCCCCTGAAGTCCATCCTTGGCCTTGCTAAGGCTCCATGGACCCCAAATTAAGAATACCTACTTTAGGGTTAATTCCAAAATGTAAATTTTTAATAGCCTTTAAATTTATTTATATTAATGTATCACTTGCGTGCAAAGTACTTGTGTGTCCCTCTGTCTCTTTTAATTGGGTCCACCCTCCAGTCTGTGTCCAACTCTGGAGGTTTGGTGACATTATAAATAATCAGATCACATAAATTTCCATTGACTGCCATAGGGGCTGAAGGGATTTTGAGCACAGAACAACACATTCCACCTTATTTTATAGGCTTTAAGGAAGTTTCATAAATAAAAACGTTTCACAGGTTAAAAAAGGGAAAAAAATGTATCTGAGTATTTGATTCCTTCATTCAAGAAGTAGATACTGAGTCGCAGCCACGCACCGAGCTTGGTGCTAGGAGCTAGGGATACAAATATGAATAAGACTCCATCTCTGCCTTTAAGGGATTCACTGTCTAGATGGGGAGACAGACATATAGAGAAACCATTGTCAGGCAGGGAGAGATTACATTCTATATATACAAAGGTGTGAAATAGCACAGACCCAGGGAACTTTGGGGGGTCAGTGTTCAGAGAGTCTCGGTCAGGAGAAAAGACCCATCCTCTCTGATGTGTATTAGCAAACCTGATCCCTTCCCATGGCCCATTCTCCAAGCCCACCCATCTGAATCTTCTTCCCTTCTCTCTACACAATATTTATTTCACTTCTCAGGGAGACTGAATACTAACTTGAAACTCAGTGAGCTCTAGGATGGCTGAAATGAATCTAGGAAGCCAAATGGTACAAGAAATACTCAAGTTATATCCAGGCTGTTTGATGATAACATTCACGTCAGCAAATTTGCAAATATAGATGTCCTAGCAATTAAATCACTCCAGCAGATGAAAAGCTGGAGAAACCACAGGTCAAGTTTACATATACAGATAAGTCGATTGCTTGCTGTCCAGTGGAGTGTGTACTTATTGTAAACACAAAACAACAGGCTACCTAAGAAGCTTATTGTTGTGTTTTTAGCCATACTTTATACCTCTCAGTTCAGACTTAACAGTTCAGTACCCTTAGAAATAAACTATTTCATTTGTCTCCTCTACAGCCCAGGGATCTCTTGAGCAGCTTGATTTCCGTTTGAGATAGGTGAACTTACCTATCTGCTGGCTTTCATGCCATTTTAGTCCTCTATCTATATCCGTTCCTCTCATTTCCCCCCATGTCTGTATTTTTCCTCTTTCCTCACTGACCACCATCTCGTCTTTCTCTAGGCTTCTCACATGTGGATTGCCACTCACTGGCAATTCTTCTAGATCTCCACATTTGCAGCCGTCTCCAGTCCCTGCTTACTTGTCTCCCTGAGTCAGGCCGGGATTCCTAGGAGCCAGCAGGAGACCATCCCTCAGCTAAGGTCTTCCCCTACATTTGGGAAATAGGAGAAAGAAGATGAGTGTAGTTGTTTCCCTTAATGTCATATTTCTTAAGGACAGTGCTTATAAAAATATTGAAGTTATATTGACCTTGCCTAGGGTTTTGATATATGGTTGTTCTCAGGATAAAGATTGATTTGTTAAAAAAAAGTGTTTGTGTGCATGTGCACTTTTCATTCAAAATGAAAGTGTATGTTGATGCACAAAATATGTTTCATACATTTATTATTTACAAATATGAGTCACAGGCATCTGAATCAAGCATTTAAGCCTATTGAGAATAGGGATAAGTGGTATTTAAATAGCCCAAAGGAGGATGACTGCAACATCTGTCAGTATCCCTGTCGATCCTGTAGGTTAGTGATCGTCTCTTTTCCAAGATTTCATGGTAAAAAGCAAACTATTTAAAAATCTCTGCAATGTTTCTTGCCCATTCAGTGTTCACAAAAAACTTTATATGTTAGTGTCTAATGTTACTCAATTTTGTTTTCGGTGCAAAATATAACTTACTTCCCTTAACTTTCTGTATTTCACTGATGTGAAAACACATTGTATTGTGTTTTTCAAATCTGGTTCACACCTAGAGCCAGGGATCCTTTTAAGGTTTGAACAGCATCTTATGTTATGCTTTCATAATTTGTATAAAGTCTCTGTTTTCTCATCAGCAAAGGGGGGATCACAGTAGGGTTGTCACGGGTCACAGGGTTCTAATGAGTTTAAATGAATTAATACATATAATGACAGCAACAACTCTCATTACTCAAATATTTTCCATGCACCAGGCACCACTTAAAGTGCTTTACATGTATTACCTCATTTACTCTTCCCCACATCTCTGTGTAGTAAGTACTATTGTCATCACCACCCTGTTTTTCGCTTTTATTTTTAACACATGAGGAAACTGAGAGCACTGAGTATTTGAGTAATGTTCCCAGGCTACAAGGTGGCAAATGGCAAAGCTGGGATTAAAACGCAAGCAGATGGATTTTAGAGGCTGCACTCTTATTCACTGTGCTATACTAACTTTCAGATAAAATAGTACCTAAAAGAACTAGGCTGAAGATAGGTACGAATTTTTATAAAAATTGAAAACTATAATGAAGAGCATATGAATATTTTTGTTACGGATGCTTAGTATAGTTTGGCTGAGACATCTCTAATAGTTGATAGATGCTATTTCAGTAAATTTTTAGGTCCTTGGCTTCCTCGTTTTCCTGAATGCTTTTAAACATCTGACTTCAGGTTAAAGGCACGTTAATGGAAAGGACATGAGGTTTTGAATCAGAAAGGGTTCGACTCCTTACCAGCTGTGTGGTCTTGAGCAAGTTACCCGTCTGTCTGAACCCCTGTTTTCTCATCTGCAAGGATGGCAATAACGTCTGCTTCAGTTTCTATTGCAGGAGGCAGAAAGGATTAAATATTCAAACACAGAGAGGGCAATCAGGAAACTAAGACTGTGAATACAGAATATGACACACTGACCAGGGCTGAGAGCAGTGCCTTAGCTGCCTCCCTGGCTCAGAATTTTATCAATTCTCAATGTGGTTGGAAATTAATATCAAGATCTCACTGAATTTCACAATTTTGTTGCTTAAATACTTATGTTTAAAATCTTCTCTATAGAAAATTGTATGTTATTCTCATTCCATAACCCATGAAATAATTCTTAGTGGATCTTTTTGTTATTTTTATTAAGTCTGAACATAAAGGACTTTTTAAAGGTATGCTATACATATTTCTAATTTGTGATTTTAGTAAAAATTCTGGTGAGCAAATGATGTGAACAAACAATTCATGGAATAGAATATACAATTAGTTATCCAGGATAAGAGAAACAGCTAAGCCTCTCTAGAAATCAAAGAAATGCAAAACACAAAACATATATCATGTTTTACATATGAAAATATTCTATGCTGCTGAGGGTCATATTCATTTCTGAATATGGATAAATATTTATAAACTGGATAAAAACCTGTTGGATAGCATTTTGAAATATGTAACAAGAATCTTAAATATGTTCATATATTTTAAGATAATTTCAGTTTCTGGAATCTAGCTTCAAGAAATAACATGAAGTACAGAAAAATCTTTTAGTACAAAGTGTTCATTGTGGCATTATTTATAAGAAGAAGAAGTTGGAAACAACCTAAATGCCCTACAAGCTGGGAATAGTTAAGGAAACAAGATGTTCTCCACATAATAGATTAATGTACAGTTGCTTAAAGTTATGCTTATGAGTAATTTTTAATGACACAGGAAATACATGGAATATAATTTAAGTGAAAAGCAGGATACATTTTATATGTATAATAGTATGGTCCCAACTAAGTAAAAAAAGTCATATAGATATAAATATTTGGAAATAAATATACCAGAATGCTAATCATAGCTACTTGAGAGGTGGTGATTGTGGGTGATCTGTTTTCCGGCTTTTAACTTTTCTATATTTTCACAACGAGTATATGTTATTTTACAATATTAAAATATGAGTGCAGATTTTGTTGCTAGGGTGGGCGGCAGCATCTGATCCAGGATGATGCCTGACAAGGCAGCGTCCTGTCTGAAGTGACCCGTATTATGCTGCTCCACAGGGTTTGTGTGGGATTTAAATATTCTACTACACGAAACTGGCCAGTGTAGATTACTATCTAGTAAGAAACTGTTATAGAAAATTTAAATTTTACACTTTTACGTAAGAGATGGGAAGGTGCATCATGAAAGGGTTTTTTTTTTACATTTCCAAAGCATTCACAAGTTTCCTTAACTCGCTAGCTTTCCTATGCATCCTATAGCATGCAACTTCTCAGGAATATTTTCTTTTCGTGTGACATAGGATACATTTGTAGATACTGGCACCTTTATCAGATGCAGACCAAGAAAGAATAACAAACGTTAATTCAGTCAGTTGTTTTTTTAAAAAAAAGTTTTCACCTTTTATTGGAGGAATGGTAAGTAGGGTCCTGGTTTATACCTGTTGTCCTGGCATAATTATTAATACACAGTGCCCTCTTTTTCTCTCCAAATTGCTCTGGTTCAGACAATAAGTTACATGGTCACCCTAGCAATATCAGATATGGGGGGGGAGGGCAGAGTGGTACTATCTGGATGCTGGCTCTTGGAGTGGAGGGGTGTGTGGGGGAGGGACAGCTGGCTCTCGACAGCCAGCATGCAGGAGAAGGAGCCAGAAGCCGTACTCGAAGGGACAGAAAGTAGCCCGTTGCCAATGAACACTGGCCCACGGGCTGTATTACTTAGTCTAATTAGTCGTATATCTATTACTTGATACTGATTCTGACAGCATTGGTTCTACCTGAAGGTGGAACAGAAAATCTATCTAGTTGATTTACGATAGTAAAGACACGTGCCTTAGAATCTTTTTCCATCAGCCCACTCTGGTGCCTGGCATTTCTACCATTAGAGTTGTAATGAAACGTTATCAAAAGAATTCAAATTTTCATCTGGAGAGAACAGCACAAAGGAGAGGGATGCAGCATAGTTCAGGGGTTGGAAGGATTCCTATACCGTCTGCTCTTCCCAGCTGCATGACCCTGGGCAAACAATTCACTTTTCTGAGGTTTAGTCTAAAAAGAGGGAGACAAAACCTGCCCTGCCCTATCTCTGGAGGTAGTAGGGTGAACAAAATGGCCACTGTATGTGAAAATGCTCTGTTAATACAAAAGCACTCTGCAAATATCAGAGACCCTTAGTATTATGAACTTATTAACTGAGGTAACACATTAGTTTGAGCTAAGAGCACCACCTTGGAATGCAGTAAGCATATTTTGGGGAAAAAGACACAAATTGGGTAAATTCCGATGGGTGGTTACAAGGAGGAGAGAGAGAACTGGAGCAGGCTGGCTGGTCAGCTGAACCATCTGGAGAGCTTTTTAGAAACAAAACAAAACAAAATAGCAACAGATGAGCGGACTCCATCTCAAGACCTTGAGATTCAGCTCACCAGACACACAGCCCCAAGTAAGTAGTTAGGGTTTTGGGGCGGGGAAGCTGCGAAGCATGGTGCAAAAGGGGCCAGACGGGGCTAGAAAGAGAGTGATGGGGGGAGAAAACAACAGAACTCTGCTGCTTTAACAAGTGTTTTTCAGAGCTAGCCTTGCTAAGAAACTAAAGGCTAAAATGAATTTCTGAAATGTTTGGTTACTGTCTTTCCAACCCACTCCCCCCCCCCACCCCAGTTCTAGAATATAAATGCCATGTGGGTGGGGATTTTTGTCCCTTTGCTTCACTGCTGAATCTCAAGCACTTAGAATATTTCCTGGCACATTGTACCAGGATAATAAAAATTGCGTATATGAATATCATTTGCCTGTGTCAACTGTTTTTCCCACTTGTGTCTGTAACTTAAAGTTGACTAAGTTTTGTTATTGCAGTTCTGGAGCTACTAAAGGGGAGGGTTGTCAGACCGGGTTTAGGACAAGGGCCTTGATCTAGGTCACGAAATGATAGCTCTCACTTCGGGTAACTACTGCTTCCACCACCCACCTGAAGTCTTTGTTGGTGACTCGTCCATTTCCTTTGTCTTAATATCTTATTTATACTCTTCTTTTCAAGTATTTACTATGATTACTCTACCAAAACCAGAATTCTTTTAAAAATTGTTTTTAATTGGTTATATCTAGAAATAATATGAAAACAGGAGTCTGATCTTTTAATTTTCACTGCGGTTTGCTGCCATCCTTTAGACAGTGCAATGTGATATGATTTAAATAATGCAGCTTGATGATTATTGTTAACTTTACTGAGAGCCTTAAGCTTTTTGGATGAGAAGTGATTTGGATTTTCTTGTGTGTACCTTACCTTCTCTCTTATTTTATAACCTCCCACTGGATGTATAATACGTAAATTACAGATTGAGGTGAATGGAGTTTGTCAGTTCAATTCAAGAAATGTTTGTTGACCTCCTACAATGTGTAGGTGCCATGTTAGGAGCTGAGTACATGAAGGTAAATAAGACAAATATAACCTCTCATGATACCCTGTATCTCACGGTAATATATATAGTATATTACATATTATTATGTATATAAAGTCAGATATACACACATGCACATACATATACATATAAACAGTCACCCCAGGATGGTTTGAAGGCAACTAACAGAATATCCAATTTAAAGTGTCTTAAACACTGAGCACATTTATTATCTCACAAACCAAGAATTTTGGGGGTGGGAGTCTTCATTGTTGCTTAATACATGACCTTCATGATATCATGGCTCTGATCTGCTTTTCTGGACTTATTTTGGCTTGTCCCTCATGCTCCCAAGGTGACAAGGGAAACAACTGGAAGAGTGAATACAAATAGAACTGGAGTCTGCCAGCAGGGAGGAAGTGTGTGTATTTGTGTGTGTCGGGGGTGGCTGTGTGTGAGTGTGTGAGTGGGGGGAGGGTGTGATCAACTGTCAAACAGATTAAAATTTTTAAGAATATTATAGACTGATTTTGCCTGAGAAATACAATGATTTATTGCCTGCAAAGGAGTAAAGCAGGGGAGCATATGCTAGGCTTGTTAATATGGCATGATCTTATGGTATTCACTTACTGTTTAGATAAATACATAAAGGTAATACATATTTATTAAAAAATGTAAGCAAAGGCGAACTACTGTTTAAGGTCTGAGGTGTATCCTTCTCACATTTCTATGCATTTACAAGCAAAGAGTTAGGTCTACGCGTGTGTAATACATTCACTACAAATGTATATAGAGCCTCAATATCTAGTTTGCTCGTGGTTTTGGCTTGGGTCCTCTAGACTGGAGAAGCAGAGGCAAGGATTAACATGTGGCCTCTTTACTTGGGAAATGCAAGCTGAAGATGGTGAGGGTGAGGAAACAGTGGAAGTGAGGTAAGAAAGATGCAAAGCAATGTGATGTGATGTGTCACTGCTCTGGCCACATTTCACAATAGGCCTGGTAGAGACATGGCAGGTGAGCAGCAGGTGTGTCTGGAAGGGCTGCGAGAAGAAATCACACTTCAGAGTGGTCCACTGCAGAGAGGAAGGGGAGGGAATTTTTCTGCTCAAATGCCTCCTGCCTTTCACTTCCAATTGGCCAAGTTTCACCTCATAGCGGGGTAACTCTCCATATTTTCAGCCCTTGGCAGCCACCCAGGTAGCCAATTCCCGTGCTTCACAGTGTGGCATTTCAAGTGATGACTTGATGTTGATAGGACTCAGTGTGTTGGAAGCAAGGGCTATGCAGGCCCAAAGTTCCAACTTGAACTCCAGCCATCTCAGGGAGCTCAGCAAAGGCAATGATTGTGGTCAGGGTGCAATAAGGGTGTTGGGGTTCCCTTCAGAAATAAAGAGGCAGTAGAGGAAGTCTGAGAAGGTGCACAAAGATTGCATCCAGTAACTTGCTTTGCAAAATGGAAATGTTGCAAAATGGAAAATCTGTAAAAATGGAATCATATACACATTGTTCCGGTATTTGTTTTGTTAAAAAAAAAAAATAGCCATTTTTCCCTGCCAGGATTTTGAGACGAAACTCATTCTTTTAAACAAATGCCTAAGATTCCAGAGAATGGATATGCCGTAATTTATTTTGCCATTTCCTTATGAGGGACATTCAAGCTGTCCCCAGTTTCCCACATGATAGTAATTATCTTTAAGGAACATGTACAGTCTTTCTGGAGGACAAATCTAAAGTGTTAAAAATAATTTGAAAAGAAAGATCTTATTTAAAATCAGTCTCCACACTTGTCTGGAGCTTTACTGATCTGATCCTTGTGGCTGCATTAATTATGTCCCATTGCGTTTTGCACAGGGTCTGGCAGTTCTGGGCTTATGCCCCTGACTGGGATCTGCTGGGTATTCAAATGGAGGTCCTACAACACTGATAAGGCATGCTACTCTACAGGTGACTCCTAGCCCTGAGCGGAGATTACTTTCCATTTTTGCATATGCCCAGTGCCTTTCCATTTGAGTTATCTTGTCAGTGAACAAATGTCTTGAATAAATACAGAAATGAAATTCTACGCATTCTGACTTTGCCCAGCCTGGGTTTCCCTACCTCTATTATTTAGGCAGATAAAACTAGTCAGGCAATAGCCTAGGGGTGATAACATGGGGAGGATACTGTGCATTCCCTAACATTGGGCTTGAAGTGTTCATCGATAAGAAAAACACCACCTCACGGGAAATTTTACATATCTCCTACATCAGAAAACACCTTGGGTTTTAGGTATGTTTTAGAGGAAAACTGTTTTACCTTATATATATATTTTTTATCTTGTAAGTGCTTTGACATCTTGACAGTTTTGAAGGTAATGACCCCTTATGGGAAGCAACAGGGACTCCATCTGCTTTTCCTCTTTTCTAGGACAGCTTGTCCTCTTCACTGTCCAGCGCCCTGCTACAGCCTCTGATCTCTCTGGTACCCTTCCCCCACTTTCCCTTAAATGGTTAACTATGGCATTTCTGAAATCTTCAATTTTCTTGACTTTAATAAACACATCACTTTAAGAGTCAGCTAACACCTTTAAACAGTAGATTTTATTGTGTCATAGAATATGAAATATTCTTTATTCTTGGGCTCTTTTGATTTCTTTCTCGGAGAAGCTTAATAACATAGACCTGCTGTAAAATCAAAATCAAAATCTACCTGAAACTATGTAAAATACTGATCAGACCAAATAGGAAAGACAAAATTATTATTATTTTAAAATATTTTTTATTACCTTTTTATTGATGTATAGTTGACTTAATATAATAGAATATTATATTAGTTTCTGATATACAGCATACTGATACAGTATTTTTATAGATGATAGTGCTTTAAAGGTTATTACAAAATAATGGCTATAATTCCCTGTGCGGTACAATATATCCTTGTTGCTTATCTATTTTATACATAGTTTGTTTCTCTTAATCCCATACCCCTACATGCTCCTCCCCCCCTTCCCTCTCCCCACTGGTAACCACTAGTTTTGTTTTCTATATCTGTGAGTCTGCTTCCGTTTTGCTATATACATTCATTTGTATTATTTTTTAGATTACATGTATAAGTGATATCACTTTCTCTGTCTGACTTATTTCACTAAACATAATATTCTCTAGGTCCATCCACATTGCTGCGGATGGCAGATTTTCATTCTTTTTTATGGCTGAGTAATATTCCATTGTATATATGTAACACATCTTCTTTATCCATTCATCCGTTGATGGACACTTGAGTTGCTTCCATATCTTGGCTATTGTAAATAGCGCTTCTATGAACACACGAGTGCTTGTATCTTTTCAAATTAGTGTTTTTATTTTTTTACAGATATATACTCAGGAGTAGAGTTGCTGGATCATATGGTAGTTCTATTTTTAGTTTTTTGAGGAACCTCCATTCTGTTTTCCAGAGTGGCTGCACCAATTTACATTCCTACCAACAGTGTACAAGGGTTCCCTTTTCTCCATATCCTTGCCAACATTTGTTATTTGTAGACTTTTTGACGATAGCCATTCTTACAGGTGTGAGGTGATATCTCATTGTTGTTTTAATTTGTATTTCTCTAACAGTTAGTGATGTTGAACATCTTTCCACGTGCCTGTTAGCCTCTGTATGTATCCTTTGTAATATGTCTATTCAAGTCTTTTGCCCAATTTCTGATAGGGTTGTTTTTTTTATATTGAGTTGTATGAGCTGTTTATATATTTTGGATATTAACCCCTTGTTGGTCATAGAATTTGCAAATATTTTCTCCCATTCAGTAGGTTGTCTTTTCATTTTGTTGATGGTTTCCTTTGCTGCACAAAAGCTTTTAAGTTTAATTAGGTCCTATTTGTTTATTTTTGCTTTTATTTATTTTTTGCCTTAGGTAACAGATCCAAAAAGTATGGCTATCATTTATGTCAAAGAGTGTTCTAGGAGTTTTATGGTTTGGGGTCTTACATTTGGGTCTTACATTTAGGTCTTTAATCCATTTCTAGTTTATTTTTGTATATTGTGTGACAAAATGTTCTAATCTCATTCTTTTACACGTAGTCGTCCAGCACCATCTATTGAAGAGACTGTCTTTTCTCCATTGTATATTCTTGTCTTCTTCGTTATATTAATTGACCTTAGTGAATGGGTTTATTTCTGGGCCCTCTATTTTGTTCCATTGATCTATGTGTCTGTTTTTGTGCCAGCACCATGCTGTCAGGATTACAGTGGCTTTGTAGTATAGTCTGAAGTCAGGAAGGGTGATACCTCCAGCTTTGTTCTTTTTTTTCTCAAGATTTCTTTGGCAATTCAGGCTCTTTTGTAGTTCTATATAAACATTAGGATTATTTGTTCTAGTTCTGTGAACAATGTCATGGGTATTTTGATAGGGATTGCATTAAATCTATAAATTTCTTTGGGTGGTATGGCCATTTTAATATTAATTCTTCAAATCCAAGAGCGTGGGGTGTCTTTCCATTTCTTTGTATCCTCTTCAATTTTGTACATCAGGTTTTATAGTTTTCAGAGTATAGGTCTTACACCTCCTTGGTTAAGTTTATTCCTAGGTATTTTATTCTTTTTGATGTGATTTTAAATGGGAATTTTTTTGCTTTCTCTTTCTGATAGTTAATTTCTTGTGTATACAAAAACAATAGATTTCTGTATGCTAATATTGTATCCTACAACTTTAATGAATTAATTTATTAGTTCTAATAGTTATTTGGTGGAGACTTTAGGGTTTTCTATGTGTAGTATCATGTTATCTGCAAATAGTGACAGTTTTACTTCTTCCCTTCCAATTTGGATACCTTTTATTTCTTTCTCTTGTCAGATTGCTATGGCTAGGACTTCCAATGCTATGTTAAATAGAAGTGGTGAGAATGGGCATCCTTGTCTTCTTCCTGAATTTAGAGGAAGACTGTCAACTTTTCACCGCTGACTATGAGGTAAGCTGTGGGTTTGTCGTAAGTGGCCTTTGTTATGTTGAGATATGTTCCCTCTATACCAATTTTTTTTTTTTTTTTAACTTTTGGGTTTATTTATTTATTTATTTATGGCTGTGTTGGGTCTTCGTTTCTGTGCGAGGGCTTTCCCTAGCTGCGGCAAGTGGGGGCCACTCTTCATCGTGGTGCGCGGGCCTCTCACTATTGCGGCCTCTCTTGTTGTGGAGCACAGACTCTAGACGCGCAGGCTCAGTAATTGTGGCTCACGGGCCCAGTCACTCCATGGTATGTGGGATCTTCCCAGACCAGGGCTCGAACCTGTGTCCCCTGCATTGGCAGGCAGATTCTCAACCACTGCGCCACCAGGGAAGCCCCCTCTATACCAATTTTGATGAGAGTTTTTATAATTAATTGGTGTTGAATTTTGTCAAATGCTTCTTCTGTATCTATTGAGATGATCATGTGATTTTTATACTTCCTTTTGTTAATGTGGTGTATCACATTGATTGATTTACAAATATTGAACCACCCTTGCATCCCTGGAATAATTCATGGTGTATGATCCTTTTTATATATTGTTGGATTTGATTTGCTAATATTTTGTTGAGGATTTTTGCATTTATATTCATAGAAGATATTGGTCTGTAATTTTCTTTTTTTGTAGTGTCTTTGTCTGGCTTTGGTATCAGGGTAATAGTAGTCTTGTAGAATGAATTTTGGAGTTCCATCCTCTTCAATTTTTTGCGATAGTTTGAGAAAGATATGTATTAGCTCTTTTTTATATGCTTGGTAGAATTCCCCTGTGAAACTGTCCAGTCCTGAAATTTTGTTTGCTAGGAGTTTGTTTGTTTGTTTTTTTCTTTAATTACAAATTCAATTTCACTACTAGTGATTGGTCTGTTCAAATTGTCTGTTTCTTCTTGATTCAGTCATGGCACTTTGTATGTTTCTAGAAATTTGTCCATTTCTTCTAAGTTGCTCAATTTGTTAACTGTACATAGTATTCTCTTGTGATTTTTTTCTTTGTGTACAGACCTTATTTGTTAAAATACCATTAGATTATGCCTCAGGACAAGAGCAAAGACTACCCTCTGCAGAAACTTAGGAATTATGTACAGAACGTTACAGGACAGAGGACAACACTTTAGCTGAAGCCTGTCTGTTGACCAGAGAAGGGTGTTCTGAGTGGACTCAGCAAAGAAAAGGAAATCAGGCAGGGAAGGTAAGGTGCCCATCTGAATCAAATTTCAGCTGCCATCAGGGCAAGTCTTGTGATGATCACAGATTGGAAGCTTCGTTTTTGGAAGGTTTGAGTACAGCACAAGAGTTCCATGTGTCTTTATGGCTACACCCCAGGCTGAGGTCAATGTCACTCAAATTCCTGGCCAGCCAAACTCCGGCAGCAAAGAGTCCCAAATTGAGGATCAAGTTCCTCCGGAAGTCATTCCTATTGGTGGCGAAGTGGTAGACGCCCTGAAGCCAATCTCCCACATTGTCTGGAATTTCGGGAGCTTCATTTGCCAAGCCTTGCAGCGGTCATGCCAACCCCACTGGAAACCATAGTAGCACCTCTGCTCTCTTATGATTTTTTTGTATCTCTGTGTATTAGTTGTTACTTCTCCTCTTTCATTTCTTGTTCTGTTTATGCAGGTCCTCTCTCTTTTCTTCTTGGTAAGCCCAGCTAAAGGTTTATCAATTTTGTTTATCTTTTTAAAAAACCAGCTCTTGGTTTCATGGATCTTTTCTATTGTATTTTGGTCTCTATTTTATTTATTTCCTCTCTAATGTTTACTTCCATCTGCAGACTTTGGGCTTTGTTAATTCTTCTTTTTCTAATTCCTTTAGGTGGTAGTTTAAGTTGTTTATTTGAGATTTTTCTTGTTTCTTGAGGAAGGCCTGTATTGCCATAAACTTCCCTCTTAGAACTGCTTTTACTGCAGTCCACAGATTTTGGAAAGTTGTGTTTCCATTTTCATTCGTCTCAAGGTATTTTCCGATCTCCTCTTTGCTTTTTCATTGACCCACTGGGTTTTAGTAGCGTGTTGTTTAGTTTCCACATGTTTGTGCTTTTCCCATTTTTCTTTCTGCAATTGATTTAGTTTTATACTGTTGTGAAAAAATGCCTTATATAATTTCTATGCTTTTAAATTTGTTGTGACTTGTTTTGTGACCTAGTATGTGATGCCTCATGGAGAATGTTCCAGGTGTACCTGAAAGGAATGTGTATTCTGCTGGTTTTGGATGCAATGTCCTGTAGATATCCACTAAGTTTAACTGGTCTATTGTGTCATTTAATATAATACCACTGTTGCCTTATTGAATTTCTGCCTGGATGATATATCCATTGATGTAAGTGGGGTGTTAAAGTCCCCTCCTATTATTGTCAGCTTCTCCCTTTATGTCTGTTAATATTTGCTTTATATATTTAGGTGCTCCTGTATTTGGTGCATATATGTTAATGAGTGTAATACACCTCTTCTTTTATTGATGCCTTTATCATTATGTAATGCCCTTCTTTGTCTTTTGGTATAGTCTTTGTTTTAAAGTCTATTTTGTCTGATATGAGTATTGCTACCTCTGCTTTCTTGTTGTTTCCATTTGTGTGAAATATCTTTTCCCATCCTTTCACTTTCAGTCTGTGTGTGTCTTTAAGTCTGAAGTGAGTATCTTGTAGGCAGCATACAGATGGGTCTTTTTTTATCCAATCAGCCATCCTATGTCTTTTGATTGGACCAATTAGTCCATTGACATTTAAAGTAATTATTGATAGTTATGTACTAATTGCCATTTTATTACTTGTTTTCTGGTTGTTTTTGTAGTTCATCTCTGTTCATTTCTTCTTTTTGTTTCTCCCCTTGTGAATTGATGATTTTCTTTTGCAATATGCTTGAGTAACTTCCTTTTTGTTTTTTGTGTATCTGTGTAGGTTCTCACCAGACGTCCTCTTTATTTCTTTGGAATAGTGATGTTCATATTTTACGGATAATGAGGAACTCATATGAGTGTGGCCTGAATTCTCTCCTGATAACATTCAAAATTATCAATTTTTTAGGATAATATAAAAAGAGTCCTTCAAAAAAAAAAAAAAGAGTCCTTCAAAATTATTTAGTCACTATTAATAAAAATGCACATATAGCCTACTAAAACTAGGGATGACTCACAACTTTTGGCTAGGCCTTACTCAAAGCCTCATAATCACAATATGCTGGAAGTTTCAAGACCCCCAAGAGACAGACTAATTAAGAGTTTGTATTGTTCATTTACTCTTTATAAAGTATTATGGTAAGCAATACTCAGATATTTCCTACACTGCTCCCACATCATTGCCTCAAGGTCAGAGTCTATAATTATCTGAGTCATCTGGGCCTTGAACTGGCATTGCTGGCTCAAGCAATTGGTGACAGATGCCCATTCCTTGCAGCCAAAAGTGTCTGCCTGTCTGGCAACATTTATCTCACATGGGAATGATGTCAGAGTATTTCTGGTCCTGAAAGATATTTACCTAAAGCAAAAACTCGTTGATTAATTTTGATTATGTTAGTGACAATACTGTTATGTATGCAGCTGAACAATTCCTCAGATGTCTGGACTGTATTCAAAAAGTGTATCCTGAATTTCTACTCCAAATTTGCGTTACTGATAGTTGCTTTCAGCCTGGATTTCAGCAGTTTCATGAAAGTAAGCCATGTGGACAGAAATTTAGGACAATTTTGTGATTCATATGCCACTTCTCAAATTCTAATTGTGCCTTTTTTGATAACACAGTTTCCTTTTGGGTCTGTGAAATTAAATTCCTTTTATAACCAAGCTGCACAGATAGGAGACATGCTTGGTAATCCAAACACATCTTGAGGTTTGCACATCAAAAGCAGCTGCAGAAACTTAAAGTATGGTTCATATTCATCAAAATATGTGTCTTCTGAAATTTGGACTTTATTTCTACCAAAATAGTACAGCAGCTCCTCAAATCTATAATTCCATTAAGCTCAGAGAAGTTGCCATGAGCTCAATTTGCATGGCTGGTTTGAGCCAGAGATCTTCACTTCCTGAAACAAAAGCCCTTCCTTTCCCCTGTGGTTTCAAGCTCTGCATATTCAGATGTTTCATCAGACCAGAAAGAAAGCACAATCTCTTGGGTCCCTACATGTTGAGCAAGTTGGGCCTCTGAGAGCCCTTTCATTCACCAAAGTCCTTGACCTGAAAAAAACTCCTTAACAAGTTCCCATAACCTAGCCTTCTGATTTCATTAAAATAAACCCAAACTGTACACACTGCTTTGTCTTTGCCCAGTCTGGTGATGGTTAAGAACACAGGCACAAAACATATTGACAACCATGGTAACTTCCTTTTTTACACCAGGAAAAGAATTTTTCTTGTATAGCTCAAGTCACAAATTTGCCTGATGAATGATGCAAGGAGCATCAGACTTCTCCGTTGTCTTGAATTAGTATCGAAGCATCCCTACCCCCTCTTTCATTTACAGGTACCCCACCTATAAAAGACATCCATGTTTATACCAGACTTCTCAAATTCCTTAGTGGCAGAGACAGCCCTTGAAAAGGTCTGTGTTCTAGCTAATCAGGGTCAGTTAGGTCACCTACTTTATAGCATCCCAGTCCATACATTTGGCACGTGGACCGTACATTTTAAATTTAAAATAAAATAAATATTTTTACATTGTTGTTTAAGTGTGTGTGTGTGTGTGTGTGTGTGTGTGTGTGTCACAGTGGTTTTCAAACTTTTTTTTGTTTAGTACATCTGGAAGTTCAATATGTAAAGGAAATAAAAGAGAAGCCAGTTGTACTAAAAGGGGGATGAGACACAAAATCCCCAGGCCTGTTTGAAGCCCATTTTGATACATAGTCAATTTTTGTGACTAGTCCCTGGGTAAATGAAGAGAAGATATATTATTATTTGCATATATATATATTTATACCTTTATATAAATGTATATAAATACATACATATATATGTATGTATATAACCTACCATATTAATTATGTTACTTAGGTCTTCTCTATCCTTACTTACTTTGTTATTTTTTATGATGTGATTAGTCATGGTGTCTGTGGATTTCTTCTTGAATTTCCTGTAATTCTTTTTTTTTTTTTTTTTTAATAAATTTATTTATTTTATTTATTTATTTTTGGCTGCATTGGGTCTCCGTTGCTGCGCAGTGGCTTTCTCTAGTTGTGGTGAGCAGGGGCTACTTTTCATGGCGGTGCGCGGGCTTCTCATTGAGGTGGCTTCTCTTGTTGCAGAGCACGGGCTCTAAGCACACGGACTTCAGTGGTTGTGGCACGCGGGCTTAGTTGCTCCGCGGCATGTGGGATCTTCCCGGACCAGGGCTCAAACCCATGTCCCCTGCGTTGGCAGGTGGATTCTTAACCACTGCGCCACCAGGGAAGCCCGAATTTCCTGTAATTCTTGCTTTATGAATTTGAATGCTATGTTATTTGGTGCATGTGTGTTCCTACGTGTGACATCTTAATTTTTCAGCTTACACTTTATTGTTATAAATAAATAATCTTTGTCTTTGGCTCATTTATTGCTTTTTCCCTGAATTAAGCTTTGTTTGAGATATAATTTTGATCTTGGCTTCATTTGCTTGGTACCCCTTTGTCTATTTTATTTTGGTTTTAAATCACTTTGTTTTCATTATCTTACGTATATAGCACATAGCTGGGGCTTGGTTTGATATTCCATCTGAGAAAAGTTTTCAATTCATTGGTAAATTTAATCTTTTTATATTTATCGAAATAAAAATTATGTTTTATTTTAGTCTACTTGTCATTTTTTGTTATGATTTTGTTTTATATAACTCATTTAATTTTTTGTCAGTATATGGCCAGTATATTCTCTGTATATGCATGTTTCTTGAACTTGAAAGGCATGTATTTTTGCTCTAGTGGATAGCTTAATAACTTTATAACTATTACTATTTTTAGATATTATTCAAAGCAGAGAGCAGTATATTTCCTGTTCCTCCCCTCCCCATTCACTAACTATACATTTTTTTGTAATGTTTACCTTATTTCTTTTCTCTTTCATCTTCTGTTGGTTGTTTCATTGCTATATTGTCAGGATTTTTAAAAATTTACTCTCTCTTCTCTGACCATAATTCTCACGTTTGCTTTAGACTTAATTCTGCAGATAATTGGATTTGAGGATCACTGCCAGCTTTTAAAATTTTTTTCTAAATTCATGGTTGGCTAAATTTCATCCTCTACTAATGTCCTATACAAGGGCCCATGAAAACCATATTGCTTGCATTTTCAAAAATGTTGTCTATTACATTTATACTTGAACAAGTTTCTCCAGTATCAAATTCTTGGATATAAAATCCTTTGGTTCAGATTTTGATTTTTTTCCCACCTTATAGAGATCTTGATCATTTTTAACTAGCTATCCAAAAGATTTTCATTAGCTTTGAAATCCATTAACTTTACTAGATTATGTCTAGTTTGACTATTCTGTGCCATTTTTTTCTTTGGGATACTATATGCCCCTTCTATCTATAGATTTAGGTCTTCTTATATTTCTGGAAAGTCACTCAAAATATTTATGTAAGCTTTTTTTTCTGTCTCAATATCTAGATTATTTTCTTGGTTTTCTTTCTTAATTATGCATATATTGAATTTCTTTTGTCTCTCTAACATTTACATAATTTTCTTTCTAATCCTTTAAAACTGTTTATTTCCATTTCATTTTACTTGCTTTTCTCAATATGGTATTCCATGACTCTTTAAAAATATTTTATTTTGTTTTTGTTGTTTTCCTTAATAAGTGTTTATTCTCCTTTGTGCTATTTCTAAGTCTGCCTTCATTTTTGAGATAGTTTAATTTTGTTTCCTCCCACTTCTTTCAATTCATATTTGAATTCCTTTTGTGGTTTTGCTTTATTTTTAAAAATTTCAAGTTAAGAGAGTTAGGAAAGTTGAGTTAATCATAATTGTCAGTGCTTGCCACATTAACAGTTGACTCATGCAAGTTCAGTCTTATTTATTTCTTCCTTTTTATTCATATTCCTATACCCCCATAGGCAATCATTCACATATGTTAAATGTGCATCTTTCAATGTGTTTTTGTTAAATGTGTATTGTTTTTATGTATATACTTTTTTAATGAACATACATGGTAATGATCATATATCTTTTTTTTCACTTAGCATTATGTTTTTAAGATCCATCCATGTTGCTTTGTGGCCCTCTAATCAGTTGCTTCTAATGTGGCATAAAACTCCATGATGTGCATTTACTACTTTTTACTTATTCACTCTCCTGGTGATAGTTACCAGAGTGCTTCCAACTCCCTGCCACCACAAATAACCCTGCTGTCTTAACCCATTCGGGTTGCTATAACAAAATACCATAGAATGGGTAGCTCATAAACAGCAGAAATTCATTTCAAAGATCCTCTTCCAAGTTGCACCCTTAACTTTTAAAATTTATGGCTGTACGTTTGGTTAAAATTTTCTTTTGCTTAATGGCAACATTTTTTAATGAGAATTTTAATTTGCCATTTTTTTCCTATTCTCATCTTTTTTTCTTATGGTATCTTTGTATGCTGGTTCCTTTTTGATTGACTACTCATCTTTGAAGGAAAAGTTTTTCAAAATATGCAACTTACCAAAGATTTATGCTGAGGAGGGGCCTCCCCAACCATGTTCCAGCCCAATAGGAATTCTCCTCATGACACAAAGTTTATGTGGATGAGTTCCTTTAGCTTCTACTTCTAAGAGAAACTGGTGGTTGCAGGGCTGCTCACATTGCAGAGTCCATCTTTTCCATCTTGTCTCAGCAACAGAACGCTTCCTGCATACACGGCATGTCTGAATGATTCCTCTTCCAACTGTGCCTTACCTCCTTCTCTTTCATAATAAATCAAATTGAGAGGAGGCATTGCTGCCAATACACATACTTGATTCCCTTGTTTCAGATGAAGGATTTTTGGGTTTGCCCCTAAGTTAAGTCAATTGTTGAAGTGTATTTTGCTGATGTTTTCTGAGATCTGTAGCCATCGACATTTTTTATCAGTCTTCCTGTCCTTCACTGTACCTCTGCACATATTGTAGTTCAGGGTTTCAGGTGTCTCCTGTTTTCAGTGAAAATGGATTTTGCATTTTTGTGTGTCATTATCTTTGCTACTGGGTAATTTCTGAGAGTAGAAGGACTTGTAGAAGATGCTATATTTACTCCACCATTTTAATTCTGGAAGTTTCTCCATAATACATTTTAAAAGTCACTGTTTTATGTACATATTATGTTATCTCAACTAGATCGTAGTTTGGGGACTTTTTTGTATCCTTTTACTTTCCTCATATCCTTCACTGTTGATTCTTAAAGTTTAGCATTATAAGAATTGCTTCCGATGTTTGTTAAAAATTTCAGTAATTAGGCCCAGTCCTCAAAGATTCTGATTCATAGGCCTGGGCTAAACAAACACCTCAGGTGATTCTGATGCTGGTGGTTCACCAACCGCATTCTGTAGGCCCCTCAATAGTATTAACTGACTGAATTACAAGGGCATTTGCATGAGAACTCTTGGTATATGTAGTAGAAAAGATATTGTTTTTATAAATAAGACTGGCTGAGATAACATATGTAGCGCTAGAGAAGTACTGAGGCAGGGATGTTTTCTTTAGAGAATGGAGAAACATTTTTTTTTCCTACCTCAGAAATACTATGTGATCCATTCAATTGAGTGGTATTTAGCACACTAATTATATGCAATAAATATTGATGAATGGCAACATCAAAATAAGGCATAGTTTAATAGGTAGAAAGTCTCAGGCTCCCCAAAAGTGACCCAAGAAATACAAGTTATCTATAGTTTATGTGACCAACCAGGCAAGTACTCCCTTAGGGTCAACTTAACCATATGGTGGATTATCTGTTAATTTGTGGACGTGTTAGATACAGTCCATGTAACTTCGCCCCTCTTCCTCCCCCCAGTATTCTTTGTGGCAGACTGCTAGTTCTCCATTTTTCCTGGGCAGATGACTTTCAATGTAAAGACTACATTTCCCAGCCTTCCTTATAGCCATGTTTGGCCATGTGACCAAGTTCTCATGAACTAATGAGTCCTCCTTTATTTTTCTTCATAGCGTGGCTCATTACCTAACATGTTATTATATATCTATTCCTGTATTGACTGTCTCCTGCACTAGAATGTAAGAGCCATAAAGGCCAAGACATTGTCTTACTCTCTGTCATATTCCCAGCATCTAAATTAGCATTTGGCATGTAAGGGACACTCAGTAAATAAGGGAATGAAGGCATAAAAGAATTACTGCAAAGATATAAGGATTATTAGATATTACAGGTCATGTGGCTTCCCAGTATTCCTATAATGAGGATGACTAATAGGCCTCATAAAGGATATACTTTATGGATATACTTTAAAGGATATACTTTATTCTGCTTTGGATTACCAGTTGAGTTTGAATAATCACTCTCCCTGTGTACACTTATATTCAAATTCATATTTTCAAAGAGAAGGGAATTGACTGGGTTTATCTCATTCAACAGAATGAAGGATCCCTGATGTGGATCCCTGTTGTTGAAGGTTGACCTTCCTCATATCCATTCTAAACACACAGGGTTGCTTTTGGCTCAGGTAACTCTACAGGTCCAGTTATAAATGGTCAACACAGCATGGTTGGTGTCTCTTAATTGTATACTGGCATGAGTCACAGCAACCTTATGCAGAAAGACCATCTATCCTCACAAGAATGTGGTGAATATTGCTGGCACGCCCAGGCTTTCAAATGTTGCTTCATGGGAAGTTGTTTGCGTCGTATTACATGTGTTTTAAATGTATTTGAAAGCATTTTTTAGATGTCCTGTTCTGAAGTGTCAGAATGATACAATGATAATATACAGACTATTATTCCAAAGACCTGGGTTCAAGACCAGCACATATTAGCTCTGTGACTTTGAATACATCACCTCATCTTTCTGAGTCTCAGTTTCCTCATTTGTGAAAACAGGTGATGAGGTGACATGACTTAAAGGTCTCCTCCAGCTCCAATATTTTATGACTCTGTAAGTACTTTTAGAGATTTCATAGCATAATTGTGAACATTCCCAACTATATCAAACATCCTCTCTTTGAATGTAGATTTGATTTTTTGGACCAGATAAAATTTATCAGAGCCAAATCTTTTAATACTATGTATGACAAAGGTAGATGGTACTGCTTTTAAGGCTTGGAATTATCATGCTTGCCTTTATTTCTGTATATTCATTCACAAGTGGCAGAAAACGCAACACAAATTGGCTTAAGCTAAGAGATAATTACTGGCTCATATAACTAAAAAGTTCAGGGTCTCCAGCTTCAGTCACAGCTTGATCCCGGAAGTGAAATAATGTCCTCAGGACCCACACTTGGTTTTCTTATCTCTCAGTTCTGCCTTCTCCCTGTTAGTTCCATTCTCAGGCATGTTCTCCATTGGGTGGCAAGATCACTGCCAGCAGCCTCAGGCTTACATTTAATCTTCTCAGCAATCCTCATAGAAAGAGAGATTCACTTTTCCCAACAATTTCCCATAAGTCCCAGAATTGATTTTTAACAGCCATGCTTGTGTCATTTGCTTATCATGAACTAATCACAAAGACCAGGAGGATTCTCTGACTGGTTAAGCCTGGGTCACATGCTTACCCCTGAAGTGGCGGGAATTCAGTTCTACTTGAGTCACATGTACTGAACATGGTAGGAGGGTACTTCCCCAAGTAAAATCACTGTACCCCTGCCATCCCAAGTACATTCTAGGCATTGCCACCATGTTATTCTTCCTAAAGCATTGGTTCGATCATTTCACTCTCCAGCTCAAAATCTTTCAGGAACTCTCTTCTGACTACTGTACCGGATTCCATATTCTTCAGTCTGGCATTTAAATCTTCCACAATCTGGCTCCCACATATTTCCAGGCTTATCTATCTACCTATGCTTGTCCCAGGTGCACTGTTCACCATCATGTTGTCCTTACAATGCCTTTGCTCTATTTGTACGTTCTACCCTATCACCATTTCTCCCATCCTAAGTCTGATATCAGATGATGAGCCAGATACTGCAGGTTGTTTCCAATATCTGTTCTCCCCTTTTTCTTTAGTATTAGAACCATTGATTTCTAGCTGGACACGTGGCCACTCAATAGAGACTACATGTTTCAACATCACTTATAGTTAAGTGTTGACCAATGTGGTGTAAGTGCAGTGATGTACACAACTTCTGCAAGTGTTTTAAAATAGAGGGATGTTCTTTTCTGCCCCTATCACCTTTCTGCTGCCTGGAATAAGGATGTGATGGCTGGAGCTTGAGCAGCCTGCTTGATGGTAGAAGCTGCATCTTCAGGATGGTGAAGACACAAGATAGAAGGAGGCTGTGTCCATGATGATCAGAGAGCCACCATATCAACCCTGCACTGCCTACACTTACATGAGAGGGATACACTTTATTTTGTTTAAGTTAATGTTATTTTGAGTTTTTAACTGCAACAGAAACAAATCTTTCCATGAAAACATGTTATTTAGGAAAATTTTCTGGTGGCCAATAACAGGAATCCATTCAAAGCAGAATGGGGGAATTATTTTAAGGATATAAGGATTGTTTTCAGAACCCATGGGCAGGAATGAAAGAAGACTCAGGAATAGACCGGAACCTGGGACTGAAACATTGTGGGGAAGCTAGGAGGTCTTCTCGTTGTGTCTCATCTCTCCTTCTCTTCCCTCTTACTGCAGATTATTTATGTACCTGGCATAGAGAAGCAGTAAATAAATATTTGTTTAATGGATGGCAATTTGTGTGTCTGTGAAATAAACTGGATCCAAAGCCAATTCTCAAAACATTTCCTTATAAATATGTAGCTTGTTAAAGTGACTCATTTGTAGGGGATCATACATTTTAGAGTCTAAGCCCTTCTGTCAGCCCTTTCTCTCAGCCCTCTGATTTTTTCAGTTGCCTATTCCGACATCGAAAAAGGGCGTGAAATGCAGAGTTGTGTGCAACTGATCTCATGAAAGATATATTAAAGACAACTCTGCTTTGTACAGGAGTTGCAAAAGCAAATTTTTATGCGACACAAGCACTGACCCACAAGTAAGCATTTTGCTAGACAAGGAAATGATAGGTTATTTTTGGTACATTTTTTCCCTAACCAGCTTTTGTTTGTTTGTTTGTTTCATTTTGCATTGTTATTATTTACTGTCTAGGTTCTTGCTTTTACCTAGTTTTTGCCCTTGAGGGTTTCTTATGTTCTTGTCAGCTTATTGATATGTTTGATAAGATGTTTTATATATTTAATCTAGCATTTGGTGGGAGAATCAGCCAATTTCTAGTCTGCCATACTGCTGGACACAAAGCCCAGTGTGCTTTTAAAAAGCGTTTTTTAAAAAGTTCATTTGTTTGTAGATACTACCCTGAGTTCTGAAGACCAGGGCCCTAACTCTGGTGGTCCAAGCTCCCCATCTGTAAAGGTGAACTACCTTTACACCTACATCAGATTGCTTTTTATAAAAGGCTTATGAGATAATTAATCTGAAGTCAGTTTGAAACCAGAAAGTACCATGTAAACATACAATATTTTCTGAACTTTGAAAATAAAGCAGAGGCAAACGAGCAATAAAAGTTGTAACTAAGGATAACAACCTTAGAATGAATGATTTGTTCAATTTGAAATTTTTAGATATTTGCAGTCCTTTGTTTTCTGGCCCTAGATATGGATGGGAAAGTCTGAAGATTAAAAAAATATATTATTTTATTTGACATTAATTATATAACTTATATCTTAGTGAAAGAAAAAGAAGGCAAACTTGAGCACGCTATAAAATCCATCATCATGTTTTTAGAGTTTGTGGGGAGTCTGTTACTTTAGTATATGGCTGAGCAATCTAACTTAGGATGCGTACAACACTGTATGCATTTTGCAGGCTGAGATTCTGAGTGTGTAACATTCCGTAATGCATCTTGGTCTCTGTGCTGCAAGGACACTGAAGTCCTACTATAGGTAACTACTCAGATTGCTCTTCTCATTCTCAAACTGTGCTAGCAGGTGAAGTATGTGAGAGGAAACACCTCTAAGTCCATTCCAAAGAGCCTTGTGGATGACAGGTGGACCAACATGGGACTCAGGCACATGGCTATTGCTCACTATTTCCTGTAGATGCACGATATCTTAGGTCCTATGTAGAACACAGCATAGGGCCTGTCCTCTAAACATTTATATACCAAGACAGTGTATCTACATGTATATCATTAATTCATTCTGCATTTTCTGAGCCAGTCCTCCTACATGTCAGGCTTTGTGCCTGTTCTCAAAAAGTTCATAAGGAAATAGACAAAACTACAATTACCGTTCCATGTGATAAGTGCTAGAAAGAGATAAAGTGCTATAAGAGTACAGTAAAGGGCACCTAGCCCACACTGGGGTGGGATAAGGCTGGGTAGCAAGGAACAGGGAAGGGTTCACAATGGAATTGATGCCTGGGCAGAATAATGAAGGATAAGCAAGAATTAGCTAGGCAAGGAAAAGATGGAGGGTCAGGGCATAACAAGAAAAAGGAGCAGCATATGTAAAGACAGCATGTACGAAGGAGTTTGGCAAGACTGGAGAACCCAAGTAGTTTGCTGTATGATGAGTTTATTTATTTCACTTAGTTGTTATTGACACATTTGTTTTCTTCACTATGTTTGAGTGCTTGGATGATGGAGATTGTGTGTAATGGTTTCTCTGTTCCCATGTCTA